>NW_027640495.1:653903-1307807 GCF_949752795.1 Hyperoodon ampullatus | reverse complement strand
GGTACCGTTCCAAAAACCAACTATGGAATAGACAAGACCTACACCTTCCTCAGTGAAAGGGACTCAAAACCCCATATTTCCCGCAGAGGAATATATCTGACTAGTAAGAATCTTAAAACCTATGTATTGATATGTCTCCGTAAGGGAATCAAGTGTGTCTAGACTGGCATAAACATGGCAGCGAGAATCAGCTCAAACCCACTATAAAAAGGAATTTCAAAAACAAAACAAAAAAACTGGGAAATTCTTGACAATTCCTTCAGGGTCTCTGATGAAACCTGGAATGACCCTATCTACAACGACAGCTGGATGTGGCATAAGGCAGGACACTTGGGACTGAGACGATTGGTGAGATTGTGTGAGCAAATGCAGACCCTTTAAAGCAATAATTCATGGCCCCCATTCCATGGGTCCCAACTCTCCAGGTTGAAGGGAATATTACTACAGTTATAACATGTACCGGAAACCTAGAGAACGGACACACTGTGAATACGAAAGGTTTCTATAACTCAACGAATAGTCCCTCTCCTGGTGCTCCGGTTTGACTTTCCATCTGCTTTACTATCAATCTCGCAACTTGGAGAGATAGCCCCTTTAACCTCCTGGTTCGCACAGGTTTCCAATTTGGCAGAGGATGAAAGGGAAGAGGGAGAACCAATGAGAGAGTAGCTGTTAGGCATTTGGACGGGCACATATCACTCTAACTTCCCGGCAGGAAGAAGAATTAACCAAAGTCTCAGCAACCCACCGGGAACCAGTATAGGTCCTGAACCAAAATTTTGGACTTGCGGTCAGCTCACCAAAAACGAGTTGAAAAATGGAGCTCAGGGGCACAGCAATTCACAAACTGGCCGAGTAATAAAGGACAACTATCGTCCAAAAATCTGTTGAGGGAAGGCAACGAGGCGGACTTTAAAGCGAGGCAGAATAGCAGGAAACAGATTTCAAGAGGTACTTTGGAATCGCCTTTAAAGCTCAGGAAGAGGGGCACAACTTCGACAATGATGCACTTGGCCAAAAAGGGCCTATGTGTTTTCTCCTGAATATATTCAGGAGAAAACGCATAGGCCCTTTTTAGCCAAGCAAGCAAGGGCGAAATACAAATCTGCACTACAAAGAAGTATCACTTCCCACCGGTCAAAAGGGACATCCACAAAATGTGTAAAAACCAGAAAGGCAAGACTGGCCCTGAAAAACAGGGAGCCTTGATATGCTGATGGGCGGGATGCAAATTGCCAACTGCCTCTCTGGAGGAGTGCATTGTGTTCCCTAAAACAAGTAAAGAACAGAGCTACAGAGCCAAGGGCACTTCCAGTCTAGGGAATATACCTTGGGAAAACTGAAAATCAATAAGACAGAGCCACCCCAAAATTTAGGGCTGCACTGCTTACAAGGACCTCAACTTGGGTACACCTTAAATATCCCAGGAAATATAAAAATGGTTCAAAAAATTGTGGTACTTACATACGATGGAATATCCCTCTGCCATGAAATCAATGTCATAAGACAAGTAGCAGCAAAATGGGTGGATTCAGGTACGATGATTCTAAGTGAAATAAGTCACACAGAAAAAGAAACTTATCGTAAGATATCACTTATGAAGATCCTGTAAACATGGCTACACTTGAACTGAGTTAGGAAAGAGAACAGTGTCTCACATTTAGAAAACACTCTTATGACTGCTTAAGGGGGAAGGAGAGGTGGGGTGATGCATAAAACCAGAGTTTGATATAAGCACAGGTACCGTTCCAATAACCAACTATGGAATAGACAAGACCTACACCTTCCTCAGTGAAAGGGAATCAAAACCCCATATTTCCCGCAGAGGAATATATCTGACTAGTAAGAATCTTAAAACCTATGTATTGATATGTCTCCGTAAGGGAATCAAGTGTGTCTAGACTGGCATAAACATGGCAGGGAGAATCAGCTCAAACCCACTATAAAAAGGAATTTCAAAAACAAAACAAAAAACTGGGAAATTCTTTCCAATTCCTTCAGGGTCTCTGATGAAACCTGGAATGACCATATGTACAACGACAGCTGGATGTGGCATAAGGCTGCACACTTGGGACTGAGAGGATTGGTGAGATTGGGTGAGCAAATGCATACCATTTAAAGCACAAATCCCTGGCACCCATTCCATGTGTCACAACACTCCAGGTTAAAGGGAATATTACTACAGCTATAACATGTACGGTAAACCAATAGAACGGACACACAGTGAATACGAAAGGTTTCTAAAACTCAACGAATAGTCCCTCTCCTGGTGCTCCGGTTTGACTTTCCATCTGCTTTACTATCAACCTCCCAACTTGGAGAGACAGCCCCTTTAACCTCCTGGTTCGCACAGGTTGCCAATTTGGCAGAGGATGAAAGGGAAGAGGGAGAACCAATGAGAGAGTAGCTGTTAGGCATTTGGACGGGCACATATCACTCTAATTTCCCGGCAGGAAGAAGAATTAACCAAAGTCTCAGCCATCCACCGGGAACCAGTATAGGTCCTGAACCAAAATTTTGGACTTGCGGTCAGCTCACCAAAAACGAGTTGAAGAATGGAGCTCAGGGGCACAACAATTCACAAACTGGCCGAGTAATAAAGGACAAATATCGTCCAAAAATCTGTTGAGGGAAGGCAACGAGGCGGACTAGAAAGCGAGGCAGAATAACAGGAAACAGATTTCCAGAGGTTCGTTGGAATCGCCTTTAAAGCACAGGAAGAGGGGCATAACTTCGATAATGATGCACTTGGCCAAAAAGGGCGTATGCTTTTTCTCCTGAATATATTCAGGAGAAAACGCATACGCCCTTTTTGGCCAAGCAAGCAAGCGGGCAATGCAAAACTGCACTACAAAGAAGTATCACTTCCCACCGGTTAAAAGGGACATCCACAAAATGTGTAAAAACCAGAAAGGCAAGACAGGTCCTGGAGAACAGGGAGCCTTGTTATGCTGATGGGTGGGATGTAAATTGCCAACTGCCTCTCTGGAGGAGTGCATTGTGTTCCCTAAAACAAGTAAACAACAGAGCTACATAGCCTAGGGCACTTCTAGTCTAGGGAATATACCTTGGGAAAACTGAAAATCAATAAGACAGAGCCACCCGAAAATTTAGGGCTGCACCGCTTACAAGGACCTCAACTTGGGTACACCTTAAATATCCCAGGAAATATAAAAATGGTTCAAAAAATTGTGGTACTTACGTACGATGGAATATCCCTCAGCCATGAAATCAATGTCATAAGACCAGTAGCAGCAAAATGGGTGGATTCAGGTACGATGACTCTAAGTGAAATAAGTCACACAGAAAAAGAAACTTATCATAAGATATCACTTATGAAGATCCTGTAAACATGGCTACACTTGAACTGAGTTAGGTAAGAGAACAGTGTCTCACATTTAGAAAACACTCTTATGCCTGCTTAAGGGGGAAGGAGAGATAGGGTGATGCATAAAACCAGAGTTTGATATAAGCACAGGTACCGTTCCAAAAACCAACTATGGAATAGACAAGACCTACACCTTCCTCAGTGAAAGGGACTCAAAACCCCATATTTCCCGCAGAGGAATATATCTGACTAGTAAGAATCTTAAAACCTATGTATTGATATGTCTCGGTAAGGGAATCAAGTGTGTCTAGACTGGCATAAACATGGCAGCGAGAATCAGCTCAAACCCACTATAAAAAGGAATTTCAAAAACAAAACAAAAAAACTGGGAAGTTCTTTACAATTCTTTCAGGGTCTCTGATGAAACCTGGAATGACCCTATGTACAAAAACAGCTGGAAGTGGCATAAGGCTGCACACTTGGAACTGACAGGATTGGTGAGATTGGGTGAACAAATGCATACCATTTAAACACAAATCCCTGGCACCCATTGCATGGGTCCCAACTCTCCAGGTTAAAGGGAATATTACTACAGCTATAACATGTACGGTAAACCTAGAGAACGGACACAGTGTGAATACGAATGGTTTCTAAAACTCAACGAATAGTCCCTCTCCTGGTGCTCCCGTTTGACTTTCCATCTGCTTTACTATCAACCTCCCAAGTTGGAGAGACAGACCCTTTAACCTCCTGGTTCGCACAGGTTTCCAATTTGGCAGAGGATGAAAGGGAAGAGGGAGAACCAATGAGAGAGTACCTGTTAGGCATTTGGACGGGCACATATCACTCTAATTTCCCGGCAGGAAGAAGAATTAACCAACGTCTCAGCCACCCACCGGGAACCAGTATAGGACCTGAACCAAAATTTTGGACTTGCGGTCAGCTCACCAAAAACGAGTTGAAGAATGGAGCTCAGGGGCACAACAATTCACAAACTGGCCGAGTAATAAAGACAACTATCGTCCAAAAATCTGTTGAGGGAAGGCAACGAGGCGGATTTGAAAGCGAGGCAGAATAGCAGGAAACAGATTTCAAGAGGTACGTTGGAATCGCCTTTAAAGCACAGGAAGAGGGGCACAACTTCGACAATGATGCACTTGGACAAAAAGGGCGTATGCGTTTTCTCCTGAAAATATTCAGGAGAAAACGCATACGCCGTTTTTGCCCAAGCAAGCAAGCGGGCAATGCAAATCTGCACTACAAAGAAGTATCACTTCCCACCGGTCAAAAGGGACATCCAAAAAATGTGTAAAAACCAGAAAGGCAAGACAGGTCCTGGAGAACAGGGAGCCTTGTTATGCTGATGGGCGGGATGTAAATTGCCAACTGCCTCTCTGGAGGAGTGCATTGTGTTCCCTAAAACAAGTAAACAACAGAGCTACATAGCCTAGGGAACTTCTAGTCTAGGGAATATACCTTGGGAAAACTGAAAATCAATAAGACAGATCCACCCCAAAATTTAGGGCTGCACTGCTTACAAGGACCTCAACTTGGGTACACCTTAAATATCCCAGGAAATATAAAAATGGTTCAAAAAATTGTGGTACTTACGTACGATGGAATATCCCTCAGCCATGAAATCAATGTCATAAGACTAGTAGCAGCAAAATGGGTGGATTCAGGTACGATGATTCTAAGTGAAATAAGTCACACAGAAAAAGAAACTTATCATAAGATATCACTTATGAAGATCCTGTAAACATGGCTACACTTGAACTGAGTTAGGAAAGAGGACAGTGTCTCACATTTAGAAAACACTCTTATGCCTGCTTAAGGGGGAAGGAGAGGTGGGGTGATGCATAAAACCAGTTTGATATAAGCACAGGTACCGTTCCAAAAACCAACTATGGAATAGACAAGACCTACACCTTCCTCAGTGAAAGGGAATCAAAACCCCATATTTCCCGCAGAGGAATATATCTGACTAGTAAGAATCTTAAAACCTATGTATTGATATGTCTCTGTAAGGGAATCAAGTGTGTCTAGACTGGCATAAACATGGCAGCGAGAATCAGCTCAAACCCACTATAAAAAGGAATTTCAAAAACAAAACAAAAAAAACTGGGAAATTCTTTACAATTCCTTCAGGGTCACTGATGAAACCTGGAATGACCCTATGTACAATGACAGCTGGATGAGGCATAAGGCTGGACACTTGGGACTGAGAGGATTGGTGAGATTGGGTGAGCAAATGCAGACCCTTTAAAGCACAAATGCCTGGCACCCATTCCATGGTTCCCAACTCTCCAGGTTAAAGGGAATATTACTACAGCTATAACATGTATGGGAAACCTAGAGAATGGACACACGGTGAACACGAAAGGTTTCTAAAACTCAACGAATAGTCCCTCTCCTGGTGCTCGGGTTTGACTTTCCATCTGCTTTACTATCAACCTCCCAACTTGGAGAGACAGCCCCTTTAACCTCCTGGTTCGCACAAGTTGCCAATTTGGCAGAGGATGAAAGGGAAGAGGGAGAACCAATGAGAGAGTAGCTGTTAGGCATTTGGACGGGCACATATCACTTTAATTTCCCAGCAGGAAGAAGAATTAACCAAAGTCTCAACCACCCACCGGTAACCAGCATAGGTCCTGAACCCAAATTTTGGACATGCGGTCAGCTCACAAAAAACGAGTTAAAAATGGAGCTCAGGGGAACAGCATTTCACAACCTGGCCAAGTAATAAAGGACAACTATCGTCCAAAAATCTGTTGAGGGAAGGCAACGAGGCGGACTTGAAAGCGAGGCAGAATAGCAGGAAACAGATTTCAAGAGGTACGTTGGAATCACCTTTAAAGCACAGGAAGAGGGGCACAACTTCGACAATGATGCACTTGGCCAAAAAGGGCGTATGCGTTTCCTCCTGAATATATTCAGGAGAAAACGCATACGCCCTTTTTGCCCAAGCAAGCAAGCGGGCAATGCAAATCTGCACTACAAAGAAGTATCACTTCCCACCGGTCAAAAGGGACATCCACAAAATGTGTAAAAACCAGAAAGGCAAGACAGGCCCTGGAGAACAGGGAGCCTTGTTATGCTGATGGGCAGGATGTAACTTGACAACTGCCTGTCTGAAGGAGTGCATTGTGTTCCCTAAAACAAGTAAACAACAGAGCTACAGAGCCAAGGGCACTACCAGTCTAGGGAATATACCTTGGGAAAACTGAAAATCAATAAGACAGAGCCACCCCAAAATTTAGGGCTGCACTGCTTACAAGGACCTCAACTTGGGTACACCTTAAATATCCCAGGAAATATAAAAATGGTTCAAAAAATTGTGGTACTTACATACGATGGAATATCCCTCAGCCATGAAATCAATGTCATAAGACCAGTAGCAGCAAAATGGGTGGATTCAGGTACGATGATTCTAAGTCAAATAAGTCACACAGAAAAAGAGACTTATCATAAGATATCACTTATGAAGATCCTGTAAACATGGCTACACTTGAACTGAGTTAGGAAAGAGAACAGTGTCTCACATTTAGAAAACACTCTTATGCCTGCTTAAGGGGGAAGGAGAGGTGGGGTGATTCATAAAACCAGAGTTTGATATAAGCACAGGTACCGTTCAAAAAACCAACTATGGAATAGACAAGACCTACACCTTCCTCAGTGAAAGGGAATCAAAACCCCATATTTCCCAGAGAGGAATATATCTGACTAGTAAGAATCTTAAAACCTATGGATTGATATGTCTCTGTAAGGGAATCAAGTGTGTCTAGACTGGCATACACATGGCAGCGAGAATCAGCTCAAACCCACTATAAAAAGGAATTTCAAAAACAAAACAAAAAAACTGGGAAATTCTTTACAATTCCTTCAGGGTCTCTGATGAAACCTGGAATGACCCTATGTACAACAACAGCTGGAAGTGGCATAAGGCTGCACACTTGGGACTGAGAGGATTGGTGAGATTGGGTGAGCAAATGCATACCATTTAAAGCACAAATCCCTGGCACCCATTCCATGGGTCCCAACTCTCCAGGTTAAAGGGAATATTACTACAGCTATAACATGTACGGTAAACCTAGAGAACGGACACACTGTGAATACGAAAGGTTTCTAAAACTCAACGAATAGTCCCTCTCCTGGTGCTCCGGTTTGACTTTCCATCTGCTTTACTATCAACCTCCCAACTTGGAGAGACAGACCCTTTAACCTCCTGGTTCGCACAGGTTGCCAATTTGGCAGAGGATGAAAGGGAAGAGGGAGAACCAATGAGACAGTAGCTGTTAGGCATTTGGACGGGCACATATCACTCTAATTTCCCGGCAGGAAGAAGAATTAACCAACGTCTCAGCCACCCACCAGGAACCAGTATAGGTCCTGAACCAAAATTTTGGACTTGCGGTTAGCTCACAAAAAACGAGTTGAAGAATGGAGCTCAGGGGCACAACAATTCACAAACTGGCCGAGTAATAAAGGACAACTATCGTCCAAAAATCTGTTGAGGGAAGGCAACGAGGCGGACTTGAAAGCAAGGCAGAATAGCAGGAAACAGATTTCAAGAGGTACGTTGGAATCGCCTTTAAAGCACAGGAAGAGGGGCACAACTTCGACAATGATGCACTTGGCCAAAAAGGGCGTATGCATTTTCTCCTGAATATATTCAGGAGAAAACGCATACGCCCTTTTTGGCCAAGCAAGCAAGCGGGCAATGCAAATCTGCACTACAAAGAAGTATCAATTCCCACCGGTCAAAAGGGACATCCACAAAATGTGTAAAAACCAGAAAGGCAAGACAGGTCCTGGAGAACAGGGAGCCTTGTTATGCTGATGGGCGGGATGTAAATTGCCAACTGCCTCTATGGAGGAGTGCATTGTGTTCCCTAAAACAAGTAAACAACAGAGCTACATAGCCTAAGGCACTTCTGGTCTAGGGAATATACCTTGGGAAAACTGAAAATCTATAAGACAGAGCCACCCCAAAATTTAGGGCTGCACTGCTTACAAGGACCTCAACTTGGGTACACCTTAAATATCCCAGGAAATATAAAAATGGTTCAAAATATTGTGGTACTTACGTACGATGGAATATCCCTCAGCCATGAAATCAATGTCATAAGACCAGTATCAGCAAAATGGGTGGATTCAGGTACGAAGATTCTAAGTGAAATAAGTCACACAGAAAAAGAAACTTATCATAAGATATCACTTATGAAGATCCTGTAAACATGGCTACACTTGAACTGAGTTAGGAAAGAGAACAGTGTCTCACATTTAGAAAACACTCTTATGCCTGCTTAAGCGGGAAGGAGAGGTGGGGTGATGCATAAAACCAGAGTTTGATATAAGCACAGGTACCCTTCCAAAAACCAACTATGGAATAGACAAGACATACACCTTCCTCAGTGAAAGGGACTCAAAACCCCATATTTCCCTCAGAGGAATATATCTGACTAGTAAGAATCTTAAAACCTATGTATTGATATGTCTCCGTAAGGGAATCAAGTGTGTCTAGACTAGCATAATCATGGCAGTGAGAATCAGCTCAAACCCACGATAAAAAGGAATTTCAAAAACAAAACAAAAAAACTGGGAAATTCTTTACAATTCCTTCAGGGTCTCTGATGAAACCTGGAATGACCCTATCTACAACGACAGCTGGATGTGGCATAAGGCTGGACACATGGGACTGAGGGGAGTGGTGAGATTGGGTGAGCAAATGCAGACCTTTTAAATCACAAATGCCTGGCACCCATTCCATGGGTCCCAACTCTCCAGGTTGAAGGGAATATTACAGCAGCTATAACATGTACAGGAAACCTATTGAACGGACACACTGTGAATACGAAATGTTTCTAAACCTCAACGAATAGTCCCTCTCCTGGTGCTCGGGTTTGACTTTCCATCTGCTTTACTATCAACCTCCCAACTTGGAGAGATAGCCCCTTTAACCTCCTGGTTCGCACAGGTTGCCAATTTGTTAGAGGATGAAAGGGAAGACGGAGAACCCATGAGAGAGTAGCTGTTAGGCATTTGGACCGGCACATATCACTGTAATTTCCCGGCAGGAAGAAAAATTAACGAAAGTCTCAGCCCCCCACCGGGAACCAGCATAGGTCCTGAAACAAAATTTTGGACTTGCGGTCAGCTCACCAAAAACGAGTTGAAAAATGGAGCTCAGGGGTACAGCATTTCACAAACTGGCCGAGTAATAAAGGACAACTATCGTCCAAAAATCTGTTGAGGGAAGGCAACGAGGCGGACTTGAAAGCGAGGCAGAATAGCAGGAAACAGATTTCAAGAGGTACGTTGGAATCGCCTTTAAAGCACAGGAAGAGGGGCACAACTTCGACAATGATGCACTTGGCCAAAAAGGGCATATGCGTTTTCTCCTGAATATATTCAGGAGAAAATGCATACGCCCTTTTTGGCCAAGCAAGCAAGCGGGCAATGCAAATCTGCACTACAAAGAAGTATCACTTCCCACCGGTCAAAAGGGACATCCACAAAATGAGTAAAAACCAGAAAGGCAAGACAGGCCCTGGAGAACAGGGAGCCTTGTTATGCTGATGGGCCCGAAGTAAATTGCCAACTGCCTCTCTGGAGGAGTGCACTGTGTTCCCTAAAACAAGTAAACAACAGAGCTACAGAGCCAAGGGCACTTCCAGTCTAGGGAATATACCTTGGGAAAACTGAAAATCAATAAGACAGAGCCAGCCCAAAATTTAGGGCTGCACTGCTTACAAGGACCTCAACTTGGGTACACATTATATATCCCAGGAAATATAAAAATGGTTCAAAAAATTGTGGTACTTACGTACAATGGAATATCCCTCAGCCATGAAATCAATGTCATAAGACCAGTAGCAGCAAAATGGGTGGATTCAGGTACGATGATTCTAAGTGAAATAAGTCACACAGAAAAAGAAACTTATCATAAGACATCACTTTTGAAGATCCTGTAAACATGGCTACACTTGAACTGAGTTAGGAAAGAGAACAGTGTCTCACATTTAGAAAACACGCTTATGCCTGCTTAAGGGGGAAGGAGAGGTGGGGTGATGCATAAAACCAGAGTTTGATATAAGCACAGGTACCGTTCCAAAAACCAACTATGGAATAGACAAGACCTACACCTTCCTCAGTGAAAGGTACTCAAAACCCCATATTTCCCGCAGAGGAATATATCTGACTAGTAAGAATCTTAAAACCTATGTATTGATATGTCTCCGTTAGGGAATCAAGTGTGTCTAGACTGGCATAAACATGGCAGCGAGAATCAGCTCAAACCCACTCTAAAAAGGAATTTCAAAAACAAAACAAAAAAACTGGGAAATTCTTTACAATTCCTTCAGGGTCTCTGATGAAACCTGGAATGACCCTATCTACAACGACAGCTGGATGTGGCATAAGAATGGACACTTGGGACTGAGAGGATTGGTGAGATTGGGTGAACAAATGCAGACCCTTTAAAGCAATAATGCATGGCACCCATTCCATGGGTCCCAACTCTGCAGGTTGAAGGGAATATTACTACAGTTATAACATGTACGGGAAACCTAGAGAACGGACACACTGTGAATACGAAAGGTTTCTAAAACTCAATGAATAGTCCCTCTCCTGGTGCTCCGGTTTGACTTTCCATCTGCTTTACTATCAACCTCCCAACTTGGAGAGAAAGACCCTTTAACCTCCTGGTTCGCACAGGTTGCCAATTTGGCAGAGGATGAAAGGGAAGAGGGAGAACCAATGAGAGAGTAGCTGTTAGGCATTTGGACGGGCACATATCACTGTAATTTCCCGGCAGGAAGAAGAATTAACCAAAGTCTCAGCCCCCCACCGGTAACCAGTATAGGTCCTGAACCAAAATTTTGGACTTGCGGTCAGCTCACCAAAACCGAGTTGAAAAATGGAGCTCAAGGGCACAGCAATTCACAAACTGGCCGGGTAATAAAGGACAACTATCGTCCAAATATCTGTTGAGGGAAGGCAACGAGGCAGACTTGAAAGCAAGGCAGAATAGCAGGAAACAGATTTCAAGAGGTACGTTGGAATCGCCTTTAAAGCACAGGAAGAGGGGCACAACTTCAACAATGATGCACTTGGCCAAAAAGGGCGTATGTGTTTTCTCCTGAATATATTCAGGAGAAAACGCATACACCCTTTTTGGCCTAGCAAGCAAGCGGGCAATGCAAATCTGCACTACAAAGAAGTATCACTTCCCACGGGTCAAAAGGGACATCCACAAAATGTGTAAAAACCAGAAAGGCAAGACAGGCCCTGGAGAACAGGGAGCCTTGTTATGCTGATGGGCGGGATGTAAATTGCCAACTGCCTCTCTGGAGGAGTACATTGTGTTCCCTAAAGCAAGTAAAGAACAGAGCTACAGAGCCAAGGGCACTTCCAGTCTAGGGAATATACCTTGGGAAAACTGAAAATCAATAAGACAGAGCCAGCCCAAAATTTAGGGCTGCACTGCTTACAAAGACCTCAACTTGGGTACACCTTAAATATCCCAGGAAATATAAAAATGGTTCAAAAAATTCTGGTACTTACATACGATGGAATATCCCTAAGCCATGAAATCAATGTCATAAGACCAGTAGCAGCAAAATGGGTGGATTCAGGTACGATGATTCTAAGTGAAATAAGTCACAGAGAAAAAGAAACTTATCATAAGATATCACTTATGAAGATCCTGTAAACATGGCTACACTTGAACTGAGTTAGGAAAGAGAACAGTGTCTCACATTTAGAAAACACTCTTATGCCTGCTTAAGGGGGAAGGAGAGGTGGGGTGATGCATAACACCAGAGTTTGATATAAGCACAGGTACCGTTCCAAAAACCAACTATGGAATAGACAAGACCTACACCTTCCTCAGTGAAAGGGACTCAAAACCCCATATTTCCCGCAGAGGAATATATCTGACTAGTAAGAATCTTAAAACCTATGTATTGATATGTCTCCGTAAGGGAATCAAGTGTGTCTAGACTGGCATAAACATGGCAGCGAGAATCAGCTCAAACCCACTATAAAAAGGAATTTCAAAAACAAAACAAAAAAACTGGGAAATTCTTTACAATTCCTTCAGGGAATCTGATGAAAACTGGAATGACCCTATCTACAATGACAGCTAGATGTGGCATAATGCTGGACACTTGGGACTGAAAGGATTGGTGAGATTTGGTGAAATAATGCAGACCCTTGAATGGAATAATGCATGGCACCCATTCCATGGTTCCCAACTCTCCAGGTTCAAGGGAATATTACTACAGTTATAACATGTACGGGAAACCTAGAGAACGGACACACTGTTAATATGAAAGGTTTCTAAAACTCAACGAATAGTCCCTCTCCTGGTGCTCCGGTTTGACTTTCCATCTGCTTTACTATCAACCTCCCAACTTGGAGAGACAGCCCCTTTAACCTCCTGGTTCGCACAGTTTGCAAATTAGGCAGAGGATGAAAGGGAAGAGGGAGAACCAATGAGAGAGTAGCTGTTAGGCATTTGGACGGGCACATATCACTGTAATTTCCCGGCAGGAAGAAGAATTAACCAAAGTCTCAGCCACCCACCGGGAACCAGTATAGGTCCTGAACCAAATTTTTGGACTTGCTGTCAGCTCACCAAAAACGAGTTGAAAAATGGAGCTCAGGGGCACAGCAATTCATAAACTGGCCGAGTAATAAAGGACAACTATCGTCCAAAAATCTGTTGAGGGAAGGCAACGAGGCGGACTTGAAAGCGAGGCAGAATAGCAGGAAACAGATTTCAAGAGGTACGTTGGAATCGCCTTTAAAGCACAGGAAGAGGGGAACAACTTCGACAATGATGCACTTGGCCAAAAAGGGCGTATGCGTTTTCTCCTGAATATATTCAGGAGAAAACGCATACACCCATTTTGGCCAAGCAAGCAAGCGGGCAATGCAAATCTGCACTACAAAGAAGTATCACTTCCCACGGGTCAAAAGGGACATCCACAAAATGTGTAAAAACCAGAAAGGCAAGACAGGCCCTGGAGAACAGGGAGCCTTGTTATGCTGATGGGCGGGATGTAAATTGCCAACAGCCTCTCTGGATTAGTACATTGTGTTCCCTAAAACAAGTAAAGAACAGAGCTACAGAGCCAAGGGCACTTCCAGTCTAGGGAATATACCTTGGGAAAACTGAATATCAATAAGACAGAGCCACCCCAAAATTTAGGGCTGCACTGCTTACAAGGACCTCAACTTGGGTACACGTTAAATATCCCAGGAAATATAAAAATGGTTCAAAAAATTGTGGTACTTACGTATGATGGAATATCCCTCAGCCATAAAATCAATGCCATAAGACCTGTAGCAGCAAAATGGGTGGATTCAGGTACGATGATTCTAAGTGAAATAAGTCACACAGAAAAAGAAACTTATCATAAGATATCACTTATGAAGATCCTGTAAACATGGCTACACTTGAACTGAGTTAGGAAAGAGAACAGTGTCTCACATTTAGAAAACACACTATGCCTGCTTAAGGGGGAAGGAGAGGTGGGGTGATGCATAAAACCAGACTTTGATATAAGCACAGGTACCGTTCCAAAAACCAACTATGGAATAGACAAGACCTACACCTTCCTCAGTGAAAGGGACTCAAAACCCCATATTTCCCGCAGAGGAATATATCTGACTAGTAAGAATCTTAAAACCTATGTATTGATATGTCTCCATTAGGGAATCAAGTGTGTCTAGACTGGCATAAACATGGCAGCGAGAATCAGCTCAAACCCACTATAAAAAGGAATTTCAAAAACAAAACAAAAAAACTGGGAAATTCTTTACAATTCCTTCAGGGTCTCTGATGAAACCTGGAATGACCCTATCTACAATGACAGCTGGATGTGGCATAAGGAGGGACACTTGGGACTGAGACAATTGGTGAGATTGGGTGAGCAAATGCAGACCCTTTAAAGCACAAATGCCTGGCACCCATTCCATGGGTCCCAACTCTCCAGGTTGAAGGGAATATTACTACAGCTATAACATGTACGGGAAACCTAGAGAACGGACACACTGTGAATATAAAAGGTTTCTAAAACTCAACGAATAGTCCCTCTCCTGGTGCTCCGGTTTGACTTTCTATCTGCTTTACTATCAACCTCCCAACTTGGAGAGACAGCCCCTTTAACCTCCTGGTTCACACAGTTTGTCAATTTGGCAGAGGATGAAAAGGAAGAGGGAGAACCAATGTGAGAGTAGCTGTTAGGCATTTGGATGGGCATATATCACTGCAATTTCCCGAAAGGAAGAAGAATTAACCAAAGTCTCAGCCCCCCACCGGGAACCAGCATAGGTCCTGAACCAAAATATTGGACTTGCGGTCAGCTCACCAAAAACGAGTTGAAAAATGGAGCTCAGGGGCACAGCAATTCACAAACTGGCCGAGGAATAAAGGACAACTATCGTCCAAAAATCTGTTGAGGGAAGGCAACGAGGTGGACTTGAAAGCGAGGCAGAATAGCAGGAAACAGATTTCAAGAGGTACGTTGGAATCGCCTTTAAAGCACAGGAAGAGGGGCTCAAATTCGACAATGATGCACTTGGCCAAAAAGGGCGTATGCATTTTCTCCTGAATATATTCAGGAGAAAATGCATACGCCATTTTGGCCAAGCAAGCAAGCGGGCAATGCAAATCTGCACTACAAAGAAGTATCACTTCCCACCGGTCAAAAGGGACATCCACAAAATGTGTAAAAACCAGAAAGGCAAGACAGGCCCTGGAGAACAGGGAGCCTTGTTATGCTGATGGGCGGGATGTTAATTGCCAACTGCCTCTCTGGAGGAGTGCATTGTGTTCCCTAAAACAAGTAAAGAACAGAGCTACTGAGCCATGGGCACTTCCAGTCTAGGGAATATACCTTGGGAAAACTGAAAATCAATAAGACAGAGCCACCCCAAAATTTAGGGCTGCAAGGCTTACAAGGACCTCAACTTGTGTACACTTTAAATATCCCAGGAAATATAAAAATGGTTCAAAAAATTGTGGTACTTACATACGATGGAATATCCCTCAGCCATGATATCAATCTCATAAGACCAGTAGCAGCAAAATGGGTGGATTCAGGTACGATGATTCTTAGTGAAATAAGTCACACAGAAAAAGAAACTTATCATAGGATATCACTTATGAAGATCCTGTAAAAATGGCTACACTTGAACTGAGTTAGGAAAGAGAACAGTGTCTCACATTTAGAAAACACTCTTATGCCTGCTTAAGGGGGAAGGAGAGGTGGGGTGATGAATAAAATCAGAGTTTGATATAAGCACAGGTACCGTTCCAAAAACCAACTATGGAATAGACAAGACCTACACCTTCCTCAGTGAAAGGGACTCAAAACCAATATTTCCCGCAGAGGAATATATCTGAC
The DNA here is from genome assembly GCF_949752795.1 of Hyperoodon ampullatus. Taxonomy (NCBI): domain Eukaryota; kingdom Metazoa; phylum Chordata; class Mammalia; order Artiodactyla; family Ziphiidae; genus Hyperoodon; species Hyperoodon ampullatus. The sequence goes on along the minus strand of NW_027640495.1, from coordinate 1,292,063 downwards.
TAGTAAGAATCTTAAAAGCTATGTATTGATATGTCTCCATAAGGGAAGCAAGTGTGTGTAGACTGGCATAAACATGGCAGCGACAATCAGCTCTAAACCATTATAAAAAGGAATTTCAAAAACAAAACAAAAAAACTGGGAAATTCTATACAATTCCTTCAGGGTCTCTGATGAAACCTGGAATGACCCTATCTACAACGACAGCTGGATGTGGCATAAGTCTGGACACTTGGGACTGAGAGGATTGGTGAGATTGGGTGAGCAAATGCAGACCCTTTAAAGCAATAATGCATGGCACCCATTCCATGGGTCCCAACTCTCCTGGTTGAAGGGAATATTACTACAGCTATAACATGTTCGGGAAACCTAGAGAACGGACACACTGTGAATACGAAAGGTTTCTAAACCTCAATGAATAGTCCCTCTCCTGGTGCTGCAGTTTGACTTTCCATCTGCTTTACTATCAACCTCCCAACTTGGACAGACAGCCCCTTTAACCTCCTGGTTCGCACAGGTTGCCAATTTGGCAGAGGATGAAAGGGAAGAGGGAGAACCAATGAGAGAGTAGCTGATAGGCATTTGAACGGCACATATCACTGTAATTTCCAGGCAGGAAGAGGAATTAACCAAAGTCTCAGCCACCAACCGGCCACCAGTATAGGTCCTGAACCAAAATTTTGGACTTGCGGTCAGCTCACCAAAAACGAGTTGAAAAATGGAGCTCAGGGGCACAGCAATTCACAAACTGGCCGAGTAATAAAGGACAACTATCGTCCAAAAATCTGTTGAGGGAAGGCATCGAGGCAGATTTGAAAGCGAGGCAGAATAGCAGGAAACAGATTTCAAGAGGTACGTTGGAATCGCCTTTAAAGCACAGGAAGAGGCGCACAACTTCGACAATGATGCACTTGGCCAAAAAGGGCGTATGCGTTTTCACCTGAATATATTCAGGAGAAAACGCATACGCCCTTTTTGGCCAAGCAAGCAAGCGGGCAATGCAAATCTGCACTACAAAGAAGTATCTCTTCCCACCGGTCAAAAGGGACATCCAAAAAAATGTGTAAAAACCAGAAAGGCAAGACAGGCCCTGGAGAACAGGGAGCCCTGTTATGCTGATGGGCGGGATGTAAATTGCCAACTGCCTCTCTGGATGAGTGCATTGTTTTCCCTAAAACAAGTAAACAACAGAGCTACAGAGCCAAGGGCACTTCCAGTCTAGGGAATATTCCTTGGGAAAACTGAAAATGAATAAGACAGAACCACCCCAAAATTTAGGGCTGCACTGCTTACAAGGACCTCAACTTGGGTACACCTTTAATATCCCAGGAAATATAAAAATGGTTCAAAAAATTGTGGTACTTACGTACGATGGAATATCCCTCAGCCATGAAATCAATGTCATAAGACCAGTAGCAGCAAAATGGGTGGATTCAGGTACGATGATTCTAAGTGAAATAAGTCACACAGAAAAAGAAACTTATCATAAGATATCACTTATGAAGATCCTGTAAACATGGCTACACTTGAACTGAGTTAGGAAAGAGAACAGTGTCTCACATTTAGAAAACACTCTTATGCCTGCTTAAGGGGGAAGGAGAGGTGGGGTGATGCATAAAACCAGAGTTTGATATAAGCACAGGTACCGTTCCAAAAACCAACTATGGAATAGACAAGACCTACACCTTCCTCAGTGAAAGGGACTCAAAACCCCATATTTCCCGCAGAGGAATATATCTGACTAGTAAGAATCTTAAAACCTATGGATTGATATGTCTCCGTAAGGGAATCAAGTGTGTCTAAACTGGCATAAACATGGCAGCGAGAATCAGCTCAAACCCACTATAAAAAGGAATTTCAAAAACAAAACAAAAAAACTGGGAAATTCTTTACAATTCCTTCAGGGTCTCTGATGAAACCTGGAATGACCCTATTTACAACGACAGCTGGATGTGGCATAAGGCTGGACACTTGGGACTGAGAGGATTGGTGAGATTGCGTGAGCAAATGCAGACCCTTTAAAGCAATAATGCATGGAACCTATTCCATGGGTCCCAACTCTCCAGGTTGAAGGGAATATTACTACAGTTATAACATGTACCGGAAACCTAGAGAACGGACACACTGTGAATACGAAAGGTTTCTAAAACTCAACGAATAGTCCCTCTCCTGTTGCTCCGGTTTGACTTTCCATCTGCTTTACTATCAATCTCCTAACTTGGAGAGACAGCCTCTTTAACCTCCTGGTTCGCACAGGTTGCCAATTTCGCAGAGGATGAAAGGGATGAGGGAGAACCAATGAGAGAGTAGCTGTTAGGCATTTGGACGGGCACATATCACTCTAACTTCCCGGCAGGAAGAAGAATTAACCAAAGTCTCAGCCACCCACCGGGAACGAGCATAGGTCCTGAACCAAAATTTTGGACTTGCGGTCAGCTCACCAAAAACGAGTTGAAAAATGGAGCTCAGGGGCACAGCAATTCACAAACTGGCCGAGTAATAAAGGACAACTATCGTCCAAAAATCTGTTGAGGGAAGGCAACGAGGCGGACTTGAAAGCGAGGCAGAATAGCAGGAAACAGATTTCAAGAGGTACGTTGGAATCGCCTTTAAAGCACAGGAAGAGGGGCAAAACTTCGACAATGATTCATTTGGCCAAAAAGGGCATATGCGTTTTCTCCTGAATATATTCAGGAGAAAACGCATACGCCCTTTTTGGCCAAGCAAGCAAGTGGGCAATGCAAATCTGCACTACAAAGAAGTATCACTTCCCACCGGTCAAAAGGGACATCCACAAAATGTGTAAAAACCAGAAAGGCAGGAAAGGCCCTGGAGAACAGGGAGCCTTGTTATGCTGATGGGCGGGAAGTAAATTGCCAACTGCCTCTCTGGAGGAGTACATTGTGTTCCCTAAAAAAAGTAAAGAACAGAGCTACAGAGCCAAGGGCACTTCCAGTCTAGGGAATATACCTTGGGAAAACTGAAAATCAATAAGACAGAGCCACCCCAAAATTTAGGGCTGCACTGCTTACAAGAACCTTAACTTGGGTTCACATTAAATATCCCAGGAAATATAAAAATGGTTCAAAAAATTGTGGTACTTAGGTACGATGGAATATCCCTAAGCCATGAAATCAATGTCATAAGACAAGTAGCAGCAAAATGGGTGGATTCAGGTACGATGATTCTAAGTGAAATAAGTCACAGAGAAAAAGAAACTTATCATAAGATATCACTTATGAAGATCCTATAAACATAGCTACACTTGAACTGAGTTAGGAAAGAGAATAGTGTCTCACATTTAGAAAACACTCTTATGCCTGCGTAAGGTGGAAGGAGAGGTGGGGTGATGCATAAAACCAGAGTTTGATATAAGCACAGGTACCGTTCCAAAAACCAACTATTGAATAGACAAGACCTACACCTTCCTCAGTGAAAGGGACTCAAAACCCCATATTTCCCGCAGAGGAATATATCTGACTAGTAAGAATCTTAAAACCTATGTATTGATATGTCTCCGTAATGGAATCAAGGGTGTCTAGTCTGGCATAAACATGGCAGCGAGAATCCGCTCAAACCCACTATAAAAAGAAATTTCAAAAACAAAACAAAAAAACTGGGAAATTCTTTACAATTCCTTCAGGGTCTCTGATGAAACCTGGAATGACCCTATCTACAACGACAGCTGGATGTGGCATAAGGCTGGACACTTGGGACTGAGAGGATTGGTGAGATGGGGTGAGCAAATGTAGACCCTTTAAAGCAATAATGCATGGCACCCATTCCATGGGTCCCAACTCTCCAGGTTGAAGGGAATATTACTACAGTTATAATATGTACGGGAAGCCTAGAGAACGGACACACTGTGAATACGAATGGTTTCAAAAACTCAATGAATAGTCCCTCTACTGGTGCTCCGGTTTGACTTTCCATCTGCTTTACTATCAACCTCCCAACGTGGAGAGACAGCCCCTTTAACCTCCTGGTTCGCACAGGTTGCCAATTTGGCAGAGGATGAAAGGGAAGAGGGAGAACCAATGAGAGAGTAGCTGTTAGGCATTTGGACGGGCACATATCACTCTAAATTCCCGGAAGGAAGAATAATTAACCAAAGTCTCAGCCACCCACCTGGAACCAGCATAGGTCCTCAACCAAAATTTTGGACTTGCGGTCAGCTCACCAAAACGAGTTGAATAATGGAGCTCAGGGGCACAGCAATTCACAAACTGGCCAAGTAATAAAGGAGAACTATCGTCCAAAAATCTGTTGAGGGAAGGCAACGAGGTGGACTTGAAAGCGAGGCAGAATAGCAGGAAACAGATTTCAAGAGGTAGGTTGGAATCGCCTTTAAAGCACAGGAAGAGGGGCCCAACTTCGACAATGATGCACTTGGCCAAAAAGGACGTTTGTGTTTTCTCCTGAATATATTCAGGAGAAAACGCATACGCCCTTTTTGGCCAAGCAAGCAAGCGGGCAATGCAAATCTGCACTACAAAGAAGTATCACTTCCCACCGGTCAAAAGGGACATCCACAAAATGTGTAAAAACCAGAAAGTCAGGACAGGGCTTGGAGAACAGGGAGCATTGTTATGCTGATGGGCGGGATCTAAATTGCCAACTGCCTCTCTGGAGGAGTACATTGTGTTCCCTAAAACAAGTAAAGAACAGAGCTACAGAGCCAAGGGCACTTCCAGTCTAGGGAATATACCTTGGGAAAACTGAAAATCAATAAGACAGAGCCACCCCAAAATTTAGGGCTGCACTGCTTACAAGGACGTCGACTTGGATACACCTTAAATATCCCAGGAAATATAAAAATGGTTCAAAAAATTGTGGTACTTACGTACGATGGAATATCCCTCAGCCATGAAATCAATGTCATAAGACCAGTAGCAGCAAAATGGGTGGATTCAGGTACGATGATTCTAAGTGAAATAAGTCACACAGAAAAAGAAACTTATCATAAGATATCACTTATGAAGATCCTGTAAACATGGCTACACTTGAACTGAGTTAGGAAAGAGAACAGTGTCTCACATTTAGAAAACACTCTTATGCCTGCTTAAGGGGGAAGGAGAGGTGGGGTGATGCATAAAACCAGAGTTTGATATAAGCACAGGTACCGTTCCAAAAACCAACTATGGAATAGACAAGACCTACACCTTCCTCAGTGAAAGGGACTCAAAACGGCATATTTCCCGCAGAGGAATATATCTGACTAGCAAGAATCTTAAAACCTATGTATTGATATGCCTCCGTAAGGGAATCAAGTGTGTCTAGACTGGCATAAACATGGCAGCGAGAATCAGCTCAAACCCACTATAAAAAGGAATTTCAAAAACAAAACAAAAAAACTGGGAAATTCTTTACAACTCCTTCAGGGTCTCTGATAAAACCTGGAATGACCCTATCTACAATGACAGCTGGATGTGGCATAAGGAGGGACACTTGGGACTGAGACGATTGGTGAGATTGGGTGAGCAAATGCAGACCCTTTAAAGCAATAATTCATGGCACCCATTCCATGGGTCCCAACTCTCCAGGTTGAAGGGAATATTACTACAGTTATAACATGTACGGGAAACCTAGAGAACGGACACACTGTGAATACGAAAGGTTTCTAAAACTCAAAGAATAGTCCCTCTCCTGGTGATCCGGTTTGACTTTCCATCTGCTTTGCTATCATCCTCCCAACTTGGAGAGACAGCCCCTTTAACCTCCTGGTTCGCACAGGTTGCCAATTTGGCAGAGGATGAAAAGGAAGAGGGAGAACCAATGAGAGAGTAGCTGTTAGGCATTTGGACGGGCACATATCACTGTAATTTCCAGGCAGGAAGAAGAATTAACCAAAGTCTCAGCCACCCACCGGGAACGAGTATAGGTCGTGAACCAAAATTTTGGACTTGCGGTTAGCTCACCAAAAACGAGTTGATAAATGGAGCTCAGGGGCACAGCAATTCACAAACTGGCCGAGTAATAAAGGACAACTATCGTCCAAAAATCTGTTGAGGGAAGGCAACGAGGCGGACTTGAAAGTGAGGCAGAATAGCAGGAAACAGATTTCAAGAGGTACGTTGGAATCGCCTTTAAAGCTCAGGAAGAGGGGCACAACTTCGACAATGATGCACTTGGCCAAAAAGGGCCTATGTGTTTTCTCCTGAATATATTCAGGAGAAAACGCATAGGCCCTTTTTAGCCAAGCAAGCAAGCGCGAAATGCAAATCTGCACTACAAAGAAGTATCACTTCCCACCGGTCAAAAGGGACATCCACAAAATGTGTAAAAACCAGAAAGGCAAGACTGGCCCTTAAAAAACAGGGAGCCTTGATATGCTGATGGGCGGGATGCAAATTGCCAACTGCCTCTCTGGAGGAGTGCATTGTGTTCCCTAAAACAAGTAAAGAACAGAGCTACAGAGCCAAGGGCACTTCCAGTCTAGGGAATATACCTTGGGAAAACTGAAAATCAATAAGACAGAGCCACCCCAAAATTTAGGGCTGCACTGCTTACAAGGACCTCAACTTGGGTACACCTTAAATATCCCAGGAAATATAAAAATGGTTCAAAAAATTGTGGTACTTACATACGATGGAATATCCCTCAGCCATGAAATCAATGTCATAAGACAAGTAGCAGCAAAATGGGTGGATTCAGGTACGATGATTCTAAGTGAAATAAGTCACACAGAAAAAGAAACTTATCGTAAGATATCACTTATGAAGATCCTGTAAACATGGCTACACTTGAACTGAGTTAGGAAAGAGAACAGTGTCTCACATTTAGAAAACACTCTTATGACTGCTTAAGGGGGAAGGAGAGGTGGGGTGATGCATAAAACCAGAGTTTGATATAAGCACAGGTACCGTTCCAAAAACCAACTATGGAATAGACAAGACCTACACCTTCCTCAGTGAAATTGAATCAAAACCCCATATTTCCCGCAGAAGAATATATCTGACTAGTAAGAATCTTAAAACCTATGTATTGATATGTCTCCGTAAGGGAATCAAGTGTGTCTAGACTGGCATAAACATGGCAGGGAGAATCAGCTCAAACCCACTATAAAAAGGAATTTCAAAAACAAAACAAAAAAACTGGGAAATTCTTTCCAATTCCTTCAGGGTCTCTGATGAAACCTGGAATGACCATATGTACAACGACAGCTGGATGTGGCATAAGGCTGCACACTTGGGACTGAGAGGATTGGTGAGATTGGGTGAGCAAATGCATACCATTTAAAGCACAAATCCCTGGCACCCATTCCATGTGTCACAACACTCCAGGTTAAAGGGAATATTACTACAGCTATAACATGTACGGTAAACCAAGAGAACGGACACACAGTGAATACGAAAGGTTTCTAAAACTCAACGAATAGTCCCTCTCCTGGTGCTCCGGTTTGACTTTCCATCTGCTTTACTATCAACCTCCCAACTTGGAGAGACAGCCCCTTTAACCTCCTGGTTCGCACAGGTTGCCAATTTGGCAGAGGATGAAAGGGAAGAGGGAGAACCAATGAGAGAGTAGCTGTTAGGCATTTGGACGGGCACATATCACTCTAATTTCCCGGCAGGAAGAAGAATTAACCAAAGTCTCAGCCCCCCACCGGGAACCAGTATAGGTCCTGAACCAAAATTTTGGACTTGCGGTCAGCTCACCAAAAACGAGTTGAAGAATGGAGCTCAGGGGCACAACAATTCACAAACTGGCCGAGTAATAAAGGACAAATATCGTCCAAAAATCTGTTGAGGGAAGGCAACGAGGCGGACTAGAAAGCGAGGCAGAATAACAGGAAACAGATTTCCAGAGGTTCGTTGGAATCGCCTTTAAAGCACAGGAAGAGGGGCATAACTTCGATAATGATGCACTTGGCCAAAAAGGGCGTATGCTTTTTCTCCTGAATATATTCAGGAGAAAACGCATACGCCCTTTTTGGCCAAGCAAGCAAGCGGGCAATGCAAATCTGCACTACAAAGAAGTATCACTTCCCACCGGTTAAAAAGGACATCCACAAAATGTGTAAAAACCAGAAAGGCAAGACAGGTCCTGGAGAACAGGGAGCCTTTTTATGCTGATGGGTGGGATGTAAATTGCCAACTGCCTCTCTGGAGGAGTGCATTGTGTTCCCTAAAACAAGTAAACAACAGAGCTACATAGCCTAGGGCACTTCTAGTCTAGGGAATATACCCTGGGAAAACTGAAAATCAATAAGACAGAGCCACCCCAAAATTTAGGGCTGCACTGCTTACAAGGACCTCAACTTGGGTACACCTTAAATATCCCAGGAAATATAAAAATGGTTCAAAAAATTGTGGTACTTACGTACGATGGAATATCCCTCAGCCATGAAATCAATGTCATAAGACCAGTAGCAGCAAAATGGGTGGATTCAGGTACGATGATTCTAAGTGAAATAAGTCACAGAGAAAAAGAAACTTATCATAAGATATCACTTATGAAGATCCTGTAAACATGGCTACACTTGAACTGAGTTAGGAAAGAGAACAGTGTCTCACATTTAGAAAACACTCTTATGCCTGCTTAAGGGGGAAGGAGAGGTAGGGTGATGCATAAAACCAGAGTTTGATATAAGCACAGGTACCTTTCCAAAAACCAACTATGGAATAGACAAGACCTACACCTTCCTCAGTGAAAGGGACTCAAAACCCCATATTTCCCGCAGAGGAATATATCTGACTAGTAAGAATCTTAAAACCTATGTATTGATATGTCTCCGTAAGGGAATCAAGTGTGTCTAGACTGGCATAAACATGGCAGCGAGAATCAGCTCAAACCCACTATAAAAAGGAATTTCAAAAACAAAACAAAAAAACTGGGAAATTCTTTACAATTCCTTCAGGGAATCTGATGAAAACTGGAATGACCCTATCTACAATGACAGCTAGATGTGGCATAATGCTGGACACTTGGGACTGAAAGGATTGGTGAGATTGGGTGAAAAAATGCAGACCCTTGAATGGAATAATGCATGGCACCCATTCCATGGTTCCCAACTCTCCAGGTTCAAGGGAATATTACTACAGTTATAACATGTACGGGAAACCTAGAGAACGGACACACTGTTAATATGAAAGGTTTCTAAAACTCAACGAATAGTCCCTCTCCTGGTGCTCCGGTTTGACTTTCCATCTGCTTTACTATCAACCTCCCAACTTGGAGAGACAGCCCCTTTAACCTCCTGGTTCGCACAGTTTGCAAATTAGGCAGAGGATGAAAGAGAAGAGGGAGAACCAATGAGAGAGTAGCTGTTAGGCATTTGGACGGGCACATATCACTGTAATTTCCCGGCAGGAAGAAGAATTAACCAAAGTCTCAGCCACCCACCGGGAACCAGTATAGGTCCTGAACCAAATTTTTGGACTTGCTGTCAGCTCACCAAAAACGAGTTGAAAAATGGAGCTCAGGGGCACAGCAATTCATAAACTGGCCGAGTAATAAAGGACAACTATCGTCCAAAAATCTGTTGAGGGAAGGCAACGAGGAGGACTTGAAAGCGAGGCAGAATAGCAGGAAACAGATTTCAAGAGGTACGTTGGAATCGCCTTTAAAGCACAGGAAGAGGGGAACAACTTCGACAATGATGCACTTGGCCAAAAAGGGCGTATGCGTTTTCTCCTGAATATATTCAGGAGAAAACGCATACACCCATTTTGGCCAAGCAAGCAAGCGGGCAATGCAAATCTGCACTACAAAGAAGTATCACTTCCCACGGGTCAAAAGGGACATCCACAAAATGTGTAAAAACCAGAAAGGCAAGACAGGCCCTGGAGAACAGGGAGCCTTGTTATGCTGATGGGCGGGATGTAAATTGCCAACAGCCTCTCTGGATTAGTACATTGTGTTCCCTAAAACAAGTAAAGAACAGAGCTACAGAGCCAAGGGCACTTCCAGTCTAGGGAATATACCTTGGGAAAACTGAATATCAATAAGACAGAGCCACCCCAAAATTTAGGGCTGCACTGCTTACAAGGACCTCAACTTGGGTACACGTTAAATATCCCAGGAAATATAAAAATGGTTCAAAAAATTGTGGTACTTACGTATGATGGAATATCCCTCAGCCATAAAATCAATGCCATAAGACCTGTAGCAGCAAAATGGGTGGATTCAGGTACGATGATTCTAAGTGAAATAAGTCACACAGAAAAAGAAACTTATCATAAGATATCACTTATGAAGATCCTGTAAACATGGCTACACTTGAACTGAGTTAGGAAAGAGAACAGTGTCTCACATTTAGAAAACACACTATGCCTGCTTAAGGGGGAAGGAGAGGTGGGGTGATGCATAAAACCAGACTTTGATATAAGGACAGGTACCGTTCCAAAAACCAACTATGGAATAGACAAGACCTACACCTTCCTCAGTGAAAGGGACTCAAAACCCCATATTTCCCGCAGAGGAATATATCTGACTAGTAAGAATCTTAAAACCTATGTATTGATATGTCTCCATTAGGGAATCAAGTGTGTCTAGACTGGCATAAACATGGCAGCGAGAATCAGCTCAAACCCACTATAAAAAGGAATTTCAAAAACAAAACAAAAAAACTGGGAAATTCTTTACAATTCCTTCAGGGTCTCTGATGAAACCTGGAATGACCCTATCTACAATGACAGCTGGATGTGGCATAAGGAGGGACACTTGGGACTGAGACAATTGGTGAGATTGGGTGAGCAAATGCAGACCCTTTAAAGCACAAATGCCTGGCACCCATTCCATGGGTCCCAACTCTCCAGGTTGAAGGGAATATTACTACAGCTATAACATGTACGGGAAACCTAGAGAACGGACACACTGTGAATATAAAAGGTTTCTAAAACTCAACGAATAGTCCCTCTCCTGGTGCTCCGGTTTGACTTTCTATCTGCTTTACTATCAACCTCCCAACTTGGAGAGACAGCCCCTTTAACCTCCTGGTTCACACAGTTTGTCAATTTGGCAGAGGATGAAAAGGAAGAGGGAGAACCAATGTGAGAGTAGCTGTTAGGCATTTGGATGGGCATATATCACTGCAATTTCCCGAAAGGAAGAAGAATTAACCAAAGTCTCAGCCCCCCACCGGGAACCAGCATAGGTCCTGAACCAAAATATTGGACTTGCGGTCAGCTCACCAAAAACGAGTTGAAAAATGGAGCTCAGGGGCACAGCAATTCACAAACTGGCCGAGGAATAAAGGACAACTATCGTCCAAAAATCTGTTGAGGGAAGGCAACGAGGTGGACTTGAAAGCGAGGCAGAATAGCAGGAAACAGATTTCAAGAGGTACGTTGGAATCGCCTTTAAAGCACAGGAAGAGGGGCTCAAATTCGACAATGATGCACTTGGCCAAAAAGGGCGTATGCATTTTCTCCTGAATATATTCAGGAGAAAATGCATACGCCATTTTGGCCAAGCAAGCAAGCGGGCAATGCAAATCTGCACTACAAAGAAGTATCACTTCCCACCGGTAAAAAGGGACATCCACAAAATGTGTAAAAACCAGAAAGGCAAGACAGGCCCTGGAGAACAGGGAGCCTTGTTATGCTGATGGGCGGGATGTAAATTGCCAACTGCCTCTCTGGAGGAGTGCATTGTGTTCCCTAAAACAAGTAAAGAACAGAGCTACTGAGCCATGGGCACTTCCAGTCTAGGGAATATACCTTGGGAAAACTGAAAATCAATAAGACAGAGCCACCCCAAAATTTAGGGCTGCAAGGCTTACAAGGACCTCAACTTGTGTACACTTTAAATATCCCAGGAAATATAAAAATGGTTCAAAAAATTGTGGTACTTACATACGATGGAATATCCCTCAGCCATGATATCAATCTCATAAGACCAGTAGCAGCAAAATGGGTGGATTCAGGTACGATGATTCTTAGTGAAATAAGTCACACAGAAAAAGAAACTTATCATAGGATATCACTTATGAAGATCCTGTAAAAATGGCTACACTTGAACTGAGTTAGGAAAGAGAACAGTGTCTCACATTTAGAAAACACTCTTATGCCTGCTTAAGGGGGAAGGAGAGGTGGGGTGATGAATAAAATCAGAGTTTGATATAAGCACAGGTACCGTTCCAAAAACCAACTATGGAATAGACAAGACCTACACCTTCCTCAGTGAAAGGGACTCAAAACCAATATTTCCCGCAGAGGAATATATCTGACTAGTAAGAATCTTAAAAGCTATGTATTGATATGTCTCCATAAGGGAAGCAAGTGTGTGTAGACTGGCATAAACATGGCAGCGACAATCAGCTCTAAACCATTATAAAAAGGAATTTCAAAAACAAAACAAAAAAACTGGGAAATTCTATACAATTCCTTCAGGGTCTCTGATGAAACCTGGAATGACCCTATCTACAACGACAGCTGGATGTGGCATAAGTCTGGACACTTGGGACTGAGAGGATTGGTGAGATTGGGTGAGCAAATGCAGACCCTTTAAAGCAATAATGCATGGCACCCATTCCATGGGTCCCAACTCTCCTGGTTGAAGGGAATATTACTACAGCTATAACATGTTCGGGAAACCTAGAGAACGGACACACTGTGAATACGAAAGGTTTCTAAACCTCAATGAATAGTCCCTCTCCTGGTGCTGCAGTTTGACTTTCCATCTGCTTTACTATCAACCTCCCAACTTGGACAGACAGCCCCTTTAACCTCCTGGTTCGCACAGGTTGCCAATTTGGCAGAGGATGAAAGGGAAGAGGGAGAACCAATGAGAGAGTAGCTGTTAGGCATTTGAACGGCACATATCACTGTAATTTCCAGGCAGGAAGAGGAATTAACCAAAGTCTCAGCCACCAACCGGCCACCAGTATAGGTCCTGAACCAAAATTTTGGACTTGCGGTCAGCTCACCAAAAACGAGTTGAAAAATGGAGCTCAGGGGCACAGCAATTCACAAACTGGCCGAGTAATAAAGGACAACTATCGTCCAAAAATCTGTTGAGGGAAGGCATCGAGGCAGATTTGAAAGCGAGGCAGAATAGCAGGAAACAGATTTCAAGAGGTACGTTGGAATCGCCTTTAAAGCACAGGAAGAGGCGCACAACTTCGACAATGATGCACTTGGCCAAAAAGGGCGTATGCGTTTTCACCTGAATATATTCAGGAGAAAACGCATACGCCCTTTTTGGCCAAGCAAGCAAGCGGGCAATGCAAATCTGCACTACAAAGAAGTATCTCTTCCCACCGGTCAAAAGGGACATCCAAAAAAATGTGTAAAAACCAGAAAGGCAAGACAGGCCCTGGAGAACAGGGAGCCCTGTTATGCTGATGGGCGGGATGTAAATTGCCAACTGCCTCTCTGGATGAGTGCATTGTTTTCCCTAAAACAAGTAAACAACAGAGCTACAGAGCCAAGGGCACTTCCAGTCTAGGGAATATTCCTTGGGAAAACTGAAAATGAATAAGACAGAACCACCCCAAAATTTAGGGCTGCACTGCTTACAAGGACCTCAACTTGGGTACACCTTTAATATCCCAGGAAATATAAAAATGGTTCAAAAAATTGTGGTACTTACGTACGATGGAATATCCCTCAGCCATGAAATCAATGTCATAAGACCAGTAGCAGCAAAATGGGTGGATTCAGGTACGATGATTCTAAGTGAAATAAGTCACACAGAAAAAGAAACTTATCATAAGATATCACTTATGAAGATCCTGTAAACATGGCTACACTTGAACTGAGTTAGGAAAGAGAACAGTGTCTCACATTTAGAAAACACTCTTATGCCTGCTTAAGGGGGAAGGAGAGGTGGGGTGATGCATAAAACCAGAGTTTGATATAAGCACAGGTACCGTTCCAAAAACCAACTATGGAATAGACAAGACCTACACCTTCCTCAGTGAAAGGGACTCAAAACCCCATATTTCCCGCAGAGGAATATATCTGACTAGTAAGAATCTTAAAACCTATGGATTGATATGTCTCCGTAAGGGAATCAAGTGTGTCTAGACTGGCATAAACATGGCAGCGAGAATCAGCTCAAACCCACTATAAAAAGGAATTTCAAAAACAAAACAAAAAAACTGGGAAATTCTTTACAATTCCTTCAGGGTCTCTGATGAAACCTGGAATGACCCTATTTACAACGACAGCTGGATGTGGCATAAGGCTGGACACTTGGGACTGAGAGGATTGGTGAGATTGCGTGAGCAAATGCAGACCCTTTAAAGCAATAATGCATGGAACCTATTCCATGGGTCCCAACTCTCCAGGTTGAAGGGAATATTACTACAGTTATAACATGTACCGGAAACCTAGAGAACGGACACACTGTGAATACGAAAGGTTTCTAAAACTCAACGAATAGTCCCTCTCCTGTTGCTCCGGTTTGACTTTCCATCTGCTTTACTATCAATCTCCTAACTTGGAGAGACAGCCTCTTTAACCTCCTGGTTCGCACAGGTTGCCAATTTGGCAGAGGATGAAAGGGATGAGGGAGAACCAATGAGAGAGTAGCTGTTAGGCATTTGGACGGGCACATATCACTCTAACTTCCCGGCAGGAAGAAGAATTAACCAAAGTCTCAGCCACCCACCGGGAACGAGCATAGGTCCTGAACCAAAATTTTGGACTTGCGGTCAGCTCACCAAAAACGAGTTGAAAAATGGAGCTCAGGGGCACAGCAATTCACAAACTGGCCGAGTAATAAAGGACAACTATCGTCCAAAAATCTGTTGAGGGAAGGCAACGAGGCGGACTTGAAAGCGAGGCAGAATAGCAGGAAACAGATTTCAAGAGGTACGTTGGAATCGCCTTTAAAGCACAGGAAGAGGGGCAAAACTTCGACAATGATTCATTTGGCCAAAAAGGGCATATGCGTTTTCTCCTGAATATATTCAGGAGAAAACGCATACGCCCTTTTTGGCCAAGCAAGCAAGTGGGCAATGCAAATCTGCACTACAAAGAAGTATCACTTCCCACCGGTCAAAAGGGACATCCACAAAATGTGTAAAAACCAGAAAGGCAGGAAAGGCCCTGGAGAACAGGGAGCCTTGTTATGCTGATGGGCGGGAAGTAAATTGCCAACTGCCTCTCTGGAGGAGTACATTGTGTTCCCTAAAAAAAGTAAAGAACAGAGCTACAGAGCCAAGGGCACTTCCAGTCTAGGGAATATACCTTGGGAAAACTGAAAATCAATAAGACAGAGCCACCCCAAAATTTAGGGCTGCACTGCTTACAAGAACCTTAACTTGGGTTCACATTAAATATCCCAGGAAATATAAAAATGGTTCAAAAAATTGTGGTACTTACGTACGATGGAATATCCCTAAGCCATGAAATCAATGTCATAAGACAAGTAGCAGCAAAATGGGTGGATTCAGGTACGATGATTCTAAGTGAAATAAGTCACAGAGAAAAAGAAACTTATCATAAGATATCACTTATGAAGATCCTATAAACATAGCTACACTTGAACTGAGTTAGGAAAGAGAATAGTGTCTCACATTTAGAAAACACTCTTATGCCTGCGTAAGGTGGAAGGAGAGGTGGGGTGATGCATAAAACCAGAGTTTGATATAAGCACAGGTACCGTTCCAAAAACCAACTATTGAATAGACAAGACCTACACCTTCCTCAGTGAAAGGGACTCAAAACCCCATATTTCCCGCAGAGGAATATATCTGACTAGTAAGAATCTTAAAACCTATGTATTGATATGTCTCCGTAATGGAATCAAGGGTGTCTAGTCTGGCATAAACATGGCAGCGAGAATCCGCTCAAACCCACTATAAAAAGAAATTTCAAAAACAAAACAAAAAAACCTGGAAATTCTTTACAATTCCTTCAGGGTCTCTGATGAAACCTGGAATGACCCTATCTACAACGACAGCTGGATGTGGCATAAGGCTGGACACTTGGGACTGAGAGGATTGGTGAGATGGGGTGAGCAAATGTAGACCCTTTAAAGCAATAATGCATGGCACCCATTCCATGGGTCCCAACTCTCCAGGTTGAAGGGAATATTACTACAGTTATAATATGTACGGGAAGCCTAGAGAACGGACACACTGTGAATACGAATGGTTTCAAAAACTCAATGAATAGTCCCTCTACTGGTGCTCCGGTTTGACTTTCCATCTGCTTTACTATCAACCTCCCAACGTGGAGAGACAGCCCCTTTAACCTCCTGGTTCGCACAGGTTGCCAATTTGGCAGAGGATGAAAGGAAAGAGGGAGAACCAATGAGAGAGTAGCTGTTAGGCATTTGGACGGGCACATATCACTCTAAATTCCCGGAAGGAAGAATAATTAACCAAAGTCTCAGCCACCCACCTGGAACCAGCATAGGTCCTCAACCAAAATTTTGGACTTGCGGTCAGCTCACCAAAACGAGTTGAATAATGGAGCTCAGGGGCACAGCAATTCACAAACTGGCCAAGTAATAAAGGAGAACTATCGTCCAAAAATCTGTTGAGGGAAGGCAACGAGGTGGACTTGAAAGCGAGGCAGAATAGCAGGAAACAGATTTCAAGAGGTAGGTTGGAATCGCCTTTAAAGCACAGGAAGAGGGGCCCAACTTCGACAATGATGCACTTGGCCAAAAAGGACGTTTGTGTTTTCTCCTGAATATATTCAGGAGAAAACGCATACGCCCTTTTTGGCCAAGCAAGCAAGCGGGCAATGCAAATCTGCACTACAAATAAGTATCACTTCCCACCGGTCAAAAGGGACATCCACAAAATGTGTAAAAACCAGAAAGTCAGGACAGGGCTTGGAGAACAGGGAGCATTGTTATGCTGATGGGCGGGATCTAAATTGCCAACTGCCTCTCTGGAGGAGTACATTGTGTTCCCTAAAACAAGTAAAGAACAGAGCTACAGAGCCAAGGGCACTTCCAGTCTAGGGAATATACCTTGGGAAAACTGAAAATCAATAAGACAGAGCCACCCCAAAATTTAGGGCTGCACTGCTTACAAGGACGTCGACTTGGATACACCTTAAATATCCCAGGAAATATAAAAATGGTTCAAAAAATTGTGGTACTTACGTACGATGGAATATCCCTCAGCCATGAAATCAATGTCATAAGACCAGTAGCAGCAAAATGGGTGGATTCAGGTACGATGATTCTAAGTGAAATAAGTCACAGAGAAAAAGAAACTTATCATAAGATATCACTTATGAAGATCCTGTAAACATGGCTACACTTGAACTGAGTTAGGAAAGAGAACAGTGTCTCACATTTAGAAAACACTCTTATGCCTGCTTAAGGGGGAAGGAGAGGTGGGGTGATGCATAAAACCAGAGTTTGATATAAGCACAGGTACCGTTCCAAAAACCAACTATGGAATAGACAAGACCTACACCTTCCTCAGTGAAAGGGACTCAAAACGGCATATTTCCCGCAGAGGAATATATCTGACTAGCAAGAATCTTAAAACCTATGTATTGATATGTCTCGGTAAGGGAATCAAGTGTGTCTAGACTGGCATAAACATGGCAGCGAGAATCAGCTCAAACCCACTATAAAAAGGAATTTCAAAAACAAAACAAAAAAACTGGGAAATTCTTTACAACTCCTTCAGGGTCTCTGATAAAACCTGGAATGACCCTATGTACAAAAACAGCTGGAAGTGGCATAAGGCTGCACACTTGGAACTGACAGGATTGGTGAGATTGGGTGAGCAAATGCATACCATTTAAACACAAATCCCTGGCACCCATTGCATGGGTCCCAACTCTCCAGGTTAAAGGGAATATTACTACAGCTATAACATGTACGGTAAACCTAGAGAACGGACACAGTGTGAATACGAATGGTTTCTAAAACTCAACGAATAGTCCCTCTCCTGGTGCTCCCGTTTGACTTTCCATCTGCTTTACTATCAACCTCCAAAGTTGGAGAGACAGACCCTTTAACCTCCTGGTTCGCACAGGTTTCCAATTTGGCAGAGGATGAAAAGGAAGAGGGAGAACCAATGAGAGAGTAGCTGTTAGGCATTTGGACGGGCACATATCACTCTAATTTCCCGGCAGGAAGAAGAATTAACCAACGTCTCAGCCACCCACCAGGAACCAGTAAAGGACCTGAACCAAAATTTTGGACTTGCGGTCAGCTCACCAAAAACGAGTTGAAGAATGGAGCTCAGGGGCACAACAATTCACAAACTGGCCGAGTAATAAAGGACAACTATCGTCCAAAAATCTGTTGAGGGAAGGCAACGAGGCGGACTTGAAAGCGAGGCAGAATAGCAGGAAACAGATTTCAAGAGGTACGTTGGAATCGCCTTTAAAGCACAGGAAGAGGGGCACAACTTCGACAATGATGCACTTGGCCAAAAAGGGCGTATGCGTTTTCTCCTGAAAATATTCAGGAGAAAACGCATACGCCGTTTTTGCCCAAGCAAGCAAGCGGGCAATGCAAATCTGCACTACAAAGAAGTATCACTTCCCACCGGTCAAAAGGGACATCCAAAAAATGTGTAAAAACCAGAAAGGCAAGACAGGTCCTGGAGAACAGGGAGCCTTGTTATGCTGATGGGCGGGATGTAAATTGCCAACTGCCTCTCTGGAGGAGTGCATTGTGTTCCCTAAAACAAGTAAACAACAGAGCTACATAGCCTAGGGCACTTCTAGTCTAGGGAATATACCTTGGGAAAACTGAAAATCAATAAGACAGATCCACCCCAAAATTTAGGGCTGCACTGCTTACAAGGACCTCAACTTGGGTACACCTTAAATATCCCAGGAAATATAAAAATGGTTCAAAAAATTGTGGTACTTACGTACGATGGAATATCCCTCAGCCATGAAATCAATGTCATAAGACTAGTAGCAGCAAAATGGGTGGATTCAGGTACGATGATTCTAAGTGAAATAAGTCACACAGAAAAAGAAACTTATCATAAGATATCACTTATGAAGATCCTGTAAACATGGCTACACTTGAACTGAGTTAGGAAAGAGGACAGTGTCTCACATTTAGAAAACACTCTTATGCCTGCTTAAGGGGGAAGGAGAGGTGGGGTGATGCATAAAACCAGTTTGATATAAGCACAGGTACCGTTCCAAAAACCAACTATGGAATAGACAAGACCTACACCTTCCTCAGTGAAAGGGAATCAAAACCCCATATTTCCCAGAGAGGAATATATCTGACTAGTAAGAATCTTAAAACCTATGGATTGATATGTCTCTGTAAGGGAATCAAGTGTGTCTAGACTGGCATAAACATGGCAGCGAGAATCAGCTCAAACCCACTATAAAAAGGAATTTCAAAAACAAAACAAAAAAAACTGGGAAATTCTTTACAATTCCTTCAGGGTCACTGATGAAACCTGGAATGACCCTATGTACAATGACAGCTGGATGAGGCATAAGGCTGGACACTTGGGACTGAGAGGATTGGTGAGATTGGGTGAGCAAATGCAGACCCTTTAAAGCACAAATGCCTGGCACCCATTCCATGGTTCCCAACTCTCCAGGTTAAAGGGAATATTACTACAGCTATAACATGTATGGGAAACCTAGAGAATGGACACACTGTGAATACGAAAGGTTTCTAAAACTCAACGAATAGTCCCTCTCCTGGTGCTCGGGTTTGACTTTCCATCTGCTTTACTATCAACCTCCCAACTTGGAGAGACAGCCCCTTTAACCTCCTGGTTCGCACAGGTTGCCAATTTGGCAGAGGATGAAAGGGAAGAGGGAGAACCAATGAGAGAGTAGCTGTTAGGCATTTGGACGGGCACATATCACTTTAATTTCCCAGCAGGAAGAAGAATTAACCAAAGTCTCAGCCACCCACCGGTAACCAGCATAGGTCCTGAACCCAAATTTTGGACATGCGGTCAGCTCACAAAAAACGAGTTAAAAATGGAGTTCAGGGGAACAGCATTTCACAAACTGGCCAAGTAATAAAGGACAACTATCGTCCAAAAATCTGTTGAGGGAAGGCAACGAGGCGGACTTGAAAGCGAGGCAGAATAGCAGGAAACAGATTTCAAGAGGTACGTTGGAATCACCTTTAAAGCACAGGAAGAGGGGCACAACTTCGACAATGATGCACTTGGCCAAAAAGGGCGTATGCGTTTCCTCCTGAATATATTCAGGAGAAAACGCATACGCCCTTTTTGCCCAAGCAAGCAAGCGGGCAATGCAAATCTGCACTACAAAGAAGTATCACTTCCCACCGGTCAAAAGGGACATCCACAAAATGTGTAAAAACCAGAAAGGCAAGACAGGCCCTGGAGAACAGGGAGCCTTGTTATGCTGATGGGCAGGATGTAACTTGACAACTGCCTCTCTGAAGGAGTGCATTGTGTTCCCTAAAACAAGTAAACAACAGAGCTACAGAGCCAAGGGCACTACCAGTCTAGGGAATATACCTTGGGAAAACTGAAAATCAATAAGACAGAGCCACCCCAAAATTTAGGGCTGCACTGCTTACAAGGACCTCAACTTGGGTACACCTTAAATATCCCAGGAAATATAAAAATGGTTCAAAAAATTGTGGTACTTACATACGATGGAATATCCCTCAGCCATGAAATCAATGTCATAAGACCAGTAGCAGCAAAATGGGTGGATTCAGGTACGATGATTCTAAGTCAAATAAGTCACACAGAAAAAGAGACTTATCATAAGATATCACTTATGAAGATCCTGTAAACATGGCTACACTTGAACTGAGTTAGGAAAGAGAACAGTGTCTCACATTTAGAAAACACTCTTATGCCTGCTTAAGGGGGAAGGAGAGGTGGGGTGATTCATAAAACCAGAGTTTGATATAAGCACAGGTACCGTTCAAAAAACCAACTATGGAATAGACAAGACCTACACCTTCCTCAGTGAAAGGGAATCAAAACCCCATATTTCCCAGAGAGGAATATATCTGACTAGTAAGAATCTTAAAACCTATGGATTGATATGTCTCTGTAAGGGAATCAAGTGTGTCTAGACTGGCATACACATGGCAGCGAGAATCAGCTCAAACCCACTATAAAAAGGAATTTCAAAAACAAAACAAAAAAACTGGGAAATTCTTTACAATTCCTTCAGGGTCTCTGATGAAACCTGGAATGACCCTATGTACAACAACAGCTGGAAGTGGCATAAGGCTGCACACTTGGGACTGAGAGGATTGGTGAGATTGGGTGAGCAAATGCATACCATTTAAAGCACAAATCCCTGGCACCCATTCCATGGGTCCCAACTCTCCAGGTTAAAGGGAATATTACTACAGCTATAACATGTACGGTAAACCTAGAGAACGGACACACTGTGAATACGAAAGGTTTCTAAAACTCAACGAATAGTCCCTCTCCTGGTGCTCCGGTTTGACTTTCCATCTGCTTTACTATCAACCTCCCAACTTGGAGAGACAGACCCTTTAACCTCCTGGTTCGCACAGGTTGCCAATTTGGCAGAGGATGAAAGGGAAGAGGGAGAACCAATGAGACAGTAGCTGTTAGGCATTTGGACGGGCACATATCACTCTAATTTCCCGGCAGGAAGAAGAATTAACCAACGTCTCAGCCACCCACCAGGAACCAGTATAGGTCCTGAACCAAAATTTTCGACTTGCGGTTAGCTCACAAAAAACGAGTTGAAGAATGGAGCTCAGGGGCACAACAATTCACAAACTGGCCGAGTAATAAAGGACAACTATCGTCCAAAAATCTGTTGAGGGAAGGCAACGAGGCGGACTTGAAAGCAAGGCAGAATAGCAGGAAACAGATTTCAAGAGGTACGTTGGAATCGCCTTTAAAGCACAGGAAGAGGGGCACAACTTCGACAATGATGCACTTGGCCAAAAAGGGCGTATGCATTTTCTCCTGAATATATTCAGGAGAAAACGCATACGCCCTTTTTGGCCAAGCAAGCAAGCGGGCAATGCAAATCTGCACTACAAAGAAGTATCAATTCCCACCGGTCAAAAGGGACATCCACAAAATGTGTAAAAACCAGAAAGGCAAGACAGGTCCTGGAGAACAGGGAGCCTTGTTATGCTGATGGGCGGGATGTAAATTGCCAACTGCCTCTATGGAGGAGTGCATTGTGTTCCCTAAAACAAGTAAACAACAGAGCTACATAGCCTAAGGCACTTCTGGTCTAGGGAATATACCTTGGGAAAACTGAAAATCTATAAGACAGAGCCACCCCAAAATTTAGGGCTGCACTGCTTACAAGGACCTCAACTTGGGTACACCTTAAATATCCCAGGAAATATAAAAATGGTTCAAAATATTGTGGTAATTACGTACGATGGAATATCCCTCAGCCATGAAATCAATGTCATAAGACCAGTAGCAGCAAAATGGGTTGATTCAGGTACGAAGATTCTAAGTGAAATAAGTCACACAGAAAAAGAAACTTATCATAAGATATCACTTATGAAGATCCTGTAAACATGGCTACACTTGAACTGAGTTAGGAAAGAGAAAAGTGTCTCACATTTAGAAAACACTCTTATGCCTGCTTAAGTGGGAAGGAGAGGTGGGGTGATGCATAAAACCAGAGTTTGATATAAGCACAGGTACCCTTCCAAAAACCAACTATGGAATAGACAAGACATACACCTTCCTCAGTGAAAGGGACTCAAAACCCCATATTTCCCTCAGAGGAATATATCTGACTAGTAAGAATCTTAAAACCTATGTATTGATATGTCTCCGTAAGGGAATCAAGTGTGTCTAGACTAGCATAATCATGGCAGTGAGAATCAGCTCAAACCCACGATAAAAAGGAATTTCAAAAACAAAACAAAAAAAACTGGGAAATTCTTTACAATTCCTTCAGGGTCTCTGATGAAACCTGGAATGACCCTATCTACAACGACAGCTGGATGTGGCATAAGGCTGGACACATGGGACTGAGAGGAGTGGTGAGATTGGGTGAGCAAATGCAGACCCTTTAAATCACAAATGCCTGGCACCCATTCCATGGGTCCCAACTCTCCAGGTTGAAGGGAATATTACTACAGCTATAACATGTACAGGAAACCTATTGAACGGACACACTCTGAATACGAAATGTTTCTAAACCTCAACGAATAGTCCCTCTCCTGGTGCTCGGGTTTGACTTTCCATCTGCTTTACTATCAACCTCCCAACTTGGAGAGATAGCCACTTTAACCTCCTGGTTCGCACAGGTTGCCAATTTGTTAGAGGATGAAAGGGAAGAGGGAGAACCAATGAGAGAGTAGCTGTTAGGCATTTGGACCGGCACATATCACTGTAATTTCCCGGCAGGAAGAAAAATTAACGAAAGTCTCAGCCCCCCACCGGGAACCAGCATAGGTCCTGAAACAAAATTTTGGACTTGCGGTCAGCTCACCAAAAACGAGTTGAAAAATGGAGCTCAGGGGTACAGCATTTCACAAACTGGCCGAGTAATAAAGGACAACTATCGTCCAAAAATCTGTTGAGGGAAGGCAACGAGGCGGACTTGAAAGCGAGGCAGAATAGCAGGAAACAGATTTCAAGAGGTACGTTGGAATCGCCTTTAAAGCACAGGAAGAGGGGCACAACTTCGACAATGATGCACTTGGCCAAAAAGGGCGTATGCGTTTTCTCCTGAATATATTCAGGAGAAAACGCATACGCCCTTTTTGGCCAAGCAAGCAAGCGGGCAATGCAAATCTGCACTACAAAGAAGTATCACTTCCCACCGGTCAAAAGGGACATCCACAAAATGAGTAAAAACCAGAAAGGCAAGACAGGCCCTGGAGAACAGGGAGCCTTGTTATGCTGATGGGCCCAATGTAAATTGCCAACTGCCTCTCTGGAGGAGTGCACTGTGTTCCCTAAAACAAGTAAACAACAGAGCTACAGAGCCAAGGGCACTTCCAGTCTAGGGAATATACCTTGGGAAAACTGAAAATCAATAAGACAGAGCCAGCCCAAAATTTAGGGCTGCACTGCTTACAAGGACCTCAACTTGGGTACACATTATATATCCCAGGAAATATAAAAATGGTTCAAAAAATTGTGGTACTTACGTACAATGGAATATCCCTCAGCCATGAAATCAATGTCATAAGACCAGTAGCAGCAAAATGGGTGGATTCAGGTACGATGATTCTAAGTGAAATAAGTCACACAGAAAAAGAAACTTATCATAAGATATCACTTTTGAAGATCCTGTAAACATGGCTACACTTGAACTGAGTTAGGAAAGAGAACAGTGTCTCACATTTAGAAAACACGCTTATGCCTGCTTAAGGGGGAAGGAGAGGTGGGGTGATGCATAAAACCAGAGTTTGATATAAGCACAGGTACCGTTCCAAAAACCAACTATGGAATAGACAAGACCTACACCTTCCTCAGTGAAAGGTACTCAAAACCCCATATTTCCCGCAGAGGAATATATCTGACTAGTAAGAAACTTAAAACCTATGTATTGATATGTCTCCGTTAGGGAATCAAGTGTGTCTAGACTGGCATAAACATGGCAGCGAGAATCAGCTCAAACCCACTCTAAAAAGGAATTTCAATAACAAAACAAAAAAACTGGGAAATTCTTTACAATTCCTTCAGGGTCTCTGATGAAACCTGGAATGACCCTATCTACAACGACAGCTAGATGTGGCATAAGAATGGACACTTGGGACTGAGAGGATTGGTGAGATTGGGTGAACAAATGCAGACCCTTTAAAGCAATAATGCATGGCACCCATTCCATGGGTCCCAACTCTCCAGGTTGAAGGGAATATTACTACAGTTATAATATGTACGGGAAACCTAGAGAACGGACACACTGTGAATACGAAAGGTTTCTAAAACTCAATGAATAGTCCCTCTCCTGGTGCTCCGGTTTGACTTTCCATCTGCTTTACTATCAACCTCCCAACTTGGAGAGAAAGACCCTTTAACCTCCTGGTTCGCACAGGTTGCCAATTTGGCAGAGGATGAAAGGGAAGAGGGAGAACCAATGAGAGAGTAGCTGTTAGGCATTTGGACGGGCACATATCACTGTAATTTCCCGGCAGGAAGAAGAATTAACCAAAGTCTCAGCCCCCCACCGGTAACCAGTATAGGTCCTGAACCAAAATTTTGGACTTGCGGTCAGCTCACCAAAAACGAGTTGAAAAATGGAGCTCAAGGGCACAGCAATTCACAAACTGGCCGGGTAATAAAGGACAACTATCGTCCAAATATCTGTTGAGGGAAGGCAACGAGGCAGACTTGAAAGCAAGGCAGAATAGCAGGAAACAGATTTCAAGAGGTACGTTGGAATCGCCTTTAAAGCACAGGAAGAGGGGCACAACTTCAACAATGATGCACTTGGCCAAAAAGGGCGTATGTGTTTTCTCCTGAATATATTCAGGAGAAAACGCATACACCCTTTTTGGCCAAGCAAGCAATCGGGCAATGCAAATCTGCACTACAAAGAAGTGTCACTTGCCACGGGTCAAAAGGGACATCCACAAAATGTGTAAAAACCAGAAAGGCAAGACAGGCCCTGGAGAACAGGGAGCCTTGTTATGCTGATGGGCGGGATGTAAATTGCCAACTGCCTCTCTGGAGGAGTACATTGTGTTCCCTAAAGCAAGTAAAGAACAGAGCTACAGAGCCAAGGGCACTTCCAGTCTAGGGAATATACCTTGGGAAAACTGAAAATCAATAAGACAGAGCCAGCCCAAAATTTAGGGCTGCACTGCTTACAAGGACCTCAACTTGGGTACACCTTAAATATCCCAGGAAATATAAAAATGGTTCAAAAAATTCTGGTACTTACATACGATGGAATATCCCTAAGCCATGAAATCAATGTCATAAGACCAGTAGCAGCAAAATGGGTGGATTCAGGTACGATGATTCTAAGTGAAATAAGTCACAGAGAAAAAGAAACTTATCATAAGATATCACTTATGAAGATCCTGTAAACATGGCTACACTTGAACTGAGTTAGGAAAGAGAACAGTGTCTCACATTTAGAAAACACTCTTATGCCTGCTTAAGGGGGAAGGAGAGGTGGGGTGATGCATAACACCAGAGTTTGATATAAGCACAGGTACCGTTCCAAAAACCAACTATGGAATAGACAAGACCTACACCTTCCTCAGTGAAAGGGACTCAAAACCCCATATTTCCCGCAGAGGAATATATCTGACTAGTAAGAATCTTAAAACCTATGTATTGATATGTCTCCGTAAGGGAATCAAGTGTGTCTAGACTCGCATAAACATGGCAGCGAGAATCAGCTCAAACCCACTATAAAAAGGAATTTCAAAAACAAAACAAAAAAACTGGGAAATTCTTTACAATTCCTTCAGGGAATCTGATGAAAACTGGAATGACCCTATCTACAATGACAGCTAGATGTGGCATAATGCTGGACACTTGGGACTGAAAGGATTGGTGAGATTGGGTGAAAAAATGCAGACCCTTGAATGCAATAATGCATGGCACCCATTCCATGGTTCCCAACTCTCCAGGTTCAAGGGAATATTACTACAGTTATAACATGTACGGGAAACCTAGAGAACGGACACACTGTTAATATGAAAGGTTTCTAAAACTCAACGAATAGTCCCTCTCCTGGTGCTCCGGTTTGACTTTCCATCTGCTTTACTATCAACCTCCCAACTTGGAGAGACAGCCCCTTTAACCTCCTGGTTCGCACAGTTTGCAAATTAGGCAGAGGATGAAAGGGAAGAGGGAGAACCAATGAGAGAGTAGCTGTTAGGCATTTGGACGGGCACATATCACTGTAATTTCCCGGCAGGAAGAAGAATTAACCAAAGTCTCAGCCACCCACAGGGAACCAGTATAGGTCCTGAACCAAATTTTTGGACTTGCTGTCAGCTCACCAAAAACGAGTTGAAAAATGGAGCTCAGGGGCACAGCAATTCATAAACTGGCCGGGTAATAAAGGACAACTAGCGTCCAAAAATCTGTTGAGGGAAGGCAACGAGGCGGACTTGAAAGCGAGGCAGAATAGCAGGAAACAGATTTCAAGAGGTACGTTGGAATCGCCTTTAAAGCACAGGAAGAGGGGAACAACTTCGACAATGATGCACTTGGCCAAAAAGGGCGTATGCGTTTTCTCCTGAATATATTCAGGAGAAAACGCATACGCCCATTTTGGCCAAGCAAGCAAGCGGGCAATGCAAATCTGCACTACAAAGAAGTATCACTTCCCACGGGTCAAAAGGGACATCCACAAAATGTGTAAAAACCAGAAAGGCAAGACAGGCCCTGGAGAACAGGGAGCCTTGTTATGCTGATGGGCGGGATGTATATTGCCAACAGCCTCTCTGGATTAGTACATTGTGTTCCCTAAAACAAGTAAAGAACAGAGCTACAGAGCCAAGGGCACTTCCAGTCTAGGGAATATACCTTGGGAAAACTGAAAATCAATAAGACAGAGCCACCCCAAAATTTAGGGCTGCACTGCTTACAAGGACCTCAACTTGGGTACACGTTAAATATCCCAGGAAATATAAAAATGGTTCAAAAAATTGTGGTACTTACGTATGATGGAATATCCCTCAGCCATGAAATCAATGCCATAAGACCTGTAGCAGCAAAATGGGTGGATTCAGGTACGATGATTCTAAGTGAAATAAGTCACACAGAAAAAGAAACTTATCATAAGATATCACTTATGAAGATCCTGTAAACATGGCTACACTTGAACTGAGTTAGGAAAGAGAACAGTGTCTCACATTTAGAAAACACACTTATGCCTGCTTAAGGGGGAAGGAGAGGTGGGGTGATGCATAAAACCAGAGTTTGATATAAGCACAGGTACCGTTCCAAAAACCAACTATGGAATAGACAAGACCTACACCTTCCTCAGTGAAAGGGACTCAAAACCCCATATTTCCCGCAGAGGAATATATCTGACTAGTAAGAATCTTAAAACCTATGTATTGATATGTCTCCGTTAGGGAATCAAGTGTGTCTAGACTGGCATAAACATGGCAGCGAGAATCAGCTCAAACCCACTATAAAAAGGAATTTCAAAAACAAAACAAAAAAACTGGGAAATTCTTTACAATTCCTTCAGGGTCTCTGATGAAACCTGGAATGACCCTATCTACAATGACAGCTGGATGTGGCATAAGGAGGGACACTTGGGACTGAGACAATTGGTGAGATTGGGTGAGCAAATGCAGACCGTTTAAAGCACAAATGCCTGGCACCCATTCCATGGGTCCCAACTCTCCAGGTTGAAGGGAATATTACTACAGCTATAACATGTACGGGAAACCTAGAGAACGGACACACTGTGAATATAAAAGGTTTCTAAAACTCAACGAATAGTCCCTCTCCTTGTGCTCCAGTTTGACTTTCTATCTGCTTTACTATCAACCTCCCAACTTGGAGAGACAGCCCCTTTAACCTCCTGGTTCACACAGTTTGTCAATTTGGCAGAGGATGAAAAGGAAGAGGGAGAACCAATGTGAGAGTAGCTGTTAGGCATTTGGATGGGCATATATCACTGCAATTTCCCGAAAGGAAGAAGAATTAACCAAAGTCTCAGCCCCCCACCGGGAACCAGCATAGGTCCTGAACCAAAATATTGGACTTGCGGTCAGCTCACCAAAAACGAGTTGAAAAATGGAGCTCAGGGGCACAGCAATTCACAAACTGGCCGAGGAATAAAGGACAACTATCGTCCAAAAATCTGTTGAGGGAAGGCAACGAGGTGGACTTGAAAGCGAGGCAGAATAGCAGGAAACAGATTTCAAGAGGTACGTTGGAATCGCCTTTAAAGCACAGGAAGAGGGGCTCAAATTCGACAATGATGCACTTGGCCAAAAAGGGCGTATGCATTTTCTCCTGAATATATTCAGGAGAAAATGCATACGCCATTTTGGCCAAGCAAGCAAGCGGGCAATGCAAATCTGCACTACAAAGAAGTATCACTTCCCACCGGTCAAAAGGGACATCCACAAAATGTGTAAAAACCAGAAAGGCAAGACAGGCCCTGGAGAACAGGGAGCCTTGTTAGGCTGATGGGCGGGATGTAAATTGCCAACTGCCTCTCTGGAGGAGTGCATTGTGTTCCCTAAAACAAGTAAAAAACAGAGCTACTGAGCCATGGGCACTTCCAGTCTAGGGAATATACCTTGGGAAAACTGAAAATCAATAAGACAGAGCCACCCCAAAATTTAGGGCTGCAAGGCTTACAAGGACCTCAACTTGTGTACACTTTAAATATCCCAGGAAATATAAAAATGGTTCAAAAAATTGTGGTACTTACGTACGATGGAATATCCCTCAGCCATGATATCAATCTCATAAGACCAGTAGCAGCAAAATGGGTGGATTCAGGTACGATGATTCTTAGTGAAATAAGTCACACAGAAAAAGAAACTTATCATAGGATATCACTTATGAAGATCCTGTAAACATGGCTACACTTGAACTGAGTTAGGAAAGAGAACAGTGTCTCACATTTAGAAAACACTCTTATGCCTGCTTAAGGGGGAAGGAGAGGTGGGGTGATGCATAAAATCAGAGTTTGATATAAGCACAGGTACCGTTCCAAAAACCAACTATGGAATAGACAAGACCTACACCTTCCTCAGTGAAAGGGACTCAAAACCAATATTTCCCGCAGAGGAATATATCTGACTAGTAAGAATCTTAAAAGCTATGTATTGATATGTCTCCATAAGGGAAGCAAGTGTGTGTAGACTGGCATAAACATGGCAGCGACAATCAGCTCTAAACCATTATAAAAAGGAATTTCAAAAACAAAACAAAAAAACAGGGAAATTCTTTACAATTCCTTCAGGGTCTCTGATGAAACCTGGAATGACCCTATTTACAACGACAGCTGGATGTGGCATAAGGCTGGACACTTGGGACTGAGAGGATTGGTGAGATTGGGTGAGCAAATGCAGACCCTTTAAAGCAATAATACATGGCACCCATTCCATGGGTCCCAACTCTCCAGGTTGAAGGGAATATTACTACAGTTATAACATGTACGGGAAACCTAGAGAACGGACCCACTGTGAATACGAAAGGTTTCTAAAACTCAACGAATAGTCCCTCTCCTGGTGCTCCGGTTTGACTTTCCATCTGCTTTACTATCAACCTCCCAACTTGGAGAGACATCCCCTTTAACCTCCTGGTTCGCACAGGTTGCCAATTTGGCAGAGGATGAAAGGGAAGAGGGAGACCAATGAGAGAGTAGCTTTTAGGCATTTGGACGGGCACATATCACTCTAACTTCCCGGCAGGAAGAAGAATTAACCAAAGTCTCAGCCCCCCACTGGGAACCAGCATAGGTCCTGAACCGAAATGTTGGACTTGCGGTCAGCTCACCAAAAACGAGTTGAAAAATGGAGCTCAGGGGCACAGCAATTCACAAACTGGCCGAGTAATAAAGGACAACTATCGTCCAAAAATCTGTTGAGGGAAGGCAACGAGGCGGCCTTGAAAGCGAGGCAGAATAGCAGGAAACAGATTTCAAGAGGTACGTTGGAATCGCCTTTAAAGCACAGGAAGAGGGGCACAACTTCGACAATGATGCACTTGGCCAAAAAGTGCGTATGCGTTTTCTCCTGAATATATTCAGGAGAAAACGCATACGCCCTTTTTGGCCAAGCAAGCAAGCGGGCAATGCAAATCTGCACTACAAAGAAGTATCAATTCCAACCGGTCAAAAGGGACATCCACAAAATGTGTAAAAACCAGAAAGGCAGGACAGGCCCTGGAGAACAGGGAGCCTTGTTATGCTGATGGGCGGGATGTAAATTGCCAACTGCCTCTCTGGAGGAGTACATTGTGTTCCCTAAAACAAGTAAACAACAGAGCTACAGAGCCAAGGGCACTTCCAGTCTAGGGAATATACCTTGGGAAAACTGAAAATCAATAAGACAGAGCCACCCCAAAATCTAGGGCTGCACTGCTTACAAGGACCTCAACTTGGGTACACCTTAAATATCCCAGGAAATATAAAAATGGTTCAAAAAATTGTGGTACTTACGTACGATGGAATATCCCTCAGCCATGAAATCAATGAATTAAGACCAGTAGCAGTAAAATGGGTGGATTCAGGTACGATGATTCTAAGTGAAATAAGTCACACAGAAAGAGAAACTTATCATAAGATATCACTTATGAAGATCCTGTAAACATGGCTACACTTGAACTGAGTTAGGAAAGAGAACAGTGTCTCACATTTAGAAAACACTCTTATGCCTGCTTAAGGGGGAAGGAGAGGTGGGGTGATGCATAAAACCAGAGTTTGATATAAGCATAGGTACCGTTCCAAAAACCAACTATGGAATAGACAAGACCTACACCTTCCTCAGTGAAAGGGACTCAAAACCCCATATTTCCCACAGAGGAATATATCTGACTAGTAAGAATCTTAAAACCTATGTATTGATATGTCTCCGTAAGGGAATCAAGTGTGTCTAGACTGGCATAAACATGGAGCGAGAATCAGCTCAAACCCACTATAAAATGGAATTTCAAAAACAAAACAAAAAAACTGGGAAATTCTATACAATTCCTTCAGGGTCTCTGATGAAACCTGGAATGACCCTATCTACAACGACAGCTGGATGTGGCATAAGTCTGGACACTTGGGACTGAGAGGATTGGTGAGATTGCGTGAGCAAATGCAGACCCTTTACAGCAATAATGCATGGCACCCATTCCATGGGTCACAACTCTCCTGGTTGAAGGGAATATTACTACAGCTATAACATGTTCGGGAAACCTAGAGAACGGACACACTGTGAATACGAAAGGTTTCTAAACCTCAATGAATAGTCCCTCTCCTGGTGCTGCAGTTTGACTTTCCATCTGCTTTACTATCAACCTCCCAACTTGGACAGACAGCCCCTTTAACCTCCTGGCTCGCACAGGTTGCCAATTTGGCAGAGGATGAAAGGGAAGATGGAGAACCAATGAGAGAGTAGCTGTTAGGCATTTGAACGGGCACATATCACTGTAATTTCCAGGCAGGAAAAGGAATTAACCAAAGTCTCAGCCACCAACCGGCAACCAGTATAGGTCCTGAACCAAAATTTTGGACTTGCGGTCAGCTCACCAAAAACGAGTTGAAAAATGGAGCTCAGGGGCACAGCAATTCACAAACTGGCTGAGTAATAAAGGACAACTATCGTCCAAAAATCTGTTGAGGGAAGGCATCGAGGCAGATTTGAAAGCGAGGCAGAATAGCAGGAAACAGATTTCAAGAGGTACGTTGGAATCGCCTTTAAAGCACAGGAAGAGGCGCACAACTTCGACAATGATGCACTTGGCCAAAAAGGGCGTATGCGTTTTCACCTGAATATATTCAGGAGAAAACGCATACGCACTTTTTGGCCAAGCAAGCAAGCGGGCAATGCAAATCTGCACTACAAAGAAGTATCTCTTCCCACCGGTCAAAAGGGACATCCAAAAAAATGTGTAAAAACCAGAAAGGCAAGACAGGCCCTGGAGAACAGGGAGCCCTGTTATGCTGATGGGCGGGATGTAAATTGCCAACTGCCTCACTGGATGAGTGCATTGTGTTCCCTAAAACAAGTAAACAACAGAGCTACAGAGCCAAGGGCACTTCCAGTCTAGGGAATATTCCTTGGGAAAACTGAAAATGAATAAGACAGAACCACCCCAAAATTTAGGGCTGCACTGCTTACAAGGACCTCAACTTGGGTACACCTTTAATATCCCAGGAAATATAAAAATGGTTCAAAAAATTGTGGTACTTACGTACGATGGAATATCCCTCAGCCATGAAATCAATGTCATAAGACCAGTAGCAGCAAAATGGGTGGATTCAGGTACGATGATTCTAAGTGAAATAAGTCACACAGAAAAAGAAACTTATCATAAGATATCACTTATGAAGATCCTGTAAACATGGCTACACTTGAACTGAGTTAGGAAAGAGAACAGTGTCTCACATTTAGAAAACACTCTTATGCCTGCTTAAGGGCGAAGGAGAGGTGGGGTGATGCATAAAACCAGAGTTTGATATAAGCACAGGTACCGTTCCAAAAACCAACTATGGAATAGACAAGACATACACCTTCCTCAGTGAAAGGGACTCAAAACCCCATATTTCCCGCAGAGGAATATATCTGACTAGTAAGAATCTTAAAACCTATGTATTGATATGTCTCCTTCAGGGAATCAAGTGTGTCTAGACTGACATAAACATGGCAGCGAGAATCAGCTCCAACCCACTCTAAAAAGGAATTTCAAAAACAAAACAAAAACACTGGGAAATTCTTTAGAATTCTTCAGGTCTCTGATGAAACCTGGAATGACCCTATCTACAACGACAGCTGCATGTGGCATAAGGCTGGACACTTGGGACTGACAGGATTGGTGAGATTGGGTGAGCAAATGCAGACCCTTTAAGCAATAATGCATGGCACACGTTCCATGGGTCCCAACTCTACAGGTTGAAGGGAATTTTACTACAGTTATAACATGTACGGGAAACCTAGAGAACGGACACACTGTGAATACGAAAGGTTTCTAAACCTCAACGAATAGTCCCTCTCCTGGTGCTCTGGTTTGACTTTCCATCTGCTTTACTATCAACCTCCCAACATGGAGAGACAGCCCCTTTAACCTCCTGGTTCGCACACGTTGCCAATTTGGCAGAGGATGAAAAGAAAGAGGGAGAACCAATGAGAGAGTAGCTGTTAGGCATTTGGACGGGCACATATCACTGTAATTTCCTGGCAGGAAGAAGAATTAGCCAAAGTCTCAGCCACCCACCGGGAACCAGTATAAGTCCTGAACCAAAATTTTGGACTTGCGGTCAGCTCACGTAAAACGAGTTGAAAAATGGAGCTCAGGGGAACAGCAATTCAAAAACTGGCCGAGGAATAAAGGACAACAATCGTCCAAAAATCTGTTGAGGGAAGGCAACGAGGAGGACTTGAAAGCGAGGCAGAATAGCAGGAAACAGATTTCAAGAGGTACGTTGTAATCGCCTTTAAAGCACAGGAAGAGGGGCACAACTTCGACAATGATGCACTTGGCCAAAAAGGGCGTATGCGTTTTCTCCTGAATATATTCAGGAGAAAACGCATACGCCCTTTTTGGCCAAGCAAGCAAGCGGGCAATGCAAATCTGCACTACAAAGAAGTATCTCCTCCCACCGGTCAAAAGGGACATCCACAAAATGTGTAAAAACCAGAAAGGCAAGACAGGCCCTGGAGAACAGGGAGCCTTTTTATGCTGATGGGCGGGATGTAAATTGTCAACTGCCTCTCTGAAGGAGTGCATTGTGTTCCCTAAAACAAGTAAACAACAGAGCTACAGAGCCAAGGGCACTTCCAGTCTAGGGAATATACCTTGGGAAAACAGAAAATCAATAAGACAGAGCCACCCCAAAATTTAGGGCTGCACTGCTTACAAGGACCTCTACTTGGGTACACCTTAAATATCCCAGGAAATATAAAAATGGTTCAAAAAATTGTGGTACTTATGTATGATGGAATATCCCTCAGCCATGAAATCAATGTCATAAGACCAGTAGCATCAAAAAGGGTGGATTCAGGTACGATGATTCTAAGTGAAATAAGTCACACAGAAAAATAAACTTATCATAAGATATCACTTATGAAGATCCTGTAAACATGGCTACACTTGAACTGAGTTACGAAAGAGAACAGTGTTTCACATTTAGAAAACACTCTTATGCCTGCTTAAGGGGGAAGGAGAGGTGGGGTGATGCATAAAACCAGAGTTTGATATAAGCACAGGTACCGTTCCATAAATCAACTATGGAATAGACAAGACCTACACCTTCCTCAGTGAAAGGGACTCAAAACCCCATATTTCCCGCAGAGGAATATATCTGACTAGCAAGAATCTTAAAACCTATGTATTGATATGTTTCCGTAAGGGAATCAAGTGTGTCTAGACTGGCATTAACATGGCAGCGAGAATCAGCTCAAACCCACTATAAAAAGGAATTTCAAAAACAAAACAAAACAACTGGGAAATTCTTTACAATTCCTTCAGGGTCTCTGATGAAACCTGGAACGACTCTATCTACAACGACAGCTGGATGTGGCATAAGGAGGGACACTTGGGACTGAGATGATTGGTGAGATTGGGTGAGCAAATGCAGACCCTTTAAAGCACAAATGCCTGGCACCCATTCCATGGGCCCCAACTCTCCAGGTTGAAGGGAATATTACTACAGCTATAACATGTACGCGAAACCTAGAGAACGGACACACGCTGAATACGAAAGGTTTCTAAAACTCAACGAATAGTCCCTCTCCTGGTGCTCCGGTTTGACTTTCCATCTGGTTTACTATCAACCTCCCAACTTGGAGAGACAGCCCCTTTAACCTCCTGGTTTGCACAGGTTGCCAATTTGGCAGAGGATGAAAGGGAAGAAGGAGAACCAATGAGAGAGTAGCTGTTACGCATTTGGACGGTCACATATCTCTCTTACTTCCCAGTAGGAAGAAGAATTAAACAAAGTGTCAGCCCCCCACCTGGAACCAGCATAAATCCTGAACCAAAATTTTGGACTTGCGGTCAGCTCACCAAAAACGAGTTGAATAATGGAGCTCAAGGCCAGAGCAATTCACAAACTGGCAGAGTAATAAAGGACAACTATCGTCCAAATATCTGTTGAGGGAAGGCAACGAGGCGGACTTGAAAGCGAGGCAGAATAGCAGGAAACAGATTTCAAGAGGTACGTTGGAATCGCCTTTAAAGCACAGGAAGAGGGGACAACTTCGACAATGATGCACTTGGCCAAAAAGGGCGTATGCGTTTTCTCCTGAATATATTCAGGAGAAAACGCATACGCCCTTTTTGGCCAAGCAAGCAAGCGGGCAATGCAAATCTGCACTACAAAGAAGTATCACTTCCCACCGGTCAAAAGGGACATCCACAAAATGTGTAAAAACCAGAAAGGCAAGACAGGTCATGGAGAACAAGGAGCCTTGTTATGCTGGTGGGCGGGATGTAAATTGCCAACTGCCTCTCTGGAGGCGTACATTGTGTTCCCTAAAACAAGTAAAGAACAGAGCTACAGAGCCAAGGGCACTTCCAGTCTAGGGAATATACCTTGGGAAAACTGAAAATCAATAAGACAGAGCCACCCGAAAATTTAGGGCTGCACTGCTTACAAGGACCTCAACTTGGGTACACCTTAAATATCCCAGGAAATATAAAAATGGTTCAAAAAATTGTGGTACTTACGTACGATGGAATATCCCTCAGCCATGAAATCAATGTCATAAGACCAGTAGCAGCAAAATGTGTGGATTCAGGTACGATGATTCTAAGTGAAATAAGTATCAGAGAAAAAGAAACTTATCATAAGATATCACTTATGAAGATCCTGTAAACATGGCTACACTTGAACTGAGTTAGGAAAGAGAACAGTGTCTCACATGTAGAAAAAACTCTTATGCCTGCTTAAGGGAAAGGAGAGGTGGGGTGATGCATAAAACCAGAGTTTGATATAAGCACAGGTACCGTTCCAAAAACCAACTATGGAATAGACAAGACCTACACCTTCCTCAGTGAAAGGGACTCAAAACCCCATATTTCTCGCAGAGGAATATATCTGACTAGTAAGAATCTTAAAACCTATGTATTGATATATCTCCGTAAGGGAATCAAGTGTGTCTAGACTGGCATAAACATGGCAGCGAGAATCAGCTCAAACCCACTATAAAAAGGAATTTCAAAAACAAAACAAAAAAACTGGGAAATTCTTTACAATTCCTTCAGGGAATCTCATGAAACCTGGAATGACCATATCTACAACGACAGCTGGATGTGGCATAAGGCTGGACACTTGGGACTGAGAAGACTGGTGAGATTGGGTGAGCAAATGCAGTCCCTTTAAAGCACAAATGCCTGGCACCCATTCCATGGGTCCCAACTCTCCAGGTTGAAGGGAATATTACTACAGCTATAACATGTACAGGAAACCTAGAGAACGGACACACTGTGAATACGAAAGGTTTCTAAAACTCAACGAATAGTCCAACTCCTGGTGCTCCGGTTTGACTTTCCATCTGCTTTACTATCAATCTCCCAGCTTGTAGAGACAGCCCCTTTAACCTCCTTGTTTGCACAGGATTCCAATTTGGCAGAGGATGAAAGGGAAGAGGGAGAACCAATGAGAGAGTAGCTGTTAGGCATTTGGACGGGCACATATCAATCTAATTTCCCGGCAAGAATAAGAATTAACCAAAGTCTCAGCCCCCCACCGGGAACCAGCATAGGTCCTGTACCAAAATTTTGGATTTGCGGTCAGCTCACCAAAAACGAGTTGAAAAATGGAGCTCAGGGGCACAGCATTTCACAAACTGGTGGAGTAATAAAGGACAACTATCGTCCAAAAATCTGTTGAGGGAAGGCAACGAGGCGGACTTGAAAGCGAGGCAGAATAGCAGGAAACAGATTTCAAGAGGTACGTTGGAATCACCTTTAAAACACAGGAAGAGGGGCACAACTTCGACAATGATGCACTTGGCCAAAAAGGGCGTATGCGTTTTCTCCTGAATATATTCAGGAGAAAACGCATACGCCCTTTTTGGCCAAGCAAGCAAGCGGGCAATGCAAATCTGCACTACAAAGAAGTATCACTTCCCACCGGTCAAAAGGGACATCCACAAAATGTGTAAAAACCAGAAAGGCAAGACAGGCCCTAGAGAACAGGGAGCCTTGTTATGCTGATGGGTGGGATGTAAATTGCCAACTGCCTCTCTGGAGGAGTGCATTGTGTTCCCTAAAACAAGTAAACAACATTGCTACAGAGCCAAGGGCACTTCCAGTCTAGGGAATATACCTTGGGAAAACTGAAAATCAATAAGACAGAGCCACCCCAAAATTTAGGGCTGCACTGCTTACAAGGACCTCAACTTGGATACACCTTAAGTGTCCCAGGAAATATAAAAATGGTTCCAAAAATTGTGGTACTTACGTACGATGGAATATCCCTCAGCCATGAAATCAATGTCATAAGACCAGTAGCAGCAAAATGGGTGGATTCAGGTACGATGATTCTAAGTGAAATAAGTCACACAGAAAAAGAAACTTATCATAAGATATCACTTATGAAGATCCTGTAAACATGGCTACACTTGAACTGAGTTAGGAAAGAGAACAGTGTCTCACATTTAGAAAACACTCTTATGCCTGCTTAAGGGAGAAGGAGAGGTGGGGTGATGCATAAAACCAGAGTTTGATATAAGCACAGGTACCGTTCCAAAAACCAACTATGGAATAGACAAGACCTACACCTTCCTCAGTGAAAGGGACTCAAAACCCCATATTTCCCGCAGAGGAATATATCAGACTAATAAGAATCTTAAAACCTATGTATTGATATATCTCCATAAGGGAATTAAGTGTGTCTAGACTGGCATAAACATGGCAGCGAGAATCAGCTCAAACCCACTATAAAAAGGAATTTCAAAAACAAAACAAAAAAAACTGGGAAATTCTTTACAATTCCTTCAGGGTCTCTGATGAAACCTGGAATGACCCTATCTACAACGACAGCTGGATGTGGCATAAGGCTGGACACTTGGGACTGAGACGATTGGTGAGATTGGGTGAACAAATGCAGACCCTTTAAAGCAATAATGCATGGCACCTATTCCATGGGTCCCAACTCTCCAGGTTGAAGGGAATATTACTACAGTTATAACATGTACGGGAAACCTAGAGAACGGACACACTGTGAATACGAAAGGTTTCTAAAACTCAACGAATAGTCCCTCTCCTGGTGCTCCGGTTTGACTTTCCATCTGCTTTACTATCAATCTCCCAACTTGGAGAGACAGCCCCTTTAACCTCCTGGTTCACACAGGTTTCCAAATTGGCAGAGGATGAAAGGGAAGAGGGAGAACCAATGAGAGAGTAGCTCTTAGGCATTTGAACGGGCACATATCACTCTAACTTCCCGGCAGGAAGAAGAATTAACCAAAGTCTCAGCCCACCACCGGGAACCAGCATAGGTCCTGAACCAAAATTCTGGACTTGCGGTCAGCTCACAAAAAACGAGTTGAAAAATGGAGCTCAGTGTCACAGCAATTCACAAACTGGCCGAGTAATAAAGGACAACTATCGTCCAAAAATCTGTTGAGGGAAGGCAACGAGGCGGACTTTAAAGCGAGGCAGAATATCAGGAAACAGATTTCAAGAGGTACGTTGGAATCGCTTTTAAAGCACAGGAAGAGGGGCACAACTTTGACAATGATGCACATGGCCAAAAAGGGCGTATGCGTTTTCTCCTGAATATATTCAGGAGAAAACGCATACGCCCTTTTTGGCCAAGCAAGCAAGCGGGCAATGCAAATCTGCACTACAAAGAAGTATCACTTCCCACCGGTCAAAAGGGACATTCACAAAATGTGTAAAAACCAGAAAGGCAAGACAGGCCCTGGAGAACAGGGAGCCTTGTTATGCTGATGGGCAGGATGTAAATTGCCAACTGCCTCTCTGGAGGAGTACACTGTGTTCCCTAAAACAAGGAAAGAACAGAGCTACAGAGCCAAGGGCACTTCCAGTCTAGGGAATATACCTTGGGAAAACTGAAAATCAATAAGACAGAGCCACCCCAAAATTTAGGGCTGCACTGCTTACAAGGACCTCAACTTGGGTACACCTTAAATATCCCAGGAAATATAAAAATGGTTCAAAAAATTGTGGTACTTACGTACGATGGAATATCCCTCAGCCATGAAATCAATGTCATAAGACCAGTAGCAGCAAAATGCGTGGATTCAGGTAGGATGATTTTAAGTGAAATAAGTCACAGAGAAAAAGAAACTTATCATAAGATATCACTTATGAAGATCCTGTAAACATGGCTACACTTGAACTGAGTTAGGAAACAGAGCAGTGTCTCACATTTAGAAAACACTCTTATGCCTGCTTAAGGGGGAAGGAGAGGTTGGGTGATGCATAAAACCAGAGTTTGGTATAAGCACAGGTACCATTCCAAAAACCAACTATGGAATAGACAAGATCTAAACCTTCCTCAGTGAAAGGGACTCAAAACCCCATAGTTCCCGCAGAGGAATATATCTGACTAATAAGAATCTTAAAACCTATGTATTGATATGTCTCCATAAGGGAATCAAGTGTGTCTAGACTGGCATAAACATGGCAGCGAGAATCAGCTCAAACCCACTATAAAAAGGAATTTCAAAAACAAAACAAAAAAACTGTGAAATTCTTTACAATTCCTTCAGGGTCTCTGATGAAACCTGGAATGACCCTATCTACAACGACAGCTGGATGTGGCATAAGGCTGGACACTTGGGTCTTAGAGGATTGGTGAGATTGGGTGAGCAAATGCAGACCCTTTAAATCACAAATGCCTGGCACACATTCCATGTGTCCCAACTCACCAGGTTGAAGGGAATATTACTTCAGCTATAACATGTACAGGAAACCTAGAGAACAGACACACTGTGAATACGAAAGGTTTCTAAAACTCAACGAATAGTCCCTCTACTGGTGCGCCGGTTTGACTTGCCATCTTCTTTACTATCAACACCCTAAGTTGGAGAGACAGCCCCTTTAACCTCCTGGTTCGCACAGGTGGCCAATATGGCAGAGAATGAAAGTGAAGAGGGAGAACCAATGAGAGAATAGCTGTTAGGGATTTGGACGGGCACATATCACTCTAATTTCCCGGCAGGAAGAAGAATTAACCAAAGTCTCAGCCACCCACCGGGAACCAGCATAGGTCCTGAACCAAAATTTTGGACATGCAGTCAGCTCACAAAAAACGAGTTGTAAAATGGAGCTCAGGGGCACAGCAATTCACAAACAGGCCGAGTAATAAAGGACAACTATCGTCCAAAAATCTCTTGAGGGAAGGCAACGAGGCAGACTTGAAAGCGAGGCAGAATAGCAGGAAACAGATTTCAAGAGGTACGTTGGAATCGCCTTTAAAGCACAGGAAGAGGGGCACAACTTCGACAATGATGCACATGGCCAAAAAGGGCGTATGCGTTTTCTCCTGAATATATTCAGGAGAAAACGCATACGCCCTTTTTGGCCAAGCAAGCAAGCGGGCAATGCAAATCTGCAGTACAAAGAAGTATCACTTCCCACCGGTCAAAAGGGACATCCACAAAATGTGTAAA
This sequence comes from Hyperoodon ampullatus, assembly GCF_949752795.1. NCBI lineage: Eukaryota > Metazoa > Chordata > Mammalia > Artiodactyla > Ziphiidae > Hyperoodon > Hyperoodon ampullatus. The sequence continues at coordinate 1,251,014 of NW_027640495.1, read as the reverse complement.
AACCAGGAAGGAAAGACAGGCCCTGGAGAACAGGGAGCCTTCTTATGCTCATGGGCGGGATGTAAATTGCCAACTGCCTCTCTGGAGGAGTGCATTGTGTTCCCTAAAAAAAGCAAACAACAGAGCTACAGAGCCAAGGGCACTTCCAGTCTAGGGAATATACCTTGGGAAAACTGAAAATCAATAAGACAGAGCCACCCCAAAATTTAGGGCTGCACTGCTTACAAGGACCTCAACTTGGGTACACCTTAAATATCCCAGGAAATATAAAAATGGTTCAAAAAATTGTGGTACTTACGTACGATGGAATATCCCTCAGCCATGAAATCAATGTCATAAGACCAGTAGCAGCAAAATGGGTGGATTCAGGTATGATGATTCTAAGTGAAATAAGTCACAGAGAAAAAGAAACTTATCATAAGATATCACTTATGAAGATCCTGTAAGCATGGCTACACTTGAACTGAGTTTGGAAAGAGAAGAGTCTCACATTTAGAAAACACTCTTATGCCTGCTTAAGGGCGAAGGAGAGGTGGGGTGATGCATAAAACCAGAGTTTGATATAAGCACAGGTACCGTTCCAAAAACCAACTATGGAATAGACAAGACCTACACCTCCCTCAGTGAAAGGGACTCAAAACCCCATATTTCCCGCAGAGGAATATATCTGACCAGTAAGAATCTTAAAACCTATGTATTGATATGTCTCCGTAAGGGAATCAAGTGTGTCTAGACTGGCATAAACATGGCAGCGAGAATCAGCTCAAACCCACTATAAAAAGGAATTTCAAAAACAAAACAAAAAAACTGTGAAATTCTTTAGAATTCCTTCAGGGTCTCTGATGAAACCTGGAATGAACCAATCTACAATGACAGCTGGATGTGGAATAAGGCTGGACACTTGGGACTGAGAGGATTGGTGAGATTGGGTGAGCAAATGCTGACCCTTTAAAGCACAAATGCCTGGCACCCATTCCATGGGTCCCAACTCTCCAGGTTGAAGGGAATATTACTCCAGATGTAACATGTACAATAAACCTAGAGAACGGACACACTGTGAATTTGAAAGGTTTCTAAAACTCAAAGAATTGTCCGTGTCCTGGTGCTCCGGTTTGGCTTTCCATCTGCTTTACTATCAACCTCCCAACTTGGAGAGACAGCCCCTTTAACCTCCTGGTTCGCACAGGTTGCCAATTTGGCAGAGGATGAAAGGGAAGAGGGAGAACCAATGAGAGAGTAGCTGTTAGGCATTTGGACGGGCACATATCACTCTTACTTCCCGGCAGGAAGAAGAATTAACCAAAGTCTCAGCAACCCACCGGGAACCAGCATAGTTCCTGAACCAAAATGTTGGACTTGCGGTCAGCTCACCAAAAACGAGTTGAAAAATGGAGCTCAGGGGCACAGCAATTCACAAACTGGCCGAGTAATAAAGGACAAGTATCATCCAAAAATCTGCTGTGGGAAGGCAGCGAGGCGGACTTGAAAGCGAGGCCGAATAGCAGGAAACAGATTTCAAGAGATACATTGGAATCGCCTTTAAAGCACAGGAAGAGGGGCACAACTTCGACAATGATGCACTTGGCCAAAAAGGGCGTATGCGTTTTCTCCTGAATATATTCAGGAGAAAACGCATACGCCCTTTTTGGCCAAGCAAGCAAGCGGGCAATGCAAATCTGCACTACAAAGAAGTATCACTTCCCACCGGTCAAAAGGGACATCCACAAAATGTGTAAAAACCAGAAAGGCAAGACAGGCCCTGGAGAACAGGGAGCCTTGTTATGCTGATGGGTGGGATGTAAATTGCCAACTGCCTCTCTGGAGGAGTGCATTGTGTTCCCTAAAACAAGTAAACAACAGAGCTAGAGAGCCATGGGCACTTCCAGTCTAAGGAATATACCTTGGGAATACTGAAAATCAATAAGAGAGAGCCACCCCAAAATTTAGGGCTGCACTGCTTACAAGGACCTCAACTTGGGTACACCTTAAATATCCCAGGAAATATAAAAATGGTTCAAAAAATTGTGGTACTTACGTACGATGGAATATCCGTCAGCCATGAAATCAATGTCATAATGCCAGTAGCAGCAAAATGGGTTGATTCAGGTACGATGATTCTAAGTGAAATAAGTCACACAGAGAAAAAGAAACTTATCATAAGATATCACTTATGAAGATCCTGTAAACATGGCTACACTTGAACTGAGTTAGGAAAGAGAACAGTGTCTCACATTTAGAAAACACTCTAATGCCTGCTTAAGGGGGAAGGAGAGGTGGGGTCATGCATAAAACCAGAGTTTGATATAAGCACAGGTACCGTTCCAAAAACCAACTATGGAATAGACAAGACCTACACCTTCCTCAGTGAAAGGGACTCAAAACCCCATATTTCCCGCAGAGGAATATATCTGACTAGTAAGAATCTTAAAACCTATGTATTGATATGTCTCCATAAGGGAATCAAGTGTGTCTAGACTGGCATAAACATGGCAGCGAGAATCAGTTCAAACCCACTATAAAAAGGAATTTCAAAAACAAAACAAAAAAACTGGGAAATTCTTTACAATTCCTTCAGGGTCTCTGATGAAACCTGGAATGACCCTATTTACAACGACAGCTGGATGTGGCATAAGGCTGGACACTTGGGACTGAGAGGATTGGTGAGATTGGGTGAGCAATTGCAGACCATTTAAAGCACAAATGCCTGGCACCCATTCCATGGGTCCCAACTCTCCAGGTTGAAGGGAATTTTACTACAGCTATAACATGTACGGGAAACCTAGAGAACGGACACACTGTGAATACGAAAGGTTTCTAAAACTCAACGAATAGTCCCTCTCCTGGTGCTCCGGTTTGACTTTCCATCTGCTTTACTATCAATCTCCCAACATGGAGACACAGCCCCTTTAACCTCCGGTTTGCACAGGTTGCCAATTTGGCTGAGGATGAAAGGGAAGAGGGAGAACCAATGAGAGAGTAGCTGTTAGGCATTTGGACGGGCACATGTCTATCTAATTTCCCAGGAGGAAGAAGAATTAACGAAAATCTCAGCCCCCCATCGGAAACCACTATAGGTCCTCAACCAAAATTTTGGACTTGCGGTCAGCTCACAAAAAACGAGTTGAAAAATGGAGCTCAGGGGCACAGCAATTCACAAACTGGCAGAATAATAAAGGACAACTATCGTCCAAAAATCTGGTGAGGGAAAGCAACGAGGCGGACATGAAAGCGAGCCAGAATAGCAGGAAACAGATTTCAAGAGGTACGTTGGAATCGCCTTTAAAGCACAGGAAGAGGGGCACAACTTCAAAAATGATGCACTTGGCCAAATAGAGCGTATGCGTTTTCTCCTGAATATATTCAGGAGAAAACGCATACGCCCTTTTTGGCCAAGCAAGCAAGCGGGCAATGCAAATCTGCACTACAAAGAAGTATCACTTCCCACCGGTCAAAAGGGACATCCACAAAATGTGTAAAATCCAGAAAGGCAAGACAGGCCCTGGAGAACAGGGAGCCTTGTTATGCTGATGGGTGGGATGTAAATTGCCAACTGCCTCTCTGGAGGAGTGCATTGTGTTCCCAAAAACAAGTAAACAACAGAACACCGGAGCCAAGGGCACATCCAGTCTAGGGAATATTCCTTGGGAAAACTGAAAATCAATAAGACAGAGCCACCCCAAAATTTAGGGCTGCACTGATTACAAGAACCTCAACTTGGGTACACCTTAAATATTCCAGGAAATATGAAAATGGTTCAAAAAATTGTGGTACTTACGTACGATGGAATATCCCTCAGCCATGAAGTCAATGTCATAAGACCAGTAGCAGCAAAATGAGTAGATAAAACTACGATGATTCTAAGTGTAATAATTCACACAGAAAAAGAAACTTATCATAAGATATCACTTATGAATATCCTGTAACATGGCTACACTTGAACTGAGTTAGGAAAGAGAACAGAGTCTCACATTTAGGAAGCACTCTTTGCCTGCTTAAGGGGGAAGGAGAGGTGGGGTGATGCATAAAACCGGAGTTTGATATAAGCACAGGTACTGTTCCAAAAACTATCTAAGGAATAGACAAGACCTTCACCTTCCTCAGTGAAAGGGACTCAAAACCCCATACTTCACGCAGAGGAATATATCTGACTAGTAAGAATCTTAAAACCTATTTATTGATATGTCTGCGTAAGGGAATCAAGTGTGTCTAGACTGGCATAAACATGGCAGCGAGAACCAGCTCAAACCCACTATAAAAAGGAATTTCAAAAAGAAAACAAAACAAAAATGGAAATTCTTCACAATTCCTTCAGGGTCTCTGATGAAACCTGGACTGACCCAATGTACAACGACAGCTGGATGTGGCATAAGGCTGGACACTTGGGACTGAGAGGATTCGTGAGATTCGGTGAGCAAATGTAGACCCTTTAAAGCAATAATGAATGGCACGCATTCCATGGTTCCCAACTCTCCAGCTTGAAGGGACTATTACTACAGATATAACATGTAAGGGCAAAATAGAGAATGGACACACTGTGAATATGAAAGGTTTCTAAAACTCAACGAATAGTCCCTCTCCTGGTGCTCCGGTTTGATTTTCCAACTGCTTTTCTGTCAATCTCCCAACTTGGAGAAACAGCCCCTTTAACCTCCTGGTTCGCACAGGTTGCCAATTTGGCAGAGGATGAAAGGGAAGAGGGAGAACCAGTGAGAGAGTAGCTCTAAGGCATTGGGACGGGCACATGTCACTCTAATTTCCCAGCAGGAAGAAGAATAAACCAAAGTCTCAGCCCCCCACCGGGAACCAGCATAGGTCCTGAACCACAATTTTGGACTTTCGGTCAGCTCACAAAAAACGAGTTGAAAAATGGAGCTCAGGGGCACAGCAATTCACAAACTGGCAGAGTGATAAAGACAACTATTGTCCAAAAATCTGTTGAGGGAAGGCAACGAGGTGGACTTGAAAGCTAGGCAGAATAGCAGGGTACAGATTTCATGTGGTACGTTGGAATTGACTTTAAAGCACAGGATGAGGGGCACAACTTCCACAATGATGCACTTGAGCAAAAAGGGCATATGCGTTTTCTCCTGAATATATTCAGGAGAAAACGCATAAGCCCTTTTTGTCCAAGCAAGCAAGCGGGAAATGCAAATCTGCACTACAAAGAAGTATCACTTCCCACTGTTCAAAAGGGACATACACAAAATGTGTAAAATCCAGAAAGGCAAGACCGGCCCTGGAGAACAGGGAGGCTTGTTTTGCTGATGGGCGGGATGTAAACTGCCAACTAGATCTCTGGAGGAGTGCATTGTGTTCCCTAAAAGAAGTAAACAACATAGCTACAGAGCCAAGGGCACTTCCAGTCTAGGGAATATACCTTGGGAAACCTGAAAATCAATAAGACAGAGCCACCCCAAAATTTAGGGCTGCACTGCTTACAAGGAACTCTACTTGGGTACACCTTAAATATCCCAGGAAATATAAAAATGGTTCAAAAAATTGTGGTACTTACGTATGATGGAATATCCCTCAGCCATGAAATCAATGTCATAAGACCAGTAGCATCAAAAAGGGTGGATTCAGGTACGATGATTCTAAGTGAAATAAGTCACACAGAAAAATAAACTTATCATAAGATATCACTTATGAAGATCCTGTAAACATGGCTACACTTGAACTGAGTTAGGAAAGAGAACAGTGTCTCACATTTAGAAAACACTCTTATGCCTGCTTAAGGGGGAAGGAGAGGTGGGGTGATGCATAAAACCAGAGTTTGATATAAGCACAGGTACCGTTCCATAAATCAACTATGGAATAGACAAGACCTACACCTTCCTCAGTGAAAGGGACTCAAAACCCCATATTTCCCGCAGAGGAATATATCTGACTAGCAAGAATCTTAAAACCTATGTATTGATATGTCTCCGTAAGGGAATCAAGTGTGTCTAGACTGGCATTAACATGGCAGCGAGAATCAGCTCAAAGCCACTATAAAAAGGAATTTCAAAAACAAAACAAAACAACTGGGAAATTCTTTACAATTCCTTCAGGGTCTCTGATGAAACCTGGAACGACTCTATCTACAACGACAGCTGGATGTGGCATAAGGAGGGACACTTGGGACTGAGATGATTGGTGAGATTGGGTGAGCAAATGCAGACCCTTTAAAGCACAAATGCCTGGCACCCATTCCATGGGTCCCAACTCTCCAGGTTGAAGGGAATATTAATACAGTTATAACATGTACGGGAAACCTAGAGAACGGACACACTGTGATACGAAAGGTTTCTAAAACTCAACGAATAGTCCCTCTCCTGGTGCTCCGGTTTGACTTTCCATCTGCTTTACTATCAATCTCCCAACTTGGAGAGACAGCCCCTTTAACCTCCTGGTTCGCACAGGTTTCCAATTTGGCAGAGGATGAAAGGGAAGAGGGAGAAAAAATGAGAGAGTAGCTGTTAGGCATTTGAACGGGCACATATCACTCTAACTTCCCGGCAGGAAGAAGAATTAACCAAAGTCTCAGCCCCCCACCGGGAACCAGCATAGGTCCTGAACCAAAATTCTGGACTTGCAGTCAGCTCACAAAAAACGAGTTGAAAAATGGAGCTCAGTGTCACAGCAATTCACAAACTGGCCGAGTAATAAAGGACAACTATCGTCCAAAAATCTGTTGAGGGAAGGCAGCGAGGCGGACTTGAAAGCGAGGCAGAATAGCAGGAAACAGATTTCAAGAGGTACGTTGGAATCGCCTTTAAAGCACAGGAAGAGGGGCACAACTTCGACAATGATGCACTTGGCCAAAAAGGGCGTATGCGTTTTCTCCTGAATATATTCAGGAGAAAACGCATACGCCCTTTTTGGCCAAGCAAGCAAGCGGGCAATGCAAATCTGCACTACAAAGAAGTATCACTTCCCACCGGTCAAAAGGGACATCCACAAAATGTGTAAAAACCGGAAAGGCAAGACGGGCCCTGGAGAACAGGGAGCCTTGTTATGCTGATGGGCGGGATGTAAATTGCCAACTGCCTCTCTGGAGGAGTGCATTGTGTTCCCTAAAACAAGTAAACAACAGAGCTACAGAGCCAAGGGCACTTCCAGTCTAGGGAATATACCTTGGGAAAACTGAAAATCAATAAGACAGAGCCACCCCAAAATTTAGGGCTGCACTGCTTACAAGGACCTCAACTTGGGTACACCTTAAATATCCCAGGAAAAATAAAAATGGTTCAAAAAATTGTGGTACTTACGTACGATGGAATATCCCTCAGCCATGAAATCAATGTCATAAGACCAGTAGCAGCAAAATGGGTGGATTCAGGTACGATGATTCTAAGTGAAATAAGTCACAGAGAAAAAGAAACTTATCATAAGATATCACTTATGAAGATCCTGTAAACATGGCTACACTTGAACTGAGTTAGGAAAGAGAACAGTGTCTCACATTTAGAAAACACTCTTATGCCGGCATAAGGGGGAAGGAGAGGTGGGGTGATGCATAAAACAAGAGTTTTATATAAGCACAGGTACCGTTCCAAAAACCAACTATGGAATACACAAGACCTACACCTTCCTCAGTGAAAGGGACTCAAAACCCCATATTTCCCGCAGAGGAATATATCTGACTAGTAAGAATCTTAAAACCTATGTATTGATATGTCTCCGTAAGGGAATCAAGTGTGTCAAGACTGGCATAAACATGGCAGCGAGAATCAGCTCAAACCCACTATAAAAAGGAATTTCAAATACAAAACAAAACAACTGGGAAATTCTTTACAATTATTCAGGGTCTCTGATGAAACATGGAATGACCCTATCTACAACGACAGCTGGATGTGGCATAAGGAGGGACACTTGGGAGTGAGATGATTGGTGAGATTGGGTGAGCAAATGCAGACCCTTTAAAGCACAAATGCCTGGCACCCATTCCATGGGTCCCAACTCTCCAGGTTGAAGGGAATATTACTAAAGCTATAACATGTACGGGAAACCTAGAGAACGGACACACTGTGAATACGAAAGGTTTGTAAAACTCAACGAATAGTCCCTCTCCAGGTCCTCCGGTTTGACTTTCCATCTGCTTTACTATCAACCTCCCATCTTGGAGAGACTGCCGCTTTAACCTCCTGGTTCACACACGTTGCCAATTTGGCAGAGGATGAAAGGGAAGAGGGAGAACCAATGAGAGAGTAGCTGTTAGGCATTTGGACGGGCACACATCACTCTAAATTCCAGGCAGGAAGAAGAATTAACCAAAGTCTCAGCCACCCACCGGGAACCAGTATAGGTCCTGAACCAAAATTTTGGACTTGCGGTCAGCTCACCAAAAACGAGTTGAAAAATGGAGCTCAGGGGCACAGCAATTCACAAACTGGCCGAGTAATAAAGGACAACTATCGTCCAAAAATCTGTTGAGGGAAGGCAACGAGGCGGACTTGAAAGCGAGGCAGAATAGCAGGAAACAGATTTCAAGAGGTACGTTGGAATCGCCTTTAAAGCACAGGAAGAGGGGCACAACTTCGACAATGATGCACTTGGCCAAAAAGGGCGTATGCGTTTTCTCCTGAATATATTCAGGAGAAAACGCATACGCCCTTTTTGGCCAAGCAAGCAAGTGGGCAATGCAAATCTGCACTACAAAGAAGTATCACTTCCCACCGGTCAAAAGGGACATCCACAAAATGTGTAAAAACCAGAAAGGCAAGACAGGTCATGGAGAACAAGGAGCCTTGTTATGCTGGTGGGCGGGATGTAAATTGCCAACTGCCTCTCTGGAGGAGTACATTGTGTTCCCTAAAACAAGTAAACAACAGAGCTACAGAGCCAAGGGCACTTCCAGTCTAGGGAATATACCTTGGGAAAACTGAAAATCAATAAGACAGAGCCACCCCAAAATTTAGGGCTGCACTGCTTACAAGGACCTCAACTTGGGTACACCTTAAATATCCCAGGAAATATAAAAATGGTTCAAAAAATTGTGGTACTTACGTACGATGGAATATCCCTCAGCCATGAAATCAATGTCATAAGACCAGTAGCAGCAAAATGTGTGGATTCAGGTACGATGATTCTAAGTGAAATAAGTATCAGAGAAAAAGAAACTTATCATAAGATATCACTTATGAAGATCCTGTAAACATGGCTACACTTGAACTTAGTTAGGAAAGAGAACAGTGTCTCACATGTAGAAAATACTCTTATGCCTGCTTAAGGGAAAGGAGAGGTGGGGTGATGCATAAAACCAGAGTTTGATATAAGCACAGGTACCGTTCCAAAAACCAACTATGGTATAGACAAGACCTACACCTTCCTCAGTGAAAGGGACTCAAAACCCCATATTTCCCGCAGAGGAATATATCTGACTAGTAAGAATCTTAAAACCTATGTATTGATATGTCTCCGAAAGGGAATCAAGTGTGTCTAGACTGGCATAAACATGGCAGCGAGAATCAGCTCAAACCCACTATAAAAAGGAATTTCAAAAACAAAACAAAAAAACTAGGAAATTCTTTACAATTCCTTCAGGGAATCTCATGAAACCTGGAATGACCATATCTACAACGACAGCTGGATGTGGCATAAGGCTGGACACTTGGGACTGAGAGGATTGGTGAGATTGGGTGAGCAAATGCAGTCCCTTTAAAGCACAAATGCCTGGCACCCATTCCATGGGTCCCAACTCTCCAGGTTGAAGGGAATATTACTACAGCTATAACATGTACAGGAAACCTAGAGAACGGACACACTGTGAATACGAAAGGTTTCTAAAACTCAACGAATAGTCCAACTCCTGGTGCTCCGGTTTGACTTTCCATCTGCTTTATTATCAATCTCCCTACTTGGAGAGACAGCCCCTTTAACCTTCTTGTTTGCAAAGGATTCCAATTTGGCAGAGGATGAAAGGGAAGAGGGAGAACCAATGAGAGAGTAGCTGTTAGGCATTTGGACGGGCACATATCACTCTAATTTCCCGGCAAGAATAAGAATTAACCAAAGTCTCAGCCCCCCACCGGGAACCAGCATAGGTCCTGAACCAAAATTTTGGACTTGCGGTCAGCTCACCAAAAACGAGTTGAAAAATGGAGCTCAGGGGCACAGCAATTCACAAACTGGTGGAGTAATAAAGGACAACTATCCTCCAAAAATCTGTTGAGGGAAGGCAACGAGGCGGACTTGAAAGCGAGGCAGAATAGCAGGAAACAGATTTCAAGAGGTACGTTAGAATCACCTTTAAAACACAGGAAGAGGGGCACAACTTCGACAATGATGCACTTGGCCAAAAAGGGCGTATGCGTTTTCTCCTGAATATATTCAGGAGAAAACGCATACGCCCTTTTTGGCCAAGCAAGCAAGTGGGCAATGCAAATCTGCACTACAAAGAAGTATCACTTCCCACCGGTCAAAAGGGACATCCACAAAATGTGTAAAAACCAGAAAGGCAAGACAGGCCCTTCAGAACAGGGAGCCTTGTTATGCTGATGGGCGGGATGTAAATTGTCAACTGCCTCTCTGAAGGAGTGCATTGCGTTTCCTAAAACAAGTAAACAACAGAGCAACAGAGCCAAGGGCACTTCCAGTCTAGGGAATATACCTTGGGAAAACTGAAAATCAATAAGACAGAGCCAGCCCAAAATTTAGGGCTGCACTGCTTTCAAGGACCTCAACTTGGGTACACCTTAAATATCCGAGGAAATATAAAAATGGTTCAAAAAATTGTGGTACTTACGTACGATGGAATATCCCTCAGCCATGAAATCAATGTCATAAGACCAGTAGCAGCAAAATGGGTGGATTCAGGTACGATGATTCTAAGTGAAATAAGTCACACAGAAAAAGAAACTTATCATAAGATATCACTTATGAAGATCCTGTAAACATGGCTACACTTGAACTGAGTTAGGAAAGAGAACAGAGTCTCACATTTAGAAAACACTCTTATGCCTGCTTAAGGGGGAAGGAGAGGTGGGGTGATGCATAAAACCAGAGTTTTATATAAGCACAGGTACCGTTCCAAAAACCAACTATGGAATAGACAAGACCTACACCTTCCTCAGTGAAAGGGACTCAAAACCCCATATTTCCCACAGAGGAATATATCTGACTAGTAAGAATCTTAAAACCTATGTATAGATATGTCTCCATAAGGGAATCAAGTGTGTCTAGACTGGCATAAACATGGCAGCGAGAATCAGCTCAAACCCACTATAAAAAGGAATTTCAAAAACAAAACAAAATAACTGGGAAATTCTTTACAATTCCTTCAGGGTCTCTGATGAACCCTGGAATGACCTTATGTACAACGACAGCTGTATGAGGCATAAGGCTGGACACTTGGGACTGAGAGGATTGGTGAGATTGGGTGAGCAAATGCAGACCCTTTAAAGCAATAATGCATGGCACCCATTCCATGGGTCCCAACTCTCCAGGTTAAAGGGAATATTACTACAGCTATAACATGTACGGGAAACCTAGAGAATGGGCACACTTTGAATACGAAAGGTTTATAAAACTCAACGAATAGTCCCTCTCCTGGTGCTCCAGTTTGACTTTCCATCTGCTTTACTATCAACCTCCCAACTTGGAGAGACAGCCCCTTTAACCTCCTGGTTCGCACAGGTTGCCAATTTGGCAGAGGATGAAAGGGAAGAGGGAGAACCAATGAGAGAGTAGCTGTTAGGCATTTGTACGGGCACATATCACTCTAATTTCCCGGCAGGAAGAAGAATTAACCAAAGTCTCAGCCACCCCCAGGGAACCAGTATAGGTCCTGAACCAAAATTTTGGACTTGCGGTCAGCTCACAGAAAACGAGTTGAAAAATGGAGCTCAGGGGCACAGCAATTCACAAACTGGCCGAGTAATAAAGGACAACTATCGTCCAAAAATCTGTTGAGGGAAGGCAACGAGGCGGACCTGAAAGCGAGGCAGAATTGCAGGAAAAAGATTTCAAGAGGTACGTTGGAATCACCTTTAAAGCACAGGAAGAGGGGCACAACTTCGACAATGACGCACTTGCCCAAAAAGGGCGTATGCGTTTTCTCCTGAATATATTCACGAGAAAACCCATACGCCCTGTTTGGCCAAGCAAGCAAGCGGGCAATGCAAATCTGCACTACAAAGAAGTATCACTTCCCACCGGTCAAAAGGGACATCCACAAAGTGTGTAAAAACCAGAAAGGCTAGACAGGCCCTGGAGAACAGGGAGCCTTGTTATGCTGATGGGCGGGATGTAAATTGCCAAATGCCTCTCTGGAGGAGTGCATTGTGTTCCCTAAAACAAGTAAACAACAGAGCTACAGAGCCAAGGGCACTTCCAGTCTAGGGAATACACCTTGGGAAAACTGAAAATCAATAAGACAGAGCCACCCCAAAATTTAGGGCTGCACTGCTTACAAGGACCTCAACTTGGGTACACCTTAAATATCCCAGGAAATATAAAAATGGTTCAAAAAATTGTGGTACTTACGTACGATGGAATATCCCTCAGCCATGAAATCAATGTCATAAGACCAGTAGCAGCAAAATGGGTGGATTCAGGTACGATGATTCTAAGTGAAATAAGTCAACAGAAAAAGAAACTTATAAGATATCACTTATGAAGATCCTGTAAACATGGCTACACTTGAACTGAGTTAGGAAAGAGAACAGTGTCCCACATTTAGAAAACGCTCTTATGCCTGCTTAAGGGGGAAGGAGAGGTGGGGTGATGCATAAAACCAGAGTTTGATATAAGCACAGGTACCGTTCCAAAAACCAACTATGGAATAGACAAGACCTACACCTTCCTCAGTGAAAGGGACTCAAAACCCCATATTTCCCACAGAGGAATATATCTGACTAGTAACAATCTTAAAACCTATGTATTGATATGTCTCCATAAGGGAATCAAGTGTGTCTAGACTGGCATAAACATGGCAGCGAGAATCAGCTCAAACCCACTATAAAAAGGAATTTCAAAAACAAAACAAAAAAACTGGGAAATTCTTTACAATTCCTTCACGGTCTCTGATGAAACCTGGAATGAACCAATCTACAATGACAGCTGGATGTGGAATAAGGCTGGACACTTGGGACTGAGAGGATTGGTGAGATTGGGTGAGCAAATGCTGACCCTTTAAAGCACAAATGCCTGGCACCCATTCCATGGGTCCCAACTCTCCAGGTTGAAGGGAATATTACTCCAGATGTAACATGTACAATAAACCTAGAGAACGGACACACTGTGAATTCGAAAGGTTTCTAAAACTCAAAGAATTGTCCCTATCCTGGTGCTCCGGTTTGGCTTTCCATCTGCTTTACTATCAACCTCCCAACTTGGAGAGACAGCCCCTTTAACCTCCTGGTTCGCACAGGTTGCCAATTTGGCAGAGGATGAAAGGGAAGAGGGAGAACCAATGAGAGAGTAGCTGTTAGGCATTTGGACGGGCACATATCACTCTAACTTCCCGGCAGGAAGAAGAATTAACCAAAGTCTCAGCAACCCACCGGGAACCAGCATATTTCCTGAACCAAAATGTTGGACTTGCGGTCAGCCCACCAAAAACGAGTTGAAAAATGGAGCTCAGGGGCACAGCAATTCACAAACTGGCCGAGTAATAAAGGACAACTATCATCCAAAAATCTGTTGAGGGAAGGCAACGAGGCGGATTTGAAAGCGAGGCCGAATAGCAGGAAACAGATTTCAAGAGATACATTGGAATCGCCTTTAAAGCACAGGAAGAGGGGCACTACTTCGACAATGATGCACTTGGCCAAAAATGGCGTATGCGTTTTCTCCTGAATATATTCAGGAGAAAACGCATACGCCCTTTTTGGCCAAGCAAGCAAGAGGGCAATGCAAATCTGCACTACAAAGAAGTATCACTTCCCACCGGTCAAAAGGGACATCCACAAAATGTGTAAAAACCAGAAAGGCAAGACAGGCCCTGGAGAACAGGGAGCCTTGTTATGCTGATGGGCGGGATGTAAATTGCCAACTGCCTCTCTGGAGGAATGCATTGTGTTCCCTAAAACAAGTAAACAACAGAGCTAGAGAGCCATGGGCCCTTCCAGTCTAAGGAATATACCTTGGGAAAACTGAAAATCAATAAGAGAGAGCCACCCCAAAATTTAGGGCTGCACTGCTTACAAGGACCTCAACTTGGGTACACCTTAAATATCCCAGGAAATATAAAAATGGTTCAAAAAATTGTGGTACTTACGTACGATGGAATATCCCTCAGCCATGAAATCAATCTCATAAGGCCAGTAGCAGCAAAATGGGTTGATTCAGGTACGATGATTCTAAGTGAAATAAGTCACACAGAGAAAAAGAAACTTATCATAAGATATCACTTATGAAGATCCTGTAAACATGGCTACACTTGAACTGAGTTAGGAAAGAGAACAGTGTCTCACATTTAGAAAACACTCTAATGCCTGCTTAAGGGGGAAGGAGAGGTGGGGTCATGCATAAAACCAGAGTTTGATATAAGCACAGGTACCGTTCCAAAAACCAACTATGGAATAGACAAGACCTACACCTTCCTCAGTGAAAGGGACTCAAAACCCCATATTTACCGCAGAGGAATATATCTGACTAGTAAGAATCTTAAAACCTATGTATTGATATGTCTCCATAAGGGAATCAAGTGTGTCTAGACTGGCATAAACATGGCAGCGAGAATCAGCTCAAACCCACTATAAAAAGGAATTTCAAAAACAAAACAAAAAAACTGGGAAATTCTTTACAATTCCTTCAGGGTCTCTGATGAAACCTGGAATGACCCTATCTACAACGACAGCTGGATGTGGCATAAGGCTGGACACTTGGGACAGAGAGGATTGGTGAGATTGGGTGAGCAATTGCAGACCATTTAAAGCACAAATGCCTGGCACACATTCCATGGGTCCCAACTCTCCAGGTTGAAGGGAATTTTACTACAGCTATAACATGTACGGGAAACATAGAGAACGGACACACTGTGAATACGAAAGGTTTCTAAAACTCAACGAATAGTCCCTCTCCTGGTGCTCCGGTTTGACTTTCCATCTGCTTTACTATCAATCTCCCAACATGGAGACACAGCCCCTTTAACCTCCTGGTTTGCACAGGTTGCCAATTTGGCAGAGGATGAAAGGGAAGAGGGAGAACCAAAGAGAGTAGCTGTTAGGCATTTTGACGGGCCAATATCACTATATTTTCCCGGCAGGAAGAAGAATTAACCAAAATCTCAGCCCCCAACCGGAAACCAGCATATGTCCTGAACCAAAATTTTGGACTTGCGGTCAGCTCACAAAAAACGAGTTGAAAAATGGAGCTCAGGGTCACACCCATTCACAAACTGGCAGAGTAATAAAGGACAACTATCGTCCAAAAATCTGTTAAGGGAAGGCAACGAGGTGGACTTGAAAGCGAGGCCGAATAGCAGTAAACAGATTTCAAGGGGTATATTGGAATCGCCTTTAAAGCACAGGAAGAGGGGCACAACTTCGACAATGATGCACTTGGCCACAAAGGGCGTAAGCGTTTTCTCCTGAATATATTCAAGATAAAACGCATACGCCCTATTTGGCCAAGCAAGCAAGCGGGCAATGCAAATCTGCACTACAAAGAAGTATCACTTACCACTGGTCAGAAGGGACATCCACAAAATGTGTAAAAACCAGAAAGGCAAGACAGGACCTGGAGAACAGGGAGCCTTCTTATGCTGATGGGCGGGATGTAAATTGCCAACTGCCTCTCTGGAGGAGTGCATTGTGTTCCCTAAAACAAGTAAACAACAGAGCTACAGAGCCAAGGGCACTTCCAGTCTAGGGAATATACCTTGGGAAAACTGAAAATCAATAATACAGAGCCACCCCAAAATTTAGGGCTGCAGTGCTTGCAAGGACCTCAACTTGGGTACACCTTAAATATCCCAGGAAATATAAAAATGGTTCAAAAAATTGTGGTACTTACGTACGATGGAATATCCCTCAGCCATGAAATCAATGTCATAAGACCAATAGCAGCAAAATGGGTGGATTCAGGTACGATGATTCTAAGTGAAATAAGTCACAGAGAAAAAGAAACTTATCATAAGATATCACTTCTGAAGATCCTGTAAACATGGCTACTCTTGAACTGGGTTAGGAAAGAGAACAGGGTCTCACATTTAGAAAACACTCTTATGCCTGCTTAAGGGGGAAGGAGAGGTGGGGTGATGCATAAAACCAGAGTTTGATATAAGCACAGGTACCGTTCCAAAAACCAACTATGAAATAGACAAGACCTACACCTTCCTCAGTGAAAGGGACTCAAAACCCCATATTTCCCGCAGAGGAATATATCTGACTAGTAAGAATCTTAAAACCTATGTATTGATATGTCTCCGTAAGGGAATCAAGTGTGTCTAGACTGGCATAAACATGGCAGCGAGAATCAGCTCAAACCCACTATAAAAAGGAATTTCAAAAACAAAACAAAAAAACTGGGAAATTCTTTACAATTCCTTCAGGGTCTCTGACGAACCCTGGAATGGCCCTATCTACATTTCCAGCTGGATGTGGCATAAGGCTGGACACTTGGTACTGAGAGGATTGGTGAGATTGGGTGAGCAAATGCAGACCCTTTAAAGCAATAATGCATGGCACCCATTCCATGGGTCCCAACTCTCCAGGTTGAAGGGAATATTACTACAGCTATAATAGGTACGGGAAACCTAGAGAATGGACACACTGTGAATACGAAAGGTTTCTAAAACTCAACGAATAGTCCCTCTCCTGGTGCTCCGGTTTGACTTTCCAACTGCTTTACTATCAAACTCCCAAATTGGAGAGACAGCCCCTTTAACCTACTGGTTCGCACAGGATGCCAGTTTGGCTTAGGATGAAAGTGAAGAGGGAGAACCAATGAGAGAGTAGCTGTTAGGCATTTGGACGGGCACATGTCTATCTAATTTCCCAGGAGGAAGAAGAATTAACGAAAGTCTCAGCCCCCCATCGGAAACCACTATAGGTCCTCAACCAAAATTTTGGACTTGCAGTCAGCTCACAAAAAACGAGTTGAAAAATGGAGCTCAGGGGCACAGCAATTCACAAACTGGCAGAGTAATAAAGGACAACTATCGTCCAAAAATCTGGTGAGGGAAGGCAACGAGGCGGACATGAAAGCGTGCCAGAATAGCAGGAAACAGATTTCAAGAGGTACGTTGGAATCGTGTTTTAAGCACAGAAAGAGGGTCAAAATTTCAAAAATGATGCACTTGGCCATATAGAGCGTATGCGTTTTCTCCTGAATATATTCAGGAGAAAACGCATACGCCCTTTTTGGCCAAGCAAGCAAGCGGGCAATGCAAATCTGCACTACAAAGAAGTATCACTTCCCACCGGTCAAAAGGGACATCCACAAAATTTGTAAAATCCAGAAAGGCAAGACAGGCCCTGGAGAACAGGGAGCCTTGTTATGCTGATGGGCGGGATGTAAATTGCCAACTGCCTCTCTGGAGGTGTGCATTGTGTTCCCAAAAACAAGTAAACAACAGAACTCCGGAGCCAAGGGCACATCCAGTCTAGGGAATATTCCTTGGGAAAACTGAAAATCAATAAGACAGAGCCACCCCAAAATTTAGGGCTGCACTGATTACAAGAACCTCAACTTGGGTACACCTTAAATATTCCAGGAAATATGAAAAAGGTTCAAAAAATTGTGGTACTTACGTACGATGGAATATCCCTCAGCCATGAAGTCAATGTCATAAGACCAGTAGCAGCAAAATGAGTAGATAAAACTACGATGATTCTAAGTGTAATAAGTCACACAGAAAAAGAAACTTATCATAAGATATCACTTATGAATATCCTGTAACATGGCTACACTTGAACTGAGTTAGGAAAGAGAACAGAGTCTCACATTTAGGAAGCACTCTTTGCCTGCTTAAGGGGGAAGGAGAGGTGGGGTGATGCATAAAACCGGAGTTTGATATAAGCACAGGTACTGTTCCAAAAACTATCTAAGAAATAGACAAGACCTTCACCTTCCTCAGTGAAAGGGACTCAAAACCCCATACTTCACGCAGAGGAATATATCTGACTAGTAAGAATCTTAAAACCTATTTATTGATATGTCTGCGTAAGGGAATCAAGTGTGTCTAGACTGGCATAAACATGGCAGCGAGAACCAGCTCAAACCCACTATAAAAAGGAATTTCAAAAACAAAACAAAACAAAAATGGAAATTCTTCACAATTCCTTCAGGGTCTCTGATGAAACATGGAACGACGCTATCTACAACGACAGCTGGATGTGGCATAAGGCTGGACACTTGGGACTGAGAGGATTCATGAGATTCGGTGAGCAAATGTAGACCCTTTAAAGCAATAATGAATGGCACGCATTCCATGGTTCCCAACTCTCCAGCTTGAAGGGACTATTACTACAGATATAACATGTAAGGGAAAAATAGAGAATGGACACACTGTGAATATGAAAGGTTTCTAAAACTCAACGAATAGTCCCTCTCCTGGTGCTCCGGTTTGATTTTCCAACTGCTTTTCTGTCAATCTCCCAACTTGGAGAAACAGCCCCTTTAACCTCCTGGTTCGCACAGGTTGCCAATTTGGCAGAGGATGAAAGGGAAGAGGGAGAACCAGTGAGAGAGTAGCTCTAAGGCATTGGGACGGGCATATGTCACTCTAATTTCCCAGCAGGAAGAAGAATAAACCAAAGTCTCAGCCCCCCACCGGGAACCAGCATAGGTCCTGAACCACAATTTTGGACTTTCGGTCAGCTCACAAAAAACGAGTTGAAAAATGGAGCTCAGGGGCACAGCAATTCACAAACTGGCAGAGTGATAAAGACAACTATTGTCCAAAAATCTGTTGAGGGAAGGCAACGAGGTGGACTTGAAAGCTAGGCAGAATAGCAGGGAACAGATATCATGTGGTACGTTGGAATTGACTTTAAAGCACAGGATGAGGGGCACAACTTCCACAATGATGCACTTGAGCAAAAAGGGCATATGCGTTTTCTCCTGAATATATTCAGGAGAAAACGCATAAGCCCTTTTTGGCCAAGCAAGCAAGCGGGCAATGCAAATCTGCACTACAAAGAAGTATCACTTCCCACTGTTCAAAAGGGACATACACAATATGTGTAAAATCCAGAAAGGCAAGACCGGCCCTGGAGAACAGGGAGGCTTGTTTTGCTGATGGGCGGGATGTAAACTGCCAACTGCATCTCTGGAGGAGTGCATTGTGTTCCCTAAAAGAAGTAAACAACAGAGCTACAGAGCCAAGGGCACTTCCAGTCTAGGGAATATACCTTGGGAAACCTGAAAATCAATAAGACAGAGCCACCCGAAAATTTAGGGATGCACTGCTTACAAGAACCTCAACTTGGGTACACCTTAAATATCCCAGGAAATATAAAAATGGTTCAAAATATTGTGGTACTTCCGTACGATGGAATATCCCTCAGCCATGCAATCAATGGCATAAGACCAGTAGCAGCAAAATGAGTGGATTGAGGTATGATGCTCCTAAGTGAAATAAGTCACACAGAAAAAGAAACTTATCATAAGATATCACTTATGAAGATCCTGTAAACATGGCTACACTTGAACTCAGTTAAGAAAGAGAACAGAGTCTCACCTTTGGAAAACACTCTGATGCCTGCTTAAGGGGGAATGAGAGGTGGGGTGATGCATAAAACAAGAGTTTGATATAAGCACTGGTACCGTTCCAAACACAAACTATGGAATAGACAAGACCTACACCTTCGTCAGTGAAAGGGACCCGAGGCATCTGTGAGTAACCCTGAGCTGAGCCCCAGGCCAGCTGCTGCTGAACATTTCCCACCCTTCCCAGGTAAAACACCTGAATATGTACAAGGGCTTGAAAGCCTAGAGGAAGGGCCGTGGAGCCACACCAGCGACAACACGCAGGCCAACTTGGTGCCTACAGGCCATCCAGGATGGTCCTGGCCCTGGGCGCTCTTCTGGAAGCTTTCCATTGACCTGCCTGAGATACCCCTCCTGTCCCGGCACCCACTGCTTTTTTCCTTCCTCACCTCTGTCCTGAGAGAAATTCCAACGGAAGGTGTGGGTGATACATCCTCTTGTTTACACGTGGCATCCTGGAAACTCCTGCAGAAAGTCCAGCAGAGACCCACTCACACCAGGCCACCCACAAAGCCGTGGCCCCTCACTCCCTCCCACCAGCACAGCCCCGAGACTGCTGACGGGGCAGAGATCATGGAGTCAGGCACAGCTTCAGGGGCTATTGCTGCCTGCAGCGCTGTTTATATTGACCTCATCCCAGGCACACCTGGGGAGGGCCGGGCGGCACGGTCAGGCTACCCAGGTCAGCTAATCCTCAGCCCTCAGGGAATCACATTGTTGAAAATGGACCTCGCTAAGGCAGAATAGAAGCCAAGGAATAAAAGGACACAAGGCCATTTGTAGCACCGTAGGTGTGTCTAGAGGTAATCACCTGACTTGAAGTAAGTCAGAAAGTGAAAGACACATATGATATCTTATCTCTTATAGGTGTGACCGAAAAATGGATACCAGGGCTGATATTTCCACGGAGAAGGGCAATCACAGATTCATTCGACAAACTTATGGTTCACCAATGGAAAGGTGTGAGGATTGGTTTCATTATGATATTGGGGTTAACAGACATATACAAACACAGGTGACATATAGAATCACCAAAGACCTACAGAATACCAAGAGAAGACTACTCAACATTCTGTCATAAGGTACATGGGAAAAGGATCCCAGGAAGAACAGACATATATGTATGTGTAAAAGAACCACATCTTCCACACCTACAACAAGCCAAACATTGTAATCAAATTTGCTGTAATAAAAAATAAAAAATTAAATTAAAAACACGAACAAGAAGTAGTGAGAAAAACTTGAGGGGCTTTCTTCTGGCACATTGCATTTTAATTTCCAATTTAGAACAGGGCTTCCATTGAGGCTCTGTTGCCCTAGTAACCAGATTTGGTAAGGGAGAACTGCTGCCACCTTGTGGCCGTTTCACACAACAGCAGCTTTAATTCCAGCGCTAATTGTCTGTTGATATTCAAAATCATTGCAGGCCTGTAAATGACACCTGCCCTGAATACAAATCCTGGGTTCATATATCGACCAAAAAATTCAAAGGATGTCCATATTTCAAAACGACAGTTTCAAAAGGCATATTTTGCACACATTAGTGTTCTGCTTCTTTTTCTTTCTTTCTTTTTTTGTTAAAAAAACGGGAATGGCAAAAAGCATCCCTCAGAATGGGCGAAAATATTTTCAAACGAATCAATGGACAAAGGTTTAATCTCCAATATATATAAAGAGCTCATGCAGCTTAATATTAAAAAAGCAAACAACCCAATACAAAAAATGGGCAGAAGATCTAAAGAGACGTTTCTTCAAAGAAGACACAGAGATGGCCAAGACGCACATGAAAAGCTGCTCAACATCACTAATTATTAGAGAAATGCAAATCAAAACTACGATGAGGTATCACCTCACACCTGTTAGAATCGGCATCATCAGAAAATCTACAAACAACGAATTCTGGGGAGGGTGTGGACAAAAGGATCCCTCTTCCACTAGTGGTGGAAATGTAAATTGATACAGTCACGATGGAGAACAGTATGGAGTTTCCTTAAAAAAACTAGAAATAGAATTACCATATGATCCAGCAATCCCACTTCTGGGCATATACCCAGAGAAAACCATAAATCAAAAAGGCACATTCACCACAATGCTCATTTCAGCACTATTTACGATAGCCAGGTAATGGAAGCAACCTAAATACCCACAGACAGACGAATGGATAAAGATGTGGTACATATATAAAATGGAATATTACTCAGCCATAAGAAGGAATGAAAGTGGGTCATTTGTAGAGACGTCGATGGATCTAGAGACTGTCATACAGAATGAAGTAAGTCAGAAAGAGACAAACAAATATTGTATATTAATGCATATATGTGGAACCTAGAAAAATGGTACAGATGAACTGGTTTGCAGGGAAGTAATAGAGACACAGAGGTAGAGAACACACGTATGGACACCAAGTGTGGGAAGCCATGGGGAGGTGGTGTTGGGATGAGTTGGGAGATTGGGATTGACCTGTATACATGTATATGCATAAAATACATAACTAATAATAACCTGCTGTATAAAAAAATAAATAAAATTAAATTTCAAAATTTTAAAAAATAAAATTTAAAAATAAAACAGAAAAAAGTTCTTCCCTTCACACAGATGTATTTATATGAATGAATTATTTCCATGCTTATATCTATAAATACTTAAAAGAGGAATAAAATCTAACTTGAACCAAAAAAGAAAAAAAAAAACCTGAACCCACGAGTTAGAGGAAAACCCTATCAGGGCACTTGCTCCAGTGGTAAACAATTCTGAAATTGCTCAGAAGTGGGGAATAATCTCCCATAGAACCAGCAGCCCACTCCTATGCAAGGAGCGTCCTCATTGCAAAGCGGGGGGCCATGCCGAGGCATCTGTGAGTAAACGTGAGCTGAGCCCCAGGCCAGCTGCTGTTGAACTTTTCCCACCCTTCCCAGGTAAAACACCTGAATATGTACAAGGGCTTGGAAGCCTAGAGGAAGGGCCGTGGAGCCACACCAGCGACAGCACGCAGGCCAACTTGGTGCCTGCAGGCCAGCCAGGATGGTCCTGGCCCTGGGCGCTCTTCTGGAAGCTTTCCATTGCCCTGCCTGAGATACCCCTCCTGTCCCGGCCCCACTGCTTTTTTGCTTCCTCACCTCTGTCCGGAGAGAAATTCCAGCGGAAGGTATGGGTGACACATCCTCTTCTTTACAGGTGGAAGCCTGGCAACTACTGCAGAAAGTCCAGCAGAGACCCACTCACACCGGGCCACCCACAAAGCCGTGGCCCCTCACTCCCTCCCACCAGCACAGCCTCGACACTGCTGACGGGGCAGAGAATATGGAGTCAGGCACAGCTTCTGGGGCTATTGCTGCCTGCAGCGCTGTTTATATTGAACTCAACCCAGGCACACCTGTGGAGGGCCGGCCGGCAGGGTCAGGCTACCCAGGTCAGCTAATCCTCAGCCCTCAGGGAATCACATTGTTGAAAATGGACCTCGCTAAGGCAGAATAGAAGCCAAGGAATAAAAGGACACAATGCCATTTGTAGCACCGTAGGTGTGTCTAGAGGTAATCACCTGACTTGTAGTAAGTCAGAAAGTGAAAGACACATATCATATCATATCTCTTATAGGTGTGACCGAAAAATGGATACCAGGGCAGATATTTCCACGGAGAAGGGCAATCACAGATTTATTAAACAAACTAATGGTTCACCAATGGAAAGGTGTGAGGATTGGTTTCATTTTGATATTGGGGTTAACAGACATATACAAACACAGGTGACATATAGAATCACCAAAGACCTACAGAATACCAAGAGAAGACTACTCAACATTCTGTCATAAGGTACATGGGAAAAGGATCCCAGGAAGAACAGACATATGTGTATGTGTAAAAGAACCACATCTTCCACACCTACAACAAGCCAAACATTGTAATCAAATTTGCTGTAATAAACAATAAAAAATTAAATTAAAAGCACGAACAAGAAATAGAGAGACAAACTTGAGGGGCTTTCTCCTGGCACATTCCATTCTAAATTCCAATCTAGAACACGACTTCCATTGAGGCTCTGTTGCCCCAGTAACCAGATTTGGTAAGGGAGAACTGCTGCCACCTTGTGGCCGTTTCACACAACAGCAGCTTTAATCCCAGCGCTAATGGTCAGTTGATATTCAAAATCATTGCAGGCCTGTAAATGACACCTGCCCTGAAAACAAATCCTGGGTTCATATATCGACCAAAAAATTCAAAGGACGTCCATATTTCAAAACGACAGTTTCAAAAGGCATATTTTACACACATTAGTGTTCTGCTTCTCTTTTTTCTTTCTTTTTTTGTTAAAAAAACGGGAAAGGCAAAAAGCATCCCTCAGAATAGGCGAAAATATTTGCAAACGAATCAATGGACAAAAGTTTAATCTCCAATATATATAAAGAGTTCATGCAGCTTAATATTAAAAAAACAAACAACCCAATACAAAAATTGGCAGAAGATCTAAAGAGACGTTTCTTCAAAGAAGACACAGAGATGGCCAAGACACACATGAAAAGCTGCTCAACATCACGAATTATTAGAGAAATGCAAATCAAAACTACAATGAGGTATCACCTCAAACCTGTTACAATTGGCATCATCAGAAAATCTACAAACAACGAATTCTGGGGAGGGTGTGGACAAAAGGATCCCTCTTCCACTAGTGGTGGAAATGTAAATTGATACAGTCACAATGGAGAACAGTATGGAGTTTCCTTAAAAAAACTAGAAATAGAATTACCATATGATCCAGCAATCCCACTTCTGGGCATATACCCAGAGAAAACCATAAATCAAAAAGGCACATTCACCACAATGCTCATTTCAGCACTATTTACAATAGCCAGGTAATGGAAGCAACCTAAATACCCACAGACAGACGAATGGATAAAGATGTGGTACATATATAAAATGGAATATTACTCAGCCATAAGAAGGAATGAAAGTGGGTCATTTGTAGAGACGTCGATGGATCTAGAGACTGTCATACAGAATGAAGTAAGTCAGAAAGAGACATACAAATATTGTATGTTAATGCATATATGTGGAACCTAGAAAAATGGTACAGATGAACTGGTTTGCAGGGAAGAAATAGAGACACAGAGGTAGAGAACACACGTATGGACACCAAGTGTGGGAAGCCATGGGGAGGTGGTATTGGGATGAGTTGGGAGATTGGGATTGACCTGTATACATGTATATGCATAAAATACATAACTAATAATAACCTGCTGTATAATAAATAAATAAAATTAAATTTCAAAATTTTAAAAAATAAAATTTAAAAATAAAACAGAAAAAAGTTCTTCCCTTCACACAGATGTATTTATATGAATGAATTATTTCCATGCTTATATCTATAAATACATAAAAGAGGAATAAAATCTAACTTGAACCAAAAAAGAAAAAAAAAAACCTGAACCCACGAGTTAGACAGAGGAAAACCCTATCAGGGCACTTGCTCCAGCGGTAAACAATTCTGAAATTGGTCAAAGGTGGGGAATTATCTCCCATAGAGCCAGCAGCCCACTCCTATGCAAGGAGTGTCCTCATTGCAAAGAAGGGGGCCATGCCGAGGCATCTGTGAGTAAACGTGAGCTGAGCCCCAGTCCTGCTGCAGCTGAACTCTTCCCACCCTTTCCAGTTAAAACACCTGAATATGTACAAGAACTTGCAAGCCTAGAGGAAGGGCTGTGGATCCACACCAGCGACAGCACACAGGCCGACTTGGTGCCTGCAGGCCAGTCAGGATGGTCCTGGCCCCAGATGCTCTTCTGGAAGCTTTCCATTTCCCTGCCTGAGATACCCCTCCTGCCACGGCCCCCACTGCTTTTTTACTTCCTCACCTCTGCCTGGGGAGAAATTCCAGCGGCAGGTATCGGTGACACATCCTCTTCTTTAGCAGGTGGCAGCCTGGCAACTCCTGCAGAAAGTCCAGCAGAGCCCCACTCACACTGGGCCACCCACAAAGCCACGGCCCCTCACTCCCTCCCACCAGCACAGCCCCGGCACTGCCTACGGGGCAGAGAATGTGGCGTCAGTCACAGCTACAAGGGCTGTCGCTCACTGGAGAGCTGTTTATATTGCCCTCAACTCAGGCACACCTGTGGAGGGCTGGCAGGCAGTTTCAGGCTGCCAAAATCAGCCAATCCTCACCCCTCAGGGGCTCACAGTTGGAGAAAATGAAACTTGCTAAATGGGCCAGGCCCTAGGAACAGGTGTGGGCTCTTGAGAGTCAGGATAGACAAGGGGCTGCAGCTGCGGCTTGTTTTCTTATCATTTTATCTGGTCCATGAGTGGAAAACAACTTCAAGAAGACCCTATCCTAATGAGAGGAACCCAGGAGTCAGGGAGAGGAGTGATGGTGGGTGGAGACAGAGGCCTGGCGCCCTGGCTGCAGTGGAAGTGTCTGGAAGACCAGGCAGAAAGAGCCTGCAGAGAGTGATAGCCATGGTCACAGACCTGTCAGAACTGCTGTTTGTTAGTTCAAGTCCTGCTCTGAGGTATTCTGTGTCAGCTGTGAGCGACAGGTGAGCTGAGGGTTCGCTGCAAGGTGGGCTATGTGCACAGTTCCTGTGTGTCCAGCCCTGCTGGGGTACCTGCCCAGGGGAGCTCCGTATCCTGGGAAGGGCCTGAGTAGGAGAGCCCCATGGGCTGCTGGGTAGCTGCAGAGGTGAGCTCCATACCCTGGGAGGGACTTGACCACGAGAGCCCCGTGGGCTGTGGGGTAGGGGCGCAGCCCAGGTGAGCTCCATATCCTGGGATTGGCCTGACCACGAGAGCCCCATGGGCTGCTGGAGACCTGATAAAGTATATCAGGACAGTCAGTGAAGCCACCGAGGATATACATCCAGTAGCTCCTATTTCCTACTCCTTCCTGGTCATTCTACCTTCCACCAGGCCATGGAATTCTGTATTAGACTTCAATGATGCCTTCTTCTGTATTCCATTCATCTCAGAGTCAGAAGAATTTTTGGCTTGTGAGTGGCAGGAAACAACATGCAACAAAAGCAATAATGCTGGGCCGTCCTGCCCCAATGGTTCAAAAATCCCCACACCATCATTGGGGAAATGTCCTCTAAAGACCTAAAAGTTCAACCTCTTTAAAAGGGAACCCTCCTTCAATATGCAGATGACATTCTGATCGCCAGGCCTACTAAAGACGCCTCTGAACTACCTAGCCAAGAAAGGATAGAAGGTGTCCAAGAAAAACACTCAAATATCCCAGGCTAAGGTGACATGCCTGGGCTTCATTCTCACAGATATTCGGAGAAACGCATCCCAGGATAGGGAAGAAGCCATTTGCAGCCTTACCTCTTCTAAAACTAGAAGACAGCTTAGGGGTTCCTGGGGAGGCCAAGGTTTTCTGCATCTGGATCCCTAACTACAGTGTAATAGCTGGGCCTCTACATGAAACACTGACACGAAAAGATGATGATCCTTTTGAATAGAATCCAGAAGCAGCCTTTCAAGAATGGAAAGAGCAGTCAATACAGACCCTTGCCCAGGAACTCCCTAATTTAGCTAAACCCTTTGACCTTTACATACCCGGTCAAAGGTTAATCGCCCTTGGAGCCTTAGTGCAAAAACTGGGACCACTTGAAATGGAGCAACACAAGAATGCCCTTCAGGTATGATAAACTATGGTCACCAAGGGCTTTGCCCACCGACTCATCAGGCCAGGATACTGGGGTATCTAAAAAGCTGGAAATCAGCAGCCCGCAAGGCCAGCTCCCTCCTAAGGGAAAAGGACCCCACGTGGTGATCCTAACCACCCATCATGCCCTGAAGTGGCAGGGGTCGCTCTGTGGACACACTGACCTCGAGTGAGGAGGCCCTCCAACTCCAACCTCCAGAGAGATAAACGGGGGCAACGGGCCCCCAAGATGACTCGTGTGACCATCACTTGACCTGGAGTTTCTCTCAGAAAACGACAAGACTGTGCCGCGAAAGAGCAGACTACTGCTTGCAGGACTTACTGCACCCAGAGGGGAGCTAATAAGCTTGGCAGGGGAAACGTATATCACGCTTTCACCATAGAAAACCCTACAGACACCGCGGTGATGGTGGCCAATATGACCGGCTGGACTGCTGGCTACTTCTAAAGGCCGTTGACTCAGTGGACGTCATGGTCCTGGATCACCACTGACCCTGGACTGTCTGGGAGTTGTGCGGGCAGGGCTCTGACACATGGTGCTGTTTGTACATTAATTCAGGGACCTAATTAAAGAAAGCACAGACTACTGGTCAGAGCATCTAGTCTGGCAAAAACTGTCAGCCTAAGGTCGCCGAACATATGTGGGGTGGGGTGAAACCTGCCACCGCAGCATCTCTGCGCCTCTCTTTCCTGGACCTTTAAAGGTCATTAGAATCTGTAACACATCCAATGCTGGTGCTCAGGCGGACGAGAAGTGAGGCAGGAGGCCTTGGGACAATCAACCTCACCAGGAGGCTGGTGGGGAGACGTTTTGCCCCTCCCCCCATATATCAGGGCTCCCACCACAGCATAAAGCAGTTACAAAAGAGGGGTCTGCACCCTCAACACCCCAAGAATAAGGAACGGAGCAAAAAGCAGAGGAGGTGTTCGTCTCCGGCAACGTTCATTAAAAATTCCTGGGAGATAAAAAGAGAATCTGGGCAATAAAATAAAGTCTAACCTGTTTTTCCTTTGTGCTTTGTCTAATTTCACGTGCTCCTAGGGTTCCGCATGCAGAGGTCCCACACCCGGCACTTCAGACCCGATTTCCTAGTGCAGAATGGCTGGGTCGACACCTCAGCTAGCGGGGTCCCATGCAGACTCCACGGCATAGAGCCTGAGCTGCAGTCAATGCAGCCCTCGGGAGCTCCATCCCCTCCCTCCCACTGACGCTGCCGGGGACCCTACACAGCAGCCCAGCCCACAGCCCATGGGGGAGTGCACGCTCTCACCTCTCCATTCTGCTTTCAAAATAATGTTTCCTTTGCTTCTGAACCAAACTCAGTCTTGATCTGTTGGCTCCAATGACACTGGGCACGGGGACTCCTGTTGGGGTCCACTCTGGAGGATCAGTAACAGAAATTGAGAACATTGTAACTTCAATGAACAGATGTGTGAGCCAAACTGTAGTTAACATAGAGCAGTGTATAATGCTCGGGTAAAATAAGATGTTTCTAAGACTTACATTTGATATTTCCATCACTTTCCTATAAGCAAGTTCAGTGAAGATGTCTGTCTTATTTGTCAGGTCAACATTAGAGAAATGAAGTGATTTATTTCCATGGATGTACATCAAATACTCTTGGCTGAAGCTTCAATCTTGTTTTGAATGCTTTTCCATTGAAAATTATACCTCTCTTTCAGCTCCCCCATTTCTGAGAAGTATAAAATCTTATAATTTATTATTACCAAAGGGGAAAGGTAGGAGAAGGGATAAATTAACAGTTTGGGATTAACACATACACACTGCTATGTATAAAAGAGATAATCAACAAGGAACTACTGTATAGCACAGGGAACTACACTGAATATTTTGCAATAACCTATAAGGGGAAATAATCTGAAAAAGAATAGATATTTTAATTGACATCATCTATCAATGACAGATAAAATGTAACCTAAGCAAGGCCGATGGTGAGCGCTTCTGACCCTGAAGATTTCAGTCATCAAAAGTTTGGGCTCTGCCTATTTCCCAAGGCCCTTAAAGGACATACGTGTAGCCGTAGCTTAAAAATTCCCCAGTTTGGGGTTCGGGGAGGCACTGATTTGGAAAAATCCCTGGTGTTCTCCTTACATGCACGGGACCCTTCCTACAGCTAAAACATGCCTGTCACACCTAGAGGATGGTACACCGTTTGATCGGAAAGAGTTTGGAAAAGGCACCTCATCTCCTCATCGCCTGGTGCTCGGGTTCAACCCTCCAGCATTTTTCCTAACAATCTCCTCACTTGGGCATATCAGCACCGTCAACATCCTGTTGCACACAGTTTGGAATTTGTCCAGAGGATGAAGCGGAAGGATGAGAAAAATTTAGAGACAAGTCTTAGGTGTTCGGACAGGCACATGCCACTCTAATTTCCAATCCAGAAGACAAATTCATCAAAGGCTAGAATTGCCCACGGAAACAGAATAGGGCTAGAGGAAATCCCGCTGTTTTGTGTCCAGTTTCCAAAAACACAAGTTGAAAAATGCAACTCAGGGGCACGAAAATTCATCAAACTGCAGAGTTGAAAATATCTATCGTCCAAAAATGTCTTGAGGTAAGTCACAGAAAAGGACTTGTAAGCAAGGGAGAGTGGCAGGAAACAGATTTGAAGAGGTAGAAAGGACTCCCCATTAAAGCACAAGAAAAGGGGCTGAACATCGCCAATGATGCAGTTGGCCAAAAAGGGTGTATGCATTTTTTCTGAATATATTCAAGTAAAGGCCATACACACTTTTTATCCAACCCAACAGGTGGGCACTGGAAATCAATATCACAAAATGTATCACTTCACATCAGTCAGAAGGGCCATCCACATAAAGTCTAAACACCAGAAATGCAGGACAGGGCGAGGAGAAAAGGGAGCCCTGTGAGGCTGATAGTGGAAATGTAATTTGCCAACGGCCACTCTGGAGAAGTGTATTGTGTTTGCTAAAACATCTAAAAAATGAGCTACAGAGCATAGGGCACTTGCACTCATGGGCGTGTACCTTGGGAAAAACAAAAATCAACAGAAAACAGGCACCCGAACGTTTACCACCTCTCTGTTAAAAGGGCCTCAACTTGGATATAACCTAAATGTCCCTGGAAGGATAAAATGGATAAAAGAGATGGGGTACTTATGTAGAGTGGAATATTACTCATCCAGAAATCAATGAAATAAGGCCAGTTGTAACAACTCTGGAGGAGTTACATACGATCATTCTAAGTGACATATGTCAGAAAGAAAAAGACACATATCATAAGATGTCACTTAAAGGTGGAATCAAAAATGGCTACACATGAAATAAATTACAAAACAGAAACATAGTCAAATATGTAGAAAATAGACATAAGGCTGCTAAATGGGAAAGGTGGGGAATGGTGAGGTATTATCCAGGAGGTTGAAATTAGCAAAGATACCACTCCAAGTACCAAATTGAATTACTGACAAGGCCTACACGGTACCTCAAAGAACTGCACTCAGCCCACTCAAGTCACTGGAAAATAATACATATGACTGGTAAGCATCTGAAAAAGAAGTTATTGTTGTCTCACAGTACATGAATCAAGTGCATGTACAGCAGCAAAAAACAGAGCTTTGAAAATCAGCTGTAACCAATATAAAAATAAATTTAAAACTATTTATAAAAACAGTGAGACAGACAAAAATTCTTACAACTTTTGTTGAAGGGCTACGATGTAACATGGATTGAACACATGTAGACCCAGAGCAGGATGATTATAAGGCTGGAAGCTATGCACGCTAAGAGATGTTAGAGAGGCTGGGTGAGGAAATGCAGACCTTTTAAAGTAATACTGCCTGGTACCCATTCCATGGGTCCCAAATCTGCAGGTTCAAGGGAATCTTCTGACAGCGAAAACATGCCTGGGAAACCGAGATGAATGTACACCGTGTGCTCAGGAAAGGTGTCTAAAATGCACCTCATTTTTGATCTCCTGGTGCTGGGGTTCGCCATTCCAGCCACATTACTAACAATCTCCCCACTTGGAGAATCAGCACCTTTAACCTCCTGTTTCACACAGTTGGCAATTTGTGCAGAGGATAAATGGGAAGAGGGGGAAACAATGAGAGATTAGCTGTAGGAGTTTTGACAGGCACATGTCACTCTAATTTCCCATTAGGAAGAAGAATTAACCAAAGGCTCAGCCTGCCTCCCCAGAACCAGAATAGGGCCAGAAGTAATCCAATGGTTTGGCGGCCAGCTCACAAAAAAAGCGAGTTGCAAAATGGAGCTCAGGAGCAGACAATTCCAAGACCTGCAAAGATATAAATGATAACCAATGTCCAAAAATATATTCAGGTAAGGTAACGAAGAGGATCTGAATGAGAGGCAGAATTGCAGGAAACAGATTTCAAAAGGTAGATTGTACTCACATTTAAAGCATATGAAAAGCAGCAGAATTTCTAAAATGATGCGGTTGGGCAAAAGGGTGTATGCGTTTTTTCGTGAATATCTTCAGGAAAAAAACACATGCAGAGTTTTTGGCCAACCAAGCAAGAGGGAAATGCAAATCCGCACAACAAAGAAGTCTCAATTTCCACTGCTCAGAAAGGCCATCCAAAAAATGTGTAAAAACAAGAAATGCAGGAGAGGCCATGGAAAACAGGGAGCCTAGTCACGCTGATGGGTGGGGTATAAATATCCAAGAGCCACTCTGAAGAAGTGTATGCTGTTTTTAAAACATCTAAAATACAAAGCCCCAGAGCAAGGGGATTTCAACTCATGGACATATAACTTGGGAAGACTAAATGTCAATAAGACACAGGCACCCCAAAGTTTAGGGCTGCTCTGCATACAAGAACCTCAACTTTGGTACACCTAAAATATCCCAGGAAAAAGAGAAATGCATAAAGAACTTGTGGTAATTTTGTACAACGGAATATCACTCAGACGTGAAATCAATGTATATAAGGCCAGTAGCAGCATAATGAGTGGAATTAGGTATGATGATTTTAAGGGAAATTAGTCACACAGAAAAAGAATCTTATCATAAGATATCACTTATAGAGGGAATGTCAATATCACAACACATGAACTGAATTAGGAAAGAGAACAGAGTCTCACATTTAGCAAAAATCTCTTATGCCTGCTTCAGGGGAAAGGAGAGGTGGTGTGATGCATAAAACCAGAGTTTGATATAAGCACAGGTACCATTCCATAAACCAAATACAGAATAGACAAGACCTACACCTTCCTCAGTGAACGGGACTCAACACCCCTATGCCCCACAGAGGAATATATCTGACTACAAAGAATCTTAAAACCTATGTATTGATATGTCTCCGTAAGGGAATCAATTGTGTCTAGACTGGCATAAACACGTCAGTGAAAATCAGCTCAACCCCATTATAAAAATGAATTTCAAAAAACCCCCAAAAAACAGCGAAATTCTTACACAATTCCTTCAGGGGTTCTGATGAAACCTGGAATGACCCTATCTGCAAAGACAGCTGGATGAGACATAAGGCTGGACACTTGGGACTGAGAGGACTGGTGAGATTGGGAGAGAAAATGCAGACCTTTTAAAGTAGTAATGCATGCCATCATTCCATGTGTCCCAAATCTCCAGGTAGAAGGGAATATCACTACAATTATAACATGTATGGGAAACCTAGAAAATGGACACCCTGTGATGGCGAAAGGTTTCTAAAACTCTCCTAATTTTTCCTCTCCTTGTGCTCCACTTTGGCATTCCAACTGCTTTACTATCAATCTCCCAACTTAGGAGAGTCAGCCCCTATAACCTCCTGGTTCGCACAGTTTGCTAATTGTGCAGAGGATGAAAGGGAAGAGGGAGAACCAATCAGAGAGTAGATGTAGGCATTTGGACGGGCACATGTCACTCTAATTTCCCGGCAGGAAGAAGAATTAACCAAAGCCTCAGCCACACACAGGGAACCAATAGAGCCACCCCTGGAACCAGTATAGGTCCTGAAGCAAAATTGTGGATTTGCGGCCAGCTCACAAAGATGGGATTTGAAAATTGGAGCTCAGGGGCACAGCAATTCACAAACCTTCAGATTTATAAAGGACTACTCTCTTCCAAAAATCTGTTGAGGGAAGGCAATGAAGCGTCCTTGAAAATGAGGCAGAATTGCACAAAACAAATTTCAAGAGGTAAATTGGAATCGCCTTTAAAGCACAGGAAAAGCATCCCAACATGGACAGAGATGCACTTGGCCAAAAAGGGCATATGCCTTTTCTCCTGAATATATTCAGAAGAAAACGCATACGCCCTTTTTGGCCAATCAAGCAAGCGCGCAATACAAATCCACACTACAAAGAATTGTCACTTACCACCGCTCAAAACGGACATCCGAATATCTGTAAAAACCAGAAAGGTAAGAGAGAGATGGCAAGGGCATGAAGCAATGTGATCCCAATGGTCATGGAGGATTGTGTTGACAAGCGCATGGAGAATTGTGATGACAAGATTATGTACCATTTTGTTGACAAAGGCAAGGAGCATTATGATGACAAGGTTCATGGAGCACTGAGATGACAAGCATCACGGAGCATAGTGATTACAGGGGTCATGGAGCATTGGGATGACAAGCGCATGGATCATTGTGATGACAATGGTCATGGAGCATTTTAATGACAAGAGTCCCGGATCATTGTGTTGTCAGGGTTCATGGAGCGTTGTGATGACAGTGGTCATGGAGCATTGTGATGACAGGGGTCATGGCGCATTGTGATGAGAAGGTCATGGAGCATTGGGCTGAAAATGTCCATGGAGTACTGTGATGACAGGGGTCATGGAGCATTGTGATGACAAGGTACTGGAGCACTGTGATGAGAAGACCATGGAGCCTTGTGATGACAAGTCTCATGGAGCATTCTGATGAAAAGTGCCATGGAGCATTGTGATTACAGGGGTCTTGGAGCATTGTGATGACAAGGGCATGGAGCATTGGGATGAGAAGGCCATGGAGCATTCTGATCACATGCATCATGGAGCTTTGAGATGACAAGGACATGGAGCATTGTGATTACAGTGGTCTTGGAGCACTGTGATGAAAAGGGCATGGATCATTGTGATGAAAAAGGCATGGAGCCTTGTCATGACAGGGTTCAAGGAGCAAACTGACAACAAGTGTCAGGGAGCATTGTGATGACAAGGGTATTGAGTATTGTGATGACAAAGGTCATGGAGCATTGTGATGAGAAGACCATGGATAATTGTGATGACGAGCGTCATTGGGCGTTGTGATGATAAGTGTTATGGAACATTTTGATCACAAGGATTTGGAGCATTTTGATGACAGAGGTCATGGAGCATTTTGGTTTCATTGTGATGACAATAGCCTGAAGCATTATGATGATGGGCATGGTGCATTGTGATGACAGGGTTCATGGAGCATTGAGATGAAAAGGGGCATGGAGCATTGCGATTACAGGAGTCTTGGAGCATTGTGATGACAAAGGCATGGAACATCGTGAATGAGAAGGCCATGGAGCATTCTGTTGACATGCGTCATGGAGCTTTGTGATGACAAGGGCATGGAGCATTGTGATTACTGGGGTCTTGGTGCATTGTGATGACAAGGGTCATGGCGCATTGTTATAACAAGGGCCATTGAGAATTTTGATGACATGTTCATGAAGCATTGTGATGACAATCACATGGAGCTTGCTGTAACAGGGGTCAAGGAGCATTGCGATGACAAGTGCATAGAGAATTGTGATGACAAAACATGTAACACTGTGATGAGAAGTATCATGGAGCATAGTGATGCCAAGAACGTGGAGAATTGTGATGACAGGGGACATGGAGCATTGTGATGACCAGGGCATGGAGCATTGTGATGGCAAGACCGTGGAGCACTGTGATGAGAAGACCATGGATAATTGTGATGAGGAGCGTCATGGAGCACTGTAATGACAAGGGGTATGGAGCATTGTGATGACAGGGGTCATGGAGCATTGTGATGACTGAGGACATGGAGCATCGTGATGACCAAGGCATGGAGCATTGTGATGGCAAGACCGTGGAGCATTGTGATGAGAAGACCATGGATAATTTTGATGACGAGCGTCATGGAACACTGTAATGACAAGGGGTATGGAGCATTGTGATGACAGGGGTCTTGGAGCATTGTGATGACAAGGGTCATGGTGCCTTGTGATGACAAGGCCGTGGAACGTTGTGATGGCAGGGGTCATGGAGCATTGTTATGACAGGGGTAATGGAGCATTGTGATGACAAGGGCATGGAACATTGGTCTGAAAAGTTTCATGGATTATTGTGATGAGAGTGGGCATGGAGCATTGTGATGACAAGGGCACGGAACACAGTGATACATGGGTCATGGAGGATTGTAATGACAAGGGCATGGAGCATTGTGATGAGAAGGGCATCGAGCAGTGTGATGACAAGCAGCATGGAGCTTTTTGATGACAATTGCATGGAACAATGTGATGAGAGGTTTCATGGAGTATTGTGATGACAATGGCATGGAGCATTGTGATGCCAAGGGTCATGGAGCTTTGTGATGACAAAGGTCATGGAGCATTTTGATGACAAGGGCGTGGTGCATTGTGATGAGAAGGGTAGGGAGCATTGTGATGACATTGTCATGGACCAATTTGATGAAAAGGGTCATGGAACATTTTGATGAGAGGCGTTATGTAACATTGTGATGTTAGGGGTCATGGAGCATTTTGATGAAAAGGGTCATGGAGCATTTTGATGACAGGGGTTATGGAACATTGTGATGTCAGGGATCATCAAACATTGTGATGATAAGTGCATGTAGCATTGTGATGACAGGAGTCATGGAACATTGTGATGACAGGGTTGAGGGAGTATTGTGATGAATAGTGATGTACCATTGTGATATCAGTGGTGAGAGAGCATTTTGATTTGAAGTGCATGGAGCATTGTGATGACAAGGTTTATGGAGCATTGTGATGACAAGATTGTGGAGCACTGTGACGACAAGCGCATGGTGCATTGTGATGACATGGGTCATGGAGCATTGTGCTGACAAGCGCATGGAGCATTGTGATGACAAGGGTCATGGAGCATTGTGCTGAGAAAGGCATAGAGCATT
This sequence comes from Hyperoodon ampullatus, assembly GCF_949752795.1. Lineage (NCBI taxonomy): Eukaryota > Metazoa > Chordata > Mammalia > Artiodactyla > Ziphiidae > Hyperoodon > Hyperoodon ampullatus. The sequence goes on along the minus strand of NW_027640495.1, from coordinate 1,214,637 downwards.
GTGATGACAAGGGTCAAAGGGCATTGTGATGAAAAGTTCATGAAGCATTGTGGTTAAAAAGGTCACAGAGACTGTTGATGACAAGGGCATGGACCACTGTGATGACAAAGGTCATGAAGCCTTGTGATGACTGGAGTCACGGAGCATTGTGATGACAGGGGTCATGGAACATTGTGATAACAAGGGCATGGGGCATTGTGATGACAAGGGCATGGAGCATTGGTCTAATAAGTTTCATGGCTTATTGCGATGACAGTTGGAATGGCGCATTGTGATGACAAGGGCATGGAGCATTGTGATGACCAGGTCATTCATTATTGTGAAGACAGGTGTCAGGGAGCATTGTGATGACATATGTAATGGCCCATTGTGATGACAATGCCATGGAGCATTGTGATGCCAAGTGTCATGGAGGATTCTGATGACAAAGGTAATGGAGCATTGTGATGACAATGGCTTGGAGCATTGTGATGACAGGGGTCAGGGAGCCTTGTGCTGACAAGTGCATGGAAAATTGTGATGACAAGGGACATGGAGCATTCTGATGACAAGCTTGTGGAGTATTTTGATGACAATGGCATGGAGCATTGTGTTGAAAATGGCATGGTGCATTTTGATGAAAAAGGCATGGAGCCTTTTTGTGACAGGGTTCAAGGAGCATTCTGACGACAAGTGTCAGGGAGCATTGTGATGACAAGTGTATCGAGAATTGTGATGACAAAGGTCATGGAGCATTGTGATGAAAAGGGCATGGAGTATTGTGATGACAGGCATCATGGAGCATTGTGATGACAAGTGTTATGGAACATTGTGATCACAAGGGTTTGGAGCATTGTGATGACAGAGGTCATGGATCATTTTGATTTCAAGGAGCATGGAGCATTGTGATGACAAGGGCATGGAGCAATGTGATCCCAAGGTTCATGGAGGATTGTGATGGCAATGGTAATGGAGTATTGTGATGACAAGTGCATAGAACATTGTAATGACAAGGTCATGTAGCATTTTGCTGACAAAGGCATGGAGCATTGTGATGACAGGTGTCATGGAGCACTGTGATGACAAGCGTCACGGAGCATTGTGATTACAGGGGTCATGGAGCATTGGGATGACAAGGGCATGCATCATTGTGATGACAAGTGTCATGGAGCATTGGGCTGAAAATGTTCATGGAGTATTGTGATGGCAGGCGTCATGGAGCATTGTGATGACTAGGGAATGGAGCATTGTGATGACAAGAGTCCCGGATCATTGTGTTGTCAGGTGATATTGAGCGTTGTGATGACTGTGGTCATGGAGAATTGTGATGATATTGGTCATGGAGCATTGTGATGAGAAGGTCATGGAGCATTGGGCTGAAAATGTTCATGGAGTATTGTGATGACAGGGGTCATGGAGCATTGTGATGATAAGGGAATGGGGCATTTTGATGACAATGTCCTGGAGCATTGTGATGAGAAGACCATGGAGCCTTGTGATGACAAGTCTCATGGAGCATTCTGATGAAAAGGGGCATGGACCATTGTGATTACAGGGGTCTTGGAGCATTGTGATGACAAGGGCATGGAGCATTGTGATGAGAAGGCCATGGAGCATTCTGATGACATGCATCATGGAGCTTTGTGATGACAAGGGCATGGAGCATTGTGATGACAAGGGTCACGTAGCATTGTGATGAAAAGTTCATGGAGTATTGTGGTTACAAAGGTCACAGAGCCTTGTGATGATGTGGGCATGGACCACTGTGATGACAAATGTTATGAAGCATTGTGATGACTGGAGTCACAGAGCATTGTGATGACAAGGGTCATGGAGCATTGTGATGACAAGGGCATGGAGCATTGTGATGACAGGGGCATGGAGCATTGGTCTGACAAGTTTAATAGATTATTGTGATGACAGTGGGCATGGGGCATTGTGATGACAAGGGCATGGGGCATTGTGATGAGAAGGTCATGGAGTATTGTGAAGACAGGTGTCAGGGAGCATTGTGATGACATATGTCATGGTCCATTGCGATGACAATGGCATGGAGCATTGTGATGCCAAATGTAATGGAGGACTGTGATGACAAATATAATGGAGCATTGTGATGACTAGGGCTTGGAGCATTATGATGACAAGGGCCATTGAAAATTTTCATGACAAGGTCGTGAAGCATTGTGATGACAAGGTGCTGGAGCATTATGATGAGAAAACCATGGAGCCTTGTGAGACAAGTCTCATGGAGCATACTGATGAAAAGGGGCATGGAGCATTGTGATTAGAGTGTCTTGTAAAATTGTGATGACAAGCGCATGGAGCATTGTGATGAGAAGGCCAAGGAGCAGTCTGATGACATGCGTCATTGAGCTTTGTGATGACAAGGGCATGGAGCATTGTAATTACAGGCGTCTTGGAGCATTGTGATGAAAAAGGCATGGATCATTGTGATGAAAAAGGCATGGAGCCTTGTCATGACAGGGTTCAAGGAGCATACAGAGAACAAGTGTCAGGGAGCATTTTGATGACAAGTGTATTGAGCATTGTGATGACAAAGGTCATGGAGCATTGTGAAGAGAAGACCATAGATAATTGTGATGACGAGCGTCATGGGGCATTGTGATGACAAGTGTTATGGAATATTGTGATCACAAGGGTTTGGAGCAGTGTTATGACAGAGGTCATGGAGCATTTTGATTTCATTGTGATGACAATAGCCTGAAGCATTATGATGATGGGCATGGTGCATTGTGATGACAGGGTTCATGGATCATTGAGATAAAAAGGGACATGGAGCATTGTGATTACAGGTGTCTTGGAGCATTGTGATGAGAAGGGTCATGGAGCCTTGTGATGACAAGGCCATGGAACATCGTGATGGCAGGGGTCATGGAGCATTGTTATCACAGGGGTAATGGAGCATTGTGATGGCAAGGGCATGGAGCATTCTGATGACATGCATCATGGAGCTTTGCGATGACAAGGGCATGTAGCACTGTGATTACAGGGGTCTTGGAGCATTGTGATGACAAGGGCCATGGAGCCTTGTGATGACAAGGCCGTGGAACGTTGTGATGGCAGGGGTCATGGAGCATTGTTATGACAGGGGTAATGGAGCATTGTGATGACAAGGGCATGGAACATTGGTCTGAAAAGTTTCATGGATTATTGTGATGAGAGTGGGCATGGAGCATTGTGATGACAAGGGCACGGAACACAGTGATACATGGGTCATGGAGGATTGTAATGACAAGGGCATGGAGCATTGTGATGAGAAGGGCATCGAGCAGTGTGATGACAAGCACCATGGAGCTTTTTGATGACAATTGCATGGAACAATGTGATGAGAGGTTTCATGGAGTATTGTGATGACAATGGCATGGAGCATTGTGATGCCAAGGGTCATGGAGCTTTGTGATGACAAAGGTCATGGAGCATTTTGATGACAAGGGCGTGGTGCATTGTGATGAGAAGGGTAGGGAGCATTGTGATGACATTGTCATGGACCAATTTGATGAAAAGGGTCATGGAACATTTTGATGAGAGGCGTTATGTAACATTGTGATGTTAGGGGTCATGGAGCATTTTGATGAAAAGGGTCATGGAGCATTTTGATGACAGGGGTTATGGAACATTGTGATGTCAGGGATCATCAAACATTGTGATGATAAGTGCATGTAGCATTGTGATGACAGGAGTCATGGAACATTGTGATGACAGGGTTGAGGGAGTATTGTGATGAATAGTGATGTACCATTGTGATATCAGTGGTGAGAGAGCATTTTGATTTGAAGTGCATGGAGCATTGTGATGACAAGGTTTATGGAGCATTGTGATGACAAGATTGTGGAGCACTGTGACGACAAGCGCATGGTGCATTGTGATGACATGGGTCATGGAGCATTGTGCTGACAAGCGCATGGAGCATTGTGATGACAAGGGTCATGGAGCATTGTGCTGAGAAAGGCATAGAGCATTGTGATGACAAGGGTCAAAGGGCATTGTGATGAAAAGTTCATGAAGCATTGTGGTTAAAAAGGTCACAGAGACTGTTGATGACAAGGGCATGGACCACTGTGATGACAAAGGTCATGAAGCCTTGTGATGACTGGAGTCACGGAGCATTGTGATGACAGGGGTCATGGAACATTGTGATAACAAGGGCATGGGGCATTGTGATGACAAGGGCATGGAGCATTGGTCTAATAAGTTTCATGGCTTATTGCGATGACAGTTGGAATGGTGCATTGTGATGACAAGGGCATGGAGCATTGTGATGACCAGGTCATTCATTATTGTGAAGACAGGTGTCAGGGAGCATTGTGATGACATATGTAATGGCCCATTGTGATGACAATGCCATGGAGCATTGTGATGCCAAGTGTCATGGAGGATTCTGATGACAAAGGTAATGGAGCATTGTGATGACAATGGCTTGGAGCATTGTGATGACAAGGGTCAGGGAGCATTGTGCTGACAAGTGCATGGAAAATTGTGATGACAAGGGACATGGAGCATTCTGATGACAAGCTTGTGGAGTATTTTGATGACAATGGCATGGAGCATTGTGTTGAAAATGGCATGGTGCATTTTGATGAAAAAGGCATGGAGCCTTTTTGTGACAGGGTTCAAGGAGCATTCTGACGACAAGTGTCAGGGAGCATTGTGATGACAAGTGTATCGAGAATTGTGATGACAAAGGTCATGGAGCATTGTGATGAAAAGGGCATGGAGTATTGTGATGACAGGCATCATGGAGCATTGTGATGACAAGTGTTATGGAACATTGTGATCACAAGGGTTTGGAGCATTGTGATGACAGAGGCCATGGATCATTTTGATTTCAAGGAGCATGGAGCATTGTGATGACAAGGGCATGGAGCAATGTGATCCCAAGGTTCATGGAGGATTGTGATGGCAATGGTAATGGAGTATTGTGATGACAAGTGCATAGAACATTGTAATGACAAGGTCATGTAGCATTTTGCTGACAAAGGCATGGAGCATTGTGATGACAGGTGTCATGGAGCACTGTGATGACAAGCGTCACGGAGCATTGTGATTACAGGGGTAATGGAGCATTGGGATGACAAGGGCATGCATCATTGTGATGACAAGTGTCATGGAGCATTGGGCTGAAAATGTTCATGGAGTATTGTGATGGCAGGCGTCATGGAGCATTGTGATGACTAGGGAATGGAGCATAGTGATGACAAGAGTCCCAGATCATTGTGTTGTCAGGTGATATTGAGCGTTGTGATGACTGTGGTCATGGAGAATTGTGATGATATTGGTCATGGAGCATTGTGATGAGAAGGTCATGGAGCATTGGGCTGAAAATGTTCATGGAGTATTGTGATGACAGGGGTCATGGAGCATTGTGATGATAAGGGAATGGGGCATTTTGATGACAATGTCCTGGAGCATTGTGATGAGAAGACCATGGAGCCTTGTGATGACAAGTCTCATGGAGCATTCTGATGAAAAGGGGCATGGACCATTGTGATTACAGGGGTCTTGGAGCATTGTGATGACAAGGGCATGGAGCATTGTGATGAGAAGGCCATGGAGCATTCTGATGACATGCATCATGGAGCTTTGTGATGACAAGGGCATGGAGCATTGTGATGACAAGGGTCACGTAGCATTGTGATGAAAAGTTCATGGAGTATTGTGGTTACAAAGGTCACAGAGCCTTGTGATGATGTGGGCATGGACCACTGTGATGACAAATGTTATGAAGCATTGTGATGACTGGAGTCACAGAGCATTGTGATGACAAGGGTCATGGAGCATTGTGATGACAAGGGCATGGAGCATTGTGATGACAGGGGCATGGAGCATTGGTCTGACAAGTTTAATAGATTATTGTGATGACAGTGGGCATGGGGCATTGTGATGACAAGGGCACGGGGCATTGTGATGAGAAGGTCATGGAGTATTGTGAAGACAGGTGTCAGGGAGCATTGTGATGACATATGTCATGGTCCATTGCGATGACAATGGCATGGAGCATTGTGATGCCAAATGTAATGGAGGACTGTGATGACAAATATAATGGAGCATTTGATGACTAGGGCTTGGAGCATTATGATGACAAGGGCCAATGAAAATTTTCATGACAAGGTCGTGAAGCATTGTGATGACAAGGTGCTGGAGCATTATGATGAGAAAACCATGGAGCCTTGTGAGACAAGTCTCATGGAGCATACTGATGAAAAGGGGCATGGAGCATTGTGATTAGAGTGTCTTGTAAAATTGTGATGACAAGCGCATGGAGCATTGTGATGAGAAGGCCAAGGAGCAGTCTGATGACATGCGTCATTGAGCTTTGTGATGACAAGGGCATGGAGCATTGTAATTACAGGCGTCTTGGAGCATTGTGATGAAAAAGGCATGGATCATTGTGATGAAAAAGGCATGGAGCCTTGTCATGACAGGGTTCAAGGAGCATACAGAGAACAAGTGTCAGGGAGCATTTTGATGACAAGTGTATTGAGCATTGTGATGACAAAGGTCATGGAGCATTGTGAAGAGAAGACCATAGATAATTGTGATGACGAGCGTCATGGGGCATTGTGATGACAAGTGTTATGGAATATTGTGATCACAAGGGTTTGGAGCAGTGTTATGACAGAGGTCATGGAGCATTTTGATTTCATTGTGATGACAATAGCCTGAAGCATTATGATGATGGGCATGGTGCATTGTGATGACAGGGTTCATGGATCATTGAGATAAAAAGGGACATGGAGCATTGTGATTACAGGTGTCTTGGAGCATTGTGATGAGAAGGGTCATGGAGCCTTGTGATGACAAGGCCATGGAACATCGTGATGGCAGGGGTCATGGAGCATTGTTATCACAGGGGTAATGGAGCATTGTGATGGCAAGGGCATGGAGCATTCTGATGACATGCATCATGGAGCTTTGCGATGACAAGGGCATGTAGCACTGTGATTACAGGGGTCTTGGAGCATTGTGATGACAAGGGCCATGGAGCCTTGTGATGACAAGGCCGTGGAACGTTGTGATGGCAGGGGTCATGGGGCATTGTTATGACAGGGGTAATGGAGCATTGTGATGACAAGGGCATGGAACATTTGTCTGAAAAGTTTCATGGATTATTGTGATGAGAGTGGGCATGGAGCATTGTGATGACAAGGGCACGGAACACAGTGATACATGGGTCATGGAGGATTGTAATGACAAGGGCATGGAGCATTGTGATGAGAAGGGCATCGAGCAGTGTGATGACAAGCACCATGGAGCTTTTTGATGACAATTGCATGGAACAATGTGATGAGAGGTTTCATGGAGTATTGTGATGACAATGGCATGGAGCATTGTGATGCCAAGGGTCATGGAGCTTTGTGATGACAAAGGTCATGGAGCATTTTGATGACAAGGGCGTGGTGCATTGTGATGAGAAGGGTAGGGAGCATTGTGATGACATTGTCATGGACCAATTTGATGAAAAGGGTCATGGAACATTTTGATGAGAGGCGTTATGTAACATTGTGATGTTAGGGGTCATGGAGCATTTTGATGAAAAGGGTCATGGAGCATTTTGATGACAGGGGTTATGGAACATTGTGATGTCAGGGATCATCAAACATTGTGATGATAAGTGCATGTAGCATTGTGATGACAGGAGTCATGGAACATTGTGATGACAGGGTTGAGGGAGTATTGTGATGAATAGTGATGTACCATTGTGATATCAGTGGTGAGAGAGCATTTTGATTTGAAGTGCATGGAGCATTGTGATGACAAGGTTTATGGAGCATTGTGATGACAAGATTGTGGAGCACTGTGACGACAAGCGCATGGTGCATTGTGATGACATGGGTCATGGAGCATTGTGCTGACAAGCGCATGGAGCATTGTGATGACAAGGGTCATGGAGCATTGTGCTGAGAAAGGCATAGAGCATTGTGATGACAAGGGTCAAAGGGCATTGTGATGAAAAGTTCATGAAGCATTGTGGTTAAAAAGGTCACAGAGACTGTTGATGACAAGGGCATGGACCACTGTGATGACAAAGGTCATGAAGCCTTGTGATGACTGGAGTCACGGAGCATTGTGATGACAGGGGTCATGGAACATTGTGATAACAAGGGCATGGGGCATTGTGATGACAAGGGCATGGAGCATTGGTCTAATAAGTTTCATGGCTTATTGCGATGACAGTTGGAATGGCGCATTGTGATGACAAGGGCATGGAGCATTGTGATGACCAGGTCATTCATTATTGTGAAGACAGGTGTCAGGGAGCATTGTGATGACATATGTAATGGCCCATTGTGATGACAATGCCATGGAGCATTGTGATGCCAAGTGTCATGGAGGATTCTGATGACAAAGGTAATGGAGCATTGTGATGACAATGGCTTGGAGCATTGTGATGACAAGGGTCAGGGAGCATTGTGCTGACAAGTGCATGGAAAATTGTGATGACAAGGGACATGGAGCATTCTGATGACAAGCTTGTGGAGTATTTTGATGACAATGGCATGGAGCATTGTGTTGAAAATGGCATGGTGCATTTTGATGAAAAAGGCATGGAGCCTTTTTGTGACAGGGTTCAAGGAGCATTCTGACGACAAGTGTCAGGGAGCATTGTGATGACAAGTGTATCGAGAATTGTGATGGCAAAGGTCATGGAGCATTGTGATGAAAAGGGCATGGAGTATTGTGATGACAGGCATCATGGAGCATTGTGATGACAAGTGTTATGGAACATTGTGATCACAAGGGTTTGGAGCATTGTGATGACAGAGGCCATGGATCATTTTGATTTCAAGGAGCATGGAGCATTGTGATGACAAGGGCATGGAGCAATGTGATCCCAAGGTTCATGGAGGATTGTGATGGCAATGGTAATGGAGTATTGTGATGACAAGTGCATAGAACATTGTAATGACAAGGTCATGTAGCATTTTGCTGACAAAGGCATGGAGCATTGTGATGACAGGTGTCATGGAGCACTGTGATGACAAGCGTCACGGAGCATTGTGATTACAGGGGTCATGGAGCATTGGGATGACAAGGGCATGCATCATTGTGATGACAAGTGTCATGGAGCATTGGGCTGAAAATGTTCATGGAGTATTGTGATGGCAGGCGTCATGGAGCATTGTGATGACTAGGGAATGGAGCATAGTGATGACAAGAGTCCCGGATCATTGTGTTGTCAGGTGATATTGAGCGTTGTGATGACTGTGGTCATGGAGAATTGTGATGATATTGGTCATGGAGCATTGTGATGAGAAGGTCATGGAGCATTGGGCTGAAAATGTTCATGGAGTATTGTGATGACAGGGGTCATGGAGCATTGTGATGATAAGGGAATGGGGCATTTTGATGACAATGTCCTGGAGCATTGTGATGAGAAGACCATGGAGCCTTGTGATGACAAGTCTCATGGAGCATTCTGATGAAAAGGGGCATGGACCATTGTGATTACAGGGGTCTTGGAGCATTGTGATGACAAGGGCATGGAGCATTGTGATGAGAAGGCCATGGAGCATTCTGATGACATGCATCATGGAGCTTTGTGATGACAAGGGCATGGAGCATTGTGATGACAAGGGTCACGTAGCATTGTGATGAAAAGTTCATGGAGTATTGTGGTTACAAAGGTCACAGAGCCTTGTGATGATGTGGGCATGGACCACTGTGATGACAAATGTTATGAAGCATTGTGATGACTGGAGTCACAGAGCATTGTGATGACAAGGGTCATGGAGCATTGTGATGACAAGGGCATGGAGCATTGTGATGACAGGGGCATGGAGCATTGGTCTGACAAGTTTAATAGATTATTGTGATGACAGTGGGCATGGGGCATTGTGATGACAAGGGCACGGGGCATTGTGATGAGAAGGTCATGGAGTATTGTGAAGACAGGTGTCAGGGAGCATTGTGATGACATATGTCATGGTCCATTGCGATGACAATGGCATGGAGCATTGTGATGCCAAATGTAATGGAGGACTGTGATGACAAATATAATGGAGCATTGTGATGACTAGGGCTTGGAGCATTATGATGACAAGGGCCAATGAAAATTTTCATGACAAGGTCGTGAAGCATTGTGATGACAAGGTGCTGGAGCATTATGATGAGAAAACCATGGAGCCTTGTGAGACAAGTCTCATGGAGCATACTGATGAAAAGGGGCATGGAGCATTGTGATTAGAGTGTCTTGGAAAATTGTGATGACAAGCGCATGGAGCATTGTGATGAGAAGGCCAAGGAGCAGTCTGATGACATGCGTCATTGAGCTTTGTGATGACAAGGGCATGGAGCATTGTAATTACAGGCGTCTTGGAGCATTGTGATGAAAAAGGCATGGATCATTGTGATGAAAAAGGCATGGAGCCTTGTCATGACAGGGTTCAAGGAGCATACAGAGAACAAGTGTCAGGGAGCATTTTGATGACAAGTGTATTGAGCATTGTGATGACAAAGGTCATGGAGCATTGTGAAGAGAAGACCATAGATAATTGTGATGACGAGCGTCATGGGGCATTGTGATGACAAGTGTTATGGAATATTGTGATCACAAGGGTTTGGAGCAGTGTTATGACAGAGGTCATGGGGCATTTTGATTTCATTGTGATGACAATAGCCTGAAGCATTATGATGATGGGCATGGTGCATTGTGATGACAGGGTTCATGGATCATTGAGATAAAAAGGGACATGGAGCATTGTGATTACAGGTGTCTTGGAGCATTGTGATGAGAAGGGTCATGGAGCCTTGTGATGACAAGGCCATGGAACATCGTGATGGCAGGGGTCATGGAGCATTGTTATCACAGGGGTAATGGAGCATTGTGATGGCAAGGGCATGGAGCATTCTGATGACATGCATCATGGAGCTTTGCGATGACAAGGGCATGTAGCACTGTGATTACAGGGGTCTTGGAGCATTGTGATGACAAGGGCCATGGAGCCTTGTGATGACAAGGCCGTGGAACGTTGTGATGGCAGGGGTCATGGAGCATTGTTATGACAGGGGTAATGGAGCATTGTGATGACAAGGGCATGGAACATTTGTCTGAAAAGTTTCATGGATTATTGTGATGAGAGTGGGCATGGAGCATTGTGATGACAAGGGCACGGAACACAGTGATACATGGGTCATGGAGGATTGTAATGACAAGGGCATGGAGCATTGTGATGAGAAGGGCATCGAGCAGTGTGATGACAAGCACCATGGAGCTTTTTGATGACAATTGCATGGAACAATGTGATGAGAGGTTTCATGGAGTATTGTGATGACAATGGCATGGAGCATTGTGATGCCAAGGGTCATGGAGCTTTGTGATGACAAAGGTCATGGAGCATTTTGATGACAAGGGCGTGGTGCATTGTGATGAGAAGGGTAGGGAGCATTGTGATGACATTGTCATGGACCAATTTGATGAAAAGGGTCATGGAACATTTTGATGAGAGGCGTTATGTAACATTGTGATGTTAGGGGTCATGGAGCATTTTGATGAAAAGGGTCATGGAGCATTTTGATGACAGGGGTTATGGAACATTGTGATGTCAGGGATCATCAAACATTGTGATGATAAGTGCATGTAGCATTGTGATGACAGGAGTCATGGAACATTGTGATGACAGGGTTGAGGGAGTATTGTGATGAATAGTGATGTACCATTGTGATATCAGTGGTGAGAGAGCATTTTGATTTGAAGTGCATGGAGCATTGTGATGACAAGGTTTATGGAGCATTGTGATGACAAGATTGTGGAGCACTGTGACGACAAGCGCATGGTGCATTGTGATGACATGGGTCATGGAGCATTGTGCTGACAAGCGCATGGAGCATTGTGATGACAAGGGTCATGGAGCATTGTGCTGAGAAAGGCATAGAGCATTGTGATGACAAGGGTCAAAGGGCATTGTGATGAAAAGTTCATGAAGCATTGTGGTTAAAAAGGTCACAGAGACTGTTGATGACAAGGGCATGGACCACTGTGATGACAAAGGTCATGAAGCCTTGTGATGACTGGAGTCACGGAGCATTGTGATGACAGGGGTCATGGAACATTGTGATAACAAGGGCATGGGGCATTGTGATGACAAGGGCATGGAGCATTGGTCTAATAAGTTTCATGGCTTATTGCGATGACAGTTGGAATGGTGCATTGTGATGACAAGGGCATGGAGCATTGTGATGACCAGGTCATTCATTATTGTGAAGACAGGTGTCAGGGAGCATTGTGATGACATATGTAATGGCCCATTGTGATGACAATGCCATGGAGCATTGTGATGCCAAGTGTCATGGAGGATTCTGATGACAAAGGTAATGGAGCATTGTGATGACAATGGCTTGGAGCATTGTGATGACAAGGGTCAGGGAGCATTGTGCTGACAAGTGCATGGAAAATTGTGATGACAAGGGACATGGAGCATTCTGATGACAAGCTTGTGGAGTATTTTGATGACAATGGCATGGAGCATTGTGTTGAAAATGGCATGGTGCATTTTGATGAAAAAGGCATGGAGCCTTTTTGTGACAGGGTTCAAGGAGCATTCTGACGACAAGTGTCAGGGAGCATTGTGATGACAAGTGTATCGAGAATTGTGATGACAAAGGTCATGGAGCATTGTGATGAAAAGGGCATGGAGTATTGTGATGACAGGCATCATGGAGCATTGTGATGACAAGTGTTATGGAACATTGTGATCACAAGGGTTTGGAGCATTGTGATGACAGAGGCCATGGATCATTTTGATTTCAAGGAGCATGGAGCATTGTGATGACAAGGGCATGGAGCAATGTGATCCCAAGGTTCATGGAGGATTGTGATGGCAATGGTAATGGAGTATTGTGATGACAAGTGCATAGAACATTGTAATGACAAGGTCATGTAGCATTTTGCTGACAAAGGCATGGAGCATTGTGATGACAGGTGTCATGGAGCACTGTGATGACAAGCGTCACGGAGCATTGTGATTACAGGGGTCATGGAGCATTGGGATGACAAGGGCATGCATCATTGTGATGACAAGTGTCATGGAGCATTGGGCTGAAAATGTTCATGGAGTATTGTGATGGCAGGCGTCATGGAGCATTGTGATGACTAGGGAATGGAGCATTGTGATGACAAGAGTCCCGGATCATTGTGTTGTCAGGTGATATTGAGCGTTGTGATGACTGTGGTCATGGAGAATTGTGATGATATTGGTCATGGAGCATTGTGATGAGAAGGTCATGGAGCATTGGGCTGAAAATGTTCATGGAGTATTGTGATGACAGGGGTCATGGAGCATTGTGATGATAAGGGAATGGGGCATTTTGATGACAATGTCCTGGAGCATTGTGATGAGAAGACCATGGAGCCTTGTGATGACAAGTCTCATGGAGCATTCTGATGAAAAGGGGCATGGACCATTGTGATTACAGGGGTCTTGGAGCATTGTGATGACAAGGGCATGGAGCATTGTGATGAGAAGGCCATGGAGCATTCTGATGACATGCATCATGGAGCTTTGTGATGACAAGGGCATGGAGCATTGTGATGACAAGGGTCACGTAGCATTGTGATGAAAAGTTCATGGAGTATTGTGGTTACAAAGGTCACAGAGCCTTGTGATGATGTGGGCATGGACCACTGTGATGACAAATGTTATGAAGCATTGTGATGACTGGAGTCACAGAGCATTGTGATGACAAGGGTAATGGAGCATTGTGATGACAAGGGCATGGAGCATTGTGATGACAGGGGCATGGAGCATTGGTCTGACAAGTTTAATAGATTACTGTGATGACAGTGGGCATGGGGCATTGTGATGACAAGGGCATGGGGCATTGTGATGAGAAGGTCATGGAGTATTGTGAAGACAGGTGTCAGGGAGCATTGTGATGACATATATCATGGTCCATTGCGATGACAATGGCATGGAGCATTGTGATGCCAAATGTAATGGAGGACTGTGATGACAAATATAATGGAGCATTGTGATGACTAGGGCTTGGAGCATTATGATGACAAGGGCCATTGAAAATTTTCATGACAAGGTCGTGAAGCATTGTGATGACAAGGTGCTGGAGCATTATGATGAGAAAACCATGGAGCCTTGTGAGACAAGTCTCATGGAGCATACTGATGAAAAGGGGCATGGAGCATTGTGATTAGAGTGTCTTGGAAAATTGTGATGACAAGCGCATGGAGCACTGTGATGAGAAGGCCAAGGAGCAGTCTGATGACATGCGTCATTGAGCTTTGTGATGACAAGGGCATGGAGCATTGTAATTACAGGCGTCTTGGAGCATTGTGATGAAAAAGGCATGGATCATTGTGATGAAAAAGGCATGGAGCCTTGTCATGACAGGGTTCAAGGAGCATACAGAGAACAAGTGTCAGGGAGCATTTTGATGACAAGTGTATTGAGCATTGTGATGACAAAGGTCATGGAGCATTGTGAAGAGAAGACCATAGATAATTGTGATGACGAGCGTCATGGGGCATTGTGATGACAAGTGTTATGGAATATTGTGATCACAAGGGTTTGGAGCAGTGTTATGACAGAGGTCATGGAGCATTTTGATTTCATTGTGATGACAATAGCCTGAAGCATTATGATGATGGGCATGGTGCATTGTGATGACAGGGTTCATGGATCATTGAGATAAAAAGGGACATGGAGCATTGTGATTACAGGTGTCTTGGAGCATTGTGATGAGAAGGGTCATGGAGCCTTGTGATGACAAGGCCATGGAACATCGTGATGGCAGGGGTCATGGAGCATTGTTATCACAGGGGTAATGGAGCATTGTGATGGCAAGGGCATGGAGCATTCTGATGACATGCATCATGGAGCTTTGCGATGACAAGGGCATGTAGCACTGTGATTACAGGGGTCTTGGAGCATTGTGATGACAAGGGCCATGGAGCCTTGTGATGACAAGGCCGTGGAACGTTGTGATGGCAGGGGTCATGGAGCATTGTTATGACAGGGGTAATGGAGCATTGTGATGACAAGGGCATGGAACATTTGTCTGAAAAGTTTCATGGATTATTGTGATGAGAGTGGGCATGGAGCATTGTGATGACAAGGGCACGGAACACAGTGATACATGGGTCATGGAGGATTGTAATGACAAGGGCATGGAGCATTGTGATGAGAAGGGCATCGAGCAGTGTGATGACAAGCACCATGGAGCTTTTTGATGACAATTGCATGGAACAATGTGATGAGAGGTTTCATGGAGTATTGTGATGACAATGGCATGGAGCATTGTGATGCCAAGGGTCATGGAGCTTTGTGATGACAAAGGTCATGGAGCATTTTGATGACAAGGGCGTGGTGCATTGTGATGAGAAGGGTAGGGAGCATTGTGATGACATTGTCATGGACCAATTTGATGAAAAGGGTCATGGAACATTTTGATGAGAGGCGTTATGTAACATTGTGATGTTAGGGGTCATGGAGCATTTTGATGAAAAGGGTCATGGAGCAGTTTGATGACAGGGGTTATGGAACATTGTGATGTCAGGGATCATCAAACATTGTGATGATAAGTGCATGTAGCATTGTGATGACAGGAGTCATGGAACATTGTGATGACAGGGTTGAGGGAGTATTGTGATGAATAGTGATGTACCATTGTGATATCAGTGGTGAGAGAGCATTTTGATTTGAAGTGCATGGAGCATTGTGATGACAAGGTTTATGGAGCATTGTGATGACAAGATTGTGGAGCACTGTGACGACAAGCGCATGGTGCATTGTGATGACATGGGTCATGGAGCATTGTGCTGACAAGCGCATGGAGCATTGTGATGACAAGGGTCATGGAGCATTGTGCTGAGAAAGGCATAGAGCATTGTGATGACAAGGGTCAAAGGGCATTGTGATGAAAAGTTCATGAAGCATTGTGGTTAAAAAGGTCACAGAGACTGTTGATGACAAGGGCATGGACCACTGTGATGACAAAGGTCATGAAGCCTTGTGATGACTGGAGTCACGGAGCATTGTGATGACAGGGGTCATGGAACATTGTGATAACAAGGGCATGGGGCATTGTGATGACAAGGGCATGGAGCATTGGTCTAATAAGTTTCATGGCTTATTGCGATGACAGTTGGAATGGCGCATTGTGATGACAAGGGCATGGAGCATTGTGATGACCAGGTCATTCATTATTGTGAAGACAGGTGTCAGGGAGCATTGTGATGACATATGTAATGGCCCATTGTGATGACAATGCCATGGAGCATTGTGATGCCAAGTGTCATGGAGGATTCTGATGACAAAGGTAATGGAGCATTGTGATGACAATGGCTTGGAGCATTGTGATGACAAGGGTCAGGGAGCATTGTGCTGACAAGTGCATGGAAAATTGTGATGACAAGGGACATGGAGCATTCTGATGACAAGCTTGTGGAGTATTTTGATGACAATGGCATGGAGCATTGTGTTGAAAATGGCATGGTGCATTTTGATGAAAAAGGCATGGAGCCTTTTTGTGACAGGGTTCAAGGAGCATTCTGACGACAAGTGTCAGGGAGCATTGTGATGACAAATGTATCGAGAATTGTGATGACAAAGGTCATGGAGCATTGTGATGAAAAGGGCATGGAGTATTGTGATGACAGGCATCATGGAGCATTGTGATGACAAGTGTTATGGAACATTGTGATCACAAGGGTTTGGAGCATTGTGATGACAGAGGCCATGGATCATTTTGATTTCAAGGAGCATGGAGCATTGTGATGACAAGGGCATGGAGCAATGTGATCCCAAGGTTCATGGAGGATTGTGATGGCAATGGTAATGGAGTATTGTGATGACAAGTGCATAGAACATTGTAATGACAAGGTCATGTAGCATTTTGCTGACAAAGGCATGGAGCATTGTGATGACAGGTGTCATGGAGCACTGTGATGACAAGCGTCACGGAGCATTGTGATTACAGGGGTCATGGAGCATTGGGATGACAAGGGCATGCATCATTGTGATGACAAGTGTCATGGAGCATTGGGCTGAAAATGTTCATGGAGTATTGTGATGGCAGGCGTCATGGAGCATTGTGATGACTAGGGAATGGAGCATTGTGATGACAAGAGTCCCGGATCATTGTGTTGTCAGGTGATATTGAGCGTTGTGATGACTGTGGTCATGGAGAATTGTGATGATATTGGTCATGGAGCATTGTGATGAGAAGGTCATGGAGCATTGGGCTGAAAATGTTCATGGAGTATTGTGATGACAGGGGTCATGGAGCATTGTGATGATAAGGGAATGGGGCATTTTGATGACAATGTCCTGGAGCATTGTGATGAGAAGACCATGGAGCCTTGTGATGACAAGTCTCATGGAGCATTCTGATGAAAAGGGGCATGGACCATTGTGATTACAGGGGTCTTGGAGCATTGTGATGACAAGGGCATGGAGCATTGTGATGAGAAGGCCATGGAGCATTCTGATGACATGCATCATGGAGCTTTGTGATGACAAGGGCATGGAGCATTGTGATTACAGGGGTCTTGGAGCATTGTGATGAAAAAGGCATGGAGCCTTGTCATGAAAGGGTTCAGGGAGCATACTGATGGCAAGAGTCAGGGAGCATTGTGATGACATGTGTATTGCGCATTGTGATGACAAATGTCATGGTGCATTGTGATGAGAAGTCCATGGATAATTGTGATGAGTAGCGTCATGGGGTATTGTGATGACAAGTGTTATGGAACATTGTGATCACAAGGCTTTGGAGCATTTTGATGACAGAGGTCATGGAGCATTTTGATTTCATTGTGATGACAAGAGCATGAAGCATTATGATGATGGGCATGGTGCATTGTGATGACAGGGTTCATGGAGCATTGTGATGAAAGGTGGCATGAAGCTTTGGTCTGACAAGTTTCATGGATTATTTTGATGACAGTGGGCATGGCACATTGTGATGACAAGGTCATGGAGCATTGTGATGACAAGGTCATGGAGTATTGTGAAGACAGGTGTCATGGAGCATTGTGATGACATATGTCATGTTCCATTGTGATGACAATAGCACGGAGCATTGTGATGCCAAGTGTCATGGAGGATTGTTGTGACAAAGGTAAAAGAGCATTGTGATGATAAGCGCATGGAGCATTGAGATGACAAGGGCCATTGATAATTTTAATGTCCATGTCCTGAAACATTGTGATGACAAGCGCATGGAGCTTCCTATGACAGGGGTCATGGAGCATTGCGATGACATGTGCATGGAGTATTGTTATGACAAGAGCATATAACATTGTGATGAGAAGTGCCATGGAGCATTGTGATGACAAGGACGTGGAGAATTGTGAGGACAAGAGACATTGAGCTTTGAGATGACCAGGGCATGGAGCATTGTGATGGCAAAACCGTGGAGAATTGTGATGAGAAGACCTTGGGTAATTGTGATGACGAGCATCATGGAGCACTGTAATGACAAGGGGCATGAAGCATTGTGATGACAGGTGTCAGGGAGCATTGTGATGACAGGGGTCATGGAGCACTGTGATGACATGGACATGGAGCATTGTGATGACAAGGGTACGGAACATTGTGATGAAAAGTGCCATTGAGAATTTTGATGATAAAGTCGTGAAGCATTGTGATGACAAACACTTGGAGCTTGCTATGACAGGGGTCATGGAACATTGCAATGACAAGTGCATGGAGAATTGTGATGTAACGAGCATGTAACGTTGTGATGAGAAGTGTCATGTAGCATTGTGATGACAAGTACATGGAGAATTGTTATGACAAGGGACATGGAGCATTGTGATAACCAGGGAATGGAGCATTGTGATGACAGGGGTCATGGAGCATTATTATGACAAGGGCCATGGTGCATTCTGATATAAGATATCATTTATGAAGGGAATGTAAACCTGGCTACATATGAACTGAATTCGGAAAGAGAACAGAGTCTAAGATTTAGAAAACACTCTTATGCTTGCTTAAGGGGGTAGGAGAGGTGGGGAGACTCACAAAACCAGAGTTTGATATTAACACAGGTACCGTTCCATAATCCAAATACAGAAGAGACAAGCCCGACTCCTTCCTCAGTGAATGGGACTCAACATCCCTATTCCCCACAGAGAAATATATCTGACTAGTAAGGATCTTAAAACCTATGTATTGATATGTCTCCATAAGGGAACCAAGTGTGTCTAGAATGACATAAACACGGCAGTGAGAATCAGCTCAAACCCACTATAAAAAGGAATTTCAAAACAAAACCAAGAAACAGTGAAATTCTTACACAATACCTTCAGGGGTTCTGATGAAACTTGGAATGACCCTATCTACAACAACAGCTGGATGTGGCATAAGGCTGTTCACTTGGGACTGAGAGGATTGGTGAGATTGGGTGTGAAAATGCAGACGCTTTAAAGCAATAATGCCTGCCACTGATTCCATGGTTCCCAACTCTCCAGGTAGAAGGGAATATCACTACAGTTATAACATGTATGGGAAACCTAGAGAATGGACACCATCTGATGGTGAAAGGTTTCTAAAACTCTACTAATTTTTTTCTCTCCATGTGCTGCAGCTTGACATTCCAACTGCCTTAATATCAATCTCCCAACTTGGAGAGTCAGCCCCTATAACCTCCTGGTTCGCAGAGTTGGCACGTTTTGCAGAGGATATAAGGTTAGAGGGAGAAAAAATTAGAGAGTAGCTGTAGGCATTTGGATGGCCACATGTCACTCTAAATTCCCGCAAAGAAGAAGAATTAACAAACTCTGAGCCAGCCTCCCTAATGGAACCAGTATAGGTCCTGAAGCAAAATTGTGGATTGGCAGTCAGCCTACAAAAACGCGAGTTGAAAAATGGAGCTCAGGGGCACAGCAATTCACTAACTTGCGGAGTTATAAAGGACTACTCTCTTCCAAAAATCTGTTGAGAGAAAGCCATGAGGCGGACTTGAAAATGAGGCAGAAGTGCACGAAACAGATTTCCAGAAGTACATTGGAATCGCCTTTAAACACAGGAAAAGCATCAAAACTTCGACAATTATGGAATTGTCCATAAAGGGTGCATGCGTTTTCTCCTGAATATATTCAGGAGAAAACGCATGCGCCCATTTTGGCCAACCAAGCAACCGCACAATGCAAATCTGCACTACAAAGAAGTATCACTTCCAACCGGTCAAAAGGGACATCCGTAAAATGTGTAAAAACCAGAAAGGCAAGACAGGCCCTGGAGAACTGGGAGCCTTGTTATGCTGATGGGCGGGATGTAAATTGCCAACTGCCTCTCTGGAGGAGTGCATTGTGTTCCCTAAAACAAGTAAACAACAGAGCTACAGAGCCAAGGGCACTTCCAGTCTAGGGAATATACCTTGGGAAAACTGAAAATCAATAAGACAGAGCCACCCCAAAATTTTGGGCTGCACTGCTTACAAGGACCTCAACTTGGGTACACCTTAAATATCCCAGGAAATATAAAAATGGTTCAAAAAATTGTGGTACTTACGTACGATGGAATATCCCTCAGCCATGAAATCAATGTCATAAGACCAGTAGCAGCAAAATGGGTGGATTCAGGTACGATGATTCTAAGTGAAATAAGTCACACAGAAAAAGAAACTTATCATAAGATATCACTTATGAAGATCCTGTAAACATGGCTACACTTGAACTGAGTTAGGAAAGAGAACAGTGTCTCACATTGAGAAAACACTCTTATGCCTGCTTAAGGGGGAAGGAGAGGTGGGGTGATGCATAAAACGAGAGTATGATATAAGCACAGTTACCGTTCCAAAAACCAACTATGGAATAGACAAGACCTACACCTTCCTCAGTGAAAGGGACTCAAAACGGCATATTTCCCGCAGAGGAATATATCAGACTAGTAAGAATCTTAAAACCTATGTATTGATATATCTCCATAAGGGAATCAAGTGTGTCTAGACTGGCATAAACATGGCAGCGAGAATCAGCTCAAACCCACTATAAAAAGGAATTTCAAAAACAAAACAAAAAAACTGGGAAATTCTTTACAATTCCTTCAGGGTCTCTGATGAAACCTGGAATGACCCTATCTACAAGGACAGCTGGATGTGGCATAAGGAGGGACACTTGGGACTGAGAGGATTGATGAGATTGGGTGAGCAAATGCAGACACTTTAAAGCAATAATGCGTGGCACCCATTCCATGGGTCCCAACTCTCCAGGTTGAAGGGAATATTAATACAGCTATAACATGTACGGGAAACCTAGGGAACGGACACACTGTGAATACGAAAGGATTCTAAAACTCAACGAATAGTCCCTCTCCTGGTGCTCCGGTTTGACTTTCCATCTGCGTTACTATCAACCTCCAAACATGGAGAGACAGCACCTTTTACCTCCTGGTTCGCACAGGTTGCCAATTTAGCAGAGGATGAAAGGGAAGAGGGAGAACCAATGAGAGAGTAGCTGTTAGGCATTTGGACGGGCACATATCACTGTAATTTCCTGGCAGGAAGAAGAATTAACCAAAGTCTCAGCCTCCCACCGGGAACCAGTATAGGACCTGAACCAAAATTTTGGACTTGCGGTCAGCTCACCAAAAACGAGTTGAAAAATGGAGCTCAGGGGCACAGCAATTCACAAACTGGACGAGTAATAAAGGACAACTATCATCCAAAAATCTGTTGAGGGAAGGCAACGAGGCGGACTTGAAAGCGAGGCAGAATAGCAGGAAACAGATTTCAACAGGTACGTTGGAATTGCCTTATAGCACAGGAAGAGGGGCACAACTTCGACAATGATGCACTTGGCCAAAAAGGGCATATGTGTTTTCTCCTGAATATATTCAGGAGAAAACGCATACGCCCTTTTTGGCCAAGCAAGCAAGCGGGCAATGCAAATCTGCACTACAAAGAAGTATCACTTCCCACCACTCAAAAGGGACATCCACAAAATGTGTAAAAACCAGAAAGGCAAGACAGGCCCTGGAGAACAGAGAGTCTTGTTATGCTGATGGGCGGGATATAAATTGCCAACTGCCTCTCTGGAGGAGTGCATTGTGTTCCCTAAAACAAGGAAAGAACAGAGCTACAGAGCCAAGGACACTTCCAGTCTAGGGAATATACCTTGGGAAAACTGAAAATCAATAAGACAGAGCCACCCCAAAATTTAGGACTGCACTGCTTACAAGGACCTCAACTTGGGTACACCTTAAATATCCCAGGAAATAAAAAAATGGTTCAAAAAATTGTGGTACTTACGTACGATGGAATATCCCTCAGCCATGAAATCAATGTCATAAGACCAGTAGCAGCAAAATGGCTGGATTCAGGCACGATGATTCTAAGTGAAATAAGTCACAGTGAAAAAGAAACTTATCAAAAGATATCACTTATGAAGATCCTGTAAACATGGCTACACTTGAACTGAGTTAGGAAAGAGAACAGTGTCTCACATTTAGAAAATATTCTTATGCCTGCTTAAGGGGGAAGGAGAGGTGGGGTGATGCATAACACCAGAGTTTGATATAAGCACAGGTACCGTTCCAAAAACCAACTATGGAATAGACAAGACCTACACCTTCCTCAGTGAAAGGGACTCAAAACCCCATATTTCCCGCAGAGGAATATATCTGACTAGTAAGAATCTTAAAACCTATGTACTGATGTGCTTCCGTAAGGGAATCAAGTGTGTCTAGACTGGAATAAACAGAGCAGCAAGAATCACCTCAAACCCACTATAAAAAGGAATTTCAAAAACAAAACAAAAAAACTGGGAAATTCTTTACAATTCCTTCAGGGTCTCTGATGAAACGTGGAATGACCTATCTACAACGACAGCTGGATGTGGCATAAGGCTGGACACTTGGGACTGAGACGATTGGTGAGATTGAGTGAGCAAATGCAGACCCTTTAAAGCAATAAGGCATGGAACCCATTCCATGGGTCCCAACTCTCCAGGTTGAAGGGAATATTACTACAGTTATAACATGTACGGGAAACCTAGGGAACGGACACACAGTGAATATGAAAGGTTTCTAAAACTCAAAGAATACTCCCTCTCCTGGTTCTCCTGTTTGACTTTCCATCTGCTTTACTATCAATCTCCCAACTTGGAGAGACAGCCCCTTTAACCTCCTGGTTTGCAGAGGTTGCCAATTTGGCAGAGGATGAAAGGGAAGAGGGAGAACCAATGAGAGAGTAGCTGTTAGGCATTTGGAGGGGGACATATCACTCTAACTTCCCGGCAGGATGAAGAATTAACCAAAGTCTCAGCCACCCACCGGGAACCAGCATAGGTCCTGAACCAAAATTTTGGACTTGCGGTCAGCTCACCAAAAACGAGTTGAAAAATGGAGCTCAGGGCCACAGCAATTCACAAACTGGCCGAGTAATAAAGGACAACTATCGTCCAAAAATCTGTTGAGGGAAGGCAACGAGGCGTACTTGAAAGCGAGGCAGAATAGCAGGAAAGAGATTTCAAGAGGTACGTTGGAATTGCCTTTAAACACAGGAAGAGGGGCACAACTTCGACAATGATGCACTTGGCCAAAAAGGGCGTATGCGTTTTCTCCTGAATATATTCAGGAGAAAACGCATACGCCCTTTTTGGCCAAGCAAGGAAGCGGGCAATGCAAATCTGCACTACAGAGAAGTATCACTTCCCACCTGTCAAAAGGATCATCCACAAAATGTGTAAAAACCAGAAAGGCAAGACAGCCCCTGGAGAACAGAGAGTCTTGTTATGCTGATGGGTGGGATGTAAATTGCCAACTGCCTCTCTGGAGGAGTGCATTGTGTTCCCAAAAACAAGTAAAGAGCAGAGCTACAGAGCCAAGGGCACTTCCAGTCTAGGGAATATACCTTGGGAAAACTGAAAATCAATAAGACAGAGCCACCCCAAAATTTAGGGCTGCACTGCTTACAGGGACCTCAACTTGGGTACACCTTAAGTATCCCAGGAAATATAAAAATGGTTCAAAAAATTGTGGTCCTTATGTACGATGGTATATCCCTCAGATATTAAATATATGTCATTAGACAATTATCTGCAAAATGAGTGGATTCAGGTACCATGATTCTAAGTGAAATAAGTCACACAGAAAAAGAAACTTACCCTAAGATATCACTCATGAAGATCCTGTAAACATGGCTACACTTGAACTGAGTTAGGAAAGAGAACAGAGTCTCACATTTAGAAAACACTCTTATGCCTGCTTAAGGGGGAAGGAGAGGTGGGGTGATGCATAAACCCAGAGTTTGATATAAGCACAGGTACCGTTCCAAAAACCAACTATGGAATAGACAAGACCTACACTTTCTTCAGTGAAAGGGTCTCAAAACAACTTATTTCCTGCACAGGAATATATCTGACTAGTAAGAATCATAAAACCTATGTATTGATATGTCTCCATAAGGGAATCAAGTGTGTCTAGACTGGCATAAACATGGCAGCGAGAATCAGCTCAAAACCAGTATAAAAAGGAATTTCAAAAACGAAACAAAAAAACTGGGAAATTCTTTACAAATCCTTCAGGGTCTCTGATGAAACCTGGAATGACCCTATGTACAATGACAGCTGGATGTGGCATAAGGCTGGACACTTGGGACTGAGACGATTGGTGAGATTGGGTGAGCAAATGCAGACCCTTTAAAGCAATAAGGCATGGAACACTTTCCATGGGTCCCAACTCTCCAGGTTGAAGGGAATATTACTACAGCTATGACATGTACGGGAAACCTATAGAACGGACACACTGTGAATATGAAAAGTTTCTAAAACTCAACGAATAGTCCCTCTCCTGGTGCTCCGGTTTGACTTTCCATCTGCTTTACTATCAATCTCCCAACTTGGAGAGACAGCCCCTTTAACCTCCTGGTTCGCACAGGTTTCCAATTTGGCAGAGGATGAAAGGGAAGAGGGAGAACCAATGAGAGAGTAGCTGTTAGGCATTTGGACGGGCACATGTCTCTCTGATTTCCCGGCAGGAAGAAGAATTAACCAAAGTCTCAGCCACCCACCGGGAACCAGTATAGGTTCTGAGCCAAAATTTTGGACTTGCAGTCAGCTCACAAAAAACGAGTTGAAAAATGGAGCTCAGGGGCACAGCAATTCACAAACTGGCCGAGTAATAAAGGACAACTATCGTTCAAAAATCTGTTGAGGGAGGACAAGTAACCAGACTTGAAAGCGAGGCAGAAGAGGAAGAAACAGATTTCAAGAGGTACCTTGGCATCGGTTTTAAAGCACAGGAAGAGGGGCACAACATCGAAAAAGATGCACTTGGCCAAAAAGGGCGTAAGCATTTTCTCCTGAATATATTCAGGAGAAAACGCATACGCCCTTTTTGGCCAAGCAAGCAAGCGGGCAATGCAAATCTGCACTACAAAGAAGTATCACTTCCCACCGGTCAAAAGGGACATCCACAAAATGTGTAAAAATCAGAAAGGCAAGACAGGCCCTTGAGAACAGGGAGCCTTGTTATGCTGATGGGCGGGATGTAAATTGCCAACTGCCTCTCAGGAGGAGTACATTGTGTTCCCTAAAACAAGTAAAGAACAGAGCTACAGAGCCAAGGGCACTTCCAGTCTAGGGAATATACCTTGCGTAAAAGGAAAATCAATAAGACAGAGCCACCCCAAAATTTAGGGCTGCACTGCTTACAAGGACCTCAACTTGGGTACACCTTAAATATCCCAGGAAATATAAAAATGATTCAAAAAATTGTGGTACTTACGTACGATGGAATATCCCTCAGCCATGAAATCAATGTCATAAGACCAGTAGCAGCAAAATGGGTGGATTCAGGTACGATGATTCTAAGTGAAATAAGTCACACAAAAAAAGAAACTTATCATAAGATATCACTTATGAAGATCCTGTAAACATGGCTACACTTGAACTGAGTTAGGAAAGAGAACAGTGTCTCACATTTAGAAAACACTCTTATGCCTGCTTAAGGGGGAAGGAGAGGTGGGGTGATGCATAAAACCAGAGTTTGATATAAGCACAGGTACCGTTCCAAAAACCAACTATGGAATAGACAAGACCTACACCTTCCTCAGTGAAAGGGACTCAAAACGGCATATTTCCCGCAGAGGAAAATATCTGACTAGTAAGAATCTTAAAACCTATGTATTGATGTGTCTCCATAAGGGAATCAAGTGTGTCTAGACTGGCATAAACATGGCAGCGAGAATCAGCTCAAACCCACTATAAAAAGGAATTTCAAAAACAAAACAAAAAAACTGGGAAATTGTTTATAATTCCTTCAGGGTCTCTGATGACACCTGGAATGACCCTATGTACAACGACAGCTGGATGTGGCATAAGGCTAGACACTTGGGACTGAGAGGATTGGTGAGATTGGGTGAGCAAATGCAGACCCTTTAAGTCACAAATGCCTGGCACCTACTCCATGGGTCCCAACTCTCCAAGTTGAAGGGAATATTACTACAGCTATAAGATGTACGGGAAACCTAGAGAACGGACACACTGTGAATATGAAAGGTTTCTAAAACTCAACGAATAGTCCCTCTCCTGGTGCTCCTGTTTGACTTTCCATCTGCTTTACTATCAACCTCCCAACTTGCAGAGACAGCCCCTTTAACCTCCTGGTTCGCACAAGTTTCCAATTTGGCAGAGGATAAAAGGGAAGAGGGAGAACCAATTAGAGAGTAGCTGTTAGGCATTTGGACGGGCACATATCACTCTAAACTCCCGGCAGGAAGAAGAATTAACCAAAGTCTCAGCCCCCCACCGGGAACCAGCATAGGTCTTGAACCAAAATTTTGGACTCGCGGTCAGCACACCAATAACGTGTTGAAAAATGGAGCTCAGGGGCACAGCAATTCACAAACTGGCCGAGTAATAAAGGACAACTATCGTCCAAAAATCTGTTGAGGAAAGGCAACGAGGCACACTTGAAAGCGAGGCAGAATAGCAGGAAACAGATTTCAAGAAGTACATTAGAATCGCCTTTAAAGCACAGGAAGTGGGGCACAACTTCGACAATGATGCACTTGGACAAAAAGGGCGTATGCGTTTTCTCCTGAATATATTCAGGAGAAAACGCATACGCCCTTTTTGGCCAAGCAAGCAAGCGGGCAATGCAAATCTGCACTACAAAGAAGTATCACTTCCCACCGGTCAAAAGGGACATCCACAAAATGTGTAAAAACCAGAAAGACAAGACAGGCCCTGGAGAACAGGGAGCCCTGATATGCTGATGGGCGGGATGTAAATTGCCAACTGCCTCTCTGGAGGAGTACATTGTGTTCCCTAAAACAAGTAAAGAACAGAGCTACAGAGCCAAGGGCACTTCCAGTCTAGGGAATATACCTTGGGAAAACTGAAAATCAATAAGACAGAGCCACACCAAAATTTAGGGCTGCACTGCTTACAAGGACCTCAACTTGGATACACCTTAAATATCCCAGGAAATATAAAAATGGTTCAAAAAATTGCGGTATTTACGTACGATGGAATATCCCTTAGCCATGAAATCAATGTCATAAGACCAGTAGAAGCAAAATGGGTGGATTCAGGTACGATGATTCTAAGTGAAATAAGTCACACAGAAAAAGAAACTTATCATAAGATATCACTTATGAAGATCCTGTAAACATGGCTACACTTGAACAGAGTTAGGAAAGAGAACAGTGTCTCATATTTAGAAAACACTCATATGCCTGTTTAAGGGGGAAGGAGAGGTGGGGTGATGCATAAAACCAGAGTTTGATATAAGCACAGGTACCGTTCCAAAAACCAACTATGGAATAGACAAGACCTACACCTTCCTCAGTGAAAGGGACTCAAAACACCATATTTCCCACAGAGGAATATATCTGACTAGTAAGAATCTTAAAACCTATGTATGGATATGTCTCCATAAGGGAATCAAGTGTGTCTAGACTGGCATAAACATGGCAGCGAGAATCAGCTCAAACCCACTATAAAAAGGAATTTCAAAAAAAAAAAAACTGGGAAATTCTTTACAAGTCTTTCAGGGTCTCTGATGAAACCTAGAATGACCCTATCTACAACGACAGTTGGATTTGGCATAAGGAGGGACACTTGGGACGGAGACGATTGGTGAGATTGGGTGAGCAAATGCAGACCCTTTAAACAGAAATGCCTGGCCCCCATTCCATGGGTCCCAACTCTCCAGGTTGAAGGGAATATTACTACAGTTATAACATGTACCGGAAACCTAGAGAACGGACACACTGTGAATACGAAAGGTTTCTATAACTCAACGAATAGTCCCTCTCCTGGTGCTCCGGTTTGACTTTCCATCTGCTTTACTATCAATCTCCCAACTTGGAATGACAGGCGCTTTAACCTCCTGGTTCGCACAGGTTTCCAATTTGGCAGAGGATGAAAGGGAAGAGGGAGAACCAATGAGAGAGTAGCTGTTAGGCATTTGGACGGGCACATATCACTCTAACTTCCCGGCAGGAAGAAGAATTAACCAAAGTCTCAGCAACCCACCGGGAACCAGTATAGGTCCTGAACCAAAATTTTGGACTTGCGGTCAGCTCACCAAAAACGAGTTGAAAAATGGAGCTCAGGGGCACAGCAATTCACAAACTGGCCGAGTAATAAAGGACAACTATCGTCCAAAAATCTGTTGAGGGAAGGCAACGAGGCGGACTTGAAAGCGAGGCAGAATAGCAGGAAACAGATTTCAAGAGGTAAGTTGGAATCGCCTTTAAAGCACAGGAAGAGGGGCACAACTTCGACAATGATGCACATGGCCAAAAAGGGCGTATGCGTTTTCTCCTGAATATATTCAGGAGAAAACGCATACGCGCTTTTTGGCCAAGGAAGCAAGCGGGCAATTCAAATCTGCACTACAAAGAAGTATCACTTCCCACCGGTCAAAAGGGACATCCACAAAATGTGTAAAAACCAGAAAGGCAAGACAGGCCCTGGAAAACAGGGAGCCTTGTTATGCTGATGGGCGGGACGTAAATTGCCAACTGCCTCTCTGGAGGAGTGCATTGTGTTCCCTAAAACAAGTAAACAACAGAGCTACAGAGCCAAGGGCACTTCCAGTCTAGGGAATATTCCTTGGGATAACTGAAAATCAATAAGACAGAGCCACCCCAAAATTTAGGGCTGCACTGCTTACAAGGACCTCAACTTGGGTCCACCTTAAATATCCCAGGAAATATAAAAATGGTTCAAAAAACTGTGGTACTTACGTACGATGGAATATCCCTTAGCCATGAAATCAATGTCATAAGACCAGTAGCAGCAAAATGGGTGGATTCAGGTACGATGATTCTAAGTGAAATAAGTCACAGAGAAAAAGTAACTTATCATAAGATATTACTTATGAAGATCCTGTAAACATGGCTACACTTGAACTGAGTTAGGAAAGAGAACAGTGTCTCACATTTAGAAAACACTCTTATGCCTGCTTAAGGGAGAAGGAGAGGTGGGGTGATGCATAAAACCAGAGTTTGATATAAGCACAGGTACCATTCCAAAAACCAGCTATGGAATAGACAAGACCTACACCTTCCTCAGTGAAAGGGACTCAAAACCCCATATTTCCCGCAGAGGAATATATCTGACTAGTAAGAATCTTAAAACCTATGGATTGATATGTCTCCGTAAGGGAATCAAGTGTGTCTAGACTGGCATAAACATGGCAGCGAGAATCAGCTCAAACCCACTATAAAAAGAATTTCAAAAACAAAACAAAAAAATTGGGAAATTCTTTACAATTCTTTCAGGGTCTCTGATGAAACCTGGAATGACCCTCTTTACAACGACAGCTGGATGTGGCATAAGGCTGGACACTTGGGACTGAGAGGATTGGTGAGATTGGGTGAGCAAATGCAGACCCTTTAAAGCAATAATGCATGGCACCCATTCCATGGGTCCCAACTGTCCAGGTTGAAGGGAATATTACTACAGTTATAACATGTACGGGAAACCTAGAGAACGGACACACTGTGAATACGAAAGTTTTCTAAAACTCAACGAATAGTCCCTCTCCTGGTGCTCCGGTTTGACTTTACATCTGCTTTACTATCAACCTCCCAAATTGGAGAGACAGCCCCTTTGACTTCCTGCTTCGCACAGGATGCCAATTTGGCAGAGGATGAAAGGGAAGAGGGAGAACCAATGAGAGAGTAGCTGTTAGGCATTTGGACGGGCACATATCACTGTAATTTCCCGGCAGGAAGAAGAATTAACCAAAGTCTCAGCCACCCACCGGGAACCAGTATAGTTCCTGAACCAAAATTTTGGACTTGAGGTCAGCTCACCAAAAACGAGTTGAAAAATGGAGCTCAGGGGCACAGCAATTCACAAACTGGCCAAGTAATAAAGGACAACTATCGTCCAAAAATCTGTTGAGGGAACGCAACGAGGCGGACTTGAAAGCGAGGCACAATAGCAGGAAACAGATTTCAAGAGGTACGTTGGAATCGCCTTAAAAGCACAGGAAGAGGGGCACAACTTTGACAATGATGCACTTGGACAAAAAGGGCGTATGCGTTTTCTCCTGAATATATTCAGGAGAAAACGCATACGCCCTTTTTGGCCTAGCAAGCAAGCGGGCAATGCAAATCTGCACTGCAAAGAAGTATCAATTCCAACCGGTCAAAAGGGATATCCACAAAATGTGTAAAAACCAGAAAGGCAAGACAGGCCCTGGAGAACAGGGAGCCTTGTTATGCTGATGGGCGGGATGTAAATTGCCAACTGCCTTTCTGGAGGAGTGCATTGTGTTCCCTAAAACAAGTAAACAACAGAGCTACAGAGCAAAGGGCACTTCCAGTCTAGGGAATATACCTTGGGAAAACTGAAAATCAATAAGACAGAGCCAGCCCAAAATTTAGGGCTGCACTGCTTACAAGGACCTCAACTTGGATACACATTAAGTATCCGAGGAAATATAAAAATGGTTCAAAAAATTGTGGTACTTACGTACGATGGAATATCCCTCAGCCATGAAATCAATGTCATAAGACCAGTAGCAGCAAAATGGGTGGATTCAGGTACAATGATTCTAAGTGAAATAAGTCCCACAAAAAAGAAACTTATCATAAGATATCACTTATGAAGATCCTGTAAACATGGCTACACTTGAACTGAGTTAGGAAAGAGAACAGTGTCTCACATTTAGAAAACACTCTTATGCCTGTTTAAGGGGGAAGGAGAGGTGGGGTGATGCATAAAACCAGAGTTTGATATAAGCACAGGTACCGTTCCAAAAACCAACTATGGAATAGACAAGACCTACACCTTCCTCAGTGAAAGGGACTCAAAACCCCATATTTCCCGCAGAGGAATATATCTGACTAGTAAGAATCTTAAAACCTATGTATTGATATGTCTCCGTAAGGGAATCAAGTGTGTCTAGACTGGCATAAACATGGCAGCGAGAATCAGCTCAAACCCACTTTAAAAAGGAATTTCAAAAACAAAACAAAAAAACTGGGAAATTCTTTACAATTCCTTCAGGGTCTCTGATGAAACCTGGAATGACCCTATCTACAACGACAGCTGGATGTGGCATAGGGAGGGAAACTTGGTACTGAGAGGATTGGTGAGATTGGGTGAGCAAATGCAGACCCTTTAAAGCAATAATGCCAGGCACCCATTTCATGGATCCCAACTCTCCAGGTTGAAGTGAATATTACTACAGTTATAACATGTACAGGAAACCTAGAGAACAGACACATTTTGAATACGAAAGCTTTCTAAAACTCAACGAATAGTGCCTCTCCTGGTGCTCCGGTTTGACTTTCCATCTGCTTTACTATCAATCTTCCAACTTGGAGAGACAGCCCCTTTAACCTCCTGGTTCGCACAGGTTTCCAATTTGGCAGAGGATGAAAGGGAAGAGGGAGAACCAATGAGAGAGTAGATGTTAGGCATTTGGACGGGCACATATCACTCTAACTTCCCAGGAGGAAGAAGAATTAACAAAAGTCTCAGCCCCCCACCGGGAAGCAGCATAGTTCCTGAACCAAAATTTTGGACGTGCGGTCAGCTCACAAAAAAACGAGTTGAAAAATGGAGCTCATGGGCACAGCAATTCACAAAGTGGCCGAGTAATAAAGGACAACTATCGTCCAAAAATCTGTTGAGGGAAGGCAACGAGGCGGACTTGAAAGCGAGGTAGAATAGCAGGAAACAGATTTCAACAGGTACGTTGGAATCGCCTTTAAAGCACAGGAAGAGGGGCAAAATTTCGACAATGATGCACTTGGCCAAATACGGCGTATGCGTTTTCTCCTGAATATATTCAGGAGAAAACGCATACACACTTTTTGGCCAAGCAAGCAAGCGGGCAATGCAAAACTGGACTACAAAGTAGTATCACTTCCCACCGGTCAAAAGGGACATCCACAAAATGTGTAAAAACCAGAAAGGCAAGACAGGCCCTGGAGAACAGGGAGCCTTGTTATGCTGATGGGCGGGATGTAAATTGCCAACTGCCTCTCTGGAGGAGTACATTGTGTTCCCTAAAACAAGTAAAGAACAGAGCTACAGAGCCAAGTGCACTTCCAGTCTAGGGAATATACCTTGGGAAAACTGAAAATCAATAAGACAGAGCCACCCCAAAATTTAGGGCTGCACTGCTTACAAGGACCTCAACTTGGGTACACCTTAAATATCCCAGGAAATATAAAAATGGTTCAAAAAATTGTGGTACTTACGTACGATGGAATATCCCTCAGCCATGAAATCAATGTCATAAGACCAGTAGCAGCAAAATGGGTGGCTTCAGGTACGATGATTCTAAGTGAAATAAGTCACACAGAAAAAGAAACTTATCATAATATATCACTTATGAAGGTCCTGTAAATATGGCTACACTTGAACTGAGTTAGGAAATAGAAAAGTGTCTCACATTTAGAAAACACTCTTATGCATGCTTAAGGGGGAAGGAGAGGTGGGGTGATGCATAAAACCAGAGTTTGATATAAGCACAGGTACCGTTCCAAAAACCAACTATGGAATAGACAAGACCTACACCTTCCTCAGTGAAAGGGTCTCAAAACCCCATATTTCCCGCAGAGGAATATATCTGACTAGTAAGAATCTTAAAACCTATGGATTGATATGTCTCCGTAAGGGAATCAAGTGTGTCTAGACTGGCATAAACATAGCAGCGAGAATCAGCTCAAACCCACTATAAAAAGGAATTTCAAAAACAAAACACAAAAACTGGGAAATTCTTTACAATTCCTTCAGGGTCTCTGATGAAACCTGGAATGACCCTATCTACAACGACAGCTGGATATGGCATAAGGAGGGACACTTGGGACTGTGAGGATTGGTGAGATTGGGTGAGCAAATGCAGACCCTTTAAAGCAATAATGCATGGCACTCATTTCATGGGTCACAACTCTCCAGGTTGAAGGGAATATTACTACAGCTATAACATGTACGGGAAAATTAGAGAACGGACACTCTGTGAATACGAAAGGTTTCTAAAACTCAATGAATAGTCTCTCTCCTGATGCTCTGGTTTGACTTTCCATCTGCTTTACTATCAACCTCCTAACTTGCAGAGATAGCCCCTTTAACCTCCTGGTTCGCACAGGTTGCCAATTTGGCAGAGGATGAAAGGGAAGAGGGAGAACCAATGAGAGAGTAGCTGTTAGGCATTTGGACGGGCACATATCACTGTAATTTCCCGGCAGGAAGAAGAATTAACCAAAGTCTCAGCCACCCACTGGGAACCAGTATAGGTCCTGAACCAAAATTTTGGACTTGCGGTCAGCTCACAAAAAACGAGTTGAAAAATGGAGCTCAGGGGCACAGCAATTCACAAACTGGCCGAGTAATAAAGGACAAGTATCGTCCAACAATCTGTTGAGGGAAGGCAACAAGGCGGACTTGAAAGCGAGGCAGAATAGCAGGAAACAGATTTCAAGAGGTACGTTGGAATCGCCTTTAAAGCACAGGAAGAGGGGCACAACTTCGACAATGATGCACTTGGCCAAAAAGGGCGTATGCGTTTTCCCATGAATATATTCAGGAGAAAACGCATACGCCATTTTCGGCCAAGCAAGCAAGCGGGCAATGCAAATCTGCACTACAAAGAATTATCACTTCCCACCAGTCAAAAGGGACATCCACAAAATGTGTAAAAACCAGAAAGGCAAGACAGGCCCTGGAGAACAGGGAGCCTTGTTATGCTGATGGGCGGGATGTAAATTGCCAACTGCCTCTCTGGAGGAGTGCATTGTGTTCCCTAAAACAAGTAAAGAAGAGAGCTACAGAGCCAAGGGCACTTCCAGTCTAGGGAATATACCTTGGGAAAACTGAAAATCAATAAGACAGAGCCACCCCAAAATTTAGGGCTGCACTGCTTACAAGGACCTCAACTTGGGTACACATTAAATATCCCAGGAAATATAAAAATGGTTCAAAAAATTGTGGTACTTACGTACGATGTAATATCCCTCAGCCATGAAATCAATGTCATAAAACCAGTAGCAGCAAAATGGGTGGATTCAGGTACGATGATTCTAAGTGAAATAAGTCACACAGAAAAAGAAATTTATCATAAGATATCACTTATGAAGATCCAGTAAACATGGCTACACTTGAACTGAGTTAGGAAAGAGAACAGTGTCTCACATTTAGAAAACACTCTTATGCCTGCTTAAGGGGGAAGGAGAGGTGGGGTGATGCATAAAACCAGATTTTGATATAAGCACAGGTACCGTTCCAAAAACCAACTATGGAATAGACAAGACCTACACCTTCCTCAGTGAAAGGGACTCAAAACCCCATATTTACCGCAGAGGAATATATCTGACTAGTAAGAATCTTAAAACGTATGTATTGATATGTCTCCGTAAGGGAATCAAGTGTGTCTAGACAGGCATAAACATGGCAGCGAGAATCAGCTCAAACCCACTGTAAAAAGGAATTTCAAAAACAAAACAAAAAAACTGGGAAATTCTTTACAATTCCTTCAGGGTCTCTGATGAAACCTGGAATGACCTTATCTACAATGACAGCTGGATGTGGCATAGGGAGGGACACTTGGGACTGAGACGATTGGTGAGAATGGGTGAGCAAATGCAGACCCTTTAAAGCAATACTGCATGGCACCCATTCCATGGGTCCGAACTCTCCATGTTGAAGGGAATATTACTACAGCTATAACATGTACGGGAAACCTAGAGAACGGACACACTGTGAATACGAAAGGTTTCTAAAACTCAACGAATAGTCCCTCTCCTGGTGCTCCGGTTTGACTTTCCATCTGCTTTACTATCAACCTCCCAACTTGGAGAGACAGCCCCTTTAACCTCCTGGTTCGCACAGGTTGCCAATTTGGCAGAGGATGAAAGGGAAGAGGGAGAACCAATGAGAGAGTAGTTGTTAGGCTTTTGGACGGGCATATATCACTCTAACTTACCGGCAGGTAGAAGAATTAACCAAAGTCTCAGCCCCCCACCGAGAACCAGCATAGGAACTGAAACAAAATTTTGGACTTGCGGTCAGCTAACAAAAAAGGAGTTGAAAAATGGAGCTCAGGGGCACAGCAATTCACAAACTGCCCAAGTAATAAAGGACAAGTATCGTCCAAAAATCTGTTGAGGGAAGGCAACGAGGCGGGCTTGAAAGCGAGGCAGAATAGCAGGAAACAGAGTTCAAGAGGTACGTTGGAATCGCCTTTAAAGCACAGGAAGATGGACACAACTTCGACAATGATGCACTTGGCCAAAAAGGGCGTATGCGTTTTCTCCTGAATATATTCAGGGGAAAACGCATACGCCCTTTTTGGCCAAGCAAGCAAGCGGGCAATGCAAATCTGCTCTACAAAGAAGTATCACTTCCCACCGGTCAAAAGGGACATCCACAAAATGTGTAAAAACCAGAAAGGCAAGACAGGCCCTGGAGAACAGGGAGCCTTGTTATGCTGATGGGCGGGATGTAAATTGCCAACTGCCTTTCTGGAGGAGTGCATTGTGTTCCCTCAAACAAGTAAAGAACAGAGCTGCAGAGCCAAGGGCACTTCCAGTCTAGGGTATATAACTTGGGAAAACTGAAAATCAATAAGACAGAGCCACCCCAAAATTTAGGGCTGCACTGCTTACAAGGACCTCAACTTGGGTACACCTTAAATATCCCAGGAAATATAAAAATCATTCAAAAAATTGTGGTACTTACATACGATGGAATATCCCTCAGCCATGAAATCAATGTCAAAAGACCAGTAGCAGCAAAATGGGTGGATTAAGGTACGATGATTCTAAGTGAAATATGTCACACAGAAAAAGAAACTTATCATAAGATATCACTTATGAAGATCCTGTAAACATGGCTACACTTGAAGTGAGTTAGGAAAGAGAACAGTGTCTCACATTTAGAAAACACTCTTATGCCTGCTTAAGGGGGAAGGAGAGGTGGGGTGATGCATAAAACCAGAGTTTGATATAAGCACAAGTACCGTTCCAAAAACCCATTATGGAATAGACAAGACCTACCCCTTCCTCAGTGAAAGGGACTCAAAACCCCATATTTCCCACAGAGGAATATATCTGACTAGTAAGAATCTTAAAACCTATGTATTGATATGTCTCCGTAAGGGAATCAAGTGTGTCTAGACTGGCATAAACATGGCAGCGAGAATCAGCTCAAACCCACTATAAAAAGGAATTTCAAAAACAAAACAAAAAAACTGGGAAATCTTTACAATTCCTTCAGGGTCTCTGATGAAACCTGGAATGACCTTATCTACAACGACAGCTGGATGTGGCATAAGGAGGGAGACTTGGGACTGAGACGATTCGTGAGATTGGGTGAGCAAATGCAGACCCTTTAAAGCAATAATGCATGGCACCCATTCCATGGGTCCGAACTCTCCAGGTTGAAGGGAATATTACTACAGCTATAACATGTACGGGAAAATTAGAGAACGGACACTCTGTGAATACGAAAGGTTTCTAAAACTCAATGAATAGTCCCTCTCCTGATGCTCTGGTTTGACTTTCCATCTGCTTTACTATCAACGTCCAAACTTGCAGAGATAGCCCCTTTAACCTCCTGGTTCGCACAGGTTGCCAATTTGACAGAGGATGAAAGGGAAGAGGGAGAACCAATGAGAGAGTAGCTGTTAGGCATTTGGACGGGCACATATCACTCTAACTTCCCGGCAGGAAGAAGAATTAACCAAAGTCTCAGCCCCCCACCGAGAACCAGCATAGGTCCTGAACCAAAATTTTGGACTTGCAGTCAGCTAACAAAAAACGAGTTGAAAAATGGAGCTCTGGGGCACAGCAATTCACAAACTGGCCAAGTAATAAAGGACAATTATCGTCCAAAAATCTGGTGAGGGAAGGCAACGAGGCAGACTTGAAAGCGAGGCAGAATAGCAGGAAGCAGATTTCAAGAGGTACGTTGGAATCTCCTTTAAAGCACAGGAAGAGGGGCACAACTTCGACAATGATTCATTTGGCCAAAAAGAGCGTATGCGTTTTCTCCTGAATATATTCAGGAGAAAACGCCTACGCCCTTTTTGGCCAAGCAAGCAAGTGGGCAATGCAAATCTGCACTACAAAGAAGTATCACTTCCCACCAGTCAAAAGGGACATCCACAAAATGTGTAAAAACCAGAAAGGCAAGACAGGCCCTGGAGAACAGGGAGCCTTGTTATGCTGATGGGCGGGATGTAAATTGCCAACTGCCTCTCTGGAGGAGTGCATTGTGTTCCTTAAAACAAGTAAAGAAGAGAGCTACAGAGCCAAGGGCACTTCCAGTCTAGGGAATATACCTTGGGAAAATTGAAAAACAATAAGACAGAGCCACCCCAAAATTTAGGGCTGCACTGCTTACAAGGACCTCAACTTGGGTACACCTTAAATATCCCAGGAAATATAAAAATGGTTCAAAAAATTGTGGTACTTACGTACGATGGAATATCCCTCAGCCATGAAATCAATGTCATAAGACCAGTAGCAGCAAAATGGGTGGATTCAGGTACAATGATTCTAAGTGAAATAAGTCACACAGAAAAAGAAACTTATCATAAGATATCACTTATGAAGATCCTGTAAACATGGCTACACTTGAACTGAGTTAGGAAAGAGAACAGTGTCTCACATTTAGAAAACACTCTTATGCCTACTTAAGGGGGAAGGAGAGGTGGGGTGATGCATAAAACCAGAGTTTGATATAAGCACAGGTACCGTTCCAAAAACCAACTATGGAATAGACAAGACCTACACCTTCCTCAGTGAAAGGGACTCAAAACCCCATATTTCCCGCAGAGGAATATATCTGACTAGTAAGACTCTTAAAACCTATGTATTGACATGTCTCTGTAAGGGAATCATGTGTGTCTAGACTGGCATAAACATGGCAGCGAGAATCAGCTCAAACCCACTATAAAAAGGAATTTCAAAAACAAAACAAAAAAACTGGGAAATTCTTTACAATTCCTTCAGGGTCACTGATGAAACCTGGAATGACCCTATGTACAATGACAGCTGGATGAGGCATAAGGCTGGACACTTGGGACTGAGAGGATTGGTGAGATTGGGTGAGCAAATGCAGACCCTTTAAAGCACAAATGCGTGGCACACATTCCATGGTTCCCAACTCTCCAGGTTAAAGGGAATATTACTATAGCTATAACATGTACGGGAAACCTAGAGAACGGACACACTGTGAATACGAAAGGTTTCTAAAACTCAACGAATAGTCCCTCTCCTGGTGCTCGCGTTTGACTTTCCATCTGCTTTACTATCAACCTCCCAACTTGGAGAGACAGCCCCTTTAACCTCCTGGTTCGCACAGGTTGCCAATTTGGCAGAGGATGAAAGGGAAGAGGGAGAACCAATGAGAGAGTAGCTGTTAGGCATTTGGACGGGCACAT
The DNA here is from genome assembly GCF_949752795.1 of Hyperoodon ampullatus. Lineage (NCBI taxonomy): Eukaryota > Metazoa > Chordata > Mammalia > Artiodactyla > Ziphiidae > Hyperoodon > Hyperoodon ampullatus. The sequence continues at coordinate 1,175,821 of NW_027640495.1, read as the reverse complement.
ATCACTTTAATTTCCCGGCAGGAAGAAGAATTAACCAAAGTCTCAGCCACCCACCGGGAACCAGCATAGGTCCTGAACCAAAATTTTGGACATGCGGCCAGCTCACAAAAAACGAGTTGAAAAATTGAGCTCAGGGGAACAGCAATTCACAAACTGGCCAAGTAATAAAGGACAACTATCGTCCAAAAATCTGTTGAGGGAAGGCAACGAGGCGGACTTGAAAGCGAGGCAGAATAGCAGGAAACAGATTTCAAGAGGTACGTTGGAATCACCTTTAAAGCACAGGAAGAGGGGCCCAACTTCGACAATGATGCACTTGGCCAAAAAGGGCGTATGCGTTTTCTCCTGAATATATTCAGGAGAAAACGCATACGCCCTTTTTGCCCAAGCAAGCAAGCGGGCAATGCAAATCTGCACTACAAAGAAGTATCACTTCCCACCAGTTAAAAGGGACATCCACAAAATGTGTAAAAACCAGAAAGGCAAGACAGGTCCTGGAGAACAGGGAGCCTTGTTATGCTGATGGGCGGGATGTAAATTGCCAACTGCCTCTCTGGAGGAGTGCATTGTGTTCCCTAAAACAAGTAAACAACAGAGCTACATAGCCTAAGGCACTTCTAGTCTAGGGAATATACCTTGGGAAAACTGAAAATCAATAAGACAGAGCCACCCCAAAATTTATGGCTGCACTGCTTACAAGGACCTCAACTTGGGTACACCTTAAATATCCCAGGAAATATAAAAATGGTTCAAAAAATTGTGGTACTTACGTACGATGGAATATGCCTCAGCCATGAAATCAATGTCATAAGACCAGTAGCAGCAAAATGGGTGGATTCAGGTACGATGACTCTAAGTGAAATAAGTCACACAGAAAAAGAAACTTATCATAAGGTATCACTTATGAAGATCCTGTAAACATGGCTACACTTGAACTGAGTTAGGTAAGAGAACAGTGTCTCACATTTAGAAAACACTCTTATGCCTGCTTAAGGAGGAAGGAGAGGTAGGGTGATGCATAAAACCAGAGTTTGATATAAGCACAGGTACCGTTCCAAAAACCAACTATGGAATAGACAAGACCTACCCCTTCCTCAGTGAAAGGGAATCAAAACCCCATATTTCCCGCAGAGGAATATATCTGACTAGTAAGAATCTTAAAACCTATGTATTGATATGTCTCGGTAAGGGAATCAAGTGTGTCTAGACTGGCATAAACATGGCAGCGAGAATCAGCTCAAACCCACTATAAAAAGGAATTTCAAAAACAAAACAAAAAAACTGGGAAATTCTTTACAATTCTTTCAGGGTCTCTGATGAAACCTGGAATGACCCTATGTACAACAACAGCTGGAAATGGCATAAGGCTGCACACTTGGGACTGAGAGGATTGGTGAGATTGGGTGAGCAAATGCATACCATTTAAAGCACAAATCCCTGGCACACATTCCATGGGTCCCAACTCTCCAGGTTAAAGGGAATATTACTACAGCTATAACATGTACGGTAAACCTAGAGAACGGACACACTGTGAATACGAAAGGTTTCTAAAACTCAACGAATAGTCCCTCTCCTGGTGCTCCGGTTTGACTTTCCATCTGCTTTACTATCAACCTCCCAAGTTGGAGAGACAGACCCTTTAACCTCCTGGTTCGCACAGGTTGCCAATTTGGCAGAGGATGAAAGGGAAGAGGGAGAACCAATGAGAGAGTAGCTGTTAGGCATTTGGACGGGCACATATCACTCTAATTTCCCGGCAGGAAGAATAATTAACCAACGTCTCAGCCACCCACCGGGAACCAGTATAGGTCCTGAACCAAAATTTTGGACTTGCGGTCAGCTCACCAAAAACGAGTTGAAAAATGGAGCTCAGGGGCACAACAATTCACAAACTGGCCGAGTAATCAAGGACAACTATCTTCCAAAAATCTGTTGAGGGAAGGCAACGAGGCGGACTTGAAAGCGAGGCAGAATAGCAGGAAACAGATTTCAAGAGGTACGTTGGAATCGCCTTTAAAGCACAGGAAGAGGGGCACAACTTCAACAATGATGCACTTGGCCAAAAAGGGCGTATGCGTTTTCTCCTGAATATATTCAGGAGAAAACGCATACACCCTTTTTGGCCAAGCAAGCAAGCGGGCAATGCAAATCTGCACTACAAAGAAGTATCACTTCCCACGGGTCAAAAGGGACATCCACAAAATGTGTAAAAACCAGAAAGGCAAGACAGGCCCTGGAGAACAGGGAGCCTTGTTATGCTGATGGGCGGGATGTAAATTGCCAACTGCCTCTCTGGAGGAGTACATTGTGTTCCCTAAAGAAAGTAAAGAACAGAGCTACAGAGCCAAGGGCACTTCCAGTCTAGGGAATATACCTTGGGAAAACTGAAAATCAATAAGACAGAGCCAGCCCAAAATTTAGGGCTGCACTGCTTACAAGGACCTCAACTTGGGTACACCTTAAATATCCCAGGAAATATAAAAATGGTTCAAAAAATTCTGGTACTTACATACGATGGAATATCCCTCAGCCATGAAATCAATGTCATAAGACCAGTAGCAGCAAAATGGGTGGATTCAGGTACGATGATTCTAAGTGAAATAAGTCACACAGAAAAAGAAACTTATCTTAAGATATCACTTATGAAGATCCTGTAAACATGGCTACACTTGAACTGAGTTAGGAAAGAGAACAGTGTCTCACATTTAGAAAACACTCTTATGCCTGCTTAAGGGGGAAGGAGAGGTGGGGTGATGCATAACACCAGAGTTTGATATAAGCACAGGTACCATTCCAAAAACCAACTATGGAATAGACAAGACCTACACCTTCCTCAGTGAAAGGGACTCAAAACCCCATATTTCCCGCAGAGGAATATATCTGACTAGTAAGAATCTTAAAACCTATGTATTGATATGTCTCCGTAAGGGAATCAAGTGTGTCTAGACTCGCATAAACATGGCAGCGAGAATCAGCTCAAACCCACTATAAAAAGGAATTTCAAAAACAAACCAAAAAAACTGGGAAATTCTTTACAATTCCTTCAGGGAATCTGATGAAACCTCGAATGACCCTATCTACAATGACAGCTAGATGTGGCATAATGCTGGACACTTGGGACTGAAAGAATTGGTGAGATTGGGTGAAAAAATGCAGACCCTTGAATGCAATAATGCATGGCTCCCATTCCATGGTTCCCAACTCTCCAGGTTCAAGGGAATATTACTACAGTTATCACATGTACGGGAAACCTAGAGAACGGACACACTGTTAATATGAAAGGTTTCTAAAACTCAACGAATAGTCCCTCTCCTGGTGCTCCGGTTTGACTTTCCATCTGCTTTACTATCAACCTCCCAACTTGGAGAGACAGCCCCTTTAACCTCCTGGTTCGCACAGTTTGCAAATTAGGCAGAGGATGAAAGGGAAGAGGGAGAACCAATGAGAGAGTAGCTGTTAGGCATTTGGACGGGCACATATCACTGTAATTTCCCGGCAGGAAGAAGAATTAACCAAAGTCTCAGCCACCCACCGGGAACAAGTATAGGTCCTGAACCAAATTTTTGGACTTGCTGTCAGCTCACCAAAAACGAGTTGAAAAATGGAGCTCAGGAGCACAGCAATTCATAAACTGGCCGAGTAATAAAGGACAACTATCGTCCAAAAATCCGTTGAGGGAAGGCAACGAGGCGGACTTGAAAGCGAGGCAGAATAGCAGGAAACAGATTTCAAGAGGTACGTTGGAATCGCCTTTAAAGCACAGGAAGAGGGGAACAACTTCGACAATGATGCACTTGGCCAAAAAGGGCGTATGCGTTTTCTCCTGAATATATTCAGGAGAAAACGCATACACCCATTTTGGCCAAGCAAGCAAGCGGGCAATGCAAATCTGCACTACAAAGAAGTATCACTTCCCACCGGTCAAAAGGGACATCCACAAAATGTGTAAAAACCAGAAAGGCAAGACAGGCCCTGGAGAACAGGGAGCCTTGTTATGCTGAGGGGCGGGATGTAAATTGCCAACTGCCTCTCTGGAGGAGTACATTGTGTTCCCTAAAGAAAGTAAAGAACAGAGCTACAGAGCCAAGGGCACTTCCAGTCTAGGGAATATACCTTGGGAAAACTGAAAATCAATAAGACAGAGCCAGCCCAAAATTTAGGGCTGCACTGCTTACAAGGACCTCAACTTGGGTACACCTTAAATATCCCAGGAAATATAAAAATGGTTCAAAAAATTCTGGTACTTACATACGATGGAATATCCCTCAGCCATGAAATCAATGTCATAAGACCAGTAGCAGCAAAATGGGTGGATTCAGGTACGATGATTCTAAGTGAAATAAGTCACAGAGAAAAAGAAACTTATCATAAGATATCACTTATGAAGATCCTGTAAACATGGCTACACTTGAACTGAGTTAGGAAAGAGAACAGTGTCTCACATTTAGAAAACACTCTTATGCCTGCTTAAGGGGGAAGGAGAGGTGGGGTGATGCATAACACCAGAGTTTGATATAAGCACAGGTACCATTCCAAAAACCAACTATTGAATACACAAGACCTACACCTTCCTCAGTGAAAGGGACTCAAAACCCCATATTTCCCGCAGAGGAATATATCTGACTAGTAAGAATCTTAAAACCTATGTATTGATATGTCTCCGTAAGGGAATCAAGTGTGTCTAGACTCGCATAAACATGGCAGCGAGAATCAGCTCAAACCCACTATAAAAAGGAATTTCAAAAACAAACCAAAAAAACTGGGAAATTCTTTACAATTCCTTCAGGGAATCTGATGAAACCTCGAATGACCCTATCTACAATGACAGCTAGATGTGGCATAATGCTGGACACTTGGGACTGAAAGAATTGGTGAGATTGGGTGAAAAAATGCAGACCCTTGAATGCAATAATGCATGGCTCCCATTCCATGGTTCCCAACTCTCCAGGTTCAAGGGAATATTACTACAGTTATAACATGTACGGGAAACCTAGAGAACGGACACACTGTTAATATGAAAGGTTTCTAAAACTCAACGAATAGTCCCTCTCCTGGTGCTCCGGTTTGACTTTCCATCTGCTTTACTATCAACCTCCCAACTTGGAGAGACAGCCCCTTTAACCTCCTGGTTCGCACAGTTTGCAAATTAGGCAGAGGATGAAAGGGAAGAGGGAGAACCAATGAGAGAGTAGCTGTTAGGCATTTGGACGGGCACATATCACTGTAATTTCCCGGCAGGAAGAAGAATTAACCAAAGTCTCAGCCACCCACCGGGAACAAGTATAGGTCCTGAACCAAATTTTTGGACTTGCTGTCAGCTCACCAAAAACGAGTTGAAAAATGGAGCTCAGGAGCACAGCAATTCATAAACTGGCCGAGTAATAAAGGACAACTATCGTCCAAAAATCCGTTGAGGGAAGGCAACGAGGCGGACTTGAAAGCGAGGCAGAATAGCAGGAAACAGATTTCAAGAGGTACGTTGGAATCGCCTTTAAAGCACAGGAAGAGGGGAACAACTTCGACAATGATGCACTTGGCCAAAAAGGGCGTATGCGTTTTCTCCTGAATATATTCAGGAGAAAACGCATACACCCATTTTGGCCAAGCAAGCAAGCGGGCAATGCAAATCTGCACTACAAAGAAGTATCACTTCCCACCGGTCAAAAGGGACATCCACAAAATGTGTAAAAACCAGAAAGGCAAGACAGGCCCTGGAGAACAGGGAGCCTTGTTATGCTGAGGGGCGGGATGTAAATTGCCAACTGCCTCTCTGGAGGAGTACATTGTGTTCCCTAAAGAAAGTAAAGAACAGAGCTACAGAGCCAAGGGCACTTCCAGTCTAGGGAATATACCTTGGGAAAACTGAAAATCAATAAGACAGAGCCAGCCCAAAATTTAGGGCTGCACTGCTTACAAGGACCTCAACTTGGGTACACCTTAAATATCCCAGGAAATATAAAAATGGTTCAAAAAATTCTGGTACTTACATACGATGGAATATCCCTCAGCCATGAAATCAATGTCATAAGACCAGTAGCAGCAAAATGGGTGGATTCAGGTACGATGATTCTAAGTGAAATAAGTCACAGAGAAAAAGAAACTTATCATAAGATATCACTTATGAAGATCCTGTAAACATGGCTACACTTGAACTGAGTTAGGAAAGAGAACAGTGTCTCACATTTAGAAAACACTCTTATGCCTGCTTAAGGGGGAAGGAGAGGTGGGGTGATGCATAACACCAGAGTTTGATATAAGCACAGGTACCATTCCAAAAACCAACTATTGAATACACAAGACCTACACCTTCCTCAGTGAAAGGGACTCAAAACCCCATATTTCCCGCAGAGGAATATATCTGACTAGTAAGAATCTTAAAACCTATGTATTGATATGTCTCCGTAAGGGAATCAAGTGTGTCTAGACTCGCATAAACATGGCAGCGAGAATCAGCTCAAACCCACTATAAAAAGGAATTTCAAAAACAAACCAAAAAAACTGGGAAATTCTTTACAATTCCTTCAGGGAATCTGATGAAACCTCGAATGACCCTATCTACAATGACAGCTAGATGTGGCATAATGCTGGACACTTGGGACTGAAAGAATTGGTGAGATTGGGTGAACAAATGCAGACCCTTGAATGCAATAATGCATGGCTCCCATTCCATGGTTCCCAACTCTCCAGGTTCAAGGGAATATTACTACAGTTATCACATGTACGGGAAACCTAGAGAACGGACACACTGTTAATATGAAAGGTTTCTAAAACTCAACGAATAGTCCCTCTCCTGGTGCTCCGGTTTGACTTTCCATCTGCTTTACTATCAACCTCCCAACTTGGAGAGACAGCCCCTTTAACCTCCTGGTTCGCACAGTTTGCAAATTAGGCAGAGGATGAAAGGGAAGAGGGAGAACCAATGAGAGAGTAGCTGTTAGGCATTTGGACGGGCACATATCACTGTAATTTCCCGGCAGGAAGAAGAATTAACCAAAGTCTCAGCCACCCACCGGGAACAAGTATAGGTCCTGAACCAAATTTTTGGACTTGCTGTCAGCTCACCAAAAACGAGTTGAAAAATGGAGCTCAGGAGCACAGCAATTCATAAACTGGCCGAGTAATAAAGGACAACTATCGTCCAAAAATCCGTTGAGGGAAGGCAACGAGGCGGACTTGAAAGCGAGGCAGAATAGCAGGAAACAGATTTCAAGAGGTACGTTGGAATCGCCTTTAAAGCACAGGAAGAGGGGAACAACTTCGACAATGATGCACTTGGCCAAAAAGGGCGTATGAGTTTTCTCCTGAATATATTCAGGAGAAAACGCATACACCCATTTTGGCCAAGCAAGCAAGCGGGCAATGCAAATCTGCACTACAAAGAAGTATCACTTCCCACCGGTGAAAAGGGACATCCACAAAATGTGTAAAAACCAGAAAGGCAAGACAGGCCCTGGAGAACAGGGAGCCTTGTTATGCTGAGGGGCGGGATGTAAATTGCCAACTGCCTCTCTGGAGGAGTACATTGTGTTCCCTAAAGAAAGTAAAGAACAGAGCTACAGAGCCAAGGGCACTTCCAGTCTAGGGAATATACCTTGGGAAAACTGAAAATCAATAAGACAGAGCCACCCCAAAATTTAGGGCTGCACTGCTTACAAGGACCTCAACTTGGGTACACCTTAAATATCCCAGGAAATATAAAAATGGTTCAAAAAATTGTGGTACTTACGTACGATGGAATATCCTCAGCCATGAAATCAATGTCATAAGACCTGTAGCAGCAAAATGGGTGGATTGAGGTACAATGATTCTAAGTGAAATAAGTCACACAGAAAAAGAAACTTATCATAAGATATCACTTATGAAGATCCTGTAAACATGGCTACACTTGAACTGAGTTAGGAAAGAGAACAGTGTCTCACATTTAGAAAACACACTTATGCCTGCTTAAGGGGGAAGGAGAGGTGGGGTGATGCATAAAACCAGAGTTTGATATAAGCACAGGTACCGTTCCAAAAACCAACTATGGAATAGACAAGACCTACACCTTCCTCCGTGAAAGGGACTCAAAACCCCATATTTCCCGCAGAGGAATATTTCTGACTAGTAAGAATCTTAAAACCTATGTATTGATATGTCTCCGTAAGGGAATCAAGTGTGTCTAGACTGGCATAAACATGGAGCGAGAATCAGCTCAAACCCACTATAAAATGGAATTTCAAAAACAAAACAAAAAAACTGGGAAATTCTATACAATTCCTTCAGGGTCTCTGATGAAACCTGGAATGACCCTATCTACAACGACAGCTGGATGTGGCATAAGTCTGGACACTTGGGACTGAGAGGATTGGTGAGATTGGGTGAGCAAATGCAGACCCTTTAAAGCAATAATGCATGGCAACCATTCCATGGGTCCCAACTCTCCTGGTTGAAGGGAATATTACTACAGCTATAACATGTTCGGGAAACCTAGAGAACGGACACACTGTGAATACGAAAGGTTTCTAAACCTCAATGAATAGTCCCTCTCCTGGTGCTGCAGTTTGACTTTCCATCTGCTTTACTATCAACCTCCGAACATGGAGAGACAGCCCCTTTAAACTCCTGGTTCGCACAGGTTGCCAATTTGGCAGAGGATGAAAGGGAAGAGGGAGAACCAATGAGAGAGTAGCTGTTAGGCATTTGAACGGCACATATCTCTGTAATTTCCAGGCAGGAAGAGGAATTAACCAAAGTCTCAGCCACCAACCGGCAACCAGTATAGGTCCTGAACCAAAATTTTGGACTTGCGGTCAGCTCACCAAAAACGAGTTGAAAAATGGAGCTCAGTGGCACAGCATTTCACAAACTGGCCGAGTAATAAAGGACAACTATCGTCCAAAAATCTGTTGAGGGAAGGCATCGAGGCAGATTTGAAAGCGAGGCAGAATAGCAGGAAACAGATTTCAAGAGGTACGTTGGAATCGCCTTTAAAGCACAGGAAGAGGCGCACAACTTCGACAATGATGCACTTGGCCAAAAAGGGCATATGCGTTTTCACCTGAATATATTCAGGAGAAAACGCATACACCCATTTTGGCCAAGCAAGCAAGCGGGCAATGCAAATCTGCACTACAAAGAAGTATCTCCTCCCACTGGTCAAAAGGGACATCCACAAAATGTGTAAAAACCAGAAAGGCAAGACAGGCCCTGGAGAACAGGGAGCCTTGTTATGCTGATGGGAGGGATGTAAATTGTCAACTGCCTCTCTGAAGGAGTGCATTGTGTTCCCTAAAACAAGTAAACAACAGAGCTACAGAGCCAAGGGCACTTCCAGTCTAGGGAATATACCTTGGGAAAACTGAAAATCAATAAGACAGAGCCACCCCAAAATTTAGGGCTGCACTGCTTACAAGGAACTCTACTTGGGTACACCTTAAATATCCCAGGAAATATAAAAATGGTTCAAAAAATTGTGGTACTTACGTACGATGGAATATCCCTCAGCCATGAAATCAATGTCATAAGACCAGTAGCATCAAAAAGGGTGGATTCAGGTACGATGATTCTAAGTGAAATAAGTCACACAGAAAAATAAACTTATCATAAGATATCACTTATGAAGATCCTGTAAACATGGCTACACTTGAACTGAGTTAGGAAAGAGAACAGTGTCTCACATTTAGAAAACACTCTTATGCCTGCTTAAGGGGGAAGGAGAGGTGGGGTGATGCATAAAACCAGAGTTTGATATAAGCACAGGTACCGTTCCATAAATCAACTATGGAATAGACAAGACCTACACCTTCCTCAGTGAAAGGGACTCAAAACCCCATATTTCCCGCAGAGGAATATATCTGACTAGCAAGAATCTTAAAACCTATGTATTGATATGTCTCCGTAAGGGAATCAAGTGTGTCTAGACTGGCATTAACATGGCAGCGAGAATCAGCTCAAAGCCACTATAAAAAGGAATTTCAAAAACAAAACAAAACAACTGGGAAATTCTTTACAATTCCTTCAGGGTCTCTGATGAAACCTGGAACGACTCTATCTACAACGACAGCTGGATGTGGCATAAGGAGGGACACTTGGGACTGAGATGATTGGTGAGATTGGGTGAGCAAATGCAGACCCTTTAAAGCACAAATGCCTGGCACCCATTCCATGGGTCCCAACTCTCCAGGTTGAAGGGAATATTAATACAGTTATAACATGTACGGGAAACCTAGAGAACGGACACACTGTGATACGAAAGGTTTCTAAAACTCAACGAATAGTCCCTCTCCTGGTGCTCCGGTTTGACTTTCCATCTGCTTTACTATCAATCTCCCAACTTGGAGAGACAGCCCCTTTAACCTCCTGGTTCGCACAGGTTTCCAATTTGGCAGAGGATGAAAGGGAAGAGGGAGAAAAAATGAGAGAGTAGCTGTTAGGCATTTGAACGGGCACATATCACTCTAACTTCCCGGCAGGAAGAAGAATTAACCAAAGTCTCAGCCCCCCACCGGGAACCAGCATAGGTCCTGAACCAAAATTCTGGACTTGCAGTCAGCTCACAAAAAACGAGTTGAAAAATGGAGCTCAGTGTCACAGCAATTCACAAACTGGCCGAGTAATAAAGGACAACTATCGTCCAAAAATCTGTTGAGGGAAGGCAGCGAGGCGGACTTGAAAGCGAGGCAGAATAGCAGGAAACAGATTTCAAGAGGTACGTTGGAATCGCCTTTAAAGCACAGGAAGAGGGGCACAACTTCGACAATGATGCACTTGGCCAAAAAGGGCGTATGCGTTTTCTCCTGAATATATTCAGGAGAAAACGCATACGCCCTTTTTGGCCAAGCAAGCAAGCGGGCAATGCAAATCTGCACTACAAAGAAGTATCACTTCCCACCGGTCAAAAGGGACATCCACAAAATGTGTAAAAACCGGAAAGGCAAGACGGGCCCTGGAGAACAGGGAGCCTTGTTATGCTGATGGGCGGGATGTAAATTGCCAACTGCCTCTCTGGAGGAGTGCATTGTGTTCCCTAAAACAAGTAAACAACAGAGCTACAGAGCCAAGGGCACTTCCAGTCTAGGGAATATACCTTGGGAAAACTGAAAATCAATAAGACAGAGCCACCCCAAAATTTAGGGCTGCACTGCTTACAAGGACCTCAACTTGGGTACACCTTAAATATCCCAGGAAAAATAAAAATGGTTCAAAAAATTGTGGTACTTACGTACGATGGAATATCCCTCAGCCATGAAATCAATGTCATAAGACCAGTAGCAGCAAAATGGGTGGATTCAGGTACGATGATTCTAAGTGAAATAAGTCACAGAGAAAAAGAAACTTATCATAAGATATCACTTATGAAGATCCTGTAAACATGGCTACACTTGAACTGAGTTAGGAAAGAGAACAGTGTCTCACATTTAGAAAACACTCTTATGCCGGCATAAGGGGGAAGGAGAGGTGGGGTGATGCATAAAACAAGAGTTTTATATAAGCACAGGTACCGTTCCAAAAACCAACTATGGAATACACAAGACCTACACCTTCCTCAGTGAAAGGGACTCAAAACCCCATATTTCCCGCAGAGGAATATATCTGACTAGTAAGAATCTTAAAACCTATGTATTGATATGTCTCCGTAAGGGAATCAAGTGTGTCAAGACTGGCATAAACATGGCAGCGAGAATCAGCTCAAACCCACTATAAAAAGGAATTTCAAATACAAAACAAAACAACTGGGAAATTCTTTACAATTATTCAGGGTCTCTGATGAAACATGGAATGACCCTATCTACAACGACAGCTGGATGTGGCATAAGGAGGGACACTTGGGAGTGAGATGATTGGTGAGATTGGGTGAGCAAATGCAGACCCTTTAAAGCACAAATGCCTGGCACCCATTCCATGGGTCCCAACTCTCCAGGTTGAAGGGAATATTACTAAAGCTATAACATGTACGGGAAACCTAGAGAACGGACACACTGTGAATACGAAAGGTTTGTAAAACTCAACGAATAGTCCCTCTCCAGGTCCTCCGGTTTGACTTTCCATCTGCTTTACTATCAACCTCCCATCTTGGAGAGACTGCCGCTTTAACCTCCTGGTTCACACACGTTGCCAATTTGGCAGAGGATGAAAGGGAAGAGGGAGAACCAATGAGAGAGTAGCTGTTAGGCATTTGGACGGGCACACATCACTCTAAATTCCAGGCAGGAAGAAGAATTAACCAAAGTCTCAGCCACCCACCGGGAACCAGTATAGGTCCTGAACCAAAATTTTGGACTTGCGGTCAGCTCACCAAAAACGAGTTGAAAAATGGAGCTCAGGGGCACAGCAATTCACAAACTGGCCGAGTAATAAAGGACAACTATCGTCCAAAAATCTGTTGAGGGAAGGCAACGAGGCGGACTTGAAAGCGAGGCAGAATAGCAGGAAACAGATTTCAAGAGGTACGTTGGAATCGCCTTTAAAGCACAGGAAGAGGGGCACAACTTCGACAATGATGCACTTGGCCAAAAAGGGCGTATGCGTTTTCTCCTGAATATATTCAGGAGAAAACGCATACGCCCTTTTTGGCCAAGCAAGCAAGTGGGCAATGCAAATCTGCACTACAAAGAAGTATCACTTCCCACCGGTCAAAAGGGACATCCACAAAATGTGTAAAAACCAGAAAGGCAAGACAGGTCATGGAGAACAAGGAGCCTTGTTATGCTGGTGGGCGGGATGTAAATTGCCAACTGCCTCTCTGGAGGAGTTCATTGTGTTCCCTAAAACAAGTAAACAACAGAGCTACAGAGCCAAGGGCACTTCCAGTCTAGGGAATATACCTTGGGAAAACTGAAAATCAATAAGACAGAGCCACCCCAAAATTTAGGGCTGCACTGCTTACAAGGACCTCAACTTGGGTACACCTTAAATATCCCAGGAAGTATAAAAATGGTTCAAAAAATTGTGGTACTTACGTACGATGGAATATCCCTCAGCCATGAAATCAATGTCATAAGACCAGTAGCAGCAAAATGTGTGGATTCAGGTACGATGATTCTAAGTGAAATAAGTATCAGAGAAAAAGAAACTTATCATAAGATATCACTTATGAAGATCCTGTAAACATGGCTACACTTGAACTGAGTTAGGAAAGAGAACAGTGTCTCACATGTAGAAAATACTCTTATGCCTGCTTAAGGGAAAGGAGAGGTGGGGTGATGCATAAAACCAGAGTTTGATATAAGCACAGGTACCGTTCCAAAAACCAACTATGGTATAGACAAGACCTACACCTTCCTCAGTGAAAGGGACTCAAAACCCCATATTTCCCGCAGAGGAATATATCTGACTAGTAAGAATCTTAAAACCTATGTATTGATATGTCTCCGAAAGGGAATCAAGTGTGTCTAGACTGGCATAAACATGGCAGCGAGAATCAGCTCAAACCCACTATAAAAAGGAATTTCAAAAACAAAACAAAAAAACTAGGAAATTCTTTACAATTCCTTCAGGGAATCTCATGAAACCTGGAATGACCATATCTACAACGACAGCTGGATGTGGCATAAGGCTGGACACTTGGGACTGAGAGGATTGGTGAGATTGGGTGAGCAAATGCAGTCCCTTTAAAGCACAAATGCCTGGCACCCATTCCATGGGTCCCAACTCTCCAGGTTGAAGGGAATATTACTACAGCTATAACATGTACAGGAAACCTAGAGAACGGACACACTGTGAATACGAAAGGTTTCTAAAACTCAACGAATAGTCCAACTCCTGGTGCTCCGGTTTGACTTTCCATCTGCTTTATTATCAATCTCCCTACTTGGAGAGACAGCCCCTTTAACCTTCTTGTTTGCAAAGGATTCCAATTTGGCAGAGGATGAAAGGGAAGAGGGAGAACCAATGAGAGAGTAGCTGTTAGGCATTTGGACGGGCACATATCACTCTAATTTCCCGGCAAGAATAAGAATTAACCAAAGTCTCAGCCCCCCACCGGGAACCAGCATAGGTCCTGAACCAAAATTTTGGACTTGCGGTCAGCTCACCAAAAACGAGTTGAAAAATGGAGCTCAGGGGCACAGCAATTCACAAACTGGTGGAGTAATAAAGGACAACTATCCTCCAAAAATCTGTTGAGGGAAGGCAACGAGGCGGACTTGAAAGCGAGGCAGAATAGCAGGAAACAGATTTCAAGAGGTACGTTAGAATCACCTTTAAAACACAGGAAGAGGGGCACAACTTCGACAATGATGCACTTGGCCAAAAAGGGCGTATGCGTTTTCTCCTGAATATATTCAGGAGAAAACGCATACGCCCTTTTTGGCCAAGCAAGCAAGTGGGCAATGCAAATCTGCACTACAAAGAAGTATCACTTCCCACCGGTCAAAAGGGACATCCACAAAATGTGTAAAAACCAGAAAGGCAAGACAGGCCCTTCAGAACAGGGAGCCTTGTTATGCTGATGGGCGGGATGTAAATTGTCAACTGCCTCTCTGAAGGAGTGCATTGCGTTTCCTAAAACAAGTAAACAACAGAGCAACAGAGCCAAGGGCACTTCCAGTCTAGGGAATATACCTTGGGAAAACTGAAAATCAATAAGACAGAGCCAGCCCAAAATTTAGGGCTGCACTGCTTTCAAGGACCTCAACTTGGGTACACCTTAAATATCCGAGGAAATATAAAAATGGTTCAAAAAATTGTGGTACTTACGTACGATGGAATATCCCTCAGCCATGAAATCAATGTCATAAGACCAGTAGCAGCAAAATGGGTGGATTCAGGTACGATGATTCTAAGTGAAATAAGTCACACAGAAAAAGAAACTTATCATAAGATATCACTTATGAAGATCCTGTAAACATGGCTACACTTGAACTGAGTTAGGAAAGAGAACAGAGTCTCACATTTAGAAAACACTCTTATGCCTGCTTAAGGGGGAAGGAGAGGTGGGGTGATGCATAAAACCAGAGTTTTATATAAGCACAGGTACCGTTCCAAAAACCAACTATGGAATAGACAAGACCTACACCTTCCTCAGTGAAAGGGACTCAAAACCCCATATTTCCCACAGAGGAATATATCTGACTAGTAAGAATCTTAAAACCTATGTATAGATATGTCTCCATAAGGGAATCAAGTGTGTCTAGACTGGCATAAACATGGCAGCGAGAATCAGCTCAAACCCACTATAAAAAGGAATTTCAAAAACAAAACAAAATAACTGGGAAATTCTTTACAATTCCTTCAGGGTCTCTGATGAACCCTGGAATGACCTTATGTACAACGACAGCTGTATGAGGCATAAGGCTGGACACTTGGGACTGAGAGGATTGGTGAGATTGGGTGAGCAAATGCAGACCCTTTAAAGCAATAATGCATGGCACCCATTCCATGGGTCCCAACTCTCCAGGTTAAAGGGAATATTACTACAGCTATAACATGTACGGGAAACCTAGAGAATGGGCACACTTTGAATACGAAAGGTTTATAAAACTCAACGAATAGTCCCTCTCCTGGTGCTCCAGTTTGACTTTCCATCTGCTTTACTATCAACCTCCCAACTTGGAGAGACAGCCCCTTTAACCTCCTGGTTCGCACAGGTTGCCAATTTGGCAGAGGATGAAAGGGAAGAGGGAGAACCAATGAGAGAGTAGCTGTTAGGCATTTGTACGGGCACATATCACTCTAATTTCCCGGCAGGAAGAAGAATTAACCAAAGTCTCAGCCACCCCCAGGGAACCAGTATAGGTCCTGAACCAAAATTTTGGACTTGCGGTCAGCTCACAGAAAACGAGTTGAAAAATGGAGCTCAGGGGCACAGCAATTCACAAACTGGCCGAGTAATAAAGGACAACTATCGTCCAAAAATCTGTTGAGGGAAGGCAACGAGGCGGACCTGAAAGCGAGGCAGAATTGCAGGAAAAAGATTTCAAGAGGTACGTTGGAATCACCTTTAAAGCACAGGAAGAGGGGCACAACTTCGACAATGACGCACTTGCCCAAAAAGGGCGTATGCGTTTTCTCCTGAATATATTCACGAGAAAACACATACGCCCTGTTTGGCCAAGCAAGCAAGCGGGCAATGCAAATCTGCACTACAAAGAAGTATCACTTCCCACCGGTCAAAAGGGACATCCACAAAGTGTGTAAAAACCAGAAAGGCTAGACAGGCCCTGGAGAACAGGGAGCCTTGTTATGCTGATGGGCGGGATGTAAATTGCCAAATGCCTCTCTGGAGGAGTGCATTGTGTTCCCTAAAACAAGTAAACAACAGAGCTACAGAGCCAAGGGCACTTCCAGTCTAGGGAATATACCTTGGGAAAACTGAAAATCAATAAGACAGAGCCACCCCAAAATTTAGGGCTGCACTGCTTACAAGGACCTCAACTTGGGTACACCTTAAATATCCCAGGAAATATAAAAATGGTTCAAAAAATTGTGGTACTTACGTACGATGGAATATCCCTCAGCCATGAAATCAATGTCATAAGACCAGTAGCAGCAAAATGGGTGGATTCAGGTACGATGATTCTAAGTGAAATAAGTCAACAGAAAAAGAAACTTATAAGATATCACTTATGAAGATCCTGTAAACATGGCTACACTTGAACTGAGTTAGGAAAGAGAACAGTGTCCCACATTTAGAAAACGCTCTTATGCCTGCTTAAGGGGGAAGGAGAGGTGGGGTGATGCATAAAACCAGAGTTTGATATAAGCACAGGTACCGTTCCAAAAACCAACTATGGAATAGACAAGACCTACACCTTCCTCAGTGAAAGGGACTCAAAACCCCATATTTCCCACAGAGGAATATATCTGACTAGTAACAATCTTAAAACCTATGTATTGATATGTCTCCATAAGGGAATCAAGTGTGTCTAGACTGGCATAAACATGGCAGCGAGAATCAGCTCAAACCCACTATAAAAAGGAATTTCAAAAACAAAACAAAAAAACTGGGAAATTCTTTACAATTCCTTCACGGTCTCTGATGAAACCTGGAATGAACCAATCTACAATGACAGCTGGATGTGGAATAAGGCTGGACACTTGGGACTGAGAGGATTGGTGAGATTGGGTGAGCAAATGCTGACCCTTTAAAGCACAAATGCCTGGCACCCATTCCATGGGTCCCAACTCTCCAGGTTGAAGGGAATATTACTCCAGATGTAACATGTACAATAAACCTAGAGAACGGACACACTGTGAATTCGAAAGGTTTCTAAAACTCAAAGAATTGTCCCTATCCTGGTGCTCCGGTTTGGCTTTCCATCTGCTTTACTATCAACCTCCCAACTTGGAGAGACAGCCCCTTTAACCTCCTGGTTGGCACAGGTTGCCAATTTGGCAGAGGATGAAAGGGAAGAGGGAGAACCAATGAGAGAGTAGCTGTTAGGCATTTGGACGGGCCCATATCACTCTAACTTCCCGGCAGGAAGAAGAATTAACCAAAGTCTCAGCAACCCACCGGGAACCAGCATATTTCCTGAACCAAAATGTTGGACTTGCGGTCAGCCCACCAAAAACGAGTTGAAAAATGGAGCTCAGGGGCACAGCAATTCACAAACTGGCCGAGTAATAAAGGACAACTATCATCCAAAAATCTGTTGAGGGAAGGCAACGAGGCGGATTTGAAAGCGAGGCCGAATAGCAGGAAACAGATTTCAAGAGATACATTGGAATCGCCTTTAAAGCACAGGAAGAGGGGCACTACTTCGACAATGATGCACTTGGCCAAAAAGGGCGTATGCGTTTTCTCCTGAATATATTCAGGAGAAAACGCATACGCCCTTTTTGGCCAAGCAAGCAAGAGGGCAATGCAAATCTGCACTACAAAGAAGTATCACTTCCCACCGGTCAAAAGGGACATCCACAAAATGTGTAAAAACCAGAAAGGCAAGACAGGCCCTGGAGAACAGGGAGCCTTGTTATGCTGATGGGCGGGATGTAAATTGCCAACTGCCTCTCTGGAGGAATGCATTGTGTTCCCTAAAACAAGTAAACAACAGAGCTAGAGAGCCATGGGCCCTTCCAGTCTAAGGAATATACCTTGGGAAAACTGAAAATCAATAAGAGAGAGCCACCCCAAAATTTAGGGCTGCACTGCTTACAAGGACCTCAACTTGGGTACACCTTAAATATCCCAGGAAATATAAAAATGGTTCAAAAAATTGTGGTACTTACGTACGATGGAATATCCCTCAGCCATGAAATCAATCTCATAAGGCCAGTAGCAGCAAAATGGGTTGATTCAGGTACGATGATTCTAAGTGAAATAAGTCACACAGAGAAAAAGAAACTTATCATAAGATATCACTTATGAAGATCCTGTAAACATGGCTACACTTGAACTGAGTTAGGAAAGAGAACAGTGTCTCACATTTAGAAAACACTCTAATGCCTGCTTAAGGGGGAAGGAGAGGTGGGGTCATGCATAAAACCAGAGTTTGATATAAGCACAGGTACCGTTCCAAAAACCAACTATGGAATAGACAAGACCTACACCTTCCTCAGTGAAAGGGACTCAAAACCCCATATTTCCCGCAGAGGAATATATCTGACTAGTAAGAATCTTAAAACCTATGTATTGATATGTCTCCATAAGGGAATCAAGTGTGTCTAGACTG
Organism: Hyperoodon ampullatus; assembly: GCF_949752795.1. Taxonomy (NCBI): domain Eukaryota; kingdom Metazoa; phylum Chordata; class Mammalia; order Artiodactyla; family Ziphiidae; genus Hyperoodon; species Hyperoodon ampullatus. The sequence goes on along the minus strand of NW_027640495.1, from coordinate 1,157,228 downwards.
GCATAAACATGGCAGCGAGAATCAGCTCAAACCCACTATAAAAAGGAATTTCAAAAACAAAACAAAAAAACTGGGAAATTCTTTACAATTCCTTCAGGGTCTCTGATGAAACCTGGAATGACCCTATCTACAACGACAGCTGGATGTGGCATAAGGCTAGACACTTGGGACAGAGAGGATTGGTGAGATTGGGTGAGCAATTGCAGACCATTTAAAGCACAAATGCCTGGCACACATTCCATGGGTCCCAACTCTCCAGGTTGAAGGGAATTTTACTACAGCTATAACATGTACGGGAAACATAGAGAACGGACACACTGTGAATACGAAAGGTTTCTAAAACTCAACGAATAGTCCCTCTCCTGGTGCTCCGGTTTGACTTTCCATCTGCTTTACTATCAATCTCCCAACATGGAGACACAGCCCCTTTAACCTCCTGGTTTGCACAGGTTGCCAATTTGGCAGAGGATGAAAGGGAAGAGGGAGAACCAAAGAGAGTAGCTGTTAGGCATTTTGACGGGCCAATATCACTATATTTTCCCGGCAGGAAGAAGAATTAACCAAAATCTCAGCCCCCAACCGGAAACCAGCATATGTCCTGAACCAAAATTTTGGACTTGCGGTCAGCTCACAAAAAACGAGTTGAAAAATGGAGCTCAGGGTCACACCCATTCACAAACTGGCAGAGTAATAAAGGACAACTATCGTCCAAAAATCTGTTAAGGGAAGGCAACGAGGTGGACTTGAAAGCGAGGCCGAATAGCAGTAAACAGATTTCAAGGGGTATATTGGAATCGCCTTTAAAGCACAGGAAGAGGGGCACAACTTCGACAATGATGCACTTGGCCACAAAGGGCGTAAGCGTTTTCTCCTGAATATATTCAAGATAAAACGCATACGCCCTATTTGGCCAAGCAAGCAAGCGGGCAATGCAAATCTGCACTACAAAGAAGTATCACTTACCACTGGTCAGAAGGGACATCCACAAAATGTGTAAAAACCAGAAAGGCAAGACAGGACCTGGAGAACAGGGAGCCTTCTTATGCTGATGGGCGGGATGTAAATTGCCAACTGCCTCTCTGGAGGAGTGCATTGTGTTCCCTAAAACAAGTAAACAACAGAGCTACAGAGCCAAGGGCACTTCCAGTCTAGGGAATATACCTTGGGAAAACTGAAAATCAATAATACAGAGCCACCCCAAAATTTAGGGCTGCAGTGCTTGCAAGGACCTCAACTTGGGTACACCTTAAATATCCCAGGAAATATAAAAATGGTTCAAAAAATTGTGGTACTTACGTACGATGGAATATCCCTCAGCCATGAAATCAATGTCATAAGACCAATAGCAGCAAAATGGGTGGATTCAGGTACGATGATTCTAAGTGAAATAAGTCACAGAGAAAAAGAAACTTATCATAAGATATCACTTCTGAAGATCCTGTAAACATGGCTACTCTTGAACTGGGTTAGGAAAGAGAACAGGGTCTCACATTTAGAAAACACTCTTATGCCTGCTTAAGGGGGAAGGAGAGGTGGGGTGATGCATAAAACCAGAGTTTGATATAAGCACAGGTACCGTTCCAAAAACCAACTGTGAAATAGACAAGACCTACACCTTCCTCAGTGAAAGGGACTCAAAACCCCATATTTCCCGCAGAGGAATATATCTGACTAGTAAGAATCTTAAAACCTATGTATTGATATGTCTCCGTAAGGGAATCAAGTGTGTCTAGACTGGCATAAACATGGCAGCGAGAATCAGCTCAAACCCACTATAAAAAGGAATTTCAAAAACAAAACAAAAAAACTGGGAAATTCTTTACAATTCCTTCAGGGTCTCTGACGAACCCTGGAATGGCCCTATCTACATTGCCAGCTGGATGTGGCATAAGGCTGGACACTTGGTACTGAGAGGATTGGTGAGATTGGGTGAGCAAATGCAGACCCTTTAAAGCAATAATGCATGGCACCCATTCCATGGGTCCCAACTCTCCAGGTTGAAGGGAATATTACTACAGCTATAATAGGTACGGGAAACCTAGAGAATGGACACACTGTGAATACGAAAGGTTTCTAAAACTCAACGAATAGTCCCTCTCCTGGTGCTCCGGTTTGACTTTCCAACTGCTTTACTATCAAACTCCCAAATTGGAGAGACAGCCCCTTTAACCTACTGGTTCGCACAGGATGCCAGTTTGGCTTAGGATGAAAGTGAAGAGGGAGAACCAATGAGAGAGTAGCTGTTAGGCATTTGGACGGGCACATGTCTATCTAATTTCCCAGGAGGAAGAAGAATTAACGAAAGTCTCAGCCCCCCATCGGAAACCACTATAGGTCCTCAACCAAAATTTTGGACTTGCAGTCAGCTCACAAAAAACGAGTTGAAAAATGGAGCTCAGGGGCACAGCAATTCACAAACTGGCAGAGTAATAAAGGACAACTATCGTCCAAAAATCTGGTGAGGGAAGGCAACGAGGCGGACATGAAAGCGAGCCAGAATAGCAGGAAACAGATTTCAAGAGGTACGTTGGAATCGTGTTTTAAGCACAGAAAGAGGGTCAAAATTTCAAAAATGATGCACTTGGCCATATAGAGCGTATGCGTTTTCTCCTGAATATATTCAGGAGAAAACGCATACGCCCTTTTTGGCCAAGCAAGCAAGCGGGCAATGCAAATCTGCACTACAAAGAAGTATCACTTCCCACCGGTCAAAAGGGACATCCACAAAATTTGTAAAATCCAGAAAGGCAAGACAGGCCCTGGAGAACAGGGAGCCTTGTTATGCTGATGGGCGGGATGTAAATTGCCAACTGCCTCTCTGGAGGTGTGCATTGTGTTCCCAAAAACAAGTAAACAACAGAACTCCGGAGCCAAGGGCACATCCAGTCTAGGGAATATTCCTTGGGAAAACTGAAAATCAATAAGACAGAGCCACCCCAAAATTTAGGGCTGCACTGATTACAAGAACCTCAACTTGGGTACACCTTAAATATTCCAGGAAATATGAAAAAGGTTCAAAAAATTGTGGTACTTACGTACGATGGAATATCCCTCAGCCATGAAGTCAATGTCATAAGACCAGTAGCAGCAAAATGAGTAGATAAAACTACGATGATTCTAAGTGTAATAAGTCACACAGAAAAAGAAACTTATCATAAGATATCACTTATGAATATCCTGTAACATGGCTACACTTGAACTGAGTTAGGAAAGAGAACAGAGTCTCACATTTAGGAAGCACTCTTTGCCTGCTTAAGGGGGAAGGAGAGGTGGGGTGATGCATAAAACCGGAGTTTGATATAAGCACAGGTACTGTTCCAAAAACTATCTAAGAAATAGACAAGACCTTCACCTTCCTCAGTGAAAGGGACTCAAAACCCCATACTTCACGCAGAGGAATATATCTGACTAGTAAGAATCTTAAAACCTATTTATTGATATGTCTGCGTAAGGGAATCAAGTGTGTCTAGACTGGCATAAACATGGCAGCGAGAACCAGCTCAAACCCACTATAAAAAGGAATTTCAAAAAGAAAACAAAACAAAAATGGAAATTCTTCACAATTCCTTCAGGGTCTCTGATGAAACATGGAACGACGCTATCTACAACGACAGCTGGATGTGGCATAAGGCTGGACACTTGGGACTGAGAGGATTCATGAGATTCGGTGAGCAAATGTAGACCCTTTAAAGCAATAATGAATGGCACGCATTCCATGGTTCCCAACTCTCCAGCTTGAAGGGACTATTACTACAGATATAACATGTAAGGGAAAAATAGAGAATGGACACACTGTGAATATGAAAGGTTTCTAAAACTCAACGAATAGTCCCTCTCCTGGTGCTCCGGTTTGATTTTCCAACTGCTTTTCTGTCAATCTCCCAACTTGGAGAAACAGCCCCTTTAACCTCCTGGTTCGCACAGGTTGCCAATTTGGCAGAGGATGAAAGGGAAGAGGGAGAACCAGTGAGAGAGTAGCTCTAAGGCATTGGGACGGGCATATGTCACTCTAATTTCCCAGCAGGAAGAAGAATAAACCAAAGTCTCAGCCCCCCACCGGGAACCAGCATAGGTCCTGAACCACAATTTTGGACTTTCGGTCAGCTCACAAAAAACGAGTTGAAAAATGGAGCTCAGGGGCACAGCAATTCACAAACTGGCAGAGTGATAAAGACAACTATTGTCCAAAAATCTGTTGAGGGAAGGCAACGAGGTGGACTTGAAAGCTAGGCAGAATAGCAGGGAACAGATATCATGTGGTACGTTGGAATTGACTTTAAAGCACAGGATGAGGGGCACAACTTCCACAATGATGCACTTGAGCAAAAAGGGCATATGCGTTTTCTCCTGAATATATTCAGGAGAAAACGCATAAGCCCTTTTTGGCCAAGCAAGCAAGCGGGCAATGCAAATCTGCACTACAAAGAAGTATCACTTCCCACTGTTCAAAAGGGACATACACAATATGTGTAAAATCCAGAAAGGCAAGACCGGCCCTGGAGAACAGGGAGGCTTGTTTTGCTGATGGGCGGGATGTAAACTGCCAACTGCATCTCTGGAGGAGTGCATTGTGTTCCCTAAAAGAAGTAAACAACAGAGCTACAGAGCCAAGGGCACTTCCAGTCTAGGGAATATACCTTGGGAAACCTGAAAATCAATAAGACAGAGCCACCCGAAAATTTAGGGATGCACTGCTTACAAGAACCTCAACTTGGGTACACCTTAAATATCCCAGGAAATATAAAAATGGTTCAAAATATTGTGGTACTTCCGTACGATGGAATATCCCTCAGCCATGCAATCAATGGCATAAGACCAGTAGCAGCAAAATGAGTGGATTGAGGTATGATGCTCCTAAGTGAAATAAGTCACACAGAAAAAGAAACTTATCATAAGATATCACTTATGAAGATCCTGTAAACATGGCTACACTTGAACTCAGTTAAGAAAGAGAACAGAGTCTCACCTTTGGAAAACACTCTGATGCCTGCTTAAGGGGGAATGAGAGGTGGGGTGATGCATAAAACAAGAGTTTGATATAAGCACTGGTACCGTTCCAAACACAAACTATGGAATAGACAAGACCTACACCTTCGTCAGTGAAAGGGACCCGAGGCATCTGTGAGTAACCCTGAGCTGAGCCCCAGGCCAGCTGCTGCTGAACATTTCCCACCCTTCCCAGGTAAAACACCTGAATATGTACAAGGGCTTGAAAGCCTAGAGGAAGGGCCGTGGAGCCACACCAGCGACAACACGCAGGCCAACTTGGTGCCTACAGGCCATCCAGGATGGTCCTGGCCCTGGGCGCTCTTCTGGAAGCTTTCCATTGACCTGCCTGAGATACCCCTCCTGTCCCGGCACCCACTGCTTTTTTCCTTCCTCACCTCTGTCCTGAGAGAAATTCCAACGGAAGGTGTGGGTGATACATCCTCTTGTTTACACGTGGCATCCTGGAAACTCCTGCAGAAAGTCCAGCAGAGACCCACTCACACCAGGCCACCCACAAAGCCGTGGCCCCTCACTCCCTCCCACCAGCACAGCCCCGAGACTGCTGACGGGGCAGAGATCATGGAGTCAGGCACAGCTTCAGGGGCTATTGCTGCCTGCAGCGCTGTTTATATTGACCTCATCCCAGGCACACCTGGGGAGGGCCGGGCGGCACGGTCAGGCTACCCAGGTCAGCTAATCCTCAGCCCTCAGGGAATCACATTGTTGAAAATGGACCTCGCTAAGGCAGAATAGAAGCCAAGGAATAAAAGGACACAAGGCCATTTGTAGCACCGTAGGTGTGTCTAGAGGTAATCACCTGACTTGAAGTAAGTCAGAAAGTGAAAGACACATATGATATCTTATCTCTTATAGGTGTGACCGAAAAATGGATACCAGGGCTGATATTTCCACGGAGAAGGGCAATCACAGATTCATTCGACAAACTTATGGTTCACCAATGGAAAGGTGTGAGGATTGGTTTCATTATGATATTGGGGTTAACAGACATATACAAACACAGGTGACATATAGAATCACCAAAGACCTACAGAATACCAAGAGAAGACTACTCAACATTCTGTCATAAGGTACATGGGAAAAGGATCCCAGGAAGAACAGACATATATGTATGTGTAAAAGAACCACATCTTCCACACCTACAACAAGCCAAACATTGTAATCAAATTTGCTGTAATAAAAAATAAAAAATTAAATTAAAAACACGAACAAGAAGTAGTGAGAAAAACTTGAGGGGCTTTCTTCTGGCACATTGCATTTTAATTTCCAATTTAGAACAGGGCTTCCATTGAGGCTCTGTTGCCCTAGTAACCAGATTTGGTAAGGGAGAACTGCTGCCACCTTGTGGCCGTTTCACACAACAGCAGCTTTAATTCCAGCGCTAATTGTCTGTTGATATTCAAAATCATTGCAGGCCTGTAAATGACACCTGCCCTGAATACAAATCCTGGGTTCATATATCGACCAAAAAATTCAAAGGATGTCCATATTTCAAAACGACAGTTTCAAAAGGCATATTTTGCACACATTAGTGTTCTGCTTCTTTTTCTTTCTTTCTTTTTTTGTTAAAAAAACGGGAATGGCAAAAAGCATCCCTCAGAATGGGCGAAAATATTTTCAAACGAATCAATGGACAAAGGTTTAATCTCCAATATATATAAAGAGCTCATGCAGCTTAATATTAAAAAAGCAAACAACCCAATACAAAAAATGGGCAGAAGATCTAAAGAGACGTTTCTTCAAAGAAGACACAGAGATGGCCAAGACGCACATGAAAAGCTGCTCAACATCACTAATTATTAGAGAAATGCAAATCAAAACTACGATGAGGTATCACCTCACACCTGTTAGAATCGGCATCATCAGAAAATCTACAAACAACGAATTCTGGGGAGGGTGTGGACAAAAGGATCCCTCTTCCACTAGTGGTGGAAATGTAAATTGATACAGTCACGATGGAGAACAGTATGGAGTTTCCTTAAAAAAACTAGAAATAGAATTACCATATGATCCAGCAATCCCACTTCTGGGCATATACCCAGAGAAAACCATAAATCAAAAAGGCACATTCACCACAATGCTCATTTCAGCACTATTTACGATAGCCAGGTAATGGAAGCAACCTAAATACCCACAGACAGACGAATGGATAAAGATGTGGTACATATATAAAATGGAATATTACTCAGCCATAAGAAGGAATGAAAGTGGGTCATTTGTAGAGACATCGATGGATCTAGAGACTGTCATACAGAATGAAGTAAGTCAGAAAGAGACAAACAAATATTGTATATTAATGCATATATGTGGAACCTAGAAAAATGGTACAGATGAACTGGTTTGCAGGGAAGAAATAGAGACACAGAGGTAGAGAACACACGTATGGACACCAAGTGTGGGAAGCCATGGGGAGGTGGTGTTGGGATGAGTTGGGAGATTGGGATTGACCTGTATACATGTATATGCATAAAATACATAACTAATAATAACCTGCTGTATAAAAAAATAAATAAAATTAAATTTCAAAATTTTAAAAAATAAAATTTAAAAATAAAACAGAAAAAAGTTCTTCCCTTCACACAGATGTATTTATATGAATGAATTATTTCCATGCTTATATCTATAAATACATAAAAGAGGAATAAAATCTAACTTGAACCAAAAAAGAAAAAAAAAACCTGAACCCACGAGTTAGAGGAAAACCCTATCAGGGCACTTGCTCCAGTGGTAAACAATTCTGAAATTGCTCAGAGGTGGGGAATAATCTCCCATAGAACCAGCAGCCCACTCCTATGCAAGGAGCGTCCTCATTGCAAAGCGGGGGGCCATGCCGAGGCATCTGTGAGTAAACGTGAGCTGAGCCCCAGGCCAGCTGCTGTTGAACTTTTCCCACCCTTCCCAGGTAAAACACCTGAATATGTACAAGGGCTTAAAAGCCTAGAGGATGGGCCGTGGAGCCACACCAGCGACAGCACGCAGGCCAACTTGGTGCCTGCAGGCCAGCCAGGATGGTCCTGGCCCTGGGCGCTCTTCTGGAAGCTTTCCATTGCCCTGCCTGAGATACCCCTCCTGTCCCGGCCCCCACTGCTTTTTTGCTTCCTCACCTCTGTCCGGAGAGAAATTCCAGCGGAAGGTATGGGTGACACATCCTCTTCTTTACAGGTGGAAGCCTGGCAACTACTGCAGAAAGTCCAGCAGAGACCCACTCACACCGGGCCACCCACAAAGCCGTGGCCCCTCACTCTCTCCCACCAGCACAGCCCCGACACTGCTGACGGGGCAGAGAATATGGAGTCAGGCACAGCTTCTGGGGCTATTGCTGCCTGCAGCGCTGTTTATATTGACCTCAACCCAGGCACACCTGGGGAGGGCCGGCCGGCAGGGTCAGGCTACCCAGGTCAGCTAATCCTCAGCCCTCAGGGAATCACATTGTTGAAAATGGACCTCGCTAAGGCAGAATAGAAGCCAAGGAATAAAAGGACACAATGCCATTTGTAGCACCGTAGGTGTGTCTAGAGGTAATCACCTGACTTGTAGTAAGTCAGAAAGTGAAAGACACATATCATATCATATCTCTTATAGGTGTGACCGAAAAATGGATACTAGGGCAGATATTTCCACGGAGAAGGGCAATCACAGATTCATTCAACAAACTTATGGTTCACCAATGGAAAGGTGTGAGGATTGGTTTCATTATGATATTGGGGTTAACAGACATATACAAACACAGGTGACATATAGAATCACCAAAGACCTACAGAATACCAAGAGAAGACTACTCAACATTCTGTCATAAGGTACATGGGAAAAGGATCCCAGGAAGAACAGACATATGTGTATGTGTAAAAGAACCACATCTTCCACACCTACAACAAGCCAAACACTGTAATCAAATTTGCTGTAATAAACAATAAAAAATTAAATTAAAAGCACGAACAAGAAGTAGAGAGACAAACTTGAGGGGCTTTCTCCTTTCACATTCAATTCTAAATTCCAATCTAGAACACAACTTCCATTGAGGCTCTGTTGCCCCAGTAACCAGATTTGGTAAGGGAGAACTGCTGCCACCTTGTGGCCGTTTTACACAACAGCAGCTTTAATCCCAGCGCTAATGGTCAGTTGATATTCAAAATCATTGCAGGCCTGTAAATGACACCTGCCCTGAAAACAAATCCTGGGTTCATATATCGACCAAAAAATTCAAAGGACGTCCATATTTCAAAACGACAGTTTCAAAAGGCATATTTTACACACATTAGTGTTCTGCTTCTTTTTTTTCTTTCTTATTTTGTTAAAAAAACGGGAAAGGCAAAAAGCATCCCTCAGAATAGGCGAAAATATTTGCAAACGAATCAATGCACAAAAGTTTAATCTCCAATATATATAAAGAGTTCATGCAGCTTAATATTAAAAAAACAAACAACCCAATACAAAAATTGGCAGAAGATCTAAAGAGACGTTTCTTCAAAGAAGACACAGAGATGGCCAAGACGCACATGAAAAGCTGCTCAACATCACTAATTATTAGAGAAATGCAAATCAAAACTACAATGAGGTATCACCTCAAACCTGTTACAATTGGCATCATCAGAAAATCTACAAACAACGAATTCTGGGGAGGGTGTGGACAAAAGGATCCCTCTTCCACTAGTGGTGGAAATGTAAATTGATACAGTCACGATGGAGAACAGTATGGAGTTTCCTTAAAAAAACTAGAAATAGAATTACCATATGATCCAGCAATCCCACTTCTGGGCATATACCCAGAGAAAACCATAAATCAAAAAGGCACATTCACCACAATGCTCATTTCAGCACTATTTACAATAGCCAGGTAATGGAAGCAACCTAAATACCCACAGAGAGACGAATGGATAAAGATGTGGTACATATATAAAATGGAATATTACTCAGCCATAAGAAGGAATGAAAGTGGGTCATTTGTAGAGACGTCGATGGATCTAGAGACTGTCATACAGAGTGAAGTAAGTCAGAAAGAGACAAACAAATATTGTATGTTAATGCATATATGTGGAACCTAGAAAAATGGTACAGATGAACAGGTTTGCAGGGAAGAAATAGAGACACAGAGGTAGAGAACACACGTATGGACACCAAGTGTGGGAAGCCATGGGGAGGTGGTGTTGGGATGAGTTGGGAGATTGGGATTGACCTGTATACATGTATATGCATAAAATACATAACTAATAATAACCTGCTGTATAATAAATAAATAAAATTAAATTTCAAAATTTTAAAAAATAAAATTTAAAAATAAAACAAAAAAATGTTCTTCCCTTCACACAGATGTATTTATATGAATGAATTATTTCCATGCTTATATCTATAAATACATAAAAGAGGAATAAAATCTAACTTGAACCAAAAAAGAAAAAAAAAAACCTGAACCCACGAGTTAGACAGAGGAAAACCCTATCAGGGCACTTGCTCCAGCGGTAAACAGTTCTGAAATTGGTCAAAGGTGGGGAATTATCTCCCATAGAGCCAGCAGCCCACTCCTATGCAAGGAGTGTCCTCATTGCAAAGAAGGGGGCCATGCCGAGGCATCTGTGAGTAAACGTGAGCTGAGCCCCAGTCCTGCTGCAGCTGAACTCTTCCCACCCTTTCCAGGTAAAACACCTGAATATGTACAAGAACTTGCAAGCCTAGAGGAAGGGCTGTGGATCCACACCAGCGACAGCACACAGGCCGACTTGGTGCCTGCAAGCCAGTCAGGATGGTCCTGGCCCCAGATGCTCTTCTGGAAGCTTTCCATTTCCCTGCCTGAGATACCCCTCCTGCCACGGCCCCCACTGCTTTTTTACTTCCTCACCTCTGCCTGGGGAGAAATTCCAGCGGCAGGTATCGGTGACACATCCTCTTCTTTAGCAGGTGGCAGCCTGGCAACTCCTGCAGAAAGTCCAGCAGAGCCCCACTCACACTGGGCCACCCACAAAGCCACGGCCCCTCACTCCCTCCCACCAGCACAGCCCCGGCACTGCCTACGGGGCAGAGAATGTGGCGTCAGTCACAGCTACAAGGGCTGTCGCTCACTGGAGAGCTGTTTATATTGCCCTCAACCCAGGCACACCTGTGGAGGGCTGGCAGGCACTTTCAGGCTGCCAAAATCAGCCAATCCTCACCCCTCAGGGGCTCACAGTTGGAGAAAATGAAACTTGCTAAATGGGCCAGGCCCTAGGAACAGGTGTGGGCTCTTGAGAGTCAGGATAGACAAGGGGCTGCAGCTGCGGCTTGTTTTCTTATCATTTTATCTGGTCCATGAGTGGAAAACAACTTCAAGAAGACCCTATCCTAATGAGAGGAACCCAGGAGTCAGGGAGAGGAGTGATGGTGGGTGGAGACAGAGGCCTGGCGCCCTGGCTGCAGTGGAAGTGTCTGGAAGACCAGGCAGAAAGAGCCTGCAGAGAGTGATAGCCATGGTCACAGACCTGTCAGAACTGCTGTTTGTTAGTTCAAGTCCTGCTCTGAGGTATTCTGTGTCAGCTGTGAGCGACAGGTGAGCTGAGGGTTCGCTGCAAGGTGGGCTATGTGCACAGTTCCTGTGTGTCCAGCCCTGCTGGGGTACCTGCCCAGGGGAGCTCCGTATCCTGGGAAGGGCCTGAGTAGGAGAGCCCCATGGGCTGCTGGGTAGCTGCAGAGGTGAGCTCCATACCCTGGGAGGGACTTGACCACGAGAGCCCCGTGGGCTGTGGGGTAGGGGCGCAGCCCAGGTGAGCTCCATATCCTGGGATTGGCCTGACCACGAGAGCCCCATGGGCTGCTGGAGACCTGATAAAGTATATCAGGACAGTCAGTGAAGCCACCGAGGATATACATCCAGTAGCTCCTATTTCCTACTCCTTCCTGGTCATTCTACCTTCCACCAGGCCATGGCATTCTGTATTAGACTTCAATGATGCCTTCTTCTGTATTCCATTCATCTCAGAGTCACAAGAATTTTTGGCTTGTGAGTGGCAGGAAACAACATGCAACAAAAGCAATAATGCTGGGCCGTCCTGCCCCAATGGTTCAAAAATCCCCACACCATCATTGGGGAAATGTCCTCTAAAGACCTAAAAGTTCAACCTCTGTAAAAGGGAACCCTCCTTCAATATGCAGATGACATTCTGATCGCCAGGCCTACTAAAGACGCCTCTGAACTACCTAGCCAAGAAAGGATAGAAGGTGTCCAAGAAAAACGCTCAAATATCCCAGGCTAAGGTGACATGCCTGGGCTTCATTCTCACAGATATTCGGAGAAACGCATCCCAGGATAGGGAAGAAGCCATTTGCAGCCTTACCTCTTCTAAAACTAGAAGACAGCTTAGGGGTTCCTGGGGAGGCCAAGGTTTTCTGCATCTGGATCCCTAACTACAGTGTAATAGCTGGGCCTCTACATGAAACACTGACACGAAAAGATGATGATCCTTTTGAATAGAATCCAGAAGCAGCCTTTCAAGAATGGAAAGAGCAGTCAATACAGACCCTTGCCCAGGAACTCCCTAATTTAGCTAAACCCTTTGACCTTTACATACCCGGTCAAAGGTTAATCGCCCTTGGAGCCTTAGTGCAAAAACTGGGACCACTTGAAATGGAGCAACACAAGAATGCCCTTCAGGTATGATAAACTATGGTCACCAAGGGCTTTGCCCACCGACTCATCAGGCCAGGATACTGGGGTATCTAAAAAGCTGGAAATCAGCAGCCCGCAAGGCCAGCTCCCTCCTAAGGGAAAAGGACCCCACGTGGTGATCCTAACCACCCATCATGCCCTGAAGTGGCAGGGGTCGCTCTGTGGACACACTGACCTCGAGTGAGGAGGCCCTCCAACTCCAACCTCCAGAGAGATAAACGGGGGCAACGGGCCCCCAAGATGACTCGTGTGACCATCACTTGACCTGGAGTTTCTCTCAGAAAACGACAAGACTGTGCCGCGAAAGAGCAGACTACTGCTTGCAGGACTTACTGCACCCAGAGGGGAGCTAATAAGCTTGGCAGGGGAAACGTATATCACGCTTTCACCATAGAAAACCCTACAGACACCGCGGTGATGGTGGCCAATATGACCGGCTGGACTGCTGGCTACTTCTAAAGGCCGTTGACTCAGTGGACGTCATGGTCCTGGATAACCACTGACCCTGGACTGTCTGGGAGTTGCGCGGGCAGGGCTCTGACACATGGTGCTGTTTGTACATTAATTCAGGGACCTAATTAAAGAAAGCACAGACTACTGGTCAGAGCATCTAGTCTGGCAAAAACTGTCAGCCTAAGGTCGCCGAACATATGTGGGGTGGGGTGAAACCTGCCACCGCAGCATCTCTGCGCCTCTCTTTCCTGGACCTTTAAAGGTCATTAGAATCTGTAACACATCCAATGCTGGTGCTCAGGCGGACGAGAAGTGAGGCAGGAGGCCTTGGGACAATCAACCTCACCAGGAGGCTGGTGGGGAGACGTTTTGCCCCTCCCCCCATATATCAGGGCTCCCACCACAGCATAAAGCAGTTACAAAAGAGGGGTCTGCACCCTCAACACCCCAAGAATAAGGAACGGAACAAAAAGCAGAGGAGGTGTTCGTCTCCGGCAACGTTCATTAAAAATTCCTGGGAGATAAAAAGAGAATCTGGGCAATAAAATAAAGTCTAACCTGTTTTTCCTTTGTGCTTTGTCTAATTTCACGTGCTCCTAGGGTTCCGCATGCAGAGGTCCCACACCCGGCACTTCAGACCCGATTTCCTAGTGCAGAATGGCTGGGTCGACAACTCAGCTAGCGGGGTCCCATGCAGACTCCGCGGCATAGAGCCTGAGCTGCAGCCAATGCAGCCCTCGAGAGCTCCATCCCCTCCCTCCCACTGACGCTGCCGGGGACCCTACACAGCAGCCCAGCCCACAGCCCATGGGGGAGTGCACGCTCTCACCTCTCCATTCTGTTTTCAAAATAATGTTTCCTTTGCTTCTGAACCAAACTCAGTCTTGATCTGTTGGCTCCAATGACACTGGGCACGGGGACTCCTGTTGGGGTCCACTCTGGAGGATCAGTAACAGAAATTGAGAACATTGTAACTTCAATGAACAGATGTGTGAGCCAAACTGTAGTTAACATAGAGCAGTGTATAATGCTCGGGTAAAATAAGATGTTTCTAAGACTTACATTTGATATTTCCATCACTTTCCTATAAGCAAGTTCAGTGAAGACGTCTGTCTTATTTGTCAGGTCAACATTAGAGAAATGAAGTGATTTATTTCCATGGATGTACATCGAATACTCTTGGCTGAAGCTTCAATCTTGTTTTGAATGCTTTTCCATTGAAAATGATACCTCTCTTTCAGCTCCCCCATTTCTGAGAAGTATAAAATCTTATAATTTATTATTACCAAAGGGGAAAGGTAGGAGAAGGGATAAATTAACAGTTTGGGATTAACACATACACACTGCTATGTATAAAATAGATCATCAACAAGGAACTACTGTATAGCACAGGGAACTACACTGAATATTTTGCAATAACCTATAAGGGGAAATAATCTGAAAAACAATAGATATTTTTATTGACATCATCTATCAATGACAGATAAAATGTAACCTAAGCAAGGCCGATGGTGAGCGCTTCTGACCCTGAAGATTTCAGTCATCTAAAGTTTGGGCTCTGCCTATTTCCCAAGGCCCTTAAAGGACATACGTGTAGCCGTAGCTTAAAAATTCCCCAGTTTGGGGTTCGGGGAGGCACTGATTTGGAAAAATCCCTGGTGTTCTCCTTACATGCACGGGACCCTTCCTACAGCTAAAACATGCCTGTCACACCTAGAGGATGGTACACCGTTTGATCGGAAAGAGTTTGGAAAAGGCACCTCATCTCCTCATCGCCTGGTGCTCGGGTTCAACCCTCCAGCATCTTTCCTAACAATCTCCTCACTTGGGCATATCAGCACCGTCAACATCCTGTTGCACACAGTTTGGAATTTGTCCAGAGAATGAAGCGGAAGGATGAGAAAAATTTAGAGACAAGTCTTAGGTGTTCGGACAGGCACATGCCACTCTAATTTCCAATCCAGAAGACAAATTCATCAAAGGCTAGAATTGCCCACGGAAACAGAATAGGGCTAGAGGAAATCCCGCTGTTTTGTGTCCAGTTTCCAAAAACACAAGTTGAAAAATGGAACTCAGGGGCACTAAAATTCATGAAACTGCAGAGTTGAAAATATCTATCGTCGAAAAATGTCTTGAGGTAAGTCACAGAAAAGGACTTGTAAGCAAGGGAGAGTGGCAGGAAACAGATTTGAAGAGGTAGAAAAGACTCCCCATTAAAGCACAAGAAAAGGGGCTGAACATCGCCAATGATGCAGTTGGCCAAAAAGGGTGTATGCATTTTTTCTGAATATATTCAAGTAAAGGCCATACACACTTTTTATCCAACCCAACAGGTGGGCACTGGAAATCAATATCACAAAATGTATCACTTCACATCAGTCAGAAGGGCCATCCACATAAAGTCTAAACACCAGAAATGCAGGACAGGGCGAGGAGAAAAGGGAGCCCTGTGAGGCTGATAGTGGAAATGTAATTTGCCAACGGCCACTCTGGAGAAGTGTATTGTGTTTGCTAAAACATCTAAAAAATGAGCTACAGAGCATAGGGCACTTGCACTCATGGGCGTGTACCTTGGGAAAAACAAAAATCGACAGAAAACAGGCACCCGAACGTTTACCACCTCTCTGTTAAAAAGGGCCTCAACTTGGATATAACCTAAATGTCCCTGGAAGGATAAAATGGATAAAAGAGATGGGGTACTTATGTAGAGTGGAATATTACTCATCCAGAAATCAATGAAATAAGGCCAGTTGTAACAACTCTGGAGGAGTTACATACGATCATTCTAAGTGACATATGTCAGAAAGAAAAAGACACATATCATAAGATGTCACTTAAAGGTGGAATCAAAAATGGCTACACATGAAATAAATTACAAAACAGAAACATAGTCAAATATGTAGAAAATAGACATAAGGCTGCTAAATGGGAAAGGTGGGGAATGGTGAGGTATTATCCAGGAGGTTGAAATTAGCAAAGATACCATTCCAAGTACCAAATTGAATAACTGACAAGGCCTACACGGTACCTCAAAGAACTGCACTCAGCCCACTCAAGTCACTGGAAAATAATACATATGACTGGTAAGCATCTGAAAAAGAAGTTACTGTTGTCTCACAGTACATGAATCAAGTGGATGTACAGCAGCAAAAAACAGAGCTTTGAAAATCAGCTGTAACCAATATAAAAATAAATTTAAAACTATTTATAAAAACAGTGAGACAGACAAAAATTCTTACAACTTTTGTTGAAGGGCTACGATGTAACATGGATTGAACACATGTAGACCCACAGCAGGATGATTATAAGGCTGGAAGCTATGCACGCTAAGAGATGTTAGAGAGGCTGGGTGAGGAAATGCAGACCTTTTAAAGTAATACTGCCTGGTACCCATTCCATGGGTCCCAAATCTGCAGGTTCAAGGGAATCTTCTGACAGCGAAAAAATGCCTGGGAAACCGAGATGAATGTACACCGTGTGCTCAGGAAAGGTGTCTAAAATGCACCTCATTTTTGATCTCCTGGTGCTGGGGTTCGCCATTCCAGCCACATTACTAACAATCTCCCCACTTGGAGAATCAGCACCTTTAACCTCCTGTTTCACACAGTTGGCAATTTGTGCAGAGGATAAATGGGAAGAGGGGGAAACAATGAGAGATTAGCTGTAGGAGTTTTGACAGGCACATGTCACTCTAATTTCCCATTAGGAAGAAGAATTAACCAAAGGCTCAGCCTGCCTCCCCAGAACCAGAATAGGGCCAGAAGTAATCCAATGGTTTGGCGGCCAGCTCACAAAAAAAGCGAGTTGCAAAATGGAGCTCAGGAGCAGACAATTCCAAGACCTGCAAAGATATAAATGATAACCAATGTCCAAAAATATATTCAGGTAAGGTAACGAAGAGGATCTGAATGAGAGGCAGAATTGCAGGAAACAGATTTCAAAAGGTAGATTGTACTCACATTTAAAGCATATGAAAAGCAGCAGAATTTCTAAAATGATGCGGTTGGGCAAAAGGGTGTATGCGTTTTTTCGTGAATATCTTCAGGAAAAAAACACATGCAGAGTTTTTGGCCAACCAAGCAAGAGGGAAATGCAAATCCGCACAACAAAGAAGTCTCAATTTCCACTGCTCAGAAAGGCCATCCAAAAAATGTGTAAAAACAAGAAATGCAGGAGAGGCCATGGAAAACAGGGAGCCTAGTCACGCTGATGGGTGGGGTATAAATATCCAAGAGCCACTCTGAAGAAGTGTATGCTGTTTTTAAAACATCTAAAATACAAAGCCCCAGAGCAAGGGGATTTCAACTCATGGACATATAACTTGGGAAGACTAAATGTCAATAAGACACAGGCACCCCAAAGTTTAGGGCTGCTCTGCATACAAGAACCTCAACTTTGGTACACCTAAAATATCCCAGGAAAAAGAGAAATGCATAAAGAACTTGTGGTAATTTTGTACAACGGAATATCACTCAGACGTGAAATCAATGTATATAAGGCCAGTAGCAGCATAATGAGTGGAATTAGGTATGATGATTTTAAGGGAAATTAGTCACACAGAAAAAGAATCTTATCATAAGATATCACTTATAGAGGGAATGTCAATATCACAACACATGAACTGAATTAGGAAAGAGAACAGAGTCTCACATTTAGCAAAAATCTCTTATGCCTGCTTCAGGGGAAAGGAGAGGTGGTGTGATGCATAAAACCAGAGTTTGATATTAGCACAGGTACCATTCCATAAACCAAATACAGAATAGACAAGACCTACACCTTCCTCAGTGAACGGGACTCAACACCCCTATGCCCCACAGAGGAATATATCTGACTACAAAGAATCTTAAAACCTATGTATTGATATGTCTCCGTAAGGGAATCAATTGTGTCTAGACTGGCATAAACACGTCAGTGAAAATCAGCTCAACCCCATTATAAAAATGAATTTCAAAAAACCCCCAAAAAACAGCGAAATTCTTACACAATTCCTTCAGGGGTTCTGATGAAACCTGGAATGACCCTATCTGCAAAGACAGCTGGATGAGACATAAGGCTGGACACTTGGGACTGAGAGGACTGGTGAGATTGGGAGAGAAAATGCAGACCTTTTAAAGTAGTAATGCATGCCATCATTCCATGTGTCCCAAATCTCCAGGTAGAAGGGAATATCACTACAATTATAACATGTATGGGAAACCTAGAAAATGGACACCCTGTGATGGCGAAAGGTTTCTAAAACTCTCCTAATTTTTCCTCTCCTTGTGCTCCACTTTGGCATTCCAACTGCTTTACTATCAATCTCCCAACTTAGGAGAGTCAGCCCCTATAACCTCCTGGTTCGCACAGTTTGCTAATTGTGCAGAGGATGAAAGGGAAGAGGGAGAACCAATCAGAGAGTAGATGTAGGCATTTGGACGGGCACATGTCACTCTAATTTCCCGGCAGGAAGAAGAATTAACCAAAGCCTCAGCCACACACAGGGAACCAATAGAGCCACCCCTGGAACCAGTATAGGTCCTGAAGCAAAATTGTGGATTTGCGGCCAGCTCACAAAGATGGGATTTGAAAATTGGAGCTCAGGGGCACAGCAATTCACAAACCTTCAGATTTATAAAGGACTACTCTCTTCCAAAAATCTGTTGAGGGAAGGCAATGAAGCGTCCTTGAAAATGAGGCAGAATTGCACAAAACAAATTTCAAGAGGTAAATTGGAATCGCCTTTAAAGCACAGGAAAAGCATCCCAACATGGACAGAGATGCACTTGGCCAAAAAGGGCATATGCCTTTTCTCCTGAATATATTCAGAAGAAAACGCATACGCCCTTTTTGGCCAATCAAGCAAGCGCGCAATACAAATCCACACTACAAAGAATTGTCACTTACCACCGCTCAAAACGGACATCCGAATATCTGTAAAAACCAGAAAGGTAAGAGAGAGATGGCAAGGGCATGAAGCAATGTGATCCCAATGGTCATGGAGGATTGTGTTGACAAGCGCATGGAGAATTGTGATGACAAGATTATGTACCATTTTGTTGACAAAGGCAAGGAGCATTATGATGACAAGGTTCATGGAGCACTGAGATGACAAGCATCACGGAGCATAGTGATTACAGGGGTCATGGAGCATTGGGATGACAAGCGCATGGATCATTGTGATGACAATGGTCATGGAGCATTTTAATGACAAGAGTCCCGGATCATTGTGTTGTCAGGGTTCATGGAGCGTTGTGATGACAGTGGTCATGGAGCATTGTGATGACAGGGGTCATGGCGCATTGTGATGAGAAGGTCATGGAGCATTGGGCTGAAAATGTCCATGGAGTACTGTGATGACAGGGGTCATGGAGCATTGTGATGACAAGGTACTGGAGCACTGTGATGAGAAGACCATGGAGCCTTGTGATGACAAGTCTCATGGAGCATTCTGATGAAAAGTGCCATGGAGCATTGTGATTACAGGGGTCTTGGAGCATTGTGATGACAAGGGCATGGAGCATTGGGATGAGAAGGCCATGGAGCATTCTGATCACATGCATCATGGAGCTTTGAGATGACAAGGACATGGAGCATTGTGATTACAGTGGTCTTGGAGCACTGTGATGAAAAGGGCATGGATCATTGTGATGAAAAAGGCATGGAGCCTTGTCATGACAGGGTTCAAGGAGCAAACTGACAACAAGTGTCAGGGAGCATTGTGATGACAAGGGTATTGAGTATTGTGATGACAAAGGTCATGGAGCATTGTGATGAGAAGACCATGGATAATTGTGATGACGAGCGTCATTGGGCGTTGTGATGATAAGTGTTATGGAACATTTTGATCACAAGGATTTGGAGCATTTTGATGACAGAGGTCATGGAGCATTTTGGTTTCATTGTGATGACAATAGCCTGAAGCATTATGATGATGGGCATGGTGCATTGTGATGACAGGGTTCATGGAGCATTGAGATGAAAAGGGGCATGGAGCATTGCGATTACAGGAGTCTTGGAGCATTGTGATGACAAAGGCATGGAACATCGTGAATGAGAAGGCCATGGAGCATTCTGTTGACATGCGTCATGGAGCTTTGTGATGACAAGGGCATGGAGCATTGTGATTACAGGGGTCTTGGTGCATTGTGATGACAAGGGTCATGGCGCATTGTTATAACAAGGGCCATTGAGAATTTTGATGACATGTTCATGAAGCATTGTGATGACAATCACATGGAGCTTGCTGTAACAGGGGTCAAGGAGCATTGCGATGACAAGTGCATAGAGAATTGTGATGACAAAACATGTAACACTGTGATGAGAAGTATCATGGAGCATAGTGATGCCAAGAACGTGGAGAATTGTGATGACAGGGGACATGGAGCATTGTGATGACCAGGGCATGGAGCATTGTGATGGCAAGACCGTGGAGCACTGTGATGAGAAGACCATGGATAATTGTGATGAGGAGCGTCATGGAGCACTGTAATGACAAGGGGTATGGAGCATTGTGATGACAGGGGTCATGGAGCATTGTGATGACTGAGGACATGGAGCATCGTGATGACCAAGGCATGGAGCATTGTGATGGCAAGACCGTGGAGCATTGTGATGAGAAGACCATGGATAATTTTGATGACGAGCGTCATGGAACACTGTAATGACAAGGGGTATGGAGCATTGTGATGACAGGGGTCTTGGAGCATTGTGATGACAAGGGTCATGGTGCCTTGTGATGACAAGGCCGTGGAACGTTGTGATGGCAGGGGTCATGGAGCATTGTTATGACAGGGGTAATGGAGCATTGTGATGACAAGGGCATGGAACATTGTTCTGAAAAGTTTCATGGATTATTGTGATGAGAGTGGGCATGGAGCATTGTGATGACAAGGGCACGGAACACAGTGATACATGGGTCATGGAGGATTGTAATGACAAGGGCATGGAGCATTGTGATGAGAAGGGCATCGAGCAGTGTGATGACAAGCAGCATGGAGCTTTTTGATGACAATTGCATGGAACAATGTGATGAGAGGTTTCATGGAGTATTGTGATGACAATGGCATGGAGCATTGTGATGCCAAGGGTCATGGAGCTTTGTGATGACAAAGGTCATGGAGCATTTTGATGACAAGGGCGTGGTGCATTGTGATGAGAAGGGTAGGGAGCATTGTGATGACATTGTCATGGACCAATTTGATGAAAAGGGTCATGGAACATTTTGATGAGAGGCGTTATGTAACATTGTGATGTTAGGGGTCATGGAGCATTTTGATGAAAAGGGTCATGGAGCATTTTGATGACAGGGGTTATGGAACATTGTGATGTCAGGGATCATCAAACATTGTGATGATAAGTGCATGTAGCATTGTGATGACAGGAGTCATGGAACATTGTGATGACAGGGTTGAGGGAGTATTGTGATGAATAGTGATGTACCATTGTGATATCAGTGGTGAGAGAGCATTTTGATTTGAAGTGCATGGAGCATTGTGATGACAAGGTTTATGGAGCATTGTGATGACAAGATTGTGGAGCACTGTGACGACAAGCGCATGGTGCATTGTGATGACATGGGTCATGGAGCATTGTGCTGACAAGCGCATGGAGCATTGTGATGACAAGGGTCATGGAGCATTGTGCTGAGAAAGGCATAGAGCATTGTGATGACAAGGGTCAAAGGGCATTGTGATGAAAAGTTCATGAAGCATTGTGGTTAAAAAGGTCACAGAGACTGTTGATGACAAGGGCATGGACCACTGTGATGACAAAGGTCATGAAGCCTTGTGATGACTGGAGTCACGGAGCATTGTGATGACAGGGGTCATGGAACATTGTGATAACAAGGGCATGGGGCATTGTGATGACAAGGGCATGGAGCATTGGTCTAATAAGTTTCATGGCTTATTGCGATGACAGTTGGAATGGCGCATTGTGATGACAAGGGCATGGAGCATTGTGATGACCAGGTCATTCATTATTGTGAAGACAGGTGTCAGGGAGCATTGTGATGACATATGTAATGGCCCATTGTGATGACAATGCCATGGAGCATTGTGATGCCAAGTGTCATGGAGGATTCTGATGACAAAGGTAATGGAGCATTGTGATGACAATGGCTTGGAGCATTGTGATGACAGGGGTCAGGGAGCCTTGTGCTGACAAGTGCATGGAAAATTGTGATGACAAGGGACATGGAGCATTCTGATGACAAGCTTGTGGAGTATTTTGATGACAATGGCATGGAGCATTGTGTTGAAAATGGCATGGTGCATTTTGATGAAAAAGGCATGGAGCCTTTTTGTGACAGGGTTCAAGGAGCATTCTGACGACAAGTGTCAGGGAGCATTGTGATGACAAGTGTATCGAGAATTGTGATGACAAAGGTCATGGAGCATTGTGATGAAAAGGGCATGGAGTATTGTGATGACAGGCATCATGGAGCATTGTGATGACAAGTGTTATGGAACATTGTGATCACAAGGGTTTGGAGCATTGTGATGACAGAGGTCATGGATCATTTTGATTTCAAGGAGCATGGAGCATTGTGATGACAAGGGCATGGAGCAATGTGATCCCAAGGTTCATGGAGGATTGTGATGGCAATGGTAATGGAGTATTGTGATGACAAGTGCATAGAACATTGTAATGACAAGGTCATGTAGCATTTTGCTGACAAAGGCATGGAGCATTGTGATGACAGGTGTCATGGAGCACTGTGATGACAAGCGTCACGGAGCATTGTGATTACAGGGGTCATGGAGCATTGGGATGACAAGGGCATGCATCATTGTGATGACAAGTGTCATGGAGCATTGGGCTGAAAATGTTCATGGAGTATTGTGATGGCAGGCGTCATGGAGCATTGTGATGACTAGGGAATGGAGCATTGTGATGACAAGAGTCCCGGATCATTGTGTTGTCAGGTGATATTGAGCGTTGTGATGACTGTGGTCATGGAGAATTGTGATGATATTGGTCATGGAGCATTGTGATGAGAAGGTCATGGAGCATTGGGCTGAAAATGTTCATGGAGTATTGTGATGACAGGGGTCATGGAGCATTGTGATGATAAGGGAATGGGGCATTTTGATGACAATGTCCTGGAGCATTGTGATGAGAAGACCATGGAGCCTTGTGATGACAAGTCTCATGGAGCATTCTGATGAAAAGGGGCATGGACCATTGTGATTACAGGGGTCTTGGAGCATTGTGATGACAAGGGCATGGAGCATTGTGATGAGAAGGCCATGGAGCATTCTGATGACATGCATCATGGAGCTTTGTGATGACAAGGGCATGGAGCATTGTGATGACAAGAGTCACGTAGCATTGTGATGAAAAGTTCATGGAGTATTGTGGTTACAAAGGTCACAGAGCCTTGTGATGATGTGGGCATGGACCACTGTGATGACAAATGTTATGAAGCATTGTGATGACTGGAGTCACAGAGCATTGTGATGACAAGGGTCATGGAGCATTGTGATGACAAGGGCATGGAGCATTGTGATGACAGGGGCATGGAGCATTGGTCTGACAAGTTTAATAGATTATTGTGATGACAGTGGGCATGGGGCATTGTGATGACAAGGGCATGGGGCATTGTGATGAGAAGGTCATGGAGTATTGTGAAGACAGTTGTCAGGGAGCATTGTGATGACATATGTCATGTTCCATTGCGATGACAATGGCATGGAGCATTGTGATGCCAAATGTAATGGAGGACTGTGATGACAAATATAATGGAGCATTGTGATGACTAGGGCTTGGAGCATTATGATGACAAGGGCCATTGAAAATTTTCATGACAAGGTCGTGAAGCATTGTGATGACAAGGTGCTGGAGCATTATGATGAGAAAACCATGGAGCCTTGTGAGACAAGTCTCATGGAGCATACTGATGAAAAGGGGCATGGAGCATTGTGATTAGAGTGTCTTGGAAAATTGTGATGACAAGCGCATGGAGCATTGTGATGAGAAGGCCAAGGAGCAGTCTGATGACATGCGTCATTGAGCTTTGTGATGACAAGGGCATGGAGCATTGTAATTACAGGCGTCTTGGAGCATTGTGATGAAAAAGGCATGGATCATTGTGATGAAAAAGGCATGGAGCCTTGTCATGACAGGGTTCAAGGAGCATACAGAGAACAAGTGTCAGGGAGCATTTTGATGACAAGTGTATTGAGCATTGTGATGACAAAGGTCATGGAGCATTGTGAAGAGAAGACCATAGATAATTGTGATGACGAGCGTCTTGGGGCATTGTGATGACAAGTGTTATGGAATATTGTGATCACAAGGGTTTGGAGCAGTGTTATGACAGAGGTCATGGAGCATTTTGATTTCATTGTGATGACAATAGCCTGAAGCATTATGATGATGGGCATGGTGCATTGTGATGACAGGGTTCATGGATCATTGAGATAAAAAGGGACATGGAGCATTGTGATTACAGGTGTCTTGGAGCATTGTGATGAGAAGGGTCATGGAGCCTTGTGATGACAAGGCCATGGAACATCGTGATGGCAGGGGTCATGGAGCATTGTTATCACAGAGGTAATGGAGCATTGTGATGGCAAGGGCATGGAGCATTCTGATGACATGCATCATGGAGCTTTGTGATGACAAGGGCATGTAGCACTGTGATTACAGGGGTCTTGGAGCATTGTGATGACAAGGGTCATGGAGCCTTGTGATGACAAGGCCGTGGAACGTTGTGATGGCAGGGGTCATGGAGCATTGTTATGACAGGGGTAATGGAGCATTGTGATGACAAGGGCATGGAACATTGGTCTGAAAAGTTTCATGGATTATTGTGATGAGAGTGGGCATGGAGCATTGTGATGACAAGGGCACGGAACACAGTGATACATGGGTCATGGAGGATTGTAATGACAAGGGCATGGAGCATTGTGATGAGAAGGGCATCGAGCAGTGTGATGACAAGCACCATGGAGCTTTTTGATGACAATTGCATGGAACAATGTGATGAGAGGTTTCATGGAGTATTGTGATGACAATGGCATGGAGCATTGTGATGCCAAGGGTCATGGAGCTTTGTGATGACAAAGGTCATGGAGCATTTTGATGACAAGGGCGTGGTGCATTGTGATGAGAAGGGTAGGGAGCATTGTGATGACATTGTCATGGACCAATTTGATGAAAAGGGTCATGGAACATTTTGATGAGAGGCGTTATGTAACATTGTGATGTTAGGGGTCATGGAGCATTTTGATGAAAAGGGTCATGGAGCATTTTGATGACAGGGGTTATGGAACATTGTGATGTCAGGGATCATCAAACATTGTGATGATAAGTGCATGTAGCATTGTGATGACAGGAGTCATGGAACATTGTGATGACAGGGTTGAGGGAGTATTGTGATGAATAGTGATGTAACATTGTGATATCAGTGGTGAGAGAGCCTTTTGATTTGAAGTGCATGGAGCATTGTGATGACAAGGTTTATGGAGCATTGTGATGACAAGATTGTGGAGAACTGTGACGACAAGCGCATGGTGCATTGTGATGACATGGGCCATGGAGCATTGTGCTGACAAGCGCATGGAGCATTGTGATGACAAGGGTCATGGAGCATTGTGCTGAGAAAGGCATAGAGCATTGTGATGACAAGGGTCAAAGGGCATTGTGATGAAAAGTTCATGAAGCATTGTGGTTAAAAAGGTCACAGAGACTGTTGATGACAAGGGCATGGACCACTGTGATGACAAAGGTCATGAAGCCTTGTGATGACTGGAGTCACAGAGCATTGTGATGACAGGGGTTATGGAACTTTGTGATAACAAGGGCATGGGGCATTGTGATGACAAGGGCATGGAGCATTGGTCTAATAAGTTTCATGGCTTATTGCGATGACAGTTGGAATGGCGCATTGTGATGACAAGGGCATGGAGCATTGTGATGACCAGGTCATTCATTATTGTAAAGACAGGTGTCAGGGAGCATTGTGATGACATATGTAATGGCCCATTGTGATGACAATGCCATGGAGCATTGTGATGCCAAGTGTCATGGAGGATTCTGATGACAAAGGTAATGGAGCATTGTGATGACAATGGCTTCGAGCATTGTGATGACAAGGGTCAGGGAGCCTTGTGCTGACAAGTGCATGGAAAATTGTGATGACAAGGGACATGGAGCATTCTGATGACAAGCTTGTGGAGTATTTTGATGACAATGGCATGGAGCATTGTGTTGAAAATGGCATGGTGCATTTTGATGAAAAAGGCATGGAGCCTTTTTGTGACAGGGTTCAAGGAGCATTCTGACGACAAGTGTCAGGGAGCATTGTGATGACAAGTGTATCGAGAATTGTGATGACAAAGGTCATGGAGCATTGTGATGAAAAGGGCATGGAGTATTGTGATGACAGGCATCATGGAGCATTGTGATGACAAGTGTTATGGAACATTGTGATCACAAGGGTTTGGAGCATTGTGATGACAGAGGCCATGGATCATTTTGATTTCAAGGAGCATGGAGCATTGTGATGACAAGGGCATGGAGCAATGTGATCCCAAGGTTCATGGAGGATTGTGATGGCAATGGTAATGGAGTATTGTGATGACAAGTGCATAGAACATTGTAATGACAAGGTCATGTAGCATTTTGCTGACAAAGGCATGGAGCATTGTGATGACAGGTGTCATGGAGCACTGTGATGACAAGCGTCATGCAGCATTGTGATTACAGGGGTCATGGAGCATTGGGATGACAAGGGCATGCATCATTGTGATGACAAGTGTCATGGAGCATTGGGCTGAAAATGTTCATGGAGTATTGTGATGACAGGCGTCATGGAGCATTGTGATGACTAGGGAATGGAGCATTGTGATGACAAGAGTCCCGGATCATTGTGTTGTCAGGTGATATTGATCGTTGTGATGACTGTGGTCATGGAGAATTGTGATGATATTGGTCATGGAGCATTGTGATGAGAAGGTTATGGAGCATTGGGCTGAAAATGTTCATGGAGTATTGTGATGACAGGGGTCATGGAGCATTGTGATGATAAGGGAATGGGGCATTTTGATGACAATGTCCTGGAGCATTGTGATGAGAAGACCATGGAGCCTTGTGATGACAAGTCTCATGGAGCATTCTGATGAAAAGGGGCATGGACCATTGTGATTACAGGGGTCTTGGAGCATTGTGATGACAAGGGCATGGAGCATTGTGATGACAGGGGCATGGAGCATTGGTCTGACAAGTTTAATAGATTATTGTGATGACAGTGGGCATGGGGCATTGTGATGACAAGGGCATGGGGCATTGTGATGAGAAGGTCATGGAGTATTGTGAAGACAGGTGTCAGGGAGCATTGTGATGACATATGTCATGGTCCATTGCGATGACAATGGCATGGAACATTGTGATGCCAAATGTAATGGAGGACTGTGATGACAAATATAATGGAGCATTGTGATGACTAGGGCTTGGAGCATTATGATGACAAGGGCCATTGAAAATTTTCATGACAAGGTCGTGAAGCATTGTGATGACAAGGTGCTGGAGCATTATGATGAGAAAACCATGGAGCCTTGTGAGACAAGTCTCATGGAGCATACTGATGAAAAGGGGCATGGAGCATTGTGATTAGAGTGTCTTGGAAAATTGTGATGACAAGCGCATGGAGCATTGTGATGAGAAGGCCAAGGAGCAGTCTGATGACATGCGTCATTGAGCTTTGTGATGACAAGGGCATGGAGCATTGTAATTACAGGCGTCTTGGAGCATTGTGATGAAAAAGGCATGGATCATTGTGATGAAAAAGGCATGGAGCCTTGTCATGACAGGGTTCAAGGAGCATACAGAGAACAAGTGTCAGGGAGCATTTTGATGACAAGTGTATTGAGCATTGTGATGACAAAGGTCATGGAGCATTGTGAAGAGAAGACCATAGATAATTGTGATGACGAGCGTCTTGGGGCATTGTGATGACAAGTGTTATGGAATATTGTGATCACAAGGGTTTGGAGCAGTGTTATGACAGAGGTCATGGAGCATTTTGATTTCATTGTGATGACAATAGCCTGAAGCATTATGATGATGGGCATGGTGCATTGTGATGACAGGGTTCATGGATCATTGAGATAAAAAGGGACATGGAGCATTGTGATTACAGGTGTCTTGGAGCATTGTGATGAGAAGGGTCATGGAGCCTTGTGATGACAAGGCCATGGAACATCGTGATGGCAGGGGTCATGGAGCATTGTTATCACAGAGGTAATGGAGCATTGTGATGGCAAGGGCATGGAGCATTCTGATGACATGCATCATGGAGCTTTGTGATGACAAGGGCATGTAGCACTGTGATTACAGGGGTCTTGGAGCATTGTGATGACAAGGGTCATGGAGCCTTGTGATGACAAGGCCGTGGAACGTTGTGATGGCAGGGGTCATGGAGCATTGTTATGACAGGGGTAATGGAGCATTGTGATGACAAGGGCATGGAACATTGGTCTGAAAAGTTTCATGGATTATTGTGATGAGAGTGGGCATGGAGCATTGTGATGACAAGGGCACGGAACACAGTGATACATGGGTCATGGAGGATTGTAATGACAAGGGCATGGAGCATTGTGATGAGAAGGGCATCGAGCAGTGTGATGACAAGCACCATGGAGCTTTTTGATGACAATTGCATGGAACAATGTGATGAGAGGTTTCATGGAGTATTGTGATGACAATGGCATGGAGCATTGTGATGCCAAGGGTCATGGAGCTTTGTGATGACAAAGGTCATGGAGCATTTTGATGACAAGGGCGTGGTGCATTGTGATGAGAAGGGTAGGGAGCATTGTGATGACATTGTCATGGACCAATTTGATGAAAAGGGTCATGGAACATTTTGATGAGAGGCGTTATGTAACATTGTGATGTTAGGGGTCATGGAGCATTTTGATGAAAAGGGTCATGGAGCATTTTGATGACAGGGGTTATGGAACATTGTGATGTCAGGGATCATCAAACATTGTGATGATAAGTGCATGTAGCATTGTGATGACAGGAGTCATGGAACATTGTGATGACAGGGTTGAGGGAGTATTGTGATGAATAGTGATGTACCATTGTGATATCAGTGGTGAGAGAGCATTTTGATTTGAAGTGCATGGAGCATTGTGATGACAAGGTTTATGGAGCATTGTGATGACAAGATTGTGGAGCACTGTGACGACAAGCGCATGGTGCATTGTGATGACATGGGTCATGGAGCATTGTGCTGACAAGCGCATGGAGCATTGTGATGACAAGGGTCATGGAGCATTGTGCTGAGAAAGGCATAGAGCATTGTGATGACAAGGGTCAAAGGGCATTGTGATGAAAAGTTCATGAAGCATTGTGGTTAAAAAGGTCACAGAGACTGTTGATGACAAGGGCATGGACCACTGTGATGACAAAGGTCATGAAGCCTTGTGATGACTGGAGTCACGGAGCATTGTGATGACAAGGGTCATGGAACATTGTGATAACAAGGGCATGGGGCATTGTGATGACAAGGGCATGGAGCATTGGTCTAATAAGTTTCATGGCTTATTGCGATGACAGTTGGAATGGCGCATTGTGATGACAAGGGCATGGAGCATTGTGATGACCAGGTCATTCATTATTGTGAAGACAGGTGTCAGGGAGCATTGTGATGACATATGTAATGGCCCATTGTGATGACAATGCCATGGAGCATTGTGATGCCAAGTGTCATGGAGGATTCTGATGACAAAGGTAATGGAGCATTGTGATGACAATGGCTTGGAGCATTGTGATGACAAGGGTCAGGGAGCCTTGTGCTGACAAGTGCATGGAAAATTGTGATGACAAGGGACATGGAGCATTCTGATGACAAGCTTGTGGAGTATTTTGATGACAATGGCATGGAGTATTGTGTTGAAAATGGCATGGTGCATTTTGATGAAAAAGGCATGGAGCCTTTTTGTGACAGGGTTCAAGGAGCATTCTGACGACAAGTGTCAGGGAGCATTGTGATGACAAGTGTATCGAGAATTGTGATGACAAAGGTCATGGAGCATTGTGATGAAAAGGGCATGGAGTATTGTGATGACAGGCATCATGGAGCATTGTGATGACAAGTGTTATGGAACATTGTGATCACAAGGGTTTGGAGCATTGTGATGACAGAGGCCATGGATCATTTTGATTTCAAGGAGCATGGAGCATTGTGATGACAAGGGCATGGAGCAATGTGATCCCAAGGTTCATGGAGGATTGTGATGGCAATGGTAATGGAGTATTGTGATGACAAGTGCATAGAACATTGTAATGACAAGGTCATATAGCATTTTGCTGACAAAGGCATGGAGCATTGTGATGACAGGTGTCATGGAGCACTGTGATGACAAGCGTCACGGAGCATTGTGATTACAGGGGTCATGGAACATTGGGATGACAAGGGCATGCATCATTGTGATGACAAGTGTCATGGAGCATTGGGCTGAAAATGTTCATGGAGTATTGTGATGGCAGGCGTCATGGAGCATTGTGATGACTAGGGAATGGAGCATTGTGATGACAAGAGTCCCGGATCATTGTGTTGTCAGGTGATATTGAGCGTTGTGATGACTGTGGTCATGGAGAATTGTGATGATATTGGTAATGGAGCATTGTGATGAGAAGGTCATGGAGCATTGGGCTGAAAATGTTCATGGAGTATTGTGATGACAGGGGTCATGGAGCATTGTGATGATAAGGGAATGGGGCATTTTGATGACAATGTCCTGGAGCATTGTGATGAGAAGACCATGGAGCCTTGTGATGACAAGTCTCATGGAGCATTCTGATGAAAAGGGGCATGGACCATTGTGATTACAGGGGTCTTGGAGCATTGTGATGACAAGGGCATGGAGCACTGTGATGAGAAGGCCATGGAGCATTCTGATGACATGCATCATGGAGCTTTGTGATGACAAGGGCATGGAGCATTGTGATGACAAGGGTCACGTAGCATTGTGATGAAAAGTTCATGGAGTATTGTGGTTACAAAGGTCACAGAGCCTTGTGATGATGTGGGCATGGACCACTGTGATGACAAATGTTATGAAGCATTGTGATGACTGGAGTCACAGAGCATTGTGATGACAAGGGTCATGGAGCATTGTGATGACAAGGGCATGGAGCATTGTGATGACAGGGGCATGGAGCATTGGTCTGACAAGTTTAATAGATTATTGTGATGACAGTGGGCATGGGGCATTGTGATGACAAGGGCATGCGGCATTGTGATGAGAAGGTCATGGAGTATTGTGAAGACAGGTGTCAGGGAGCATTGTGATGACATATGTCATGGTCCATTGCGATGACAATGGCATGGAGCATTGTGATGCCAAATGTAATGGAGGATTGTGATGACTAGGGCTTGGAGCATTATGATGACAAGGGCCATTGAAAATTTTCATGACAAGGTCGTGAAGCATTGTGATGACAAGGTGCTGGAGCATTATGATGAGAAAACCATGGAGCCTTGTGAGACAAGTCTCATGGAGCATACTGATGAAAAGGGGCATGGAGCATTGTGATTAGAGTGTCTTGGAAAATTGTGATGACAAGCGCATGGAGCATTGTGATGAGAAGGCCAAGGAGCAGTCTGATGACATGCGTCATTGAGCTTTGTGATGACAAGGGCATGGAGCATTGTAATTACAGGCGTCTTGGAGCATTGTGATGAAAAAGGCATGGATCATTGTGATGAAAAAGGCATGGAGCCTTGTCATGACAGGGTTCAAGGAGCATACAGGGAACAAGTGTCAGGGAGCATTTTGATGACAAGTGTATTGAGCATTGTGATGACAAAGGTCATGGAGCATTGTGAAGAGAAGACCATAGATAATTGTGATGACGAGCGTCATGGGGCATTGTGATGACAAGTGTTATGGAATATTGTGATCACAAGGGTTTGGAACAGTGTTATGACAGAGGTCATGGAGCATTTTGATTTCATTGTGATGACAATAGCCTGAAGCATTATGATGATGGACATGGTGCATTGTGATGACAGGGTTCATGGATCATTGAGATAAAAAGGGACATGGAGCATTGTGATTACAGGTGTCTTGGAGCATTGTGATGAGAAGGGTCATGGAGCCTTGTGATGACAAGGCCATGGAACATCGTGATGGCAGGGGTCATGGAGCATTGTTATCACAGGGGTAATGGAGCATTGTGATGGCAAGGGCATGGAGCATTCTGATGACATGCATCATGGAGCTTTGTGATGACAAGGGCATGTAGCACTGTGATTACAGGGGTCTTGGAGCATTGTGATGAGAAGGGTCATGGAGCCTTGTGATGACAAGGCCATGGAACATCGTGATGGCAGGGGTCATGGAGCATTGATATGACAGGGGTAATGGAGCATTGTGATGACAAGGGCATGGAACATTTGTCTGAAAAGTTTCATGGATTATTGTGATGAGAGTGGGCATGGAGCATTGTGATGACAAGGGCACGGAACACAGTGATACATGGGTCATGGAGGATTGTAATGACAAGGGCATGGAGCATTGTGATGAGAAGGGCATCGAGCAGTGTGATGACAAGCACCATGGAGCTTTTTGATGACAATTGCATGGAACAATGTGATGAGAGGTTTCATGGAGTATTGTGATGACAATGGCATGGAGCATTGTGATGCCAAGGGTCATGGAGCTTTGTGATGACAAAGGTCATGGAGCATTTTGATGACAAGGGCGTGGTGCATTGTGATGAGAAGGGTAGGGAGCATTGTGATGACATTGTCATGGACCAATTTGATGAAAAGGGTCATGGAACATTTTGATGAGAGGCGTTATGTAACATTGTGATGTTAGGGGTCATGGAGCATTTTGATGAAAAGGGTCATGGAGCAGTTTGATGACAGGGGTTATGGAACATTGTGATGTCAGGGATCATCAAACATTGTGATGATAAGTGCATGTAGCATTGTGATGACAGGAGTCATGGAACATTGTGATGACAGGGTTGAGGGAGTATTGTGATGAATAGTGATGTAACATTGTGATATCAGTGGTGAGAGAGCATTTTGATTTGAAGTGCATGGAGCATTGTGATGACAAGGTTTATGGAGCATTGTGATGACAAGATTGTGGAGCACTGTGACGACAAGCGCATGGTGCATTGTGATGACATGGGTCATGGAGCATTGTGCTGAGAAAGGCATAGAGCATTGTGATGACAAGGGTCAAAGGGCATTGTGATGAAATGTTCATGAAGCATTGTGGTTAAAAAGGTCACAGAGACTGTTGATGACAAGGGCATGGACCACTGTGATGACAAAGGTCGTGAAGCCTTGTGATGACTGGAGTCACGGAGCATTGTGATGACAGGGGTCATGGAACATTGTGATAACAAGGGCATGGGGCATTGTGATGACAAGGGCATGGAGCATTGGTCTAATAAGTTTCATGGCTTATTGCGATGACAGTTGGAATGGCGCATTGTGATGACAAGGGCATGGAGCATTGTGATGACCAGGTCATTCATTATTGTGAAGACAGGTGTCAGGGAGCATTGTGATGACATATGTAATGGCCCATTGTGATGACAATGCCATGGAGCATTGTGATGCCAAGTGTCATGGAGGATTCTGATGACAAAGGTAATGGAGCATTGTGATGACCATGGCTTGGAGCATTGTGATGACAAGGGTCAGGGAGCATTGTGCTGACAAGTGCATGGAAAATTGTGATGACAAGGGACATGGAGCATTCTGATGACAAGCTTGTGGAGTATTTTGATGACAATGGCATGGAGCATTGTGTTGAAAATGGCATGGTGCATTTTGATGAAAAAGGCATGGAGCCTTTTTGTGACAGGGTTCAAGGAGCATTCTGACGACAAGTGTCAGGGAGCATTGTGATGACAAGTGTATCGAGAATTGTGATGACAAAGGTCATGGAGCATTGTGATGAAAAGGGCATGGAGTATTGTGATGACAGGCATCATGGAGCATTGTGATGACAAGTGTTATGGAACATTGTGATCACAAGGGTTTGGAGCATTGTGATGACAGAGGTCATGGATCATTTTGATTTCAAGGAGCATGGAGCATTGTGATGACAAGGGCATGGAGCAATGTGATCCCAAGGTTCATGGAGGATTGTGATGGCAATGGTAATGGAGTATTGTGATGACAAGTGCATAGAACATTGTAATGACAAGGTCATGTAGCATTTTGCTGACAAAGGCATGGAGCATTGTGATGACAGGTGTCATGGAGCACTGTGATGACAAGCGTCCTGGAGCATTGTGATTACAGGGGTCATGGAGCATTGGGATGACAAGGGCATGCATCATTGTGATGATAAGTGTCATGGAGCATTGGGCTGAAAATGTTCATGGAGTATTGTGATGACAGGCGTCATGGAGCATTGTGATGACTAGGGAATGGAGCATTGTGATGACAAGAGTCCCGGATCATTGTGTTGTCAGGTGATATTGAGCGTTGTGATGACTGTGGTCATGGAGAATTGTGATGATATTGGTCATGGAGCATTGTGATGAGAAGGTCATGGAGCATTGGGCTGAAAATGTTCATGGAGTATTGTGATGACAGGGGTCATGGAGCATTGTGATGATAAGGGAATGGGGCATTTTGATGACAATGTCCTGGAGCATTGTGATGAGAAGACCATGGAGCCTTGTGATGACAAGTCTCATGGAGCATTCTGATGAAAAGGGGAATGGACCATTGTGATTACAGGGTTCTTGGAGCATTGTGGTGACAAGGGCATGGAGCACTGTGATGAGAAGGCCATGGAGCATTCTGATGACATGCATCATGGAGATTTGTGATGACAAGGGCATGAAGCATTGTGATTACAGGGGTCTTGGAGCTTTGTGATGAAAATGGCATGGATCGTTGTGATGAAAAAGGCATGGAGCCTTGTCATGAAAGGGTTCAGGGAGCATACTGATGGCAAGAGTCAGGGAGCATTGTGATGACATGTGTATTGCGCATTGTGATGACAAATGTCATGGTGCATTGTGATGAGAAGTCCATGGATAATTGTGATGAGTAGCGTCATGGGGTATTGTGATGACAAGTGTTATGGAACATTGTGATCACAAGGCTTTGGAGCATTTTGATGACAGAGGTCATGGAGCATTTTGATTTCATTGTGATGACAAGAGCATGAAGCATTATGATGATGGGCATGGTGCATTGTGATGACAGGGTTCATGGAGCATTGTGATGAAAGGTGGCATGGAGCTTTGGTCTGACAAGTTTCATGGATTATTTTGATGACAGTGGGCATGGCACATTGTGATGACAAGGTCATGGAGCATTGTGATGACAAGGTCATGGAGTATTGTGAAGACAGGTGTCAGGGAGCATTGTGATGACATATGTCATGTTCCATTGTGATGACAATAGCACGGAGCATTGTGATGCCAAGTGTCATGGAGGATTGTTGTGACAAAGGTAAAGGAGCATTGAGATGATAAGCGCATGGAGCATTGAGATGACAAGGGCCATTGATAATTTTAATGTCCATGTCCTGAAACATTGTGATGACAAGCGCATGGAGCTTCCTATGACAGGGGTCATGGAGCATTGCGATGACATGTGCATGGAGTATTGTTATGACAAGAGCATATAACATTGTGATGAGAAGTGCCATGGAGCATTGTGATGACAAGGACGTGGAGAATTGTGAGGACAAGAGACATTGAGCTTTGAGATGACCAGGGCATGGAGCATTGTGATGGCAAAACCGTGGAGAATTGTGATGAGAAGACCTTGGGTAATTGTGATGACGAGCATCATGGAGCACTGTAATGACAAGGGGCATGAAGCATTGTGATGACAGGTGTCAGGGAGCATTGTGATGACAGGGGTCATGGAGCATTGTGATGACAAGGACATGGAGCATTGTGATGACAAGGGTACGGAACATTGTGATGAAAAGTGCCATTGAGAATTTTGATGATAAAGTCGTGAAGCATTGTGATGACAAACACTTGGAGCTTGCTATGACAGGGGTCATGGAACATTGCAATGACAAGTGCATGGAGAATTGTGATGTAATGAGCATGTAACGTTGTGATGAGAAGTGTCATGTAGCATTGTGATGACAAGTACATGGAGAATTGTTATGACAAGGGACATGGAGCATTGTGATAACCAGGGAATGGAGCATTGTGATGACAGGGGTCATGGAGCATTATTATGACAAGGGCCATGGTGCATTCTGATATAAGATATCATTTATGAAGGGAATGTAAACCTGGCTACATATGAACTGAATTCGGAAAGAGAACAGAGTCTAAGATTTAGAAAACACTCTTATGCTTGCTTAAGGGGGAAGGAGAGGTGGGGAGACTCACAAAACCAGAGTTTGATATTAACACAGGTACCGTTCCATAATCCAAATACAGAAGAGACAAGCCCGACTCCTTCCTCAGTGAATGGGACTCAACATCCCTATTCCCCACAGAGAAATATATCTGACTAGTAAGGATCTTAAAACCTATGTATTGATATGTCTCCATAAGGGAACCAAGTGTGTCTAGAATGCCATAAACACGGCAGTGAGAATCAGCTCAAACCCACTATAAAAAGGAATTTCAAAACAAAACCAAGAAACAGTGAAATTCTTACACAATACCTTCAGGGGTTCTGATGAAACTTGGAATGACCCTATCTACAACAACAGCTGGATGTGGCATAAGGCTGTTCACTTGGGACTGAGAGGATTGGTGAGATTGGGTGTGAAAATGCAGACGCTTTAAAGCAATAATGCCTGCCACTGATTCCATGGTTCCCAACTCTCCAGGTAGAAGGGAATATCACTACAGTTATAACATGTATGGGAAACCTAGAGAATGGACACCATCTGATGGTGAAAGGTTTCTAAAACTCTACTAATTTTTTTCT
The DNA here is from genome assembly GCF_949752795.1 of Hyperoodon ampullatus. Taxonomy (NCBI): domain Eukaryota; kingdom Metazoa; phylum Chordata; class Mammalia; order Artiodactyla; family Ziphiidae; genus Hyperoodon; species Hyperoodon ampullatus. Next base: position 1,120,245 of record NW_027640495.1, on the reverse strand, counting down.
CTCCATGTGCTGCAGCTTGACATTCCAACTGCCTTAATATCAATCTCCCAACTTGGAGAGTCAGCCCCTATAACCTCCTGGTTCGCACAGTTGGCACATTGTGCAGAGGATATAAGGGAAGAGGGAGAACCAATGAGAGAGTAGCTGTAGGCATTTGGACGACCACATGTCACTCTAATTTCCCGTCACGAAGAAGAATTAACCAAACTCTCAGCCTGCCCCACCCCAATAACTAATATAGGTCCTGAAGCAAAATTGTGGGTTTGCGGTCAGCTCACAAAAACACAAGTTGAAAAATGGAGCTCAGGGGCACAGCAATTCACTAACTTGCAGAGTTATACAGGACTACTCTCTTCCAAAAATCTGTTGAGAAAAAGCCATGAGGCGGACTTGAAAATGAGGGAGATTTGCACGAAACAGATTTCCAGAAGTACATTGGAATCGCCTTTAAACACAGGAAAAGCATCACAACTTCGACAATTATGGAATTGTCCATAAAGGGCGCATGTGTTTTCCCCTGAATATATTCAGGAGAAAACGCATACACCCATTTTGGCCAACCAAGCAACCGCACAATGCAAATCTGCACTACAAAGAAGTATCACTTCCCACCAGTCAAAAGGGATATCCGTAAAATGTGTACAAACCAGAAAGGCAAGAGGGGCTCTGGAGAACAGGGAGCCTTGTTATGCTGATGGGTGGGATGTAGATTGCCAACAGCCACTCTGGAGGAGTGCATTGTGTTCCCTAAAAGAATTAAACAACAGAGCTTCACAACCTAAGGCACTTCCAGTCATGGGAATATACCTTGGGAATATTGAAAATCAATAAGACACAGCCAACCCAAAATATAGGGCAGCACTGCTTACAAGAACCTCGACTTCGGGACACCTTAAATATCCCAGGAAAGACAAAAATTGTAAAGAAATTGTGGTACATACGTACGAAGGAATATCCCTCAGCCATGAAATCAATGTCATAAGGCCAGTAGCAGCATAATGAGTGGATTCATGTACGATGATTGTAACTGAAATAAGTCACACAGAAAAAGAAACTTATCATAAGATATCACTTATGAAGGTCTTGTAAACATGGCTACACATGAACTGAATTAGGAAAGAGAAGAGTCTCACATTTAGAAAACACTCTTATGCCTGCTCAAGAGGAAAGGAGAGGTGGGGTGATGCATAAAACCAGAGTTTGATATTAGCACAGGTACGGTTGCATAATCCAAATACAGAATAGACAAGACCAACTCTTTCCTCACTGAATGGGGCTCAACACCCCTATTCCCCGCAGAGTAGTATATCTGACTAGTAAGAATCTTAAAACCTATGTATTGATATGTCTCCATAAGGTAACCAAGTGTGTCTAGAACGACATAAACACGGCAGTGAGAATCAGCTCAAACCCACTATAAAAATGAATTTCAAAACAAAACAAATAAACAGTGAAATTCTTACACAATACCTTCAGGGGTTCTGATGAAACTTAGAATGACCCTATCTACAACAACAGCTGGATGTGGCATAAGGCTGGTCACTTGGGACTGAGAGGATTGGTGAGATTTGGTGAGAAAATGCAGACCGTTTAAAGCAATAATACCTGGCACCCATTCCATGGTTCCCAACTCTCCAGGTAGAAGGGAATATCACTACAGTTATAACATGTATGGGAAACCTAGAGAATGGACACCATCTGATGGTGAAAGGTTTCTAAAACTCTACTAATTTTTTTCTCTCCTTGTGCACCAGTTTGACATTCCAACTGCTTTAGTATCAATCTCCCAAATTGGAGAGTCAGCACCTTAACCTCCTGGTTCGCACAGTTGGCACGTTTTGCAGAGGATATAAGGGAAGAGGGAGAAAAAATTAGAGAGTAGCTGTAGGCATTTGGATGGCCACATGTCACTCTAAATTCCCGTAACGAAGAAGAATTAACAAACTCTGAGCCAGCCTCCCCAATGGAACCAGTATAGGTCCTGAAGCAAAATTGTGGATTGACAGTCAGCCTACAAAAACGCGAGTTGAAAAATGGAGCTCAGGGGCACAGCAATTCACTAACTTGCGGAGTTATAAAGGACTACTCTCTTCCAAAAATCTGTTGAGAGAAAGCCATGAGGCGGACTTGAAAATGAGGCAGAAGTGCACGAAACAGATTTCCAGAAGTACATTGGAATCGCCTTTAAACACAGGAAAAGCATCAAAACTTCGACAATTATGGAATTGTCCATAAAGGGTGCATGCGTTTTCTCCTGAATATATTCAGGAGAAAACGCATGCGCCCATTTTGGCCAACCAAGCAACCGCACAATGCAAATCTGCACTACAAAGAAGTATCACTTCCAACCGGTCAAAAGGGACATCCGTAAAATGTGTAAAAACCAGAAAGGCAAGACAGGCCCTGGAGAACTGGGAGCCTTGTTATGCTGATGGGCGGGATGTAAATTGCCAACTGCCTCTCTGGAGGAGTGCATTGTGTTCCCTAAAACAAGTAAACAACAGAGCTACAGAGCCAAGGGCACTTCCAGTCTAGGGAATATACCTTGGGAAAACTGAAAATCAATAAGACAGAGCCACCCCAAAATTTAGGGCTGCACTGCTTACAAGGACCTCAACTTGGGTACACCTTAAATATCCCAGGAAATATAAAAATGGTTCAAAAAATTGTGGTACTTACGTACGATGGAATATCCCTCAGCCATGAAATCAATGTCATAAGACCAGTAGCAGCAAAATGGGTGGATTCAGGTACGATGATTCTAAGTGAAATAAGTCACACAGAAAAAGAAACTTATCATAAGATATCACTTATGAAGATCCTGTAAACATGGCTACACTTGAACTGAGTTAGGAAAGAGAACAGTGTCTCACATTGAGAAAACACTCTTATGCCTGCTTAAGGGGGAAGGTGAGGTGGGGTGATGCATAAAACGAGAGTATGATATAAGCACAGGTACCGTTCCAAAAACCAACTATGGAATAGACAAGACCTACACCTTCCTCAGTGAAAGGGACTCAAAACCCCATATTTCCCGCAGAGGAATATATCAGACTAGTAAGAATCTTAAAACCTATGTATTGATATATCTCCATAAGGGAATCAAGTGTGTCTAGACTGGCATAAACATGGCAGCGAGAATCAGCTCAAACCCACTATAAAAAGGAATTTCAAAAACAAAACAAAAAAACTGGGAAATTCTTTACAATTCCTTCAGGGTCTCTGATGAAACGTGGAATGACCTATCTACAACGACAGCTGGATGTGGCATAAGGCTGGACACTTGGGGCTGAGACGATTGGTGAGATTGGGTGAGCAAATGCAGACCCTTTAAAGCAATAAGGCATGGAACCCATTCCATGGGTCCCAACTCTCCAGGTTGAAGGGAATATTACTACAGTTATAACATGTACGGGAAACCTAGGGAACGGACACACAGTGAATATGAAAGGTTTCTAAAACTGAAGGAATACTCCCTCTCCTGGTGCTCCGGTTTGACTTTCCATCTGCTTTACTATCAATCTCCCAACTTGGAGAGACAGCCCCTTTAACCTCCTGGTTTGCAGAGGTTGCCAATTTGGCAGAGGATGAAAGGGAAGAGGGAGAACCAATGAGAGAGTAGCTGTTAGGCATTTGGAGGGGGACATATCACTCTAACTTCCCGGCAGGATGAAGAATTAACCAAAGTCTCAGCCACCCACCGGGAACCAGCATAGGTCCTGAACCAAAATTTTGGACTTGCGGTCAGCTCACCAAAAACGAGTTGAAAAATGGAGCTCAGGGCCACAGCAATTCACAAACTGGCCGAGTAATAAAGGACAACTATCGTCCAAAAATCTGTTGAGGGAAGGCAACGAGGCGGACTTGAAAGCGAGGCAGAATAGCAGGAAACAGATTTCAAGAGGTACGTTGGAATTGCCTTTAAAGCACAGGAAGAGGGGCACAACTTCGACAATGATGCACTTGGCCAAAAAGGGCGTATGCGTTTTCTCCTGAATATATTCAGGAGAAAACGCATACGCCCTTTTTGGCCAAGCAAGCAAGCGGGCAATGCAAATCTGCACTACAGAGAAGTATCACTTCCCACCGGTCAAAAGGATCATCCACAAAATGTGTAAAAACCAGAAAGGCAAGACAGCCCATGGAGTACAGAGAGTCTTGTTATGCTGATGGGTGGGATGTAAATTGCCAACTGCCTCTCTGGAGGAGTGCATTGTGTTCCCAAAAACAAGTAAAGAACAGAGCTACAGAGCCAAGGGCACTTCCAGTCTAGGGAATATACCTTGGGAAAACTGAAAATCAATAAGACAGAGCCACCCCAAAATTTAGGGCTGCACTGCTTACAAGGACCTCAACTTGGGTACACCTTAAGTATCCCAGGAAATATAAAAATGGTTCAAAAAATTGTGGTCCTTATGTACGATGGAATATCCCTCAGATATTAAATATATGTCATTAGACCATTATCAGCAAAATGAGTGGATTCAGGTACGATGATTCTAAGTGAAATAAGTCACACAGAAAAAGAAACTTACCCTAAGATATCACTCATGAAGATCCTGTAAACATGGCTACACTTGAACTGAGTTAGGAAAGAGAACAGAGTCTCACATTAAGAAAACACTCTTATGCCTGCTTAAGGGGGAAGGAGAGGTGGGGTGATGCATAAACCCAGAGTTTGATATAAGCACAGGTACTGTTCCAAAAACCAACTATGGAATAGACAAGACCTACACTTTCTTCAGTGAAAGGGTCTCAAAACAACTTATTTCCTGCACAGGAATATATCTGACTAGTAAGAATCTTAAAACCTATGTATTGATATGTCTCCATAAGGGAATCAAGTGTGTCTAGACTGGCATAAACATGGCAGCGAGAATCAGCTCAAAACCAGTATAAAAAGGAATTTCAAAAACAAAACAAAAAAACTGGGAAATTCTTTACAAATCCTTCAGGGTCTCTGATGAAACCTGGAATGACCCTATGTACAATGACAGCTGGATGTGGCATAAGGCTGGACACTTGGGACTGAGACGATTGGTGAGATTGGGTGAGCAAATGCAGACCCTTTAAAGCAATAAGGCATGGAACACTTTCCATGGGTCCCAACTCTCCAGGTTGAAGGGAATATTACTACAGCTATGACATGTACGGGAAACCTATAGAACGGACACACTGTGAATAAGAAAAGTTTCTAAAACTCAACGAATAGTCCCTCTCCTGGTGCTCCGGTTTGACTTTCCATCTGCTTTACTATCAATCTCCCAACTTGGGGAGACAGCCCCTTTAACCTCCTGGTTCGCACAGGTTTCCAATTTGGCAGAGGATGAAAGGGAAGAGGGAGAACCAATGAGAGAGTAGCTGTTAGGCATTAGGACGGGCACATGTCACTCTGATTTCCCGGCAGGAAGAAGAATTAACCAAAGTCTCAGCCACCCACCGGGAACCAGTATAGGTTCTGAGCCAAAATTTTGGACTTGCAGTCAGCTCACAAAAAACGAGTTGAAAAATGGAGCTCAGGGGCACAGCAATTCACAAACTGGCCGAGTAATAAAGGACAACTATCGTTCAAAAATCTGTTGAGGGAGGACAAAAACCGGACTTGAAAGCGAGGCCGAATAGGAAGAAACAGATTTCAACAGGTACGTTGGCATCGGTTTTAAAGCACAGGAAGAGGGGCACAACATCGAAAAAGATGCACTTGGCCAAAAAGGGCGTATGCATTTTCTCCTGAATATATTCAGGAGAAAACGCATACGCCCTTTTTGGCCAAGCAAGCAAGCGGGCAATGCAAATCTGCACTACAAAGAAGTATCACTTCCCACCGGTCAAAAGGGACATCCACAAAATGTGTAAAAACCAGAAAGGCAAGACAGGCTCTGGAGAACAGGGAGCCTTGTTATGCTGATGGGCGGGATGTAAATTGCCAACTGGCTCTCTGGAGGAGTGCATTGTGTTCCCTAAAATAAGTAAACAACAGAGCTACAGAGCCAAGGGCACTTCCAGTCTTGGGAATATACCTTGGGAAAACTGAAAATCAATAAGACAGAGCCACCCCAAAATTTAGGGCTGCACTGCTTACAAGGACCTCAACTTGGGTACACCTTAAATATCCCAGGATATACAAAAATGGTTCAAAAAATTGTGGTACTTATGTACGATGGAATATGCCTCAGCCATGAAATCAATGTCATAAGACCAGTAGCAGCAAAATCGGTGGATTCAGGTACGATGATTCTAAGTGAAATAAGTCACACAGAAAAAGAAACTTATCATAAGATATCACTTATGAAAATCCTGTAAACATGGCTACACTTGAACTGAGTTAGAAAAGAGAACAGAGTCTCACATTTAGAAAACACTCTTATGCCTGCTTTATGGGGAAGGAGAGGTGGGGTGATGCATAAAACCAGAGTTTGATATAAGCACCGGTACCGTTCCAAAAACCAACTGTTGAATAGACAAGACCTATACCTTCCTCAGTGAAAGGGACTCAACGCCCCATATTTCCCGCAGCGGAATATATCTGACTAGTAAGAATCTTAAAACCTATGTATTGATATGTCTCCGTAAGGGAAACAAGTGTTTCTAGACTGGCATAAACATGGCAGCGAGAATCAGCTCAAACCCACTATAAAAAGGAATTTCAAAAAAAAAACAAAAAAACTGGGAAATTCTTTACAATTGCTTCAGGGTCTCTGACGAAACCTGGAATGACCTTATGTACAACGACAGCTGGATGAGGCATAAGGCTGGACACTTGGGACTGAGAGGATTGGTGAGATTGGGTGAGCAAATGCAGCCCCTTTAAAGCACAAATGCCTGGCACCCATTCCATGGGTCCCAACTCTCCAGGTTGAAGGGAATATTACTACAGATATAACATGTACGGGAAACCTAGAGAACGGACACACTGTGAATACGAAAGGTTTCTAAAACTCAACGAATTGTCCCTCTCCTGGTGCTCCGGTTTGACTTTCCATCTGCTTTACTATCAATCTCCCAACTTGGAGAGACAGCCCCTTTAACCTCCTGGTTCGCACAGGTTTCCAATTTGGCAGAGGATGAAAGGGAAGAGGGAGAACCAATGAGAGAGTAGCTGTTAGGCATTTGGACGGGCACATATCACTGTAATTTCCCAGCAGGAAGAAGAATTAACCAAAGTCTCAGCCACCCACCGGGAACCAGTATAGGTTCTGAGCCAAAATTTTGGACTTGCAGTCAGCTCACAAAAAACGAGTTGAAAAATGGAGCTCAGGGGCACAGCAATTCACAAACTGGCCGAGTAATAAAGGACAACTATCGTTCAAAAATCTGTTGAGGGAGGACAAAAACCGGACTTGAAAGCGAGGCAGAATAGGAAGAAACAGATTTCAACAGGTACGTTGGCATCGGTTTTAAAGCACAGGAAGAGGGGCACAACATCGAAAAAGATGCACTTGGCCAAAAAGGGCGTATGCATTTTCTCCTGAATATATTCAGGAGAAAACGCATACTCCCTTTTTGGCCAAGCAAGCAAGCGGGCAATGCAAATCTGCACTACAAAGAAGTATCACTTCCCACCGGTCAAAAGGGACATCCACAAAATGTGTAAAAACCAGAAAGGCAAGACAGGCTCTGGAGAACAGGGAGCCTTGTTATGCTGATGGGCGGGATGTAAATTGCCAACTGGCTCTCTGGAGGAGTGCATTGTGTTCCCTAAAACAAGTAAACAACAGAGCTACAGAGCCAAGGGCACTTCCAGTCTTGGGAATATACCTTGGGAAAACTGAAAATCAATAAGACAGAGCCACCCCAAAATTTAGGGCTGCACTGCTTACAAGGACCTCAACTTGGGTACACCTTAAATATCCCAGGATATACAAAAATGGTTCAAAAAATTGTGGTACTTACGTACGATGGGATATCCCTCAGCCATGAAATCAATGTCATAAGACCAGTAGCAGCAAAATCGGTGGATTCAGGTACGATGATTCTAAGTGAAATAAGTCACACAGAAAAAGAAACTTATCATAAGATATCACTTATGAAAATCCTGTAAACATGGCTACACTTGAACTGAGTTAGGAAAGAGAACAGAGTCTCACATTTAGAAAACACTCTTATGCCTGCTTTATGGGGAAGGAGAGGTGGGGTGATGCATAAAACCAGAGTTTGATATAAGCACCGGTACCGTTCCAAAAACCAACTATTGAATAGACAAGACCTACACCTTCCTCAGTGAAAGGGACTCAACGCCCCATATTTCCCGCAGCGGAATATATCTGACTAGTAAGAATCTTAAAACCTATGTATTGATATGTCTCCGTAAGGGAATCAAGTGTGTCTAGACTGGCATAAACATGGCAGCGAGAATCAGCTCAAACCCACTATAAAAAGGAATTTCAAAAAAAAAACAAAAAAACTGGGAAATTCTTTACAATTGCTTCAGGGTCTCTGACGAAACCTGGAATGACCTTATGTACAACGACACCTGGATGAGGCATAAGGCTGGACACTTGGGACTGAGAGGATTGGTGAGATTGGGTGAGCAAATGCAGCCCCTTTAAAGCACAAATGCCTGGCACCCATTCCATGGGTCCCAACTCTCCAGGTTGAAGGGAATATTACTACAGATATAACATGTACGGGAAACCTAGAGAACGGACACACTGTGAATACGAAAGGTTTCTAAAACTCAACGAATAGTCCCTCTCCTGGTGCTCCGGTTTGACTTTCCATCTGCTTTACTATCAATCTCCCAACTTGGAGAGACAGCCCCTTTAACCTCCTGGTTCGCACAGGTTTCCAATTTGGCAGAGGATGAAAGGGAAGAGGGAGAACCAATGAGAGAGTAGCTGTTAGGCATTTGGACGGGCACATATCACTCTAACTACGTAGCAGGAAGAAGAATTAACCAAAGTCTCAGCCTCCCACCGGGAACCAGCATAGGTCCTGAACCAAAATTTTGGACTTGCGGTCCGCTCACAAAAAACGAGTTGAAAAATGGAGCTCAAGGGCACAGCAATTAAAAAACTGGCAGAGTAATAAAGGACAACTATCGTCCGAAAATCTGTTAAGGGAAGGCAACGAGGCGGAATTGAAAGCGAGGCAGAATCGCAGGAAACAGATTTCAAGAGGTACGTTGGAATCGCCTTTAAAGCACAGGAAGAGGGGCACAACTTCGACAATGATGCACTTGGCCAAAAAGGGCGTATGCGTTTTCTCCTGAATATATTCAGGAGAAAACGCATACGCCCTTTTTGGCCAAGCAAGCAAGCAGGCAACGCTAATCTGCACTACAAAGTAGTATCACTTCCCACTGGTCAAAAGGGACATCCACAAAATGTGTAAAAACCAGAAAGGTAAGACCGGCCCTGGAGAACAGGGAGCCTTGTTATGCTGATGGGCGGGATGTACATTGCCAACTGCCTCTCTGGAGGAGTGCATTGTGTTCCCTAAAACAAGTAAAAAACAGAGCTACAGAGCCAAGGGCACTTCCAGTCTAGGGAATATACCTTGGGAAAACTGAAAATCAATAAGACAGAGCCACCCCAAAATTTAGGGCTGCACTGCTTACAAGGACCTCAACTTGGGTACACCTTAAATATCCCAGGAAATATAAAAATGGTTCAAAAAATTGTGGTACATACGTACAATGGAATATCACTGAGCCATGAAATCAATGTCATAAGACCAGTAGCAGCAAAATGGGTGGATTCAGGTACGATGATTCTAAGTGAAATAAGTCACACAGAAAAAGAAACTTATCATAAGATATCACTTATGAAGATCCTATAAACATGGCTACACTTGAACTGAGTTAGGAAAGAGAACAGTGTCTCACATTTATTTTATTTATTTATTTTTTTTGCGGTATGCGGGCCTCTCACTGTTGTGGCCTCTCCCGTTGCAGAGCACAGGCTCCGGACGTGCAGGCTCAGCGGCCATGGCTCACGGGCCCAGCCGCTTCGCGGCATGTGGGATCCTCCCGGATCGGGGCACAAACCCGTGTCCCCTGCATCGGCAGGCGGACTCTCAACCACTGCGCCACCAGGGAAACCCAGTGTCTCACATTTAGAAAACACTCTTATGCCTGCTTAAGGGGGAAGGAGAGGTGGGGAGATGCATAAAACCAGAGTTTGATATAAGCACAGGTACCGTTCCAAAAACCAACTATGGAATAGACAAGACCTACACCTTCTTCAGTGAAAGGGACTCAAAACAACATATTTCCCACAGAGGAATATATCTGACTAGTAAGAATCTTAAAACCTATGTATTGATATGTCTCCGTAAGGGAATCAAGTGTGTCTAGACTGGCATAAACATGGCAGCGAGAATCAGCTCAAACCCACTATAAAAAGGAATTTCAAAAACAAAACAAAAAAGCTGGGAAATTGTTTACAATTCCTTCAGGGTCTCTGATGAAACCTGGAATGACCCTATCTACAACGACAGCTGGATGTGGCATAATGCTGGACACTTGGGACTGAGAGGTTTGGTGAGATTGGGTGAGCAAAGGCAGACCCTTTAAAGCACAAATGCCTGGCACCCATTCCATGGGTCCCAACTCTCCAGGTTGAAGGGAATATTACTACAGCTATAACATGTACGGGAAACCTAGAGAAAGGACACACTGTGAATACGAAAGGTTTCTAAAACTCAACGAATAGTCCCTCTCCTGGTGCTCCGGTTTGACTTTCCATCTGCTTTACTATCAACCTCCCAAATTGGAGAGACAGCCCCTTTAACCTCCTGGTTCGCACAGGTTTCCAATTTGGCAGAGGATGAAAGGGAAGAGGGAGAACCAATGAGAGAGTAGCTGTTAGGCATTTGGACGGGCACATATCGCTCTAACTTCCCGGCAGGAAGAAGAATTAACCAAAGTCTCAGCCCGCCACTGGAAACCAGCACAGGTCCTGAACCTAAATTTTGGACTTGCGGTCAGCTCACAAAAAACGAGTTGCAAAATGGAGCTCAAGGGCACAGCAATTCACAAACTGGCAGAGTAATAATGGACAACTATCGTCCAAAAATCTGTTGAGGGAAGGCAACGAGGCTGCCTTGAAATCGAGGCACAATAGCAGGAAACAGATTTCAAGAGGTACGTTGGAATCGCCTTTAAAGCACAGGAACAGGGGCACAACTTCGACAATGGTGCACATGGCCAAAAAGGGCGTATGCGTTTTCTCCTGAATATATTCAGGAGAAAACGCATACGCCCTTTTTGGCCAAGCAAGCAAGCGGGCAATGCAAATCTGCACTACAAAAAAGTATCACTTCCCACCGGTCAAAAGGGACATCCACAAAATGTGTAAAAAGCAGAAAGGCAAGACAGGCCCTGGAGAAGAGGGAGTCTTGTTATGCTGATGGTTGGGATGTAAACTGCCAACTGCCTTTCTGGATCAGTACATTGTGTTCCCTAAAACAAGTAAAGAACAGAGCTACAGAGCAAAGGGCACTTCCAGTCTAGGGAATATACCTTGGGAAAACTGAAAATCAATAAGACAGAGCCACCCCAAAATTTAGGGCTGCACTGCTTACAAGGACCTCAACATGGGTACACCTTAAATATCCCAGGAAATTTAAAAATGGTTCAAAAAATTGTGGTACTTACGTACAATGGAATATCCCTCAGCCATGAAGTCAATGTCATAAGACCAGTAGCAGCAAAATGGGTGGATTCAGGTACGATGATTCTAAGTGAAATAAGTCACACAGAAAAAGAAACTTATCATAAGATATCACTTATGAAGATCCTGTAAACATGGCTACACTTGAACTGAGTTAGGAAAGAGAACAGTGTCTCACATTTAGAAAACACTCTTATGCCTGCTTAAGGGGAAAGGAGAGGTGGGATGATGCATAAAACCAGAGTTTGATATAAGCACAGGTACCGTTCCAAAAACCAACTATGGAATAGACAAGACCTACACCTTCCTCAGTGAAAGGGACTCAAAACCCCATATTTCCCACAGAGGAATATATCTGACTAGTAGAATCTTAAAACCTATGTATTGATATGTCTACGTAAGGGAATCAAGTGTGTCTATACTGGCATAAACAAGGCAGCGAGAATCAGCTCAAACCCACTATAAAAAGGAATTTCAAAAACAAAACAAAAAAACTGGGAAATTCTTTACAATTCCTTCAGAGTCTCTGATGAAACCTGGAATGACCCTATCTTCAACGACAGCTGGATGTGGCATAAGGCTGGACACTTGGGACTGAGAGTATTGGTGAGATTGGGTGAGCAAATGCAGACCCTTTAAAGCAATAATGCATGGCACCCATTCGATGGTTCCCAACTCTCCAGGTTGAAGGGAATATTACTACAGTTATAACATGTACGGAAAACCTAGAGAACGGACACACTGTGAATACGAAAGGTTTCTAAAACTCAACGAATAGTCCCTCTCCTGGTGCTCCGGTTTGACTTTCCATCTGCTTTACTATCAACCTCCCAACTTGGAGAGACAACCCCTTTAAACTCCTGGTTCGCACAGGTTGCCAATTTGGCAGAGGATGAAAGGGAAGAGGGAGAACCAATGAGAGAGTAGCTGTTAGGCATTTGGACGGGCACATATCACTGTAATTTCCCAGCAGGAAGAAGAATTAACCAAAGTCTCAGCCACCCACCGGGAACCAGTATAGGTCCTGAACCAAAATTTAGGACTTGCGGTGAGCTCACCAAAAACGAGTTGAAAAATGGAGCTCAGGGGCCCAGCAATTCAGAAACTTGCCGAGTAATAAAGGACAACTATCGTCCAAAAATCTGTTGAGGGCAGGCATCGAGGCGGACTTGAAAGCGAGGCAGAATAGCAGGAAACAGATTTCAAGAGGTACGGTGGAATCACTTTAAAGCACAGGAAGAGGGGCACAACTTCGACAATGATGCACTTGGCAAAAAAGGGCGTATGCGTTTTCTCCAGAATATATTCAGGAGTAAACGCATACGACCTTTTTGGCCAAGCAAGCAAGCGGGCAATGCAAATCTGCACTACAAAGAAGTATCACTTCCCACCGGTCAAAAGGGACATCCACAAAATGTGTAAAAACCAGAAAGGCAAGACAGGCCCTGGAGAACAGGGAGCCTTGTTATGCTGATGGGCGGGATGTAAATTGCCAACTGCCTCTCTGTAGGAGTGCATTGTGTTCCCTAAAACAAGTAAACAACAGAGCTACAGAGCCAAGGGCACTTCCAGTCTAGGGAATATACCTTGGGAAAACTGAAAATCAATAAGACAGAGCCACCCCAAAATTTAGGGCTGCACTGCTTACAAGGACCTCAACTTGGGTACACCTTAAATATCCCAGGAAATATAAAAATGGTTCAAAAAATTGTGGTACTTACGTACGATGGAATATCCCTCAGCCATGAAATCAATGTCATAAGACCAGTAGCAGCAAAATGGGTGGATTCAGGTACGATGATTCTAAGTGAAATAAGTCACACAGAAAAAGAAACTTATCATAAGATATCACTTATGAAGATCCTGTAAACATGGTTACACTTGAACTGAGTTAGGAAAGAGAACAGAGTCTCACATTTAGAAAACACTCTTATGCCTGCTTAAGGGGGAAGGAGAGGTGGGGTGATGCATAAAACCAGAGTTTGATATAAGCACAGGTACCGTTCCAAAAACCAACTATGGAATAGACAAGACCTACACCTTCCTCAGTGAAAGGGAATCAAAACACCATATTTCCCGCAGAGGAATATATCTGACTAGTAAGAATCTTAAAACCTATGTATTGATATGTCTCCGTAAGGGAATCAAGTGTGTCTAGACTGGCATAAACATGGCAGCGAGAATCAGCTCAAACCCACTATAAAAAGGAATTTCAAAAACAAAACAAAAAAACTGGGAAATTCTTTACAATTCCTTCAGGGTCTCTGATGAAACCTGGAATGACCCTATCTACAAGGACAGCTGGAAGTGGCATAAGGCTGGACACTTGGGACTGAGAGGATTGGTGAGATTGGGTGAGCAAATGCAGACCATTTAAAGCAATAATGCATGGCACACATTCCATGGGTCCCAACTCTCCAGTTTGAAGGGAATATTACTACAGCTATAACATGTACGGGAAACCTAGAGAACGGACACACTGTGAATACGAAAGGTTTTTAAAACTCAACGAATAGTCCCTCTCCTGGTGCTCCGGTGTGACTTTCCATCTGCTTTACTATCAACCTCCCAACTTGGAGAGACAGCCCCTTTAACCTCCTGTATCGCACAGGTTGCAATTTGGCAGAGGATACAAGGGAAGAGGGAGAACCAATGAGAGAGTAGCTGTTAGGCATTTGGACGGGCACATATCACTGTAATTTCCCGGCAGGAAGAAGAATTAACCAAAGTCTCAGCCACCCACCGGGAACCAGTATAGGTCCTGAACCAAAATTTTGGACCTGCGGTCAGCTCACCAAAAACGAGTTGAAAAATGGAGCTCAGGGGCCCAGCAATTGAGAAACTTGCCGAGTAATAAAGGACAACTATCGTCCAAAAATCTGTTGAGGGAAGGCATCGAGGCGGACTTGAAAGCGAGGCAGAATAGCAGGAAACAGATTTCAAGAGGTACGGTGGAATCAATTTAAAGCACAGGAAGAGGGGCACAACTTCGACAATGATGCACTTGGCAAAAAAGGGCGTATGCGTTTTCTCCAGAATATATTCAGGAGTAAACGCATACGACCTTTTTGGCCAAGCAAGCAAGCGGGCAATGCAAATCTGCACTACAAAGAAGTATCACTTCCCACCGGTCAAAAGGGACATCCACAAAATGTGTAAAAAACAGAAAGGCAAGACAGGCCCTGGAGAACAGGGAGCCTTGTTATGCTGATGGGCGGTATGTAAATTGCCAACTGCCTCTCTGGAGGAGTGCATTGTGTTCCCTAAAACAAGTAAACAACAGAGCTACAGAGCCAAGGGCACTTCCAGTCTAGGGAATATACCTTGGGAAAACTGAAAATCAATAAGACAGAGCCACCCCAAAATTTAGGGCTGCACTGCTTACAAGGACCTCAACTTGGGTACACCTTAAATATCCCAGGAAATATAAAAATGGTTCAAAAAATTGTGGTACTTCCATACGATGGAATATCCCTCAGCCATGAAATCAATGTCATAAGACCAGTAGCAGCAAAATGGGTGGATTCAGGTACGATGATTCTAAGTGAAATAAGTCACACAGAAAAAGAAACTTATCATAAGATATCACTTATGAAGTTCCTGTAAACATGGTTACACTTACTGAGTTAGGGAAGAGAACAGTGTCTCACATTTAGAAAACACTCTTATGCCTGCTTAAGGGGGAAGGAGAGGTGGGGTGATGCATAAAACCAGAGTTTGATATAAGCACAGGTACCGTTCCAAAAACCAACTATGGAATAGACAAGACCTACACCTTTCTCAGTGAAAGGGACTCAAAACACCATATTTCACGCAGAGGAATATATCAGACTAGTAAAATTCTTAAAACCTATGTATTGATATGTCTCCGTAAGCGAATCAAGTGTGTCTAGACTGGCATAAACATGGCAGCGTGAATCAGCTCAAATCCACTATAAAAAGGAATTTCAAAAACAAAACAAAAAAACTGGGAAATTCTTTATAATTCCTTCAGGGTCTCTGATGAAACCTGGAATGACCCTATCTACAAGGACAGCTGGATGTGGCATAAGGCTGGACACTTGGGACTGAGAGGATTGGTGAGATTTGGTGAGCAAATGCAGACCCTTTAAAGCAATAATGCATGGCACACATTCCATGGGTCCCAACTCTCCAGTTTGAAGGGAATATTACTACAGCTATAACATGTACGGGATACCTAGAGAACGGACACACTGTGAATACGAAAGGTTTCTAAAACTCAACGAATAGTCCCTCTCCTGGTGCTCCGGTTTGACTTTCCATCTGCTTTACTATCAACCTCCCAACTTGGAGAGACAGCCCCTTTAACCTCCTGGTTCGCACAGGTTGCAATTTGGCAGAGGATAAAAGGGAAGAGGGAGAACCAATGAGAGAGTAGCTGTTAGGCATTTGGACGGGCACATATCACTGTAATTTCCCGGCAGGAAGAAGAATTAACCAAAGTCTCAGCCACCCACCGGGAACCAGTATAGGTCCTGAACCAAAATTTTGGACCTGCGGTCAGCTCACCAAAAACGAGTTGAAAAATGGAGCTCAGGGGCACAGCAATTCACAAACTGGCCGAGTAATAAAGGACAACTATCGGCCAAAAATCTGTTGAGGGAAGGCAACTAGGCGGACTTGAAAGCGAGGCAGAATAGCAGGAAACAGATTTCAAGAGTTACGTTGGAATCACCTTTAAAGCACAGGAAGAGGGGCACAACTTCGACAATGATGCACTTGGACAAAAAGGGCGTAAGCGTTTTCTCCTGAATATATTCAGGAGAAAACGCATACGCCCTTTTTGGCCAAGCAAGCAAGCGGGCAATGCAAATCTGCACTACAAAGAAGTATCACTTCCCACCGGTCAAAAGGGACATCCACAAAGTGTGTAAAAACCTGAAAGGGAAGACAGGCCCCGGAGAACAGTGAGCCTTGTTATGCTGTTGGTCGGGATGTAAATTGCCAACTGCCTCTCTTGAGGAGTGCATTGTGTTCCCTAAAACAAGTAAACAACAGAGCTACAGAGCCAAGGGCACTTTCAGTCTAGGGAATATACCTTGGGAAACCTGAAAATCAATAAGACAGAGCCACCCCAAAATTTAGGGCTGCACTGCTTACAAGGACCTCAACTTGGGTACACCTTAAATATCCCAGAAAATATAAAAATGGTTCAAAAAATTGTGGTACTTACGTACGATGGAATATCCCTCAGCCATGAAATCAATGTCATAAGACCAGTAGCAGCAAAATGGGTGGATTCAGGTACGATGATTCTAAGTGAAATAAGTCACACAGAAAAAGAAACTTATCATAAGATATCACTTATGAAGATCCTGTAAACATGGCTACACTTGAACTGAGTTAGGAAAGAGAACAGTGTCTCACATTTAGAAAACACTCTTATGCCTGCTTAAGGGGGAAGGAGAGGTGGGGTGATGCATAAAACCAGAGTTTGATATAAGCACAGGTACCGTTCCATAAATCAACTATGGAATAGACAAGACCTACACCTTCCTCAGTGAAAGGGACTCAAAACCCCATATTTCCCGCAGAGGAATATATCTGACTATTAAGAATCTTAAAACCTATGTATTGATATGTCTCCGTAAGGGAATCAAGTGTGTCTAGACTGGCATAAACATCGCAGCGAGGAACAGCTCAAACCCACTATAAAAAGGAATTTCAAAAACAAAACAAAAAAACTGGGAAATTCTTTACAATTCCTTCAGGGTCTCTGATGAAACCTGGAAAGACCCTATCTACAATGACAGCTGGATGTGGCAATAAGGCTGGACACTTGGGACTGAGAGGATTGGTGAGATTGGGTGAGCAAATGCAGACCCTTTAAAGCACAAATGCCTGGCACCCATTCCACGGGTCCCAACTCTCCAGGTTGAAGGGAATATTACTACAGCTATAATATGTACGGGTAACCTAGAGAACGGACACACTGTGAATACGAAAGGTTTCTAAAACTCAACGAATAATCCCTCTCCTGGTGCTCCGGTTTGACTTTCCATCTGCTTTACTATCAACCTTCCAACTTGGAGAGACAGCCCCTTTAACCTCCTGGTTCGCACAGGTTGCCAATTTGGCAGAGGATGAAAGGGAAGAGGGAGAACCAATGAGAGAGTAGCTGTTAGGCATTTGGACGGGCACATATCACTGTAATTTCCCGGCAGGAAGAAGAATTAACCAAAGTCTCAGCCACCCACCGGGAACCAGTATAGGTGCTGAACCAAAATTTTGGACTTGCGGTCAGCTCACCAAAAACGAGTTGAAAAATGGAGCTCAGGGGCACAGCAATTTACAAATTGGCCGAGTAATAAAGGACAACTATCGTCCAAAAATCTGTTGAGGGAAGGCAACGAGGCGAACTTGAAAGCGAGGCAGAATAGCAGGAAACAGATTTCAAGAGGTACGTTGGAATCGCCTTTAAAGCACAGGAAGAGGGGCACAACTTCGACAATGATGCACTTGGCCAAAAAGGGCGTATGCGTTTTCTCCTGAATATATTCAGGAGAAACCGCATACGCCCTTTTTGGCCAAGCAAGCAAGCGGGCAATGCAAATCTGCACTACAAAGAAGTATCACTTCCCACCGGTCAAAAGGGACATCCACAAAATGTGTAAAAACCAGAAAGGCAAGACAGGCCCTGGAGAACAGGGAGCCTTGTTATGCTGATGGGCGGGATGTAAATTGCCAACTGCCTCTCTGCAGGAGTGCATTGTGTTCCCTAAAACAAGTAAACAACAGAGCTACAGAGCCAAGGGCACTTCCAGTCTAGGGAACATACCTTGGGAAAACTGAAAATCAATAAGACAGAGCCACCCCAAAATTTAGGGCTGCACTGCTTACAAGGACCTCAACTTGGGTACACCTTAAATATCCCAGGAAATATAAAAATGGTTCAAAAAATTGTGGTAGTTACGTACGATGGAATATCCCTCAGCCATGAAATCAATGTCATAAGACCAGTAGCAGCAAAGTCGGTGGATTCAGGTACGATGATTCTAAGTGAAATAAGTCACACAGAAAAAGAAACTTATCATAAGATATCACTTATGAAGATCCTGTAAACATGGCTACACTTGAACTGAGTTAGGAAAGAGAACAGTGTCTCACATTTAGAAAACACTCTTATGCCTGCTTAAGGGGGAAGGAGAGGTGGGGTGATGCATAAAACCAGAGTTTGATATAAGCACAGGTACCGTTCCAAAAACCAACTATGGAATAGACAAGACCTACACCTTCCTCAGAGAAAGGGATTCAAAACCCCATATTTCCCGCAGAGGAATATATCTGACTAGTAAGAATCTTAAAACCTATGTATTTATATGTCTCCGTAAGGGAATCAAGTGTGTCTAGACTGGCATAAACATGGCAGCGAGAATCAGCTCAAACCCACTATAAAAAGGAATTTCAAAAACAAAACAAAAAAACTGGGAAATTCTTTACAATTCCTTCAGGGTCTCTGATGAAGCCTGGAATGACCCTATCTACAAGGACAGCTGGATGTGGCATAACGAGGGACACTTGGGACTGAGACGATTGGTGAGATTGGGTGAGCAAATGCAGACCCTTTAAAGCACAAATGCCTGGCACCCATTCCATGGGTCC
Organism: Hyperoodon ampullatus; assembly: GCF_949752795.1. Classification (NCBI taxonomy): domain Eukaryota; kingdom Metazoa; phylum Chordata; class Mammalia; order Artiodactyla; family Ziphiidae; genus Hyperoodon; species Hyperoodon ampullatus. The sequence goes on along the minus strand of NW_027640495.1, from coordinate 1,101,007 downwards.
CAACTCTCCAGTTTGAAGGGAATATTACTACAGCTATAACATGTACGGGAAACCTAGAGAACGGACACACTGTGAATACGAAAGGTTTCTAAAACTCAACGAATAGTCCCTGTCCTGGTGCTCTGGTTTGACTTTCCATCTGCTTTACTATCAACCTCCCATCTTGGAGAGACAGCCCCTTTAACCTCCTGGTTCGCACAGGTTGCCAATTTGGCAGAGGATGAAAGGGAAGAGGGAGAACCAATGAGAGAGTAGCTGTTAGGCATTTGGGCGGGCACATATCACTGTAATTTCCCGGCAGGAAAAAGAATTAAGCAAAGTCTCAGCCACCCACCGGGAACCAGTATAGGTCCCGAACCAAAATTTTGGACTTGCGGTCCGCTCACCAAAAACGAGTTGAAAAATGGAGCTCAGGGGCACAGCAATTCACAAACTGGCCGAGTAATAAAGGACAACTATCGTACAAAAATCTGTTGAGGGAAGGCAATGAGGCGGACTTGAAATTGAGGCAGAATAGCAGGAAACAGATTTCAAGAGGTACGTTGGAATCGCCTTTAAAGCACAGGAAGAGGGGCACAACTTCGACAATGATGCACTTGGCCAAATAGGGCGTATGCGTTTTCTCCTGACTATATTCAGGAGAAAACGCATACGCCCTTTTTGGAGAAGCAAGCAAGCGGGCAATGCAAATCTGCACTACAAAGAAGTATCACTTCCCACTGGTCAAAAGGGACATCCACAAATTGTGTAAAAACCAGAAAGGCAAGACAGGCTCTGGAGAACAAGGAGCCTTGTTATGCTGATGGGCGCGATGTAAATTGCCAACTGCCTCTCTGGAGGAGTGCATTGTGTTCCCTAAAACAAGTAAACAACAGAGCTACAGAGCCAAGGGCACTTCCAGTCTAGGGAATATACCTAGGGAAAACTGAAAATCAATAAGACAGAGCCACCCCAAAATTTAGGGCTGCACTGCTTACAAGGACCTCAACTTGGGTACACCTTAAATATCCCAGGAAATATAAAAATGGTTCAGAAAATTGTGGTACTTACGTACGATGGAATATCCCTCAGCCATGAAATCAATGTCATAAGACCAGTAGCAGCAAAATGGGTGGATTCCGGTACGATGATCCGAAGTGAAATAAGTCACACAGAAAAAGAAACTTATCATAAGATATCACTTATGAAGATCCTGTAAACATGGCTACACTTGAACAAAGTTAGGAAAGAGAACAGTGTCTCACATTTAGAAAACACTCTTATGCCTGCTTAAGGGGGAAGGAGAGGTGGGGTGCTGCATAAAACCAGAGTTTAATATAAGCACAGGTACTGTTCCAAAAACCAACTCTGGAATAGAAAAGACCTACACCTTCCTCAGTGAAAGGGACTCAAAACCCCATATTTCCCGCAGAGGAATATATCTGACTAGTAAGAATCTTAAAACCTATGTATTGATATGTCTCCGTAAGGGAAACAAGTGTGTCTAGACTGGCATAAACATGGCAGCGAGAATCAGCTCAAACCCACTCTAAAAAGGAATTTCAAAAACAAAACGAAAAAACTGGGAAATTCTTTACAATTCCTTCAGGGTCTCTGATGAAACCTGGAATGACCCTATCTACAACGACAGCTGGATGTGGCATAAGGCTGGACACTTGGGACTGAGAGGATTGGTGAGATTGGGTGAGCAAATGCAGACCCTTTAAAGCACAAATGCCTGGCACCCATTCCATGGGTCCCAACTCTCCAGGTTGAAGGAGATATTACTACAGCTATAACATGTACGGGAAACCTAGAGAACGGACACACTGTGAATACGAAAGGTTTCTAAAACTCAACGAATAGTCCCCCTCCTGGTGCTCCGGTTTGACTTTTCATCTGCTTTACTATCAACCTCCCATCTTGGAGAGACAGCCCCATTAACCTCCTGGTTCGCACAGGTTGCCAATTTGGCAGAGGATGAAAGGGAAGAGGGAGAACCAATGTGAGAGTAGCTGTTAGGCATTTGGACGGGCACATATCACTTTAATTTCCGGCAGGAAGAAGAATTAACCAAAGTCTCAGCCCCCCACCGGGAACCAGCATAGCTCCTGAACCGAAATTTTGAACTTGCGGTCAGCTCACCAAAAACGAGTTGAATAATGGTGCTCAGGGGCACAGCAATTCACAAACTGGCCGAGTAATAAAGGACAACTATCGTCCAAAAATCTGTTGAGGGAAGGCAACGAAGCAGACTTGAAAGCGAGGCAGAATAGCAGGAAACAGATTTCAAGAGGTACGTTGGAATCGCCTTTAAAGCACAGGAAGAGGGGCACAACTTCGACAATGATGCACTTGGCCACAAAGGGCGTATGCGTTTTCTCCTGAATATATTCAGGAGAAAACGCATACGCCCTTTTTGGCCAAGCAAGCAAGCGGGCAATGCAAATCTGCACTACAAAGAAGTATCACTTCCCACCGGTCAAAAGGGTCATCCACAAAATGTGTAAAAACCAGAAAGACAAGACAGGACCTGGAGAACAGGGAGCCTTGTTATGCTGATGGGCGGGATGTAAATTTCCAACTGCCTCTCTGGAGGAGTGCATTGTGTTCCCTAAAACAAGTAAAGAACAGAGCTACAGAGCCAAGGGCACTTCCAGTCTAGGGAATATTCCTTGGGAAAACTGAAAATCAATAAGACAGAGCGACCACAAAATTTAGGGCTGCACTGCTTACAAGGACCTTAACTTGGGTACACCTTAAATATCCCACGAAATATAAAAATGGTTCAAAAAATTGTGGTACTTACCTACGATGGAATATCCCTCAGCCATGAAATCAATGTCATAAGACCAGTAGCAGTAAAATGGGTGGATTCAGGTATGATGATTCTAAGTGAAATAAGTCACACAGAAAAAGAAACTTATCATAAGATATCACTTATGAAGATCCTGTAAACATGGCTACACTTGAACTGAGTTAGGAAAGAGAACAGTGTCTCACATTTAGAAAACACTCTTATGCCTGCTTAAGGGGGAAGGAGAGGTGGGGTAATGCATAAAACCAGAGTTTGATATAAGCACAGGTACCGTTCCAAAAACCAACTATGGAATAGACAAGACCTACACCTTCCTCAGTGAAAGGGACTCAAAACCCCATATTTCCCGCAGAGGAATATATCTGACTAGTAAGAATCTTAAAACCTATGTATTGATATGTCTCCGTAAGGGAATCAAGTGTGTCTAGACTGGCATAAACATGGCAGCGAGAATCAGCTCAAACCCACTATAAAAAGGAGTTTCAAAAACAAAACAAAAAACTGGGAAATTCTTTACAATTCCTTCAGGGTCTCTGATGAAACCTGGAATGACCCTATCTACAATGACAGCTGGTTGTGGCATAACGAGGGACACTTGGGACTGAGACGATTGGTGAGATTGGGTGAGCAAATGCAGACCCTTTAAAGCACAAATGCCTGGAACACATTCCATGGGTCCCAACTCTCCCGGTTGAAGGGAATATTACTACAGCTATAACATGTACGGGAAACCTAGAGAACGGACACACTGTGAAATCGAAAGGTTTCTAAAACTCAACGAATAGTCCCTGTCCTGGTGCTCTGGTTTGACTTTCCATCTGCTTTACTGTCAACCTCCCAACTTGGAGAGACAGCCCCTTTAACATCCTGGTTCGCACAGGTTGCCAATTTGGCAGAGGATGAAAGGGAAGAGGGAGAACCAATGAGAGAGTAGCTGTTAGGCATTTGGACGGGCACATATCACTGTAATTTCCCGGCAGGAAGAAGAATTAAGCAAAGTCTCAGCCACCCACCGGGAAACAGTATAGGTCCCAAACCAAAATTTTGGACTTGCGGTCAGCTCACCAAAAACGAGTTGAAAAATGGAGCTCAGGGGCACAGAAATTCACAAACTGGCCGAGTAATAAAGGACAACTATCGTACAAAAATCTCTTGAGGGAAGGCAACGAGGCGGACTTGAAAACGAGGCAGAATAGCAGGAAACAGATTTCAAGAGGTACGTTGGAATCGCTTTTAAAGCACAGGAAAAGGGGCACAACTTCGACAATGATGCACTTGGCCAAAAAGGGCGTATGCGTTTTCTCCTGAATATATTCAGGAGAAAACGCATACGCCGTTTTTGGAGAAGCAAGCAAGCGGGCAATGCAAATCTGCACTACAAAGAAGTATCACTTCCCACTGGTCAAAAGGGACATCCACAAATTGTGTAAAAACCAGAAAGGCAAGACAGGCCCTGGAGAACAAGGAGCCTTGTTATGCTGATGGGCGGGATGTAAATTGCCAACTGCCTCTCTGGAGGAGTGCATTGTGTTCCCTAAAACAAGTAAAGAACAGATCTACAGAGCAAAGGGCACTTCCAGTCTAGGGAATATACCTTGGGAAAACTGAAAATCAATAAGACAGAGCCACCCCAAAATTTAGGGCTGCACTGCTTACAAGGACCTCAACTTGGGTACACCTTAAATATCCCAGGAAATATAAAAATGGTTCAAAAAATTGTGGTACTTACGTACGATGGAATATCCCTCAGCCATGATTTCAATGTCATAAGACCAGTAGCAGCAAAATGGGTGGATTCAGGTACGATGATTCTAAGTGAAATAAGTCACACAGAAAAAGAAACTTATCATAAGATATCACTTATGAAGATCCTGTAAACATGGCTACACTTGAACTGAGTTAGGAAAGCGAACAGAGTCTCACATTTAGAAAACACTCTTATGCCTGCTTAAGGGGGAAGGAGTGGTGGGGTGATGCATAAAACCAGAGTTTGATATAAGCACAGGTACCGTTCCAAAAACCAACAATGGAATAGACAAGACCTACACCTTCCTCAGTGAAAGGGACTCAAAACCCCATATTTCCCGCAGAGGAATATATCTGACTAGTAAGAATCTTAAAACCTATGTATTGATATGTCTCCGTAAGGGAAACAAGTGTGTCTAGACTGGCATAAACATGGCAGCGAGAATCAGCTCAAACCCACTATAAAAAGGAATTTCAAAAACAAATCAAAAAAACTGGGAAATTCTTTACAATTCCTTCAGGGTCTCTGATGAAACCTGGAATTACCCTATCTACAATGACAGCTGGATGTGGCATAAGGCTGGACACTTGTGACTGAGAGAATTGGTGAGATTGGGTGAGCAAATGCAGACCCGTTAAAGCAATAATACATGGCACCCATTCCATGGGTCCCAACTCTCCAGGTTGATGGGAATATTACTACAGTTATAACATGTACGGGAAACCTAGAGAACGGACACACTGTGAATACGAAACGTTTCTAAAACTCAATGAATAGTCCCTCTCCTGGTGCTCCGGTTTGACTTTCCATCTGCTTTACTATCAACCTCCCAACTTGGAGAGACAGCCCTTTTAACCTCCTGGTTCGCACAGGTTGCCAATTTGGCAGAGGATGAAAGGGAAGAGGGAGAACCAATGAGAGAGTAGCTGTTAGGCATTTGGACGGGCACATATCACGGTAATTTCCCGGCAGGAAGAAGAATTAAGCAAAGTCTCAGCCACCCACCGGGAACCAGTATAGGTCCTGAACCAAAGTTTTAGACTTGCGGTCAGCTCACCAAAAAGGAGTTGAAAAATGGAGCTCAGGGGCACAGCAATTCACAAACTGGCCGAGTAATAAAGGACAACTATCGTCCAAAAATCTGTTGAGGGAAGGCAACGAGGCGGACTTGAAAGCGAGGCAGAATAGCAGGAAACAGATTTCAAGAGGTACGTTGGAATCGCCTTTAAAGCACAGGAAGAGGGGCACAAATTCGACAATGATGCACTTGGCCAAAAAGGGCGTATGCGTTTTCTCCTGAATATATTCAGGAGAAAACGCATACGCCCTTTTTGGCCAAGCAAGCAAGCGGGCAATGCAAATCTGCACTACAAAGAAGTATCACTTCCCACCGGTCAAAAGGGACATCCACAAAATGTATAAAAACCAGAAAGGCAAGACAGGCCCTGGAGAACAGGGAGCCTTGTTATGCTGACGGGCGGGATGTAAATTGCCAACTGCCTCTCTGGAGGAGTGCATTGTGTTCCCTAAAACAAGTAAACAACGGAGCTACAGAGCCAAGGGCACTTCCAGTCTAGGGAATATACCTTGGGAAAACTGAAAATCAATAGGACAGAGCCACCCCAAAATTTAGGGCTGCACTGCTTACAAGGACCTCAACTTGGGTACACCTTAAATATCCCAGGAAATATAAAAATGGTTCAGAAAATTGTGGTACTTACGTACGATGGAATATCCCTCAGCCATGAAATCAATGTCATAAGACCAGTAGCAGCAAAATGGGTGGATTCAGGTACGATGATCCTAAGTGAAATAAGTCACACAGAAAAAGAAACTTATCATAAGATATCACTTATGAAGATCCTGTAAACATGGCTACACTTGAACTGAGTTAGGAAAGAGAACAGTGTCTCACATTTAGAGAACACTCTTATGCCTGCTTAAGGGGGCAGGAGAGTTGAGGTGCTGCATTAAACCAGAGTTTAATATAAGCACAGGTACTGTTCCAAAAACCAACTATGGAATAGACAAGACCTACACCTTCCTCAGTGAAAGGGACTCAAAACATCATATTTCCCGCAGAGGAATATATCTCACTAGTAAGAATCTTAAAACCTGTGTATTGATATGTCTCCGTAAGGGAATCAAGTGTGTCTAGACTGGCATAAACATGGCAGCGAGAATCAGCTCAAACCCACTATAAAAAGGAATTTCAAAAACAAAACAATAAAACTGGGAAATTGTTTACAATTCCTTCAGGGTCTCTGATGAAACCTGGAATGACCCTATCTACAACGACAGCTAGATGTGGCATAAGGCTGGACACTTGGGACTGAGAGGATTGGTGAGATTGGGTGAGCATATGCAGACCCTTTAAAGCAATAATGCATGGCACCAATTACATGGGTCCCAACTCTCCAGGTTGAAGGGAATATTACTACAGTTATAACATGTACGGGAAACCTAGAGAACGGACACACTGTGAATACGAAAGGTTTCTAAAACTCAACGAATAGTCCCTCTCCTGGTGCTCCAGTTTGACTTTCCATCTGCTTTACTATCAACTTCCCAACTTGGAGAGACAGCCCCTTTAACTTCCTGGTTCGCACAGGTTGCCAATTGGGCAAAGGATGAAAGGGAAGTGGGAGAACCAATGAGAGAGTAGCTGTTAGGCATTCGGACGGGAACATATCACTGTAATTTCCCGGCAGGAAGAAGAATTAACCAAAGTCTCAGCCAGCCACCGGGAACCAGTATATATCCCGAACCAAAATTTTGGACTTGCGGTCCGCTCACCAAAAACGAGTTGAAAAATGGAGCTCAGGGGCACAGCAATTCACAAAATGGCCGAGTAATAAAGGACAACTATCGTCCAAAAATCTGTTGAGGGAAGGCAACGAGGCGGACTTGAAAGCGAGGCAGAATAGCAGGAAACAGATTTCAAGAGGTACGTTGGAATCGCCTTTAAAGCACAGGAAGAGGGGCACAACTTCGACAATGATGCACTTGGCCAAAAAGGGCATATGCGTTTTCTCCTGAATGTATTCAGGAGAAAACGCATATGCCCTTTTTGGCCAAGCAAGAAAGCGGGCAATGCAAATCTGCACTACAAAGAAGTATCACTTCCAACTGGTCAACAGGGACATCCACAAAATGTGTAAAAACCAGAAAGGCAAGGCAGGCCCTGGAGAACAAGGAGCCTTGTTATGCTGATGGGCGGGATGTAACTTGCCGACTGCCTCTCTGGAGCAGTGCATTGTGTTCCCTAAAACAAGTAAAGAACAGAGCTACAGAGCCAAGGGTACTTCCAGTCTAGGGATTATACCTTGGGAAAACTGTAAATCAATAAGACAGAGCCACCCAAAAATTTAGGGCTGCACTGCTTACTAGGACCTCAACTTGGATACACCTTAAATATCCCAGGAAATATAAAAATGGTTCAAAAAATTGTGGTACTTACGTACGATGGAATATCCCTCAGCCATGAAGTCAATGTCATAAGACCAGTAGGAGCAAAATGGGTGGATTCAGGTACGATGATTTTAAGTGAACTAAGTCACACAGAAAAAGAAACTTATCATAAGATATCACTTATGAAGATCCTGTAAACATGGCTACACTTGAACTGAGTTAGGAAAGAGAACAGTGTCTCACATTTAGAAAACACTCTTATGCCAGCTTAAGGGGGAAGGAGAGGTGGGGTGATGCATAAAACCAGAGCTTGATATAAGCACAGGTACCGTTCCAAAAACCAACTATGGAATAGACAAGACCTAAACCTTCCTCAGTGAAAGGGACTCAAAACCCCATATTTCCCGCAGAGGAATATATCTGACTAGAAAGAATCTTAAAACCTATGTATTGATATGTCTCCGTAAGGGAATCAAGTGTGTCTAGACTGGCATAAACATGGCAGCGAGAATCAGCTTAAACCCACTATAAAAAGGAATTTCAAAAACAAAACAAAAAAACTTGGAAATTCTTTACAATTCCTTCAGGGTCTCTGATGAAACCTGGAATGACCCTATCTACAACGACAGCTGGATGTGGCATAAGGCTGGACACTTGGGACTGAGAGAATTGGTGAGATTGGGTGAGCAAATGCAGACACTTTAAAGCAATAATGCATGGCACCCATTCCATGGGTCCCAACTCTCAAGGTTGAAGGGAATATTACTACAGTAATAACATGTACGGGAAACCTAGAGAACGGACACACTGTGAATACGAAAGGTTTCTAAAACTCAACGAATAGTCCCTCTCCTGGTGCTCTGGTTTGACTTTCCATCTGCTTTACTATCAACCTCCCAACTTGGAGAGACAGCCCCTTTAACCTCCTGGTTCGCACAGGTTACCAATTTGGCAGAGGATGAAAGGGAAGACGGAGAACCAATGAGAGAGTAGCTGTTAGGCATTTGGACGGGCACATATCACTGTAATTTCCCGGCAGGAAGAAGAATTAACCAAAGTCTCAGCCACCCACCGGGAACCAGTATAGGTCCTGAACCAAAGTTTTGGACTTGCTGTCAGCTCACCAAAAAAGAGTTGAAAAATGGAGCTCAGGGGCACAGCATTTCACAAACTGGCCGAGTAATAAAGGACAACTATCGTCCAAAAATCTGTTGAGGGAAGGCAACGAGGCGGACTTGAATGCGAGGCAGAATAGCAGGAAACAGATTTCAAGAGGTACGTTGGAATCACCTTTAAAGCACAGGAAGAGGGGCACAACTTCGACAATGATGCACTTGGCCAAAAAGGGCGTATGCGTTTTCTCCTGAATATATTCAGGAGAAAACGCATACGCCCTTTTTGGCCAAGCAAGCAAGCGGGCAATGCAAATCTGTACTACAAAGAAGTATCACTTCCCACCGGTCAAAAGGGACATCCACAAAATGTGTAAAAACCAGAAAGGCAAGACAGGCCCTGGAGAACAGGGAGCCTTGTTATGCTGATGGGCGGGATGTAATTGCCAACTGCCTCTCTGGAGGAGTGCATTGTGTTCCATAAAACAAGTAAACAACAGAGCTACAGAGCCAAGGGCACTTCCAGTCTAGGGAATATACCTTGGGAAAACTGAAAATCAATAAGACAGAGCCACCCCAAAATTTAGGGCTGCACTGCTTACAAGGACCTCAACTTGGGTACACCTTAAATATCCCAGGAAATATAAAAATGGTTCAGAAAATTGTGGTACTTACGTACGATGGAATATCCCTCAGCCATGAAATCAATGTCATAAGACCAGTAGCAGCAAAATGGGTGGATTCAGGTACGATGATCCTAAGTGAAATAAGTCACACAGAAAAATAAACTTATCATAAGATATCACTTATGAAGATCCTGTAAACATGGCTACACTTGAACTGAGTTAGGAAAGAGAACAGTGTCTCACATTTAGAAAACACTCTTATGCCTGCTTAAGGGGGAAGGAGAGGTGGGGTGCTGAATAAAACCAGAGTTTAATATAAGCACAGGTACTGTTCCTAAAACCAACTATGGAATAGACAAGACCTACACCTTCCTCAGTGAAACGGACTCAAAACCCCATATTTCCCGCAGAGGAGTATATGTGACTAGTAAGAATCTTAAAACCTATGTATTGATATGTCTCCGTAAGGGAATCAAGTGTGTCTAGACTGGCATAAACATGGCAGCGAGAATCAGCTCAAACCCACTATAAAAAGGAATTTCAAAAACAAAACAAAAAACTGGGAAATTCTTTACAATTCCTTCAGGGTCTCTGATGAAACCTGGAATGACCCTATCTACGACAGCTGGATGTGGCATAAGGCTGGACACTTGGGACTGAGAGAATTGGTGAGATTGGGTGAGCAAATGCAGACCCTTTAAAGAACAAATGCCTGGCACCCATTCCATGGGTCCCAACTCCCCAGGTTCAAGGGAATATTACTACAGCTATAACATGTACGGGAAACCTAGAGAATGGAAACACTGTGAATACGAAAGGTTTCTAAAACTCAACGAATAGTCCCTCTCCTGGTGCTCCGGTTTGACTTTCCATCTGCTTTACTATCAACCTCCCATCTTGGAGATAGAGCCCCTTATCCTCCTGGTTCGCACAGGTTGCCAATTTGGCAGAGTATGAAAGAGAAGAGGGAGAACCAATGAGAGAGTAGCTGTTAGGCATTTGGACGGGCACATATCACTGTAATTTCCCAGCAGGAAGAAGAATTAAGCGAAGTCTCAGGCCCCCACCGGGAACCAGCATAGGTCCTGAACCAAAATTTTGGACTTGCGGTCAGCTCACCAAAAAACGAGTTGAAAAATGGAGCTCAGGGGCACAGCAATTCACAAACTGGCTGAATAATAAAGGACAACTATCATCCAAAAATCTGTTGAGGGAAGGCAACGAGGCGGAGTTGAAAGCGAGGCAGAATAGCAGGAAACAGATTTCAAGAGGTACGTTGGAATCGCCTTTAAAGCACAGGAAGAGGGGCACAACTTTGACAATGATGCACTTGGCCAAAAAGGGCGTATGCGTTTTCTCCTGAATATATTCAGGAGAAAACGCATACGCCCTTTTTGGCCAAGCAAGCAAGCGGGCAATGCAAATCTGCACTACAAAGACGTATCAATTCCCACCGGTCAAAAGGGACATCCACAAAATGTGTAAAAACCAGAAAGGCAAGACAGGCCCTGGAGAACAGGGAGCCTTGTTATGCTGATGGGCGGGATGTAAATTGCCTACTGCCTCTCTGGAGGAGTGCATTGTGTTCCCTAAAACAAGTAAACAACAGAGCTACAGAGCCAAGGGCACTTCCAGTCTAGGGAATATACCTTGGGAAAACTGAAAATCAATGAGACAGAGCCACCCCAAAATTTAGGGCTGCACTGCTTACAAGGACCTCAACTTGGATACACCTTAAGTATCCCAGGAAATATAAAAATGGTTCAAAAAATTGTGGTACTTACGTACGATGGAATATCCCTCAGCCATGAAATCAATGTCATAAGACCAGTAGCAGCAAAATGGGTGGATTCAGGTACGATGATTCTAAGTGAAATAAGTCACACAGAAAAAGAAACTTATCATAAGATATCACTTATGAAGATCCTGTAAACATGGCTACACTTGAACTGAGTTAGGAAAGAGAACAGTGTCTCACATTTAGAGAACACTCTTATGCCTGCTTAAGGGGGAAGGAGAGGTGGGGTGATGCATAAAACCAGAGTTTGATATAAGCACAGGTACCGTTCCAAAAACCAACTATGGAATAGACAAGACCTACACCTTCCTCAGTGAAAGGGACTCAAAACCCCATATTTCCCGCAGAGGAATATATCTGACTAGTAAGAATCTTAAAACCTATGTATTGATATGTCTCCGTAAGGGAATCAAGTGTGTCTAGACTGGCATAAACATGGCAGCGAGAATCAGCTCAAACCCACTATAAAAAGGAATTTCAAAAACAAAACAAAAAAACTGGGAAATTCTTTACAATTCCTTCAGGGTCTCTGATGAAACCTTGAATGACCCTATCTACAACCACAGCTGGATGTGGCATAAGGCTGGACACTTGTGACTGAGAGGTTTGGTGAGATTGGTTGAGCAAATGCAGACCCTTTAAAGCAATAATGCATGGCACCCATTCCATGGGTCCCAACTCTCCAGGTTGAAGGGAATATTACTACAGCTATAACATGTATGGGAAACCTAGAGAACGGACACACTGTGAAATCGAAAGGTTTCTAAAACTCAACGAATAGTCCCTCTCCTGGTGCTCCGGTTTGACTTTCCATCTGCTTTACTATCAACCTCCCAACTTGGAGAGACAGCCCCTTTAACCTCCTGGTTCGCACAGGTTGCCAATTTGGCAGAGGTTGAAAGGGAAGAGGGACAACCAATGAGAGAGAAGCTGTTAGGCATTTGGACGGGCACATATCACTGTAATTTCCCGGCAGTAAGAAGAATTAACCAAAGTCTCAGCCACCCCCCGGGAACCAGCATAGGTCCTGAACCAAAATTTTGGACTTGCGGTCAGCTCACCAAAAACGAGTTGAAAAATGGAGCTCAGGGGCACAGCAATTCACAAACTGGCCGAGTAATAAAGGACAACTATCGTCCAAAAATCTGTTGAGGGAAGGCAACGAGGCGGACTTGAAAGCGAGGCAGAATAGCAGGAAACAGATTTCAAGAGGTACGTTGGAATCGCCTTTAAAGCACAGGAAGAGGGGCACAACTTCGACAATGATGCACTTGTCCAAAAAGGGCGTATGCGTTTTCTCCTGAATATATTCAGGAGAAAACGCATACGCCCTTTTTGGCCAAGCAAGCAAGCAGGCAATGCAAATCTGCACTACAAAGAAGTATCACTTCCCTCCGGTCAAAAGGGACATCCACAAAATGTGTAAAAACCAGAAAGGCAAGACAGGCTCTGGAGAACAGGGAGCCTTGTTATGCTGATGGGCGGGATGTAAATTGGCAGCTGCCTCTCTGGAGGAGTGCATTGTGTTCCCTAAAACAAGTAAACAACAGAGCTACAGAGCCAAGGGCACTTCAAGTCTAGGGAATATTCCTTGGGAAAACTGAAAATCAATAAGAGAGAGCCACCCCAAAATTTAGGGCTGCACTGCTTACAAGGACCTCAACTTGGGTACACCTTAAATATCCCAGGAAATATAAAAATGCTTCAAAAAATTGTGGTACTTACGTACGATGGAATATCCCTCAGCCGTGAAATCAATGTCATAAGACCAGTAGCAGCAAAATGGGTGGATTCAGGTACGATGATTCTAAGTGAAATAAGTCACACAGAAAAAGAAACTTATCATAAGATATCACTTATGAAGATCCTGTAAACATGGCTACACTTGAACTCAGTTAGGAAAGAGAACAATGTCTCACATTTAGAAAACACTCTTATGCCTGCTTCAGGGGGAAGGAGAGGTGGGGTGATGCATAAAACCAGAGTTTGATATAAGCACAGGTACCGTTCCAAAAACCAACTATGGAATAGACAAGACCTACACCTTCCTCAGTGAAAGGGACTCAAAACCCCATATTTCCCGCAGAGGAATATATCTGACTAGTAAGAATCTTAAAACCTATGTATTGATATGTCTCCGAAAGGGAAACAAGTGTGTCTAGACTGGCATAAACATGGCAGTGAGAATCAGCTCAAACCCACTATAAAAAGGAATTTCAAAAACAAAACAAAAAAACTGGGAAATTCTTTACAATTCCTTCAGGGTCTCTGATGAAACCTGGAATGACCCTATCTACAACGACAGCTGGATGTGGCATAAGGCTGGACACTTGGGACTGAGAGGATTGGTGAGATTGGGTGAGCAAATGCAGACCCTTTAAAGCAATAATGCATGGCACCCATTCCATGGGTCCCATCTCTCCAGGTTGAAGGGAATATTACTACAGTTATAACATGTACGGGAAACCTAGAGAACGTACACACTGTGAATACGAAAGGTTTCTAAAACTCAACGAATAGTCCCTCTCCTGGTGCTCCGGTTTGACTTTCCATCTGCTTTACTACCAACCTCCCAACTTGGAGAGACAGCCCCTTTAACCTCCTGGTTCGCACAGGTTGCCAATTTGGCAGAGGATGAAAGTGAAGAGGGAGAACCAATGAGAGAGTAGCTGTTAGGCATTTGGACGGGCACATATCACTGTAATTTGCCGGCAGGAAGAAGAATTAACCAAAGTCTCAGCCACCCACTGGGAACCAGTATAGGTCCTGAACCAAAATTTTGGATTTGCGGTCAGCTCACCAAAAACTAGTTGAAAAATGGAGCTCAGGGGCACAGCAATTCACAAACTGGCCGAGTAATAAAGGACAACTATCGTCCAAAAATCTGTTGAGGGAAGGCAACGAGGCGGACTTGAAAGCGAGGCAGAATAGCAGGAAACAGATTTCAAGAGGTACGTTGGAATCACCTTTAAAGGACAGGAAGAGGGGCACAACTTCGACAATGATGCACTTGGCCAAAAAGGGCGTATGCGTTTTCTCCTAAATATATTCAGGAGAAATCGAATACGCCCTTTTTGGCCAAGCAAGAAAGCGGGCAATGGAAATCTGCACTACAAAGAAGTATCCCTTCCCACCAGTCAAAAGGGACACCCACAAATTGTGTAAAAACCAGAAAGGCAAGACAGGCCCTGGAGAACAGGGAGCCTTGTTATGCTGATGGGCGGGATGTAAATTTCCAACTGCCTCTCTGGAGGAGTGCATTGTGTTCCCTAAAACAAGTAAACAACAGAGCAACAGAGCCAAGGGCACTTCCAGTCTAGGGAATATTCCTTGGGAAAACTGTAAATCAATAAGACAGAGCCACCCCTAAATTTAGGGCTGCACTGCTTACAAGGACCTCAACTTGGGTACACCTTAAATATCCCAAGAAATATAAAAATGCTTCAAAAAATTGTGGTACTTACGTACGATGGAATATCCTCAGCCATGAAATCAATGTCATAACACCAGTAGCAGCAAAATGGGTGGATTCAGGTACGATGATTCTAAGTGAAATAAGTCACACAGAAAAAGAAACTTATCATAAGATATCACTTATGAAGATCCTGTAAACATGGCTACACTTGAACTGAGTTAGGAAAGAGAACAGTGTCTCACATTTAGAAAACACTCTTATGCCTGCTAACGGGGGAAGGAGAGGTGGGGTGATGCATAAAACCAGAGTTTGATATAAGCACAGGTACCGTTCTAAAAACCAACTATGGAATAGACAAGACCTACACCTTCCTCAGTGAAAGGGACTCAAAACCCCATATTTCCCACAGAGGAATATATCTGACTAGTAAGAATCTTAAAACCTATGTATTGATATGTCTCCGTAAGGGAAACAAGTGTGTCTAGACTGGCATAAACATGGCAGCGAGAATCAGCTCAAACCCACTATAAAAAGAATTTCAACAACAAAACAATAAAATTCGGAAATTCTTTACAATTCCTTCAGGGTCTCTGATGAAACCTGGAATGACCCTATCTACAATGACAGCTGGATGTGGCATAAGGAGGGACACTTGGGACTGGGAGGATTGGTGAGATTGGGTGAGCAAATGCAGACCCTTTAAATCACAAATGCCTGGCACCCATTCCATGGGCCCCAACTCTCCAGGTTGAAGGGAATATTACTACAGCTATAACATGTACGGGAAACCTAGAGAACGGACACACTGTGAATACGAAATGTTTCTAAAACTCAACGAATAGTCCCTCTCCTGGTGCTCTGGTTTGACTTTTCATCTGCTTTACTATCAACCTCCCATCTTGGTGAGACAGCCCCTTTAACCTCCTGGTTCACACAGGTTGCCAATTTGGCAGAGGATGAAAGGGAAGAGGGAGAACCAATGAGAGAGTAGCTGTTAGGCATTTGGACGGGCACATATCACTGTAATTTTCCGGCAGGAAGAAGAATTAACCAAAGTCTCAGCCACCCACCGGGAACCAGTATAGGTCCTGAACCAAAATTTTGGACTTGCGGTCAGCTCACCAAAAACGAGTTGAAAAATGGAGCTCAGGGGCACAGCAATTCACAAACTGGCCGAGTAATAAAGGACAACTATCGTCCAAAAATCGGTTGAGGGAAGGCAACGAGGCGGACTTGAAAGCGAGGCAGAATAGCAGGAAACAGATTTCAAGAGGTACCTTGGAATTGCCTTTATAGCACAGGAAGAGGGGCACAACTTCGACAATGATGCACTTGGCCAAAAAGGGCGTATGCGTTTTCACCTGAATATATTCAGGAGAAAACACATACGCCCTTTTTGGCCAAGCAAGCAAGCGGGCAATGCAAATCTGCACTACAAAGAAGTATCACTTCGCACCGGTCATAAGGGACATCCACAAAATGTGTAAAAACCAGAAAGGCAAGACAGGCCCTGGAGAACAGGGAGCCTTGTTATGCTGATGGGCGGGATATAAATTGCCAACTGCCTCTCTGGAGGAGTGCATTGTGTTCCTTAAAACAAGTAAAGAACAGAGCTACAGAGCCAAGGGCACTTCCAGTCTAGGGAATATACCTTGGGAAAACTGAAAATCAATAAGACAGAGCCACCCCAAAATTTAGGGCTGCACTGCTTACAAGGACCTCAACTTGGATACACATTAAGTATCCCAGGAAATATAAAAATGGTTCAAAAAATTGTGGTACTTACGTACGATGGAATATCCCTCAACCATGAAATCAATATCATAAGACGAGTAGCAGCAAAATGGGTGGATTCAGGTACAATGATTCTAAGTGAAATAAGTCACACAGAAAAAGAAACTTATCTTAAGATATCACTTATGAAGATCCTGTAAACTTGGCTACACTTGAACTGAGTTAGGAAAGAGAACAGTGTCTCACATTTAGAAAACACTCTTATGCCTGCTTAAGGGGGAAGGATTGGTGGGGTGATGCATAAAATCAGAGTTTGATATAAGCACACGTACCGTTCCAAAAACCAACTATGGAATAGACAAGACCTACACCTTTCTCTGTGAAAGGCACTCAAAACCCCATATTTCCCGCAGAGGAATATATCTGACTAGTAAGAATCTTAAAACCTATGTATTGATATGTCTCCGTAAGGGAATCAAGTGTGTCTAGACTGGCATAAACATGGCAGCGAGAATCAGCTCAAACCCACTATAAAAAGGAATTTCAAAAACAAAACAAAAAAACTGGGAAATTCTTTACAATTCATTCAGGGTCCCTGATGAAACCTGGAATGACCCTATATACAACGACAGCTGGATGTGGCATAAGGAAGGACACTTGGGACTGAGAGGTTTGGTGAGATTGGGTGAGCAAATGCAGACCCTTTAAATCACAAATGCCTGGCACCCATTCCATGGGCCCCAACTCTCCAGGTTGAAGGGAATATTACTACAGCTATAACATGTACGGGAAACCTAGAGAACCGACACACTGTGAATACGAAAGGTTACTAAAACTCAACGAATAGTCCCTCTCCTGGTGCTCTGGTTTGACTTTTCATCTGCTTTACTATCAACCTCTCAACTTGGAGAGACAGCCCCTTTAACCTCCTAGTTCACACAGGTTGCCAATTTGGCAGAGGATGAAAGGGAAGAGGGAGAACCAATGAGAGAGTAGCTGTTAGGCATTTGGACGGGCACATATCACTGTAATTTCCAGGCAGGAAGAAGAATTAACCAAAGTCTCAGCCACCCACCGGGAACCAGTATAGGTCCTGAACCAAAATTTTGGACTTGCAGTCAGCTCACCAAAAACGAGTTGAAAAATGGAGCTCAGGGGCACAGCAATTCACAAACTGGCCGAGTAATAAAGGACAACTATCGTCCAAAAATCTGTTGAGGGAAGGCAACGAGGTGGACTTGAAAGCGAGGCAGAATAGCAGGAAACAGATTTCAAGAGGTACCTTGGAATCGCCTTTAAAGCACAGGAAGAGGGGCACAACTTCGAAAATGATGCACTTGGCCAAAAAGGGTGTATGCGTTTTCTCCTGAATATATTCAGGAGAAAACACATACGCCCTTTTTGGCCAAGCAAGCAAGCGGGCAATGCAAATCTGCACTACAAAGAAGTATCACTTCCCACCGGTCAAAAGGGACATCCACAAAATGTGTAAAAACCAGAAAGGCAAGACAGGCCCTGGAGAACAGGGAGCCTTGTTATGCTGATGGGCGGGATGTAAATTGCCAACTGGCTCTCTGGAGGAGTGCATTGTGTTCCCTAAAACAAGTAAAGAACAGAGCTACAGAGCCAAGGGCACTTCCAGTCTAGGGAATATACCTTGGGAAAACTGAAAATCAATAAGACAGAGCCACCCCAAAATTTAGGGCTGCACTGCTTACAAGGACCTCAACTTGGATACACATTAAGTATCCCAGGAAATATAAAAATGGTTCAAAAAATTGTGGTACTTACGTACGATGGAATATCCCTCAACGATGAAATCAATATCATAAGACCAGTAGCAGCAAAATGGGTGGATTCAGGTACGATGATTCTAAGTGAAATAAGTCACACAGAAAAAGAAACTTATCCTAAGATATCACTTATGAAGATCCTATAAACATGGCTACACTTGAACTGAGTTAGGAAAGGGAACAGTGTCTCACATTTAGAAAACACTCTTATGCCTGCTTAAGGGGGAAGGAGAGGTGGGGTGATGCATAAAACCAGAGTTTGATATAAGCACAGGTACCGTTCCAAAAACAAACTATTGAATAGACAAGACCTACACCTTCCTCAGTGAAAGGGACTCAAAACCCCATATTTCCCACCGAGGAATATATATGACTATTAAGAATATTAAAACCTATGTATTGATATGTCTCCGAAAGGGAAACAAGTGTGTCTAGACTGGCATAAACATGGCAGCGAGAATCAGCTCAAACCCACTATAAAAAGGAATTTCAAAAACAAAACAAAAAAACTGGGAAATTCTTTACAATTCCTTCAGGGTCTCTGATGAAACCTGGAATGACCCTATCTACAACGACAGCTGGATGTGGCATAAGGCTGGACAATTGGGACTGAGTGAATTGGTGAGATTGGGTGAGCAAATGCAGACCCTTTAAAGCAATAATGCATGGCACCCATTCCATGGGTCCCAACTCTCCAGGTTGAAGGGAATATTACTACAGCTATAACACGTACGGGAAACCTAGAGAACGGACACACTGTGAATACGAAAAGTTTCTAAAACTCAACGAATAGTCCCTCTCCTGGTGCTCCGATTTGACTTTGCATCTGCTTTACTATCAAACTCCCAACTTGGAGAGACAGCCCCTTTAACCTCCTGGTTCGCACAGGTTGCCAATTTGGCATAGGATGAAAGGGAAGAGGGAGAACCAATGAGAGATTAGCTGTTAGGCATTTGGACGGGCACCTTACACTGTAATTTCCCGGCAGAAAGAAGAATTAACCAAAGTCTCAGCCACCCACCGGGAACCAGTATAGGTCCTGAACCAAAATTTTGGACTTGCGGTCAGCTCACCAAAAACGAGTTGAAAAATGGAGCTCAGGGGCACAGCAATTCACAAACTGGCCGAGTAATAAAGGACAACTATCGTCCAAAAATCTGTTGAGGGAAGGCAACGAGGTGGACTTGAAAGCGAGGCAGAATAGCAGGAAACAGATTTCAAGAGGTACCTTGGAATCGCCTTTAAAGCACAGGAAGAGGGGCACAACTTCGAAAATGATGCACTTGGCCAAAAAGGGTGTATGCGTTTTCTCCTGAATATATTCAGGAGAAAACACATACGCCCTTTTTGGCCAAGCAAGCAAGCGGGCAATGCAAATCTGCACTACAAAGAAGTATCACTTCCCACCGGTCAAAAGGGACATCCACAAAATGTGTAAAAACCAGAAAGGCAAGACAGGCCCTGGAGAACAGGGAGCCTTGTTATGCTGATGGGCGGGATGTAAATTGCCAACTGGCTCTCTGGAGGAGTGCATTGTGTTCCCTAAAACAAGTAAAGAACAGAGCTACAGAGCCAAGGGCACTTCCAGTCTAGGGAATATACCTTGGGAAAACTGAAAATCAATAAGACAGAGCCACCCCAAAATTTAGGGCTGCACTGCTTACAAGGACCTCAACTTGGATACACATTAAGTATCCCAGGAAATATAAAAATGGTTCAAAAAATTGTGGTACTTACGTACGATGGAATATCCCTCAACGATGAAATCAATATCATAAGACCAGTAGCAGCAAAATGGGTGGATTCAGGTACGATGATTCTAAGTGAAATAAGTCACACAGAAAAAGAAACTTATCCTAAGATATCACTTATGAAGATCCTATAAACATGGCTACACTTGAACTGAGTTAGGAAAGGGAACAGTGTCTCACATTTAGAAAACACTCTTATGCCTGCTTAAGGGGGAAGGAGAGGTGGGGTGATGCATAAAACCAGAGTTTGATATAAGCACAGGTACCGTTCCAAAAACAAACTATTGAATAGACAAGACCTACACCTTCCTCAGTGAAAGGGACTCAAAACCCCATATTTCCCACCGAGGAATATATATGACTATTAAGAATATTAAAACCTATGTATTGATATGTCTCCGAAAGGGAAACAAGTGTGTCTAGACTGGCATAAACATGGCAGCGAGAATCAGCTCAAACCCACTATAAAAAGGAATTTCAAAAACAAAACAAAAAAACTGGGAAATTCTTTACAATTCCTTCAGGGTCTCTGATGAAACCTGGAATGACCCTATCTACAACGACAGCTGGATGTGGCATAAGGCTGGACAATTGGGACTGAGTGAATTTGTGAGATTGGGTGAGCAAATGCAGACCCTTTAAAGCAATAATGCATGGCACCCATTCCATGGGTCCCAACTCTCCAGGTTGAAGGGAATATTACTACAGCTATAACACGTACGGGAAACCTAGAGAACGGACACACTGTGAATACGAAAAGTTTCTAAAACTCAACGAATAGTCCCTCTCCTGGTGCTCCGATTTGACTTTGCATCTGCTTTACTATCAAACTCCCAACTTGGAGAGACAGCCCCTTTAACCTCCTGGTTCGCACAGGTTGCCAATTTGGCATAGGATGAAAGGGAAGAGGGAGAACCAATGAGAGATTAGCTGTTAGGCATTTGGACGGGCACATTACACTGTAATTTCCCGGCAGAAAGAAGAATTAACCAAAGTCTCAGCCACCCACCGGGAACCAGTATAGGTCCTGAACCAAAATTTTGGACTTGCGGTCAGCTCACCAAAAACGAGTTGAAAAATGGAGCTCAGGGGCACAGCAATTCACAAACTGGCCGAGTAATAAAGGACAACTATCGTCCAAAAATCTGCTGAGGGAAGGCAATGAGGCGGACTTGAAAGCGAGGCAGAATAGCAGGAAACAGATTTCAAGAGGAACGTTGGAATCGCCTTTAAAGCACAGGAAGAGGGACACAACTTCGACAATGATGCCCTTGGCCAAAAAGGGTGTATGCGTTTTCTCCTGAATATATTCAGGAGAAAATGCATACGCCCTTTTTGGCCAAGCAAGCAAGCGGGCAATGCAAATCTGCACTACAAAGAAGTATCACTTCCCACCAGTCAAAAGGGACATCCACAAAATGTGTAAAAACCAGAAAGGCAAGACAGGCCCTGGAGAACAGGGAGCCTTGTTATGCTGATGGGCGGGATGTAAATTGCCAACTGGCTCTCTGGAGGAGTGCATTGTGTTCCCTAAAACAAGTAAAGAACAGAGCTACAGAGCCAAGGGCACTTCCAGTCTAGGGAATATACCTTGGGAAAACTGAAAATCAATAAGACAGAGCCACCCCAAAATTTAGGGCTCCACTGCTTACAAGGACCTCAACTTGGATACACCTTAAGTATCCCAGGAAATATAAAAATGGTTCAAAAAATTGTGGTACTTACGTACGATGGAATATCCCTCAGCCATGAAATCAATGTCATAAGACCAGTAGCAGCAAAATGGGTGGATTCAGGTACGAATATTCTAAGTGAAATAAGTCACACAGAAAAAGAAACTAATCATAAGATATCACTTATGAAGATCCTATAAACATGGCTACACTTGAACTGAGTTAGGAAAGAGAACAGTGTCTCATATTTAGAAAACACTCTTATGCCTGCTTAAGGGGGAAGGAGAGGTGGGGTGATGCATAAAACCAGAGTTTGATATAAGCACAGGTACCGTTCCAAAAACCAACTATGGAATAGACAAGACCTACACCTTCCTCAGTGAAAGGGACTCAAAACACCATATTTCCCGCAGAGGAATATATCTGACTAGTAAGAATCTTAAAACCTATGTACTGATATGTCTCCATAAGGGAATCTCGTGTGTGTAGACTGGCGTAAACATGGCAGCGAGAATCAGCTCAAACACACTATAAAAAGGAATTTCAAAAACAAAACAAAAAACCTGGGAAATTCTTTACAATTCCTTCAGGGTCTCTGATGAAACCTGGAATGACCGTATCTACAACGACAGCTGGATGTGGTATAAGGAGGGACACTTGGGACTGAGACGATTGGTGAGATTGGGTGAGCAAATGCAGACCCTTTAAAGCACAAATGCCTGGCACCCATTCCATGGGTCCCAACTCTCCAGGTTGAAGGGAATATTA
Source organism: Hyperoodon ampullatus (assembly GCF_949752795.1). Lineage (NCBI taxonomy): Eukaryota > Metazoa > Chordata > Mammalia > Artiodactyla > Ziphiidae > Hyperoodon > Hyperoodon ampullatus. The sequence continues at coordinate 1,078,382 of NW_027640495.1, read as the reverse complement.
CTACAGCTATAACATGTACGGGAAACCTAGAGAACGGACACACTGTGAATACGAAAGGTTTCTAAAACTCAACGAATAGTCCCTCTCCTGGTGCTCCGGTTTGACTTTCCATCTGCTTTACTATCAACCTCCCATATTGGAGAGACAGCCCCTTTAACCTCCTGGTTCACACAGGTTGCCAATTTGGCAGAGGATGAAAGGGAAGAGAGAGAACCAATGAGAGAGTAGCTGTTAGGCATTTGGACGGGCACATATCACTGTAATTTCCCGGCAGGAAGAAGAATTAAGCAAAGTCTCAGCCACCCACCGGGATCCAGTAGAGGTCCTGAACCAAAATTTTGGACCTGCGGTCAGCTCACCAAATACGAGTTGAAAAATGGAGCTCAGGGGCACAGCAATTCACAAACTGGCCGAGTAATAAAGGACAACTATCGTCCAAAAATCTGTTGAGGGAAGGCAACGAGGCGGACTTGAAAGCGAGGCAGAATAGCAGGAAACAGATTTCAAGAGGTACGTTGGAATCGCCTTTAAAGCACAGGAAGAGGGGCACAACATCGACAATGATGCACTTGGCCTAAAAGGTTGTATGCGTTTTCTCCTGAACATATTCAGGAGAAAACGGATACACACTTTTTGGCCAAGCAAGCAAACGGGCAATGCAAATCTGCACTACAAAGAAGTATCACTTCCCACCGTTCAAAAGGGACATCCACAAAATGTGTAAAAACCAGAAAGTCAAGACAGGCCCTGGAGAACAGGGAGCCTTGTTATGCTGATGGGCGGGATGTAAATTGCCAACTGCCTCTCTGGAGGAGTGCATTGTGTTCCCTAAAACAAGTAAAGAACAGAGCTACAGAGCCAAGGACACTTCCAGTCTAGGGAATATACCTTGGGAAAACTGAAAATCAATGAGACAGAGCCACCCCAACATTTAGGGCTGCACTGCTTACAAGGACCTCAACTTGGATACACCTTAAGTATCCCAGGAAATATAAAAATGGTTCAAAAAATTGTGGTACTTTCATACGATGGAATATCCCTCAGCCATGAAATCAATGTCATAAGACCAGTAGCAGCAAAATGGGTGGATTCAGGTACGATGATTCTAAGTGAAATAAGTCACACAGAAAAAGAAACTTATCATAAGATATCACTTATGAAGATCCTGTACACATGGCAACGATTGAACTGAGTTAGGAAAGAGAACAGTGTCTCACATTTAGAAAACACTCTTATGCCTGCTTAAGGGGGAAGGAGAGGTGGGGTGATACATAAAACCAGAGTTTGATATAAGCACATGTACCGTTCCAAAAACCAACTATGGAATAGACAAGACCTACACCTTGCTGAGGGAAAGGGACTCAAAACCCCATATTTCCCACCGAGGAATATATATGACTATTAAGAATATTAAAACCTATGTATTGATATGTCTCCGAAAGGGAAACAAGTGTGTCTAGACTGGCATAAACATGGCAGCGAGAATCAGCTCAAACCCACTATAAAAAGGAATTTCAAAAACAAAACAAAAAAACTGGGAAATTCTTTACAATTCCTTCAGGGTCTCTGATGAAACCTGGAATGACCCTATCTACAACGACAGCTGGATGTGGCATAAGGCTGGACAATTGGGACTGAGTGAATTGGTGAGATTGGGTGAGCAAATGCAGACCCTTTAAAGCAATAATGCATGGCACCCATTCCATGGGTCCCAACTCTCCAGGTTGAAGGGAATATTACTACAGCTATAACACGTACGGGAAACCTAGAGAACGGACACACTGTGAATACGAAAAGTTTCTAAAACTCAACGAATAGTCCCTCTCCTGGTGCTCCGATTTGACTTTGCATCTGCTTTACTATCAAACTCCCAACTTGGAGAGACAGCCCCTTTAACCTCCTGGTTCGCACAGGTTGCCAATTTGGCATAGGATGAAAGGGAAGAGGGAGAACCAATGAGAGATTAGCTGTTAGGCATTTGGACGGGCACATTACACTGTAATTTCCCGGCAGAAAGAAGAATTAACCAAAGTCTCAGCCACCCACCGGGAACCAGTATAGGTCCTGAACCAAAATTTTGGACTTGCGGTCAGCTCACCAAAAACGAGTTGAAAAATGGAGCTCAGGGGCACAGCAATTCACAAACTGGCCGAGTAATAAAGGACAACTATCGTCCAAAAATCTGCTGAGGGAAGGCAATGAGGCGGACTTGAAAGCGAGGGAGAATAGCAGGAAACAGATTTCAAGAGGAACGTTGGAATCGCCTTTAAAGCACAGGAAGAGGGACACAACTTCGACAATGATGCCCTTGGCCAAAAAGGGCGTATGGGTTTTCTCCTAAATATATTCAGAAGAAAACGCATACGCCCTTTTTGGCCAAGCAAGGAAGCGGGCAATGCAAATCTGCACTACAAAGAAGTATCACTTCCCACCAGTCAAAAGGGACATCCACAAAATGTGTAAAAACCAGAAAGGCAAGACAGGCCCTGGAGAACAGGGAGCCTTGTTATGCTGATGGGCGGGATGTAAATTGCCAACTGCCTCTCTGGAGGAGTGCATTGTGTTCCCTAAAACAAGTAAAGAACAGAGCTACAGAGCCAAGGGCACTTCCAGTCTAGGGAATATACCTTGGGAAAACTGAAAATCAATAAGACAGAGCCACCCCAAAATTTAGGGCTCCACTGCTTACAAGGACCTCAACTTGGATACACCTTAAGTATCCCAGGAAATATAAAAATGGTTCAAAAAATTGTGGTACTTACGTACGATGGAATATCCCTCAGCCATGAAATCAATGTCATAAGACCAGTAGCAGCAAAATGGGTGGATTCAGGTACGAAGATTCTAAGTGAAATAAGTCACACAGAAAAAGAAACTAATCAAAAGATATCACTTATGAAGATCCTATAAACATGGCTACACTTGAACTGAGTTAGGAAAGAGAACAGTGTCTCATATTTAGAAAACACTCTTATGCCTGCTTAAGGGGGAAGGAGAGGTGGGGTGATGCATAAAACCAGAGTTTGATATAAGAACAGGTACCGTTCCAAAAACCAACTATGGAATAGACAAGACCTACACCTTCCTCAGTGAAAGGGACTCAAAACACCATATTTCCCGCAGAGGAATATATCTGACTAGTAAGAATCTTAAAACCTATGTACTGATATGTCTCCATAAGGGAATCTCGTGTGTGTAGACTGGCGTAAACATGGCAGCGAGAATCAGCTCAAACACACTATAAAAAGGAATTTCAAAAACAAAACAAAAAACCTGGGAAATTTTTTACAATTCCTTCAGGGTCTCTGATGAAACCTGGAATGACCGTATCTACAACGACAGCTGGATGTGGTATAAGGAGGGACACTTGGGACTGAGACGATTGGTGAGATTGGGTGAGGAAATGCAGACCCTTTAAAGCACAAATGCCTGGCACCCATTCCATGGGTCCCAACTCTCCAGGTTGAAGGGAATATTACTACAGCTATAACATGTACGGGAAACCTAGAGAACGGACACACTGTGAATACGAAAGGTTTCTAAAACTCAACGAATAGTCCCTCTCCTGGTGCTCCGGTTTGACTTTCCATCTGCTTTACTATCAACCTCCCATATTGGAGAGACAGCCCCTTTAACCTCCTGGTTCACACAGGTTGCCAATTTGGCAGAGGATGAAAGGGAAGAGAGAGAACCAATGAGAGAGTAGCTGTTAGGCATTTGGACGGGCACATATCACTGTAATTTCCCGGCAGGAAGAAGAATTAAGCAAAGTCTCAGCCACCCACCGGGATCCAGTAGAGGTCCTGAACCAAAATTTTGGACCTGCGGTCAGCTCACCAAATACGAGTTGAAAAATGGAGCTCAGGGGCACAGCAATTCACAAACTGGCCGAGTAATAAAGGACAACTATCGTCCAAAAATCTGTTGAGGGAAGGCAACGAGGCGGACTTGAAAGCGAGGCAGAATAGCAGGAAACAGATTTCAAGAGGTACGTTGGAATCGCCTTTAAAGCACAGGAAGAGGGGCACAATATCGACAATGATGCACTTGGCCAAAAAGGTTGTATGCGTTTTCTCCTGAATATATTCAGGAGAAAACGGATACGCACTTTTTGGCCAAGCAAGCAAACGGGCAATGCAAATCTGCACTACAAAGAAGTATCACTTCCCACCGTTCAAAAGGGACATCCACAAAATGTGTAAAAACCAGAAAGTCAAGACAGGCCCTGGAGAACAGGGAGCCTTGTTATGCTGATGGGCGGGATGTAAATTGCCAACTGCCTCTCTGGAGGAGTGCATTGTGTTCCCTAAAACAAGTAAAGAACAGAGCTACAGAGCCAAGGACACTTCCAGTCTAGGGAATATACCTTGGGAAAACTGAAAATCAATGAGACAGAGCCACCCCAAAATTTAGGGCTGCACTGCTTACAAGGACCTCAACTTGGATACACCTTAAGTATCCCAGGAAATATAAAAATGGTTCAAAAAATTGTGGTACTTTCATACGATGGAATATCCCTCAGCCATGAAATCAATGTCATAAGACCAGTAGCAGCAAAATGGGTGGATTCAGGTACGATGATTCTAAGTGAAATAAGTCACACAGAAAAAGAAACTTATCATAAGATATCACTTATGAAGATCCTGTACACATGGCAACGATTGAACTGAGTTAGGAAAGAGAACAGTGTCTCACATTTAGAAAACACTCTTATGCCTGCTTAAGGGGGAAGGAGAGGTGGGGTGATACATAAAACCAGAGTTTGATATAAGCACAGGTACCGTTCTAAAAACCAACTATGGAATAGCCAAGACCTACACCTTGCTGAGGGAAAGGGACTCAAAACCCCATATTTCCTGCAGAGGAATATATCTGACTAGTAAGAATCTTAAAACCTATGTATTGATATGTCTCCGTAAGGGAATCAAGTGTGTCTAGACTGGCATAAACATGGCAGCGAGAATCAGCTCAAACCAGTATAAAAAGGAATTTCAAAAACAAAACAAAAATCTGGGAAATTCTTTACAATTCCTTCAGGGTCTCTGATGAAACCTGGAATGACCCTATGTACAACGACTGCTGGATGTGGCATAAGCCTGGACACTTGGGACTTAGAGGATTGGTGAGATTGTGTGAGCAAATGCAGACCCTTTAAAGTACAAATGCCTGGCACCCATTCCATGGGTCCCAACTCTCCAGATTAAAGGGAATATTACTACAGCTATAATATGTACGGGAAACCTAGAGAACGGACACACTGTGAATACAAAAGTTCTCTGAAACTCAACGAATAGTCCCTCTCCTGGTGCTCGGGTTTGACTTTCCATCTGCTTTACTATCAACCTCCCAACTTGGAGAGACAGCCCCTTTAACCTCCTGGTTCGCACAGGTTTCCAATTTGGCAGAGGATAAAAGGGAAGAGGGAGAACCAATGAGAGAGTAGCTGTTAGGCATTTGGACGGGCACATATCACTCTAATTTCCCGGCAGGAAGAAGAATTAACCAAAGTCTCAGCCATCCACCGGGAACCAGTATAGATACTGAAACAAAATTTTGGAATGCGGTCAGCTCACAAAAAACGAGTTGTAAAATGGAGCTCAGGGGCACAGCAATTCACAAACTGGCCGAGTAATAAAGGACAACTATCATCCAAAAATCTGTTGAGGGAAGGGAACGAGGCGGACTTGAAAGCGAGGCAGAATAGCAGGAAACAGATTTCAAAAGGTACGTTGGAATCGCCTTTAAAGCACAGGAGGAGGGGCACAACTTCGACAATGATGCACTTGGCCAAAAAGGGCGTATGCGTTTTCTCCTGAATATATTCAGGAGAAAACGCATACGCCCTTGTTGGCCAAGCAAGCAAGCGGGCAATGCAAATCTGCACTACAAAGAAGTATCACTTCCCACCGGTCAAAAGGGAAATCCACAAAATGTGTAAAATCCAGAAAGGCAAGACAGGCCCTGGAGAACATGGAGCCTTGTTATGCTGATGGGCGGGATGTAAACTGCCAACTGCCTCTCTGGAGGAGCGCATTGTGTTCCTTAAAACAAATAAACAACAGAGCTACAGAGCCAAGGGCACTTCAAGTATAGGGAATATACCTTGGGAAAACTGAAAATCGATACGACAGAGCCACCCCAAAATTTAGGGCTGCACTGCTTACAAGGACCTCAACTTGGGTACACTTTAAATATCCCAGGAAATATAAAAATGGTTCAAAAAATTGTGGTACTTACGTACGATGGAATATCCCTCAGCCATGAAATCAATGTCATAAGACCAGTAGCAGCAAAATGGGTGGATTCAGGTACGATGATTCTAGTGAAATATGTCACAGAGAAAAAGGAACTTATCATAAGATATCACTTATGAAGATCCTGTAAACATGGCTACACTTGAACTGAGTTAGGAAAGAGAACAGTTTCTCACATTTAGAAAACACGCTTATGCCTGCTTAAGGGGGAAGAAGAGGTGGGTTGATGCATAAAACCAGAGTTTGATAAAAGCACAGGTACCGTTCCAAAAACCAACTATGGAATAGACAAGACCTACACCTTCCTCAGTGAAAGGGACTCAAAACCCCATATTTCCCACAGAGGAATATATCTGACTAGTAAGAATCTTAAAACCTATGTATTGATATGTCTCCGTAAGGGAATCAAGTGTGTTTATACTGGCATAAACATGGCAGCGAGAATGAGCTCAAACCCACTATAAAAAGGAATTTCAAAAACAAAACAAAACAACTTGGAAATTCTTTACAATTCCTTCAGGGTCTCTGATGAAACCTGGAATGACCGTATCTACAACGACAGCTGGATGTGGCATAAGAAGGGACACTTGGGACTGAGACGATTGGTGAGATTGGGTGAGGAAATGCAGACCATTTAAAGCACAAATGCCTGGCACCCATTCCATGGGTCCCAACTCACCAGGTTGAAGGGAATATTACTACAGATATAACATGTACGGGAAACCTAGGGAACGGACACACTGTGAATACGAAAGGTTTCTAAAACTCAACGAATAATCCCTCTCCTGGTGCTCCGGTTTGACTTTTCATCTGCTTTACTATCAACCTCCCATCTTGGAGAGACAGCCCCTTTAACCTCCTGGTTCACACAGGTTGCCAATTTGGCAGAGGATTAAAGGGAAGAGGGAGAACCAATGAGAGAGTAGCTGTTAGGCATTTGGACGGGCACATATCACTGTAATTTCCCGGCAGGAAGAAGAATTAACCAAAGTCTCAGCCACCCACCGGGAACCAGTATAGGTCCTGAACCAAAATTTCGGACTTGCGGTCAGCTCACCAAAAACGAGTTGAAAAACGGAGCTCAGGGGGACAGCAATTCACAAACTGGCCGAGTAATAAAGGACAACTATCGTCCAAAAATCTGTTGAGGGAAGGCTACGAGGCGGACTTGAAAGCGAGGCAGAATAGCAGGAAACAGATTTCAAGAGGTACGTTGGAATCGCCTTTAAAGCACAGGAAGAGGGGCACAACTTCGACAATGATGCACTTGGCCAAAAAGTGCGTATGCGTTTTCTCCTGAATATATTCAGGAGAAAACGCATACGCCCTTTTAGGCCAAGCAAGAAAACGGGAAATGCAAATCTGCACTACAAAGAAGTATCACTTCCCACCGGTCAAAAGGGATATCCACAAAATGAGTAAAAAACAGAAAGGCAAGACAGGCCCTGGAGAACAGGGAGCCTTTTTATGCTGATGGGCGGGATGTAAATTGCCAACTGCCTCTCTGGAGGAGTGCATTGTGTTCCCTAAAACAAGTAAAGAACAGAGCTACAGAGCCAAGGGCACTTCCAGTCTAGGGAATATACCTTGGGAAAACTGAAAATCAATGAGACAGAGCCACCCCAAAATTTAGGGCTGCACTGCTTACAAGGACCTCAACTTGGATACACATTAAGTATCCCAGGAAATATAAAAATGGTTCAAAAAATTGTGGTACTTTCATACGATGGAATATCCCTCAGCCATGAAATCAATGTCATAAGACCAGTAGCAGCAAAATGGGTGGATTCAGGTACAATGATTCTAAGTGAAATAAGTCACACAGAAAAAGAAACTTATCATAAGATATCACTTATGAAGATCCTGTAAACATGGCAACACTTGAACTGAGTTAGGTAAAAGAACAGTGTCTCACATTTAGAAAACACTCTTATGCCTGCTTAAGGGGGAAGGAGAGGTGGGGTGATGCATAAAACCAGAGTTTGATATAAGAACAGGTACCGTTCCAAAAACCAACTATGGAATAGACAAGACCTACACCTTCCTCAGTGAAAGGGACTCAAAACACCATATTTCCCGCAGAGGAATATATCTGACTAGTAAGAATCTTAAAACCTATGTACTGATATGTCTCCATAAGGGAATCTCGTGTGTGTAGACTGGCGTAAACATGGCAGCGAGAATCAGCTCAAACACACTATAAAAAGGAATTTCAAAAACAAAACAAAAAACCTGGGAAATTCTTTACAATTCCTTCAGGGTCTCTGATGAAACCTGGAATGACCGTATCTACAACGACAGCTGGATGTGGTATAAGGAGGGACACTTGGGACTGAGACGATTGGTGAGATTGGGTGAGGAAATGCAGACCCTTTAAAGCACAAATGCCTGGCACCCATTCCATGGGTCCCAAGTCTCCAGGTTGAAGGGAATATTACTACAGCTATAACATGTACGGGAAACCTAGAGAACGGACACACTGTGAATACGAAAGGTTTCTAAAACTCAACGAATAGTCCCTCTCCTGGTGCTCCGGTTTGACTTTACACCTGCTTTACTATCAACCTCCCATATTGGAGAGACAGCCCCTTTAACCTCCTGGTTCACACAGGTTGCCAATTTGGCAGAGGATGAAAGGGAAGAGAGAGAACCAATGAGAGAGTAGCTGTTAGGCATTTGGACGGGCACATATCACTGTAATTTCCCGGCAGGAAGAAGAATTAACCAAAGTCTCAGCCACCCACCGGGATCCAGTAGAGGTCCTGAACCAAAATTTTGGACCTGCGGTCAGCTCACCAAATACGAGTTGAAAAATGGAGCTCAGGGGCACAGCAATTCACAAACTGGCCGAGTAATAAAGGACAACTATCGTCCAAAAATCTGTTGAGGGAAGGCAACGAGGCGGACTTGAAAGCGAGGCAGAATAGCAGGAAACAGATTTCAAGAGGTACGTTGGAATCGCCTTTAAAGCACAGGAAGAGGGGCACAACTTCGACAATGATGCACTTGGCCAAAAAGGTTGTATGCGTTTTCTCCTGAATATATTCAGGAGAAAACGGATACGCACATTTTGGCCAAGCAAGCAAACGGGCAATGCAAATCTGCACTACAAAGAAGTATCACTTCCCACCGTTCAAAAGGGACATCCACAAAATGTGTAAAAACCAGAAAGTCAAGACAGGCCCTGGAGAACAGGGAGCCTTGTTATGCTGATGGGCGGGATGTAAATTGCCAACTGCCTCTCTGGAGGAGTGCATTGTGTTCCCTAAAACAAGTAAAGAACAGAGCTACAGAGCCAAGGACACTTCCAGTCTAGGGAATATACCTTGGGAAAACTGAAAATCAATGAGACAGAGCCACCCCAAAATTTAGGGCTGCACTGCTTACAAGGACCTCAACTTGGATACACCTTAAGTATCCCAGGAAATATAAAAATGGTTCAAAAAATTGTGGTACTTTCATACGATGGAATATCCCTCAGCCATGAAATCAATGTCATAATACCAGTAGCAGCAAAATGGGTGGATTCAGGTACGATGATTCTAAGTGAAATAAGTCACACAGAAAAAGAAACTTATCATAAGATATCACTTATGAAGATCCTGTACACATGGCAACGATTGAACTGAGTTAGGAAAGAGAACAGTGTCTCACATTTAGAAAACACTCTTATGCCTGCTTAAGGGGGAAGGAGAGGTGGGGTGATACATAAAACCAGAGTTTGATATAAGCACAGGTACCGTTCCAAAAACCAACTATGGAATAGACAAGACCTACACCTTGCTGAGGGAAAGGGACTCAAAACCCCATATTTCCTGCAGAGGAATATATCTGACTAGTAAGAATCTTAAAACCTATGTATTGATATGTCTCCGTAAGGGAATCAAGTGTGTCTAGACTGGCATAAACATGGCAGCGAGAATCAGCTCAAACCAGTATAAAAAGGAATTTCAAAAACAAAACAAAAATCTGGGAAATTCTTTACAATTCCTTCAGGGTCTCTGATGAAACCTGGAATGACCCTATGTACAACGACTGCTGGATGTGGCATAAGCCTGGACACTTGGGACTTAGAGGATTGGTGAGATTGTGTGAGCAAATGCAGACCCTTTAAAGTACAAATGCCTGGCACCCATTCCATGGGTCCCAACTCTCCAGATTAAAGGGAATATTACTACAGCTATAATATGTACGGGAAACCTAGAGAACGGACACACTGTGAATACAAAAGTTTTCTGCAACTCAACGAATAGTCCCTCTCCTGGTGCTCGGGTTTGACTTTCCATCTGCTTTACTATCAACCTCCCAACTTGGAGAGACAGCCCCTTTAACCTCCTGGTTCGCACAGGTTTCCAATTTGGCAGAGGATAAAAGGGAAGAGGGAGAACCAATGAGAGAGTAGCTGTTAGGCATTTGGACGGGCACATATCACTCTAATTTCCCGGCAGGAAGAAGAATTAACCAAAGTCTCAGCCATCCACCGGGAACCAGTATAGATACTGAAACAAAATTTTGGAATGCGGTCAGCTCACAAAAAACGAGTTGTAAAATGGAGCTCAGGGGCACAGCAATTCACAAACTGGCCGAGTAATAAAGGACAACTATCATCCAAAAATCTGTTGAGGGAAGGGAACGAGGCGGACTTGAAAGCGAGGCAGAATAGCAGGAAACAGATTTCAAAAGGTACGTTGGAATCGCCTTTAAAGCACAGGAGGAGGGGCACAACTTCGACAATGATGCACTTGGCCAAAAAGGGCGTATGCGTTTTCTCCTGAATATATTCAGGAGAAAACGCATACGCCCTTGTTGGCCAAGCAAGCAAGCGGGCAATGCAAATCTGCACTACAAAGAAGTATCACTTCCCACCGGTCAAAAGGGAAATCCACAAAATGTGTAAAATCCAGAAAGGCAAGACAGGCCCTGGAGAACATGGAGCCTTGTTATGCTGATGGGCGGGATGTAAACTGCCAACTGCCTCTCTGGAGGAGCGCATTGTGTTCCTTAAAACAAATAAACAACAGAGCTACAGAGCCAAGGGCACTTCAAGTGTAGGGAATATACCTTGGGAAAACTGAAAATCGATACGACAGAGCCACCCCAAAATTTAGGGCTGCACTGCTTACAAGGACCTCAACTGGGGTACACCTTAAATATCACAGGAAATATAAAAATGGTTCAAAAAATTGTGGTACTTACGTACGATGGAATATCCCTCAGCCATGAAATCAATGTCATAAGACCAGTAGCAGCAAAATGGGTGGATTCAGGTACGATGATTCTAGTGAAATATGTCACAGAGAAAAAGGAACTTATCATAAGATATCACTTATGAAGATCCTGTAAACATGGCTACACTTGAACTGAGTTAGGAAAGAGAACAGTTTCTCACATTTAGAAAACACGCTTATGCCTGCTTAAGGGGGAAGAAGAGGTGGGTTGATGCATAAAACCAGAGTTTGATAAAAGCACAGGTACCGTTCCAAAAACCAACTATGGAATAGACAAGACCTACACCTTCCTCAGTGAAAGGGACTCAAAACCCCATATTTCCCACAGAGGAATATATCTGACTAGTAAGAATCTTAAAACCTATGTATTGATATGTCTCCGTAAGGGAATCAAGTGTGTTTATACTGGCATAAACATGGCAGCGAGAATGAGCTCAAACCCACTATAAAAAGGAATTTCAAAAACAAAACAAAACAACTTGGAAATTCTTTACAATTCCTTCAGGGTCTCTGATGAAACCTGGAATGACCGTATCTACAACGACAGCTGGATGTGGCATAAGAAGGGACACTTGGGACTGAGACGATTGGTGAGATTGGGTGAGGAAATGCAGACCATTTAAAGCACAAATGCCTGGCACCCATTCCATGGGTCCCAACTCACCAGGTTGAAGGGAATATTACTACAGATATAACATGTACGGGAAACCTAGGGAACGGACACACTGTGAATACGAAAGGTTTCTAAAACTCAACGAATAATCCCTCTCCTGGTGCTCCGGTTTGACTTTTCATCTGCTTTACTATCAACCTCCCATCTTGGAGAGACAGCCCCTTTAACCTCCTGGTTCGCACAGGTTGCCAATTTGGCAGAGGATGAAAGGGAAGAGGGAGAACCAATGAGAGAGTAGCTGTTAGGCATTTGGACGGGCACATATCACTCTTACTTCCCGGCAGGAAGAAGAATTAACCAAAGTCTCAGCAACCCACCGGGAACCAGCATAGTTCCTGAACCAAAATGTTGGACTTGCGGTCAGCTCACCAAAAACGAGTTGAAAAATGGAGCTCAGGGGCACAGCAATTCACAAACTGGCCGAGTAATAAAGGACAAGTATCATCCAAAAATCTGCTGTGGGAAGGCAACGAGGCGGACTTGAAAGCGAGGCCGAATAGCAGGAAACAGATTTCAAGAGATACATTGGAATCGCCTTTAAAGCACAGGAAGAGGGGCACAACTTCGACAATGATGCACTTGGCCAAAAAGGGCGTATGCGTTTTCTCCTGAATATATTCAGGAGAAAACGCATACGCCCTTTTTGGCCAAGCAAGCAAGCGGGCAATGCAAATCTGCACTACAAAGAAGTATCACTTCCCACCGGTCAAAAGGGACATCCACAAAATGTGTAAAAACCAGAAAGGCAAGACAGGCCCTGGAGAACAGGGAGCCTTGTTATGCTGATGGGTGGGATGTAAATTGCCAACTGCCTCTCTGGAGGAGTGCATTGTGTTCCCTAAAACAAGTAAACAACAGAGCTAGAGAGCCATGGGCACTTCCAGTCTAAGGAATATACCTTGGGAATACTGAAAATCAATAAGAGAGAGCCACCCCAAAATTTAGGGCTGCACTGCTTACAAGGACCTCAACTTGGGTACACCTTAAATATCCCAGGAAATATAAAAATGGTTCAAAAAATTGTGGTACTTACGTACGATGGAATATCCGTCAGCCATGAAATCAATGTCATAATGCCAGTAGCAGCAAAATGGGTTGATTCAGGTACGATGATTCTAAGTGAAATAAGTCACACAGAGAAAAAGAAACTTATCATAAGATATCACTTATGAAGATCCTGTAAACATGGCTACACTTGAACTGAGTTAGGAAAGAGAACAGTGTCTCACATTTAGAAAACACTCTAATGCCTGCTTAAGGGGGAAGGAGAGGTGGGGTCATGCATAAAACCAGAGTTTGATATAAGCACAGGTACCGTTCCAAAAACCAACTATGGAATAGACAAGACCTACACCTTCCTCAGTGAAAGGGACTCAAAACCCCATATTTCCCGCAGAGGAATATATCTGACTAGTAAGAATCTTAAAACCTATGTATTGATATGTCTCCATAAGGGAATCAAGTGTGTCTAGACTGGCATAAACATGGCAGCGAGAATCAGTTCAAACCCACTATAAAAAGGAATTTCAAAAACAAAACAAAAAAACTGGGAAATTCTTTACAATTCCTTCAGGGTCTCTGATGAAACCTGGAATGACCCTATTTACAACGACAGCTGGATGTGGCATAAGGCTGGACACTTGGGACTGAGAGGATTGGTGAGATTGGGTGAGCAATTGCAGACCATTTAAAGCACAAATGCCTGGCACACATTCCATGGGTCCCAACTCTCCAGGTTGAAGGGAATTTTACTACAGCTATAACATGTACGGGAAACCTAGAGAACGGACACACTGTGAATACGAAAGGTTTCTAAAACTCAACGAATAGTCCCTCTCCTGGTGCTCCGGTTTGACTTTCCATCTGCTTTACTATCAATCTCCCAACATGGAGACACAGCCCCTTTAACCTCCTGGTTTGCACAGGTTGCCAATTTGGCTGAGGATGAAAGGGAAGAGGGAGAACCAATGAGAGAGTAGCTGTTAGGCATTTGGACGGGCACATGTCTATCTAATTTCCCAGGAGGAAGAAGAATTAACGAAAATCTCAGCCCCCCATCGGAAACCACTATAGGTCCTCAACCAAAATTTTGGACTTGCGGTCAGCTCACAAAAAACGAGTTGAAAAATGGAGCTCAGGGGCACAGCAATTCACAAACTGGCAGAATAATAAAGGACAACTATCGTCCAAAAATCTGGTGAGGGAAAGCAACGAGGCGGACATGAAAGCGAGCCAGAATAGCAGGAAACAGATTTCAAGAGGTACGTTGGAATCGCCTTTAAAGCACAGGAAGAGGGGCACAACTTCAAAAATGATGCACTTGGCCAAATAGAGCGTATGCGTTTTCTCCTGAATATATTCAGGAGAAAACGCATACGCCCTTTTTGGCCAAGCAAGCAAGTGGGCAATGCAAATCTGCACTACAAAGAAGTATCACTTCCCACCGGTCAAAAGGGACATCCACAAAATGTGTAAAATCCAGAAAGGCAAGACAGGCCCTGGAGAACAGGGAGCCTTGTTATGCTGATGGGTGGGATGTAAATTGCCAACTGCCTCTCTGGAGGAGTGCATTGTGTTCCCAAAAACAAGTAAACAACAGAACACCGGAGCCAAGGGCACATCCAGTCTAGGGAATATTCCTTGGGAAAACTGAAAATCAATAAGACAGAGCCACCCCAAAATTTAGGGCTGCACTGATTACAAGAACCTCAACTTGGGTACACCTTAAATATTCCAGGAAATATGAAAATGGTTCAAAAAATTGTGGTACTTACGTACGATGGAATATCCCTCAGCCATGAAGTCAATGTCATAAGACCAGTAGCAGCAAAATGAGTAGATAAAACTACGATGATTCTAAGTGTAATAATTCACACAGAAAAAGAAACTTATCATAAGATATCACTTATGAATATCCTGTAACATGGCTACACTTGAACTGAGTTAGGAAAGAGAACAGAGTCTCACATTTAGGAAGCACTCTTTGCCTGCTTAAGGGGGAAGGAGAGGTGGGGTGATGCATAAAACCGGAGTTTGATATAAGCACAGGTACTGTTCCAAAAACTATCTAAGGAATAGACAAGACCTTCACCTTCCTCAGTGAAAGGGACTCAAAACCCCATACTTCACGCAGAGGAATATATCTGACTAGTAAGAATCTTAAAACCTATTTATTGATATGTCTGCGTAAGGGAATCAAGTGTGTCTAGACTGGCATAAACATGGCAGCGAGAACCAGCTCAAACCCACTATAAAAAGGAATTTCAAAAAGAAAACAAAACAAAAATGGAAATTCTTCACAATTCCTTCAGGGTCTCTGATGAAACCTGGACTGACCCAATGTACAACGACAGCTGGATGTGGCATAAGGCTGGACACTTGGGACTGAGAGGATTCGTGAGATTCGGTGAGCAAATGTAGACCCTTTAAAGCAATAATGAATGGCACGCATTCCATGGTTCCCAACTCTCCAGCTTGAAGGGACTATTACTACAGATATAACATGTAAGGGCAAAATAGAGAATGGACACACTGTGAATATGAAAGGTTTCTAAAACTCAACGAATAGTCCCTCTCCTGGTGCTCCGGTTTGATTTTCCAACTGCTTTTCTGTCAATCTCCCAACTTGGAGAAACAGCCCCTTTAACCTCCTGGTTCGCACAGGTTGCCAATTTGGCAGAGGATGAAAGGGAAGAGGGAGAACCAGTGAGAGAGTAGCTCTAAGGCATTGGGACGGGCACATGTCACTCTAATTTCCCAGCAGGAAGAAGAATAAACCAAAGTCTCAGCCCCCCACCGGGAACCAGCATAGGTCCTGAACCACAATTTTGGACTTTCGGTCAGCTCACAAAAAACGAGTTGAAAAATGGAGCTCAGGGGCACAGCAATTCACAAACTGGCAGAGTGATAAAGACAACTATTGTCCAAAAATCTGTTGAGGGAAGGCAACGAGGTGGACTTGAAAGCTAGGCAGAATAGCAGGGTACAGATTTCATGTGGTACGTTGGAATTGACTTTAAAGCACAGGATGAGGGGCACAACTTCCACAATGATGCACTTGAGCAAAAAGGGCATATGCGTTTTCTCCTGAATATATTCAGGAGAAAACGCATAAGCCCTTTTTGTCCAAGCAAGCAAGCGGGAAATGCAAATCTGCACTACAAAGAAGTATCACTTCCCACTGTTCAAAAGGGACATACACAAAATGTGTAAAATCCAGAAAGGCAAGACCGGCCCTGGAGAACAGGGAGGCTTGTTTTGCTGATGGGCGGGATGTAAACTGCCAACTAGATCTCTGGAGGAGTGCATTGTGTTCCCTAAAAGAAGTAAA
The DNA here is from genome assembly GCF_949752795.1 of Hyperoodon ampullatus. Classification (NCBI taxonomy): domain Eukaryota; kingdom Metazoa; phylum Chordata; class Mammalia; order Artiodactyla; family Ziphiidae; genus Hyperoodon; species Hyperoodon ampullatus. The sequence continues at coordinate 1,061,897 of NW_027640495.1, read as the reverse complement.
CAACATAGCTACAGAGCCAAGGGCACTTCCAGTCTAGGGAATATACCTTGGGAAACCTGAAAATCAATAAGACAGAGCCACCCCAAAATTTAGGGCTGCACTGCTTACAAGAACCTCAACTTGGGTACACCTTAAATATCCCAGGAAATATAAAAATGGTTCAAAAAATTGTGGTACTTCCGTACGATGGAATATCCCTCAGCCATGCAATCAATGGCATAAGACCAGTAGCAGCAAAATGAGTGGATTGAGGTATGATGCTCCTAAGTGAAATAAGTCACACAGAAAAAGAAACTTATCATAAGATATCACTTATGAAGATCCTGTAAACATGGCTACACTTGAACTCAGTTAAGAAAGAGAACAGAGTCTCACCTTTGGAAAACACTCTGATGCCTGCTTAAGGGGGAATGAGAGGTGGGGTGATGCATAAAACAAGAGTTTGATATAAGCACAGGTACCGTTCCAAACATAAACTATGGAATAGACAAGACCTACACCTTCGTCAGTGAAAGGGACCCGAGGCATCTGTGAGTAACCCTGAGCTGAGCCCCAGGCCAGCTGCTGCTGAACATTTCCCACCCTTCCCAGGTAAAACACCTGAATATGTACAAGGGCTTGAAAGCCTAGAGGAAGGGCCGTGGAGCCACACCAGCGACAACACGCAGGCCAACTTGGTGCCTACAGGCCATCCAGGATGGTCCTGGCCCTGGGCGCTCTTCTGGAAGCTTTCCATTGACCTGCCTGAGATACCCCTCCTGTCCCGGCACCCACTGCATTTTTCCTTCCTCACCTCTGTCCTGAGAGAAATTCCAACGGAAGGTGTGGGTGATACATCCTCTTGTTTACACGTGGCATCCTGGAAACTCCTGCAGAAAGTCCAGCAGAGACCCACTCACACCGGGCCACCCACAAAGCCGTGGCCCCTCACTCCCTCCCACCAGCACAGCCCCGACACTGCTGACGGGGCAGAGATCATGGTGTCAGGCACAGCTTCAGGGGCTATTGCTGCCTGCAGCGCTGTTTATATTGACCTCATCCCAGGCACACCTGGGGAGGGCCGGCCGGCAGGGTCAGGCTACCCAGGTCAGCTAATCCTCAGCCCTCAGGGAATCACATTGTTGAAAATGGACCTCGCTAAGGCAGAATAGAAGCCAAGGAATAAAAGGACACAAGGCCATTTGCAGCACCGTAGGTGTGTCTAGAGGTAATCACGTGACTTGAAGTAAGTCAGAAAGTGAAAGACACATATGATATCTTATCTCTTATAGGTGTGACCGAAAAATGGATACCAGGGCTGATATTTCCACGGAGAAGGGCAATCACAGATTCATTCAACAAACTTATGGTTCACCAATGGAAACGTGTGAGGATTGGTTTCATTATGATATTGGGGTTAACAGACATATACAAACACAGGTGACATATAGAATCACCAAAGACCTACAGAATACCAAGAGAAGACTACTCAACATTCTGTCATAAGGTACATGGGAAAAGGATCCCAGGAAGAACAGACATATATGTATGTGTAAAAGAACCACATCTTCCACACCTACAACAAGCCAAACATTGTAATCAAATTTGCTGTAATAAAAAATAAAAAATTAAATTAAAAACACGAACAAGAAGTAGTGAGAAAAACTTGAGGGGCTTTCTTCTGGCACATTGCATTTTAATTTCCAATCTAGAACAGGGCTTCCATTGAGGCTCTGTTGCCCTAGTAACCAGATTTGGTAAGGGAGAACTGCTGCCACCTTGTGGCCGTTTCACACAACAGCAGCTTTAATTCCAGCGCTAATGGTCTGTTGATATTCAAAATCATTGCAGGCCTGTAAATGACACCTGCCCTGAATACAAATCCTGGGTTCATATATCGACCAAAAAATTCAAAGGATGTCCATATTTCAAAACGACAGTTTCAAAAGGCATATTTTGCACACATTAGTGTTCTGCTTCTTTTTCTTTCTTTCTTTTTTTGTTAAAAAAACGGGAATGGCAAAAAGCATCCCTCAGAATGGGCGAAAATATTTTCAAACGAATCAATGGACAAAGGTTTAATCTCCAATATATATAAAGAGCTCATGCAGCTTAATATTAAAAAAGCAAACAACCCAATACAAAAAATGGGCAGAAGATCTAAAGAGACGTTTCTTCAAAGAAGACACAGAGATGGCCAAGACGCACATGAAAAGCTGCTCAACATCACTAATTATTAGAGAAATGCAAATCAAAACTACGATGAGGTATCACCTCACACCTGTTAGAATCGGCATCATCAGAAAATCTACAAACAACGAATTCTGGGGAGGGTGTGGACAAAAGGATCCCTCTTCCACTAGTGGTGGAAATGTAAATTGATACAGTCACGATGGAGAACAGTATGGAGTTTCCTTAAAAAAACTAGAAATAGAATTACCATATGATCCAGCAATCCCACTTCTGGGCATATACCCAGAGAAAACCATAAATCAAAAAGGCACATTCACCACAATGCTCATTTCAGCACTATTTACGATAGCCAGGTAATGGAAGCAACCTAAATACCCACAGACAGACGAATGGATAAAGATGTGGTACATATATAAAATGGAATATTACTCAGCCATAAGAAGGAATGAAAGTGGGTCATTTGTAGAGACGTCGATGGATCTAGAGACTGTCATACAGAATGAAGTAAGTCAGAAAGAGACAAACAAATATTGTATATTAATGCATATATGTGGAACCTAGAAAAATGGTACAGATGAACTGGTTTGCAGGGAAGTAATAGAGACACAGAGGTAGAGAACACACGTATGGACACCAAGTGTGGGAAGCCATGGGGAGGTGGTGTTGGGATGAGTTGGGAGATTGGGATTGACCTGTATACATGTATATGCATAAAATACATAACTAATAATAACCTGCTGTATAAAAAAATAAATAAAATTAAATTTCAAAATTTTAAAAAATAAAATTTAAAAATAAAACAGAAAAAAGTTCTTCCCTTCACACAGATGTATTTATATGAATGAATTATTTCCATGCTTATATCTATAAATACTTAAAAGAGGAATAAAATCTAACTTGAACCAAAAAAGAAAAAAAAAAACCTGAACCCACGAGTTAGAGGAAAACCCTATCAGGGCACTTGCTCCAGTGGTAAACAATTCTGAAATTGCTCAGAAGTGGGGAATAATCTCCCATAGAACCAGCAGCCCACTCCTATGCAAGGAGCGTCCTCATTGCAAAGCGGGGGGCCATGCCGAGGCATCTGTGAGTAAACATGAGCTGAGCCCCAGGCCAGCTGCTGTTGAACTTTTCCCACCCTTCCCAGGTAAAACACCTGAATATGTACAAGGGCTTGGAAGCCTAGAGGAAGGGCCGTGGAGCCACACCAGCGACAGCACGCAGGCCAACTTGGTGCCTGCAGGCCAGCCAGGATGGTCCTGGCCCTGGGCGCTCTTCTGGAAGCTTTCCATTGCCCTGCCTGAGATACCCCTCCTGTCCCGGCCCCACTGCTTTTTTGCTTCCTCACCTCTGTCCGGAGAGAAATTCCAGCGGAAGGTATGGGTGACACATCCTCTTCTTTACAGGTGGAAGCCTGGCAACTACTGCAGAAAGTCCAGCAGAGACCCACTCACACCGGGCCACCCACAAAGCCGTGGCCCCTCACTCCCTCCCACCAGCACAGCCTCGACACTGCTGACGGGGCAGAGAATATGGAGTCAGGCACAGCTTCTGGGGCTATTGCTGCCTGCAGCGCTGTTTATATTGAACTCAACCCAGGCACACCTGTGGAGGGCCGGCCGGCAGGGTCAGGCTACCCAGGTCAGCTAATCCTCAGCCCTCAGGGAATCACATTGTTGAAAATGGACCTCGCTAAGGCAGAATAGAAGCCAAGGAATAAAAGGACACAATGCCATTTGTAGCACCGTAGGTGTGTCTAGAGGTAATCACCTGACTTGTAGTAAGTCAGAAAGTGAAAGACACATATCATATCATATCTCTTATAGGTGTGACCGAAAAATGGATACCAGGGCAGATATTTCCACGGAGAAGGGCAATCACAGATTTATTAAACAAACTAATGGTTCACCAATGGAAAGGTGTGAGGATTGGTTTCATTTTGATATTGGGGTTAACAGACATATACAAACACAGGTGACATATAGAATCACCAAAGACCTACAGAATACCAAGAGAAGACTACTCAACATTCTGTCATAAGGTACATGGGAAAAGGATCCCAGGAAGAACAGACATATGTGTATGTGTAAAAGAACCACATCTTCCACACCTACAACAAGCCAAACATTGTAATCAAATTTGCTGTAATAAACAATAAAAAATTAAATTAAAAGCACGAACAAGAAATAGAGAGACAAACTTGAGGGGCTTTCTCCTGGCACATTCCATTCTAAATTCCAATCTAGAACACGACTTCCATTGAGGCTCTGTTGCCCCAGTAACCAGATTTGGTAAGGGAGAACTGCTGCCACCTTGTGGCCGTTTCACACAACAGCAGCTTTAATCCCAGCGCTAATGGTCAGTTGATATTCAAAATCATTGCAGGCCTGTAAATGACACCTGCCCTGAAAACAAATCCTGGGTTCATATATCGACCAAAAAATTCAAAGGACGTCCATATTTCAAAACGACAGTTTCAAAAGGCATATTTTACACACATTAGTGTTCTGCTTCTCTTTTTTCTTTCTTTTTTTGTTAAAAAAACGGGAAAGGCAAAAAGCATCCCTCAGAATAGGCGAAAATATTTGCAAACGAATCAATGCACAAAAGTTTAATCTCCAATATATATAAAGAGTTCATGCAGCTTAATATTAAAAAAACAAACAACCCAATACAAAAATTGGCAGAAGATCTAAAGAGACGTTTCTTCAAAGAAGACACAGAGATGGCCAAGACACACATGAAAAGCTGCTCAACATCACGAATTATTAGAGAAATGCAAATCAAAACTACAATGAGGTATCACCTCAAACCTGTTACAATTGGCATCATCAGAAAATCTACAAACAACGAATTCTGGGGAGGGTGTGGACAAAAGGATCCCTCTTCCACTAGTGGTGGAAATGTAAATTGATACAGTCACAATGGAGAACAGTATGGAGTTTCCTTAAAAAAACTAGAAATAGAATTACCATATGATCCAGCAATCCCACTTCTGGGCATATACCCAGAGAAAACCATAAATCAAAAAGGCACATTCACCACAATGCTCATTTCAGCACTATTTACAATAGCCAGGTAATGGAAGCAACCTAAATACCCACAGACAGACGAATGGATAAAGATGTGGTACATATATAAAATGGAATATTACTCAGCCATAAGAAGGAATGAAAGTGGGTCATTTGTAGAGACGTCGATGGATCTAGAGACTGTCATACAGAATGAAGTAAGTCAGAAAGAGACATACAAATATTGTATGTTAATGCATATATGTGGAACCTAGAAAAATGGTACAGATGAACTGGTTTGCAGGGAAGAAATAGAGACACAGAGGTAGAGAACACACGTATGGACACCAAGTGTGGGAAGCCATGGGGAGGTGGTATTGGGATGAGTTGGGAGATTGGGATTGACCTGTATACATGTATATGCATAAAATACATAACTAATAATAACCTGCTGTATAATAAATAAATAAAATTAAATTTCAAAATTTTAAAAAATAAAATTTAAAAATAAAACAGAAAAAAGTTCTTCCCTTCACACAGATGTATTTATATGAATGAATTATTTCCATGCTTATATCTATAAATACATAAAAGAGGAATAAAATCTAACTTGAACCAAAAAAGAAAAAAAAAAACCTGAACCCACGAGTTAGACAGAGGAAAACCCTATCAGGGCACTTGCTCCAGCGGTAAACAATTCTGAAATTGGTCAAAGGTGGGGAATTATCTCCCATAGAGCCAGCAGCCCACTCCTATGCAAGGAGTGTCCTCATTGCAAAGAAGGGGGCCATGCCGAGGCATCTGTGAGTAAACGTGAGCTGAGCCCCAGTCCTGCTGCAGCTGAACTCTTCCCACCCTTTCCAGTTAAAACACCTGAATATGTACAAGAACTTGCAAGCCTAGAGGAAGGGCTGTGGATCCACACCAGCGACAGCACACAGGCCGACTTGGTGCCTGCAGGCCAGTCAGGATGGTCCTGGCACCAGATGCTCTTCTGGAAGCTTTCCATTTCCCTGCCTGAGATACCCCTCCTGCCACGGCCCCCACTGCTTTTTTACTTCCTCACCTCTGCCTGGGGAGAAATTCCAGCGGCAGGTATCGGTGACACATCCTCTTCTTTAGCAGGTGGCAGCCTGGCAACTCCTGCAGAAAGTCCAGCAGAGCCCCACTCACACTGGGCCACCCACAAAGCCACGGCCCCTCACTCCCTCCCACCAGCACAGCCCCGGCACTGCCTACGGGGCAGAGAATGTGGCGTCAGTCACAGCTACAAGGGCTGTCGCTCACTGGAGAGCTGTTTATATTGCCCTCAACTCAGGCACACCTGTGGAGGGCTGGCAGGCAGTTTCAGGCTGCCAAAATCAGCCAATCCTCACCCCTCAGGGGCTCACAGTTGGAGAAAATGAAACTTGCTAAATGGGCCAGGCCCTAGGAACAGGTGTGGGCTCTTGAGAGTCAGGATAGACAAGGGGCTGCAGCTGCGGCTTGTTTTCTTATCATTTTATCTGGTCCATGAGTGGAAAACAACTTCAAGAAGACCCTATCCTAATGAGAGGAACCCAGGAGTCAGGGAGAGGAGTGATGGTGGGTGGAGACAGAGGCCTGGCGCCCTGGCTGCAGTGGAAGTGTCTGGAAGACCAGGCAGAAAGAGCCTGCAGAGAGTGATAGCCATGGTCACAGACCTGTCAGAACTGCTGTTTGTTAGTTCAAGTCCTGCTCTGAGGTATTCTGTGTCAGCTGTGAGCGACAGGTGAGCTGAGGGTTCGCTGCAAGGTGGGCTATGTGCACAGTTCCTGTGTGTCCAGCCCTGCTGGGGTACCTGCCCAGGGGAGCTCCGTATCCTGGGAAGGGCCTGAGTAGGAGAGCCCCATGGGCTGCTGGGTAGCTGCAGAGGTGAGCTCCATACCCTGGGAGGGACTTGACCATGAGAGCCCCGTGGGCTGTGGGGTAGGGGCGCAGCCCAGGTGAGCTCCTTATCCTGGGATTGGCCTGACCACGAGAGCCCCATGGGCTGCTGGAGACCTGATAAAGTATATCAGGACAGTCAGTGAAGCCACCGAGGATATACATCCAGTAGCTCCTATTTCCTACTCCTTCCTGGTCATTCTACCTTCCACCAGGCCATGGCATTCTGTATTAGACTTCAATGATGCCTTCTTCTGTATTCCATTCATCTCAGAGTCAGAAGAATTTTTGGCTTGTGAGTGGCAGGAAACAACATGCAACAAAAGCAATAATGCTGGGCCGTCCTGCCCCAATGGTTCAAAAATCCCCACACCATCATTGGGGAAATGTCCTCTAAAGACCTAAAAGTTCAACCTCTTTAAAAGGGAACCCTCCTTCAATATGCAGATGACATTCTGATCGCCAGGCCTACTAAAGACGCCTCTGAACTACCTAGCCAAGAAAGGATAGAAGGTGTCCAAGAAAAACACTCAAATATCCCAGGCTAAGGTGACATGCCTGGGCTTCATTCTCACAGATATTCGGAGAAACGCATCCCAGGATAGGGAAGAAGCCATTTGCAGCCTTACCTCTTCTAAAACTAGAAGACAGCTTAGGGGTTCCTGGGGAGGCCAAGGTTTTCTGCATCTGGATCCCTAACTACAGTGTAATAGCTGGGCCTCTACATGAAACACTGACACGAAAAGATGATGATCCTTTTGAATAGAATCCAGAAGCAGCCTTTCAAGAATGGAAAGAGCAGTCAATACAGACCCTTGCCCAGGAACTCCCTAATTTAGCTAAACCCTTTGACCTTTACATACCCGGTCAAAGGTTAATCGCCCTTGGAGCCTTAGTGCAAAAACTGGGACCACTTGAAATGGAGCAACACAAGAATGCCCTTCAGGTATGATAAACTATGGTCACCAAGGGCTTTGCCCACCGACTCATCAGGCCAGGATACTGGGGTATCTAAAAAGCTGGAAATCAGCAGCCCGCAAGGCCAGCTCCCTCCTAAGGGAAAAGGACCCCACGTGGTGATCCTAACCACCCATCATGCCCTGAAGTGGCAGGGGTCGCTCTGTGGACACACTGACCTCGAGTGAGGAGGCCCTCCAACTCCAACCTCCAGAGAGATAAACGGGGGCAACGGGCCCCCAAGATGACTCGTGTGACCATCACTTGACCTGGAGTTTCTCTCAGAAAACGACAAGACTGTGCCGCGAAAGAGCAGACTACTGCTTGCAGGACTTACTGCACCCAGAGGGGAGCTAATAAGCTTGGCAGGGGAAACGTATATCACGCTTTCACCATAGAAAACCCTACAGACACCGCGGTGATGGTGGCCAATATGACCGGCTGGACTGCTGGCTACTTCTAAAGGCCGTTGACTCAGTGGACGTCATGGTCCTGGATCACCACTGACCCTGGACTGTCTGGGAGTTGTGCGGGCAGGGCTCTGACACATGGTGCTGTTTGTACATTAATTCAGGGACCTAATTAAAGAAAGCACAGACTACTGGTCAGAGCATCTAGTCTGGCAAAAACTGTCAGCCTAAGGTCGCCGAACATATGTGGGGTGGGGTGAAACCTGCCACCGCAGCATCTCTGCGCCTCTCTTTCCTGGACCTTTAAAGGTCATTAGAATCTGTAACACATCCAATGCTGGTGCTCAGGCGGACGAGAAGTGAGGCAGGAGGCCTTGGGACAATCAACCTCACCAGGAGGCTGGTGGGGAGACGTTTTGCCCCTCCCCCCATATATCAGGGCTCCCACCACAGCATAAAGCAGTTACAAAAGAGGGGTCTGCACCCTCAACACCCCAAGAATAAGGAACGGAGCAAAAAGCAGAGGAGGTGTTCGTCTCCGGCAACGTTCATTAAAAATTCCTGGGAGATAAAAAGAGAATCTGGGCAATAAAATAAAGTCTAACCTGTTTTTCCTTTGTGCTTTGTCTAATTTCACGTGCTCCTAGGGTTCCGCATGCAGAGGTCCCACACCCGGCACTTCAGACCCGATTTCCTAGTGCAGAATGGCTGGGTCGACACCTCAGCTAGCGGGGTCCCATGCAGACTCCACGGCATAGAGCCTGAGCTGCAGTCAATGCAGCCCTCGGGAGCTCCATCCCCTCCCTCCCACTGACGCTGCCGGGGACCCTACACAGCAGCCCAGCCCACAGCCCATGGGGGAGTGCACGCTCTCACCTCTCCATTCTGCTTTCAAAATAATGTTTCCTTTGCTTCTGAACCAAACTCAGTCTTGATCTGTTGGCTCCAATGACACTGGGCACGGGGACTCCTGTTGGGGTCCACTCTGGAGGATCAGTAACAGAAATTGAGAACATTGTAACTTCAATGAACAGATGTGTGAGCCAAACTGTAGTTAACATAGAGCAGTGTATAATGCTCGGGTAAAATAAGATGTTTCTAAGACTTACATTTGATATTTCCATCACTTTCCTATAAGCAAGTTCAGTGAAGATGTCTGTCTTATTTGTCAGGTCAACATTAGAGAAATGAAGTGATTTATTTCCATGGATGTACATCAAATACTCTTGGCTGAAGCTTCAATCTTGTTTTGAATGCTTTTCCATTGAAAATTATACCTCTCTTTCAGCTCCCCCATTTCTGAGAAGTATAAAATCTTATAATTTATTATTACCAAAGGGGAAAGGTAGGAGAAGGGATAAATTAACAGTTTGGGATTAACACATACACACTGCTATGTATAAAAGAGATCATCAACAAGGAACTACTGTATAGCACAGGGAACTACACTGAATATTTTGCAATAACCTATAAGGGGAAATAATCTGAAAAAGAATAGATATTTTAATTGACATCATCTATCAATGACAGATAAAATGTAACCTAAGCAAGGCCGATGGTGAGCGCTTCTGACCCTGAAGATTTCAGTCATCTAAAGTTTGGGCTCTGCCTATTTCCCAAGGCCCTTAAAGGACATACGTGTAGCCGTAGCTTAAAAATTCCCCAGTTTGGGGTTCGGGGAGGCACTGATTTGGAAAAATCCCTGGTGTTCTCCTTACATGCACGGGACCCTTCCTACAGCTAAAACATGCCTGTCACACCTAGAGGATGGTACACCGTTTGATCGGAAAGAGTTTGGAAAAGGCACCTCATCTCCTCATCGCCTGGTGCTCGGGTTCAACCCTCCAGCATTTTTCCTAACAATCTCCTCACTTGGGCATATCAGCACCGTCAACATCCTGTTGCACACAGTTTGGAATTTGTCCAGAGGATGAAGCGGAAGGATGAGAAAAATTTAGAGACAAGTCTTAGGTGTTCGGACAGGCACATGCCACTCTAATTTCCAATCCAGAAGACAAATTCATCAAAGGCTAGAATTGCCCACGGAAACAGAATAGGGCTAGAGGAAATCCCGCTGTTTTGTGTCCAGTTTCCAAAAACACAAGTTGAAAAATGCAACTCAGGGGCACGAAAATTCATCAAACTGCAGAGTTGAAAATATCTATCGTCCAAAAATGTCTTGAGGTAAGTCACAGAAAAGGACTTGTAAGCAAGGGAGAGTGGCAGGAAACAGATTTGAAGAGGTAGAAAGGACTCCCCATTAAAGCACAAGAAAAGGGGCTGAACATCGCCAATGATGCAGTTGGCCAAAAAGGGTGTATGCATTTTTTCTGAATATATTCAAGTAAAGGCCATACACACTTTTTATCCAACCCAACAGGTGGGCACTGGAAATCAATATCACAAAATGTATCACTTCACATCAGTCAGAAGGGCCATCCACATAAAGTGTAAACACCAGAAATGCAGGACAGGGCGAGGAGAAAAGGGAGCCCTGTGAGGCTGATAGTGGAAATGTAATTTGCCAACGGCCACTCTGGAGAAGTGTATTGTGTTTGCTAAAACATCTAAAAAATGAGCTACAGAGCATAGGGCACTTGCACTCATGGGCGTGTACCTTGGGAAAAACAAAAATCAACAGAAAACAGGCACCCGAACGTTTACCACCTCTCTGTTAAAAGGGCCTCAACTTGGATATAACCTAAATGTCCCTGGAAGGATAAAATGGATAAAAGAGATGGGGTACTTATGTAGAGTGGAATATTACTCATCCAGAAATCAATGAAATAAGGCCAGTTGTAACAACTCTGGAGGAGTTACATACGATCATTCTAAGTGACATATGTCAGAAAGAAAAAGACACATATCATAAGATGTCACTTAAAGGTGGAATCAAAAATGGCTACACATGAAATAAATTACAAAACAGAAACATAGTCAAATATGTAGAAAATAGACATAAGGCTGCTAAATGGGAAAAGTGGGGAATGGTGAGGTATTATCCAGGAGGTTGAAATTAGCAAAGATACCACTCCAAGTACCAAATTGAATTACTGACAAGGCCTACACGGTACCTCAAAGAACTGCACTCAGCCCACTCAAGTCACTGGAAAATAATACATATGACTGGTAAGCATCTGAAAAAGAAGTTATTGTTGTCTCACAGTACATGAATCAAGTGCATGTACAGCAGCAAAAAACAGAGCTTTGAAAATCAGCTGTAACCAATATAAAAATAAATTTAAAACTATTTATAAAAACAGTGAGACAGACAAAAATTCTTACAACTTTTGTTGAAGGGCTACGATGTAACATGGATTGAACACATGTAGACCCAGAGCAGGATGATTATAAGGCTGGAAGCTATGCACGCTAAGAGATGTTAGAGAGGCTGGGTGAGGAAATGCAGACCTTTTAAAGTAATACTGCCTGGTACCCATTCCATGGGTCCCAAATCTGCAGGTTCAAGGGAATCTTCTGACAGCGAAAACATGCCTGGGAAACCGAGATGAATGTACACCGTGTGCTCAGGAAAGGTGTCTAAAATGCACCTCATTTTTGATCTCCTGGTGCTGGGGTTCGCCATTCCAGCCACATTACTAACAATCTCCCCACTTGGAGAATCAGCACCTTTAACCTCCTGTTTCACACAGTTGGCAATTTGTGCAGAGGATAAATGGGAAGAGGGGGAAACAATGAGAGATTAGCTGTAGGAGTTTTGACAGGCACATGTCACTCTAATTTCCCATTAGGAAGAAGAATTAACCAAAGGCTCAGCCTGCCTCCCCAGAACCAGAATAGGGCCAGAAGTAATCCAATGGTTTGGCGGCCAGCTCACAAAAAAAGCGAGTTGCAAAATGGAGCTCAGGAGCAGACAATTCCAAGACCTGCAAAGATATAAATGATAACGAATGTCCAAAAATATATTCAGGTAAGGTAACGAAGAGGATCTGAATGAGAGGCAGAATTGCAGGAAACAGATTTCAAAAGGTAGATTGTACTCACATTTAAAGCATATGAAAAGCAGCAGAATTTCTAAAATGATGCGGTTGGGCAAAAGGGTGTATGCGTTTTTTCGTGAATATCTTCAGGAAAAAAACACATGCAGAGTTTTTGGCCAACCAAGCAAGAGGGAAATGCAAATCCGCACAACAAAGAAGTCTCAATTTCCACTGCTCAGAAAGGCCATCCAAAAAATGTGTAAAAACAAGAAATGCAGGAGAGGCCATGGAAAACAGGGAGCCTAGTCACGCTGATGGGTGGGGTATAAATATCCAAGAGCCACTCTGAAGAAGTGTATGCTGTTTTTAAAACATCTAAAATACAAAGCCCCAGAGCAAGGGGATTTCAACTCATGGACATATAACTTGGGAAGACTAAATGTCAATAAGACACAGGCACCCCAAAGTTTAGGGCTGCTCTGCATACAAGAACCTCAACTTTGGTACACCTAAAATATCCCAGGAAAAAGAGAAATGCATAAAGAACTTGTGGTAATTTTGTACAACGGAATATCACTCAGACGTGAAATCAATGTATATAAGGCCAGTAGCAGCATAATGAGTGGAATTAGGTATGATGATTTTAAGGGAAATTAGTCACACAGAAAAAGAATCTTATCATAAGATATCACTTATAGAGGGAATGTCAATATCACAACACATGAACTGAATTAGGAAAGAGAACAGAGTCTCACATTTAGCAAAAATCTCTTATGCCTGCTTCAGGGGAAAGGAGAGGTGGTGTGATGCATAAAACCAGAGTTTGATATTAGCACAGGTACCATTCCATAAACCAAATACAGAATAGACAAGACCTACACCTTCCTCAGTGAACGGGACTCAACACCCCTATGCCCCACAGAGGAATATATCTGACTACAAAGAATCTTAAAACCTATGTATTGATATGTCTCCGTAAGGGAATCAATTGTGTCTAGACTGGCATAAACACGTCAGTGAAAATCAGCTCAACCCCATTATAAAAATGAATTTCAAAAAACCCCCAAAAAACAGCGAAATTCTTACACAATTCCTTCAGGGGTTCTGATGAAACCTGGAATGACCCTATCTGCAAAGACAGCTGGATGAGACATAAGGCTGGACACTTGGGACTGAGAGGACTGGTGAGATTGGGAGAGAAAATGCAGACCTTTTAAAGTAGTAATGCATGCCATCATTCCATGTGTCCCAAATCTCCAGGTAGAAGGGAATATCACTACAATTATAACATGTATGGGAAACCTAGAAAATGGACACCCTGTGATGGCGAAAGGTTTCTAAAACTCTCCTAATTTTTCCTCTCCTTGTGCTCCACTTTGGCATTCCAACTGCTTTACTATCAATCTCCCAACTTAGGAGAGTCAGCCCCTATAACCTCCTGGTTCGCACAGTTTGCTAATTGTGCAGAGGATGAAAGGGAAGAGGGAGAACCAATCAGAGAGTAGATGTAGGCATTTGGACGGGCACATGTCACTCTAATTTCCCGGCAGGAAGAAGAATTAACCAAAGCCTCAGCCACACACAGGGAACCAATAGAGCCACCCCTGGAACCAGTATAGGTCCTGAAGCAAAATTGTGGATTTGCGGCCAGCTCACAAAGATGGGATTTGAAAATTGGAGCTCAGGGGCACAGCAATTCACAAACCTTCAGATTTATAAAGGACTACTCTCTTCCAAAAATCTGTTGAGGGAAGGCAATGAAGCGTCCTTGAAAATGAGGCAGAATTGCACAAAACAAATTTCAAGAGGTAAATTGGAATCGCCTTTAAAGCACAGGAAAAGCATCCCAACATGGACAGAGATGCACTTGGCCAAAAAGGGCATATGCCTTTTCTCCTGAATATATTCAGAAGAAAACGCATACGCCCTTTTTGGCCAATCAAGCAAGCGCGCAATACAAATCCACACTACAAAGAATTGTCACTTACCACCGCTCAAAACGGACATCCGAATATCTGTAAAAACCAGAAAGGTAAGAGAGAGATGGCAAGGGCATGAAGCAATGTGATCCCAATGGTCATGGAGGATTGTGTTGACAAGCGCATGGAGAATTGTGATGACAAGATTATGTACCATTTTGTTGACAAAGGCAAGGAGCATTATGATGACAAGGTTCATGGAGCACTGAGATGACAAGCATCACGGAGCATAGTGATTACAGGGGTCATGGAGCATTGGGATGACAAGCGCATGGATCATTGTGATGACAATGGTCATGGAGCATTTTAATGACAAGAGTCCCGGATCATTGTGTTGTCAGGGTTCATGGAGCGTTGTGATGACAGTGGTCATGGAGCATTGTGATGACAGGGGTCATGGCGCATTGTGATGAGAAGGTCATGGAGCATTGGGCTGAAAATGTCCATGGAGTACTGTGATGACAGGGGTCATGGAGCATTGTGATGACAAGGTACTGGAGCACTGTGATGAGAAGACCATGGAGCCTTGTGATGACAAGTCTCATGGAGCATTCTGATGAAAAGTGCCATGGAGCATTGTGATTACAGGGGTCTTGGAGCATTGTGATGACAAGGGCATGGAGCATTGGGATGAGAAGGCCATGGAGCATTCTGATCACATGCATCATGGAGCTTTGAGATGACAAGGACATGGAGCATTGTGATTACAGTGGTCTTGGAGCACTGTGATGAAAAGGGCATGGATCATTGTGATGAAAAAGGCATGGAGCCTTGTCATGACAGGGTTCAAGGAGCAAACTGACAACAAGTGTCAGGGAGCATTGTGATGACAAGGGTATTGAGTATTGTGATGACAAAGGTCATGGAGCATTGTGATGAGAAGACCATGGATAATTGTGATGACGAGCGTCATTGGGCGTTGTGATGATAAGTGTTATGGAACATTTTGATCACAAGGATTTGGAGCATTTTGATGACAGAGGTCATGGAGCATTTTGGTTTCATTGTGATGACAATAGCCTGAAGCATTATGATGATGGGCATGGTGCATTGTGATGACAGGGTTCATGGAGCATTGAGATGAAAAGGGGCATGGAGCATTGCGATTACAGGAGTCTTGGAGCATTGTGATGACAAAGGCATGGAACATCGTGAATGAGAAGGCCATGGAGCATTCTGTTGACATGCGTCATGGAGCTTTGTGATGACAAGGGCATGGAGCATTGTGATTACAGGGGTCTTGGTGCATTGTGATGACAAGGGTCATGGCGCATTGTTATAACAAGGGCCATTGAGAATTTTGATGACATGTTCATGAAGCATTGTGATGACAATCACATGGAGCTTGCTGTAACAGGGGTCAAGGAGCATTGCGATGACAAGTGCATAGAGAATTGTGATGACAAAACATGTAACACTGTGATGAGAAGTATCATGGAGCATAGTGATGCCAAGAACGTGGAGAATTGTGATGACAGGGGACATGGAGCATTGTGATGACCAGGGCATGGAGCATTGTGATGGCAAGACCGTGGAGCACTGTGATGAGAAGACCATGGATAATTGTGATGAGGAGCGTCATGGAGCACTGTAATGACAAGGGGTATGGAGCATTGTGATGACAGGGGTCATGGAGCATTGTGATGACTGAGGACATGGAGCATCGTGATGACCAAGGCATGGAGCATTGTGATGGCAAGACCGTGGAGCATTGTGATGAGAAGACCATGGATAATTTTGATGACGAGCGTCATGGAACACTGTAATGACAAGGGGTATGGAGCATTGTGATGACAGGGGTCTTGGAGCATTGTGATGACAAGGGTCATGGTGCCTTGTGATGACAAGGCCGTGGAACGTTGTGATGGCAGGGGTCATGGAGCATTGTTATGACAGGGGTAATGGAGCATTGTGATGACAAGGGCATGGAACATTGGTCTGAAAAGTTTCATGGATTATTGTGATGAGAGTGGGCATGGAGCATTGTGATGACAAGGGCACGGAACACAGTGATACATGGGTCATGGAGGATTGTAATGACAAGGGCATGGAGCATTGTGATGAGAAGGGCATCGAGCAGTGTGATGACAAGCAGCATGGAGCTTTTTGATGACAATTGCATGGAACAATGTGATGAGAGGTTTCATGGAGTATTGTGATGACAATGGCATGGAGCATTGTGATGCCAAGGGTCATGGAGCTTTGTGATGACAAAGGTCATGGAGCATTTTGATGACAAGGGCGTGGTGCATTGTGATGAGAAGGGTAGGGAGCATTGTGATGACATTGTCATGGACCAATTTGATGAAAAGGGTCATGGAACATTTTGATGAGAGGCGTTATGTAACATTGTGATGTTAGGGGTCATGGAGCATTTTGATGAAAAGGGTCATGGAGCATTTTGATGACAGGGGTTATGGAACATTGTGATGTCAGGGATCATCAAACATTGTGATGATAAGTGCATGTAGCATTGTGATGACAGGAGTCATGGAACATTGTGATGACAGGGTTGAGGGAGTATTGTGATGAATAGTGATGTACCATTGTGATATCAGTGGTGAGAGAGCATTTTGATTTGAAGTGCATGGAGCATTGTGATGACAAGGTTTATGGAGCATTGTGATGACAAGATTGTGGAGCACTGTGACGACAAGCGCATGGTGCATTGTGATGACATGGGTCATGGAGCATTGTGCTGACAAGCGCATGGAGCATTGTGATGACAAGGGTCATGGAGCATTGTGCTGAGAAAGGCATAGAGCATTGTGATGACAAGGGTCAAAGGGCATTGTGATGAAAAGTTCATGAAGCATTGTGGTTAAAAAGGTCACAGAGACTGTTGATGACAAGGGCATGGACCACTGTGATGACAAAGGTCATGAAGCCTTGTGATGACTGGAGTCACGGAGCATTGTGATGACAGGGGTCATGGAACATTGTGATAACAAGGGCATGGGGCATTGTGATGACAAGGGCATGGAGCATTGGTCTAATAAGTTTCATGGCTTATTGCGATGACAGTTGGAATGGCGCATTGTGATGACAAGGGCATGGAGCATTGTGATGACCAGGTCATTCATTATTGTGAAGACAGGTGTCAGGGAGCATTGTGATGACATATGTAATGGCCCATTGTGATGACAATGCCATGGAGCATTGTGATGCCAAGTGTCATGGAGGATTCTGATGACAAAGGTAATGGAGCATTGTGATGACAATGGCTTGGAGCATTGTGATGACAGGGGTCAGGGAGCCTTGTGCTGACAAGTGCATGGAAAATTGTGATGACAAGGGACATGGAGCATTCTGATGACAAGCTTGTGGAGTATTTTGATGACAATGGCATGGAGCATTGTGTTGAAAATGGCATGGTGCATTTTGATGAAAAAGGCATGGAGCCTTTTTGTGACAGGGTTCAAGGAGCATTCTGACGACAAGTGTCAGGGAGCATTGTGATGACAAGTGTATCGAGAATTGTGATGACAAAGGTCATGGAGCATTGTGATGAAAAGGGCATGGAGTATTGTGATGACAGGCATCATGGAGCATTGTGATGACAAGTGTTATGGAACATTGTGATCACAAGGGTTTGGAGCATTGTGATGACAGAGGTCATGGATCATTTTGATTTCAAGGAGCATGGAGCATTGTGATGACAAGGGCATGGAGCAATGTGATCCCAAGGTTCATGGAGGATTGTGATGGCAATGGTAATGGAGTATTGTGATGACAAGTGCATAGAACATTGTAATGACAAGGTCATGTAGCATTTTGCTGACAAAGGCATGGAGCATTGTGATGACAGGTGTCATGGAGCACTGTGATGACAAGCGTCACGGAGCATTGTGATTACAGGGGTCATGGAGCATTGGGATGACAAGGGCATGCATCATTGTGATGACAAGTGTCATGGAGCATTGGGCTGAAAATGTTCATGGAGTATTGTGATGGCAGGCGTCATGGAGCATTGTGATGACTAGGGAATGGAGCATTGTGATGACAAGAGTCCCGGATCATTGTGTTGTCAGGTGATATTGAGCGTTGTGATGACTGTGGTCATGGAGAATTGTGATGATATTGGTCATGGAGCATTGTGATGAGAAGGTCATGGAGCATTGGGCTGAAAATGTTCATGGAGTATTGTGATGACAGGGGTCATGGAGCATTGTGATGATAAGGGAATGGGGCATTTTGATGACAATGTCCTGGAGCATTGTGATGAGAAGACCATGGAGCCTTGTGATGACAAGTCTCATGGAGCATTCTGATGAAAAGGGGCATGGACCATTGTGATTACAGGGGTCTTGGAGCATTGTGATGACAAGGGCATGGAGCATTGTGATGAGAAGGCCATGGAGCATTCTGATGACATGCATCATGGAGCTTTGTGATGACAAGGGCATGGAGCATTGTGATGACAAGGGTCACGTAGCATTGTGATGAAAAGTTCATGGAGTATTGTGGTTACAAAGGTCACAGAGCCTTGTGATGATGTGGGCATGGACCACTGTGATGACAAATGTTATGAAGCATTGTGATGACTGGAGTCACAGAGCATTGTGATGACAAGGGTCATGGAGCATTGTGATGACAAGGGCATGGAGCATTGTGATGACAGGGGCATGGAGCATTGGTCTGACAAGTTTAATAGATTATTGTGATGACAGTGGGCATGGGGCATTGTGATGACAAGGGCATGGGGCATTGTGATGAGAAGGTCATGGAGTATTGTGAAGACAGGTGTCAGGGAGCATTGTGATGACATATGTCATGGTCCATTGCGATGACAATGGCATGGAGCATTGTGATGCCAAATGTAATGGAGGACTGTGATGACAAATATAATGGAGCATTGTGATGACTAGGGCTTGGAGCATTATGATGACAAGGGCCATTGAAAATTTTCATGACAAGGTCGTGAAGCATTGTGATGACAAGGTGCTGGAGCATTATGATGAGAAAACCATGGAGCCTTGTGAGACAAGTCTCATGGAGCATACTGATGAAAAGGGGCATGGAGCATTGTGATTAGAGTGTCTTGTAAAATTGTGATGACAAGCGCATGGAGCATTGTGATGAGAAGGCCAAGGAGCAGTCTGATGACATGCGTCATTGAGCTTTGTGATGACAAGGGCATGGAGCATTGTAATTACAGGCGTCTTGGAGCATTGTGATGAAAAAGGCATGGATCATTGTGATGAAAAAGGCATGGAGCCTTGTCATGACAGGGTTCAAGGAGCATACAGAGAACAAGTGTCAGGGAGCATTTTGATGACAAGTGTATTGAGCATTGTGATGACAAAGGTCATGGAGCATTGTGAAGAGAAGACCATAGATAATTGTGATGACGAGCGTCATGGGGCATTGTGATGACAAGTGTTATGGAATATTGTGATCACAAGGGTTTGGAGCAGTGTTATGACAGAGGTCATGGAGCATTTTGATTTCATTGTGATGACAATAGCCTGAAGCATTATGATGATGGGCATGGTGCATTGTGATGACAGGGTTCATGGATCATTGAGATAAAAAGGGACATGGAGCATTGTGATTACAGGTGTCTTGGAGCATTGTGATGAGAAGGGTCATGGAGCCTTGTGATGACAAGGCCATGGAACATCGTGATGGCAGGGGTCATGGAGCATTGTTATCACAGGGGTAATGGAGCATTGTGATGGCAAGGGCATGGAGCATTCTGATGACATGCATCATGGAGCTTTGCGATGACAAGGGCATGTAGCACTGTGATTACAGGGGTCTTGGAGCATTGTGATGACAAGGGCCATGGAGCCTTGTGATGACAAGGCCGTGGAACGTTGTGATGGCAGGGGTCATGGGGCATTGTTATGACAGGGGTAATGGAGCATTGTGATGACAAGGGCATGGAACATTTGTCTGAAAAGTTTCATGGATTATTGTGATGAGAGTGGGCATGGAGCATTGTGATGACAAGGGCACGGAACACAGTGATACATGGGTCATGGAGGATTGTAATGACAAGGGCATGGAGCATTGTGATGAGAAGGGCATCGAGCAGTGTGATGACAAGCACCATGGAGCTTTTTGATGACAATTGCATGGAACAATGTGATGAGAGGTTTCATGGAGTATTGTGATGACAATGGCATGGAGCATTGTGATGCCAAGGGTCATGGAGCTTTGTGATGACAAAGGTCATGGAGCATTTTGATGACAAGGGCGTGGTGCATTGTGATGAGAAGGGTAGGGAGCATTGTGATGACATTGTCATGGACCAATTTGATGAAAAGGGTCATGGAACATTTTGATGAGAGGCGTTATGTAACATTGTGATGTTAGGGGTCATGGAGCATTTTGATGAAAAGGGTCATGGAGCATTTTGATGACAGGGGTTATGGAACATTGTGATGTCAGGGATCATCAAACATTGTGATGATAAGTGCATGTAGCATTGTGATGACAGGAGTCATGGAACATTGTGATGACAGGGTTGAGGGAGTATTGTGATGAATAGTGATGTACCATTGTGATATCAGTGGTGAGAGAGCATTTTGATTTGAAGTGCATGGAGCATTGTGATGACAAGGTTTATGGAGCATTGTGATGACAAGATTGTGGAGCACTGTGACGACAAGCGCATGGTGCATTGTGATGACATGGGTCATGGAGCATTGTGCTGACAAGCGCATGGAGCATTGTGATGACAAGGGTCATGGAGCATTGTGCTGAGAAAGGCATAGAGCATTGTGATGACAAGGGTCAAAGGGCATTGTGATGAAAAGTTCATGAAGCATTGTGGTTAAAAAGGTCACAGAGACTGTTGATGACAAGGGCATGGACCACTGTGATGACAAAGGTCATGAAGCCTTGTGATGACTGGAGTCACGGAGCATTGTGATGACAGGGGTCATGGAACATTGTGATAACAAGGGCATGGGGCATTGTGATGACAAGGGCATGGAGCATTGGTCTAATAAGTTTCATGGCTTATTGCGATGACAGTTGGAATGGCGCATTGTGATGACAAGGGCATGGAGCATTGTGATGACCAGGTCATTCATTATTGTGAAGACAGGTGTCAGGGAGCATTGTGATGACATATGTAATGGCCCATTGTGATGACAATGCCATGGAGCATTGTGATGCCAAGTGTCATGGAGGATTCTGATGACAAAGGTAATGGAGCATTGTGATGACAATGGCTTGGAGCATTGTGATGACAAGGGTCAGGGAGCATTGTGCTGACAAGTGCATGGAAAATTGTGATGACAAGGGACATGGAGCATTCTGATGACAAGCTTGTGGAGTATTTTGATGACAATGGCATGGAGCATTGTGTTGAAAATGGCATGGTGCATTTTGATGAAAAAGGCATGGAGCCTTTTTGTGACAGGGTTCAAGGAGCATTCTGACGACAAGTGTCAGGGAGCATTGTGATGACAAGTGTATCGAGAATTGTGATGACAAAGGTCATGGAGCATTGTGATGAAAAGGGCATGGAGTATTGTGATGACAGGCATCATGGAGCATTGTGATGACAAGTGTTATGGAACATTGTGATCACAAGGGTTTGGAGCATTGTGATGACAGAGGCCATGGATCATTTTGATTTCAAGGAGCATGGAGCATTGTGATGACAAGGGCATGGAGCAATGTGATCCCAAGGTTCATGGAGGATTGTGATGGCAATGGTAATGGAGTATTGTGATGACAAGTGCATAGAACATTGTAATGACAAGGTCATGTAGCATTTTGCTGACAAAGGCGTGGAGCATTGTGATGACAGGTGTCATGGAGCACTGTGATGACAAGCGTCACGGAGCATTGTGATTACAGGGGTCATGGAGCATTGGGATGACAAGGGCATGCATCATTGTGATGACAAGTGTCATGGAGCATTGGGCTGAAAATGTTCATGGAGTATTGTGATGGCAGGCGTCATGGAGCATTGTGATGACTAGGGAATGGAGCATAGTGATGACAAGAGTCCCGGATCATTGTGTTGTCAGGTGATATTGAGCGTTGTGATGACTGTGGTCATGGAGAATTGTGATGATATTGGTCATGGAGCATTGTGATGAGAAGGTCATGGAGCATTGGGCTGAAAATGTTCATGGAGTATTGTGATGACAGGGGTCATGGAGCATTGTGATGATAAGGGAATGGGGCATTTTGATGACAATGTCCTGGAGCATTGTGATGAGAAGACCATGGAGCCTTGTGATGACAAGTCTCATGGAGCATTCTGATGAAAAGGGGCATGGACCATTGTGATTACAGGGGTCTTGGAGCATTGTGATGACAAGGGCATGGAGCATTGTGATGAGAAGGCCATGGAGCATTCTGATGACATGCATCATGGAGCTTTGTGATGACAAGGGCATGGAGCATTGTGATGACAAGGGTCACGTAGCATTGTGATGAAAAGTTCATGGAGTTTTGTGGTTACAAAGGTCACAGAGCCTTGTGATGATGTGGGCATGGACCACTGTGATGACAAATGTTATGAAGCATTGTGATGACTGGAGTCACAGAGCATTGTGATGACAAGGGTCATGGAGCATTGTGATGACAAGGGCATGGAGCATTGTGATGACAGGGGCATGGAGCATTGGTCTGACAAGTTTAATAGATTATTGTGATGACAGTGGGCATGGGGCATTGTGATGACAAGGGCACGGGGCATTGTGATGAGAAGGTCATGGAGTATTGTGAAGACAGGTGTCAGGGAGCATTGTGATGACATATGTCATGGTCCATTGCGATGACAATGGCATGGAGCATTGTGATGCCAAATGTAATGGAGGACTGTGATGACAAATATAATGGAGCATTGTGATGACTAGGGCTTGGAGCATTATGATGACAAGGGCCAATGAAAATTTTCATGACAAGGTCGTGAAGCATTGTGATGACAAGGTGCTGGAGCATTATGATGAGAAAACCATGGAGCCTTGTGAGACAAGTCTCATGGAGCATACTGATGAAAAGGGGCATGGAGCATTGTGATTAGAGTGTCTTGGAAAATTGTGATGACAAGCGCATGGAGCATTGTGATGAGAAGGCCAAGGAGCAGTCTGATGACATGCGTCATTGAGCTTTGTGATGACAAGGGCATGGAGCATTGTAATTACAGGCGTCTTGGAGCATTGTGATGAAAAAGGCATGGATCATTGTGATGAAAAAGGCATGGAGCCTTGTCATGACAGGGTTCAAGGAGCATACAGAGAACAAGTGTCAGGGAGCATTTTGATGACAAGTGTATTGAGCATTGTGATGACAAAGGTCATGGAGCATTGTGAAGAGAAGACCATAGATAATTGTGATGACGAGCGTCATGGGGCATTGTGATGACAAGTGTTATGGAATATTGTGATCACAAGGGTTTGGAGCAGTGTTATGACAGAGGTCATGGGGCATTTTGATTTCATTGTGATGACAATAGCCTGAAGCATTATGATGATGGGCATGGTGCATTGTGATGACAGGGTTCATGGATCATTGAGATAAAAAGGGACATGGAGCATTGTGATTACAGGTGTCTTGGAGCATTGTGATGAGAAGGGTCATGGAGCCTTGTGATGACAAGGCCATGGAACATCGTGATGGCAGGGGTCATGGAGCATTGTTATCACAGGGGTAATGGAGCATTGTGATGGCAAGGGCATGGAGCATTCTGATGACATGCATCATGGAGCTTTGCGATGACAAGGGCATGTAGCACTGTGATTACAGGGGTCTTGGAGCATTTTGATGACAAGGGCGTGGTGCATTGTGATGAGAAGGGTAGGGAGCATTGTGATGACATTGTCATGGACCAATTTGATGAAAAGGGTCATGGAACATTTTGATGAGAGGCGTTATGTAACATTGTGATGTTAGGGGTCATGGAGCATTTTGATGAAAAGGGTCATGGAGCATTTTGATGACAGGGGTTATGGAACATTGTGATGTCAGGGATCATCAAACATTGTGATGATAAGTGCATGTAGCATTGTGATGACAGGAGTCATGGAACATTGTGATGACAGGGTTGAGGGAGTATTGTGATGAATAGTGATGTACCATTGTGATATCAGTGGTGAGAGAGCATTTTGATTTGAAGTGCATGGAGCATTGTGATGACAAGGTTTATGGAGCATTGTGATGACAAGATTGTGGAGCACTGTGACGACAAGCGCATGGTGCATTGTGATGACATGGGTCATGGAGCATTGTGCTGACAAGCGCATGGAGCATTGTGATGACAAGGGTCATGGAGCATTGTGCTGAGAAAGGCATAGAGCATTGTGATGACAAGGGTCAAAGGGCATTGTGATGAAAAGTTCATGAAGCATTGTGGTTAAAAAGGTCACAGAGACTGTTGATGACAAGGGCATGGACCACTGTGATGACAAAGGTCATGAAGCCTTGTGATGACTGGAGTCACGGAGCATTGTGATGACAGGGGTCATGGAACATTGTGATAACAAGGGCATGGGGCATTGTGATGACAAGGGCATGGAGCATTGGTCTAATAAGTTTCATGGCTTATTGCGATGACAGTTGGAATGGTGCATTGTGATGACAAGGGCATGGAGCATTGTGATGACCAGGTCATTCATTATTGTGAAGACAGGTGTCAGGGAGCATTGTGATGACATATGTAATGGCCCATTGTGATGACAATGCCATGGAGCATTGTGATGCCAAGTGTCATGGAGGATTCTGATGACAAAGGTAATGGAGCATTGTGATGACAATGGCTTGGAGCATTGTGATGACAAGGGTCAGGGAGCATTGTGCTGACAAGTGCATGGAAAATTGTGATGACAAGGGACATGGAGCATTCTGATGACAAGCTTGTGGAGTATTTTGATGACAATGGCATGGAGCATTGTGTTGAAAATGGCATGGTGCATTTTGATGAAAAAGGCATGGAGCCTTTTTGTGACAGGGTTCAAGGAGCATTCTGACGACAAGTGTCAGGGAGCATTGTGATGACAAGTGTATCGAGAATTGTGATGACAAAGGTCATGGAGCATTGTGATGAAAAGGGCATGGAGTATTGTGATGACAGGCATCATGGAGCATTGTGATGACAAGTGTTATGGAACATTGTGATCACAAGGGTTTGGAGCATTGTGATGACAGAGGCCATGGATCATTTTGATTTCAAGGAGCATGGAGCATTGTGATGACAAGGGCATGGAGCAATGTGATCCCAAGGTTCATGGAGGATTGTGATGGCAATGGTAATGGAGTATTGTGATGACAAGTGCATAGAACATTGTAATGACAAGGTCATGTAGCATTTTGCTGACAAAGGCATGGAGCATTGTGATGACAGGTGTCATGGAGCACTGTGATGACAAGCGTCACGGAGCATTGTGATTACAGGGGTCATGGAGCATTGGGATGACAAGGGCATGCATCATTGTGATGACAAGTGTCATGGAGCATTGGGCTGAAAATGTTCATGGAGTATTGTGATGGCAGGCGTCATGGAGCATTGTGATGACTAGGGAATGGAGCATTGTGATGACAAGAGTCCCGGATCATTGTGTTGTCAGGTGATATTGAGCGTTGTGATGACTGTGGTCATGGAGAATTGTGATGATATTGGTCATGGAGCATTGTGATGAGAAGGTCATGGAGCATTGGGCTGAAAATGTTCATGGAGTATTGTGATGACAGGGGTCATGGAGCATTGTGATGATAAGGGAATGGGGCATTTTGATGACAATGTCCTGGAGCATTGTGATGAGAAGACCATGGAGCCTTGTGATGACAAGTCTCATGGAGCATTCTGATGAAAAGGGGCATGGACCATTGTGATTACAGGGGTCTTGGAGCATTGTGATGACAAGGGCATGGAGCATTGTGATGAGAAGGCCATGGAGCATTCTGATGACATGCATCATGGAGCTTTGTGATGACAAGGGCATGGAGCATTGTGATGACAAGGGTCACGTAGCATTGTGATGAAAAGTTCATGGAGTATTGTGGTTACAAAGGTCACAGAGCCTTGTGATGATGTGGGCATGGACCACTGTGATGACAAATGTTATGAAGCATTGTGATGACTGGAGTCACAGAGCATTGTGATGACAAGGGTAATGGAGCATTGTGATGACAAGGGCATGGAGCATTGTGATGACAGGGGCATGGAGCATTGGTCTGACAAGTTTAATAGATTACTGTGATGACAGTGGGCATGGGGCATTGTGATGACAAGGGCATGGGGCATTGTGATGAGAAGGTCATGGAGTATTGTGAAGACAGGTGTCAGGGAGCATTGTGATGACATATATCATGGTCCATTGCGATGACAATGGCATGGAGCATTGTGATGCCAAATGTAATGGAGGACTGTGATGACAAATATAATGGAGCATTGTGATGACTAGGGCTTGGAGCATTATGATGACAAGGGCCATTGAAAATTTTCATGACAAGGTCGTGAAGCATTGTGATGACAAGGTGCTGGAGCATTATGATGAGAAAACCATGGAGCCTTGTGAGACAAGTCTCATGGAGCATACTGATGAAAAGGGGCATGGAGCATTGTGATTAGAGTGTCTTGGAAAATTGTGATGACAAGCGCATGGAGCACTGTGATGAGAAGGCCAAGGAGCAGTCTGATGACATGCGTCATTGAGCTTTGTGATGACAAGGGCATGGAGCATTGTAATTACAGGCGTCTTGGAGCATTGTGATGAAAAAGGCATGGATCATTGTGATGAAAAAGGCATGGAGCCTTGTCATGACAGGGTTCAAGGAGCATACAGAGAACAAGTGTCAGGGAGCATTTTGATGACAAGTGTATTGAGCATTGTGATGACAAAGGTCATGGAGCATTGTGAAGAGAAGACCATAGATAATTGTGATGACGAGCGTCATGGGGCATTGTGATGACAAGTGTTATGGAATATTGTGATCACAAGGGTTTGGAGCAGTGTTATGACAGAGGTCATGGAGCATTTTGATTTCATTGTGATGACAATAGCCTGAAGCATTATGATGATGGGCATGGTGCATTGTGATGACAGGGTTCATGGATCATTGAGATAAAAAGGGACATGGAGCATTGTGATTACAGGTGTCTTGGAGCATTGTGATGAGAAGGGTCATGGAGCCTTGTGATGACAAGGCCATGGAACATCGTGATGGCAGGGGTCATGGAGCATTGTTATCACAGGGGTAATGGAGCATTGTGATGGCAAGGGCATGGAGCATTCTGATGACATGCATCATGGAGCTTTGCGATGACAAGGGCATGTAGCACTGTGATTACAGGGGTCTTGGAGCATTGTGATGACAAGGGCCATGGAGCCTTGTGATGACAAGGCCGTGGAACGTTGTGATGGCAGGGGTCATGGAGCATTGTTATGACAGGGGTAATGGAGCATTGTGATGACAAGGGCATGGAACATTTGTCTGAAAAGTTTCATGGATTATTGTGATGAGAGTGGGCATGGAGCATTGTGATGACAAGGGCACGGAACACAGTGATACATGGGTCATGGAGGATTGTAATGACAAGGGCATGGAGCATTGTGATGAGAAGGGCATCGAGCAGTGTGATGACAAGCACCATGGAGCTTTTTGATGACAATTGCATGGAACAATGTGATGAGAGGTTTCATGGAGTATTGTGATGACAATGGCATGGAGCATTGTGATGCCAAGGGTCATGGAGCTTTGTGATGACAAAGGTCATGGAGCATTTTGATGACAAGGGCGTGGTGCATTGTGATGAGAAGGGTAGGGAGCATTGTGATGACATTGTCATGGACCAATTTGATGAAAAGGGTCATGGAACATTTTGATGAGAGGCGTTATGTAACATTGTGATGTTAGGGGTCATGGAGCATTTTGATGAAAAGGGTCATGGAGCAGTTTGATGACAGGGGTTATGGAACATTGTGATGTCAGGGGTCATCAAACATTGTGATGATAAGTGCATGTAGCATTGTGATGACAGGAGTCATGGAACATTGTGATGACAGGGTTGAGGGAGTATTGTGATGAATAGTGATGTACCATTGTGATATCAGTGGTGAGAGAGCATTTTGATTTGAAGTGCATGGAGCATTGTGATGACAAGGTTTATGGAGCATTGTGATGACAAGATTGTGGAGCACTGTGACGACAAGCGCATGGTGCATTGTGATGACATGGGTCATGGAGCATTGTGCTGACAAGCGCATGGAGCATTGTGATGACAAGGGTCATGGAGCATTGTGCTGAGAAAGGCATAGAGCATTGTGATGACAAGGGTCAAAGGGCATTGTGATGAAAAGTTCATGAAGCATTGTGGTTAAAAAGGTCACAGAGACTGTTGATGACAAGGGCATGGACCACTGTGATGACAAAGGTCATGAAGCCTTGTGATGACTGGAGTCACGGAGCATTGTGATGACAGGGGTCATGGAACATTGTGATAACAAGGGCATGGGGCATTGTGATGACAAGGGCATGGAGCATTGGTCTAATAAGTTTCATGGCTTATTGCGATGACAGTTGGAATGGCGCATTGTGATGACAAGGGCATGGAGCATTGTGATGACCAGGTCATTCATTATTGTGAAGACAGGTGTCAGGGAGCATTGTGATGACATATGTAATGGCCCATTGTGATGACAATGCCATGGAGCATTGTGATGCCAAGTGTCATGGAGGATTCTGATGACAAAGGTAATGGAGCATTGTGATGACAATGGCTTGGAGCATTGTGATGACAAGGGTCAGGGAGCATTGTGCTGACAAGTGCATGGAAAATTGTGATGACAAGGGACATGGAGCATTCTGATGACAAGCTTGTGGAGTATTTTGATGACAATGGCATGGAGCATTGTGTTGAAAATGGCATGGTGCATTTTGATGAAAAAGGCATGGAGCCTTTTTGTGACAGGGTTCAAGGAGCATTCTGACGACAAGTGTCAGGGAGCATTGTGATGACAAGTGTATCGAGAATTGTGATGACAAAGGTCATGGAGCATTGTGATGAAAAGGGCATGGAGTATTGTGATGACAGGCATCATGGAGCATTGTGATGACAAGTGTTATGGAACATTGTGATCACAAGGGTTTGGAGCATTGTGATGACAGAGGTCATGGATCATTTTGATTTCAAGGAGCATGGAGCATTGTGATGACAAGGGCATGGAGCAATGTGATCCCAAGGTTCATGGAGGATTGTGATGGCAATGGTAATGGAGTATTGTGATGACAAGTGCATAGAACATTGTAATGACAAGGTCATGTAGCATTTTGCTGACAAAGGCATGGAGCATTGTGATGACAGGTGTCATGGAGCACTGTGATGACAAGCGTCACGGAGCATTGTGATTACAGGGGTCATGGAGCATTGGGATGACAAGGTCATGCATCATTGTGATGACAAGTGTCATGGAGCATTGGGCTGAAAATGTTCATGGAGTATTGTGATGGCAGGCGTCATGGAGCATTGTGATGACTAGGGAATGGAGCATTGTGATGACAAGAGTCCCGGATCATTGTGTTGTCAGGTGATATTGAGCGTTGTGATGACTGTGGTCATGGAGAATTGTGATGATATTGGTCATGGAGCATTGTGATGAGAAGGTCATGGAGCATTGGGCTGAAAATGTTCATGGAGTATTGTGATGACAGGGGTCATGGAGCATTGTGATGATAAGGGAATGGGGCATTTTGATGACAATGTCCTGGAGCATTGTGATGAGAAGACCATGGAGCCTTGTGATGACAAGTCTCATGGAGCATTCTGATGAAAAGGGGCATGGACCATTGTGATTACAGGGGTCTTGGAGCATTGTGATGACAAGGGCATGGAGCATTGTGATGAGAAGGCCATGGAGCATTCTGATGACATGCATCATGGAGCTTTGTGATGACAAGGGCATGGAGCATTGTGATTACAGGGGTCTTGGAGCATTGTGATGAAAAAGGCATGGAGCCTTGTCATGAAAGGGTTCAGGGAGCATACTGATGGCAAGAGTCAGGGAGCATTGTGATGACATGTGTATTGCGCATTGTGATGACAAATGTCATGGTGCATTGTGATGAGAAGTCCATGGATAATTGTGATGAGTAGCGTCATGGGGTATTGTGATGACAAGTGTTATGGAACATTGTGATCACAAGGCTTTGGAGCATTTTGATGACAGAGGTCATGGAGCATTTTGATTTCATTGTGATGACAAGAGCATGAAGCATTATGATGATGGGCATGGTGCATTGTGATGACAGGGTTCATGGAGCATTGTGATGAAAGGTGGCATGAAGCTTTGGTCTGACAAGTTTCATGGATTATTTTGATGACAGTGGGCATGGCACATTGTGATGACAAGGTCATGGAGCATTGTGATGACAAGGTCATGGAGTATTGTGAAGACAGGTGTCATGGAGCATTGTGATGACATATGTCATGTTCCATTGTGATGACAATAGCACGGAGCATTGTGATGCCAAGTGTCATGGAGGATTGTTGTGACAAAGGTAAAAGAGCATTGTGATGATAAGCGCATGGAGCATTGAGATGACAAGGGCCATTGATAATTTTAATGTCCATGTCCTGAAACATTGTGATGACAAGCGCATGGAGCTTCCTATGACAGGGGTCATGGAGCATTGCGATGACATGTGCATGGAGTATTGTTATGACAAGAGCATATAACATTGTGATGAGAAGTGCCATGGAGCATTGTGATGACAAGGACGTGGAGAATTGTGAGGACAAGAGACATTGAGCTTTGAGATGACCAGGGCATGGAGCATTGTGATGGCAAAACCGTGGAGAATTGTGATGAGAAGACCTTGGGTAATTGTGATGACGAGCATCATGGAGCACTGTAATGACAAGGGGCATGAAGCATTGTGATGACAGGTGTCAGGGAGCATTGTGATGACAGGGGTCATGGAGCACTGTGATGACATGGACATGGAGCATTGTGATGACAAGGGTACGGAACATTGTGATGAAAAGTGCCATTGAGAATTTTGATGATAAAGTCGTGAAGCATTGTGATGACAAACACTTGGAGCTTGCTATGACAGGGGTCATGGAACATTGCAATGACAAGTGCATGGAGAATTGTGATGTAACGAGCATGTAACGTTGTGATGAGAAGTGTCATGTAGCATTGTGATGACAAGTACATGGAGAATTGTTATGACAAGGGACATGGAGCATTGTGATAACCAGGGAATGGAGCATTGTGATGACAGGGGTCATGGAGCATTATTATGACAAGGGCCATGGTGCATTCTGATATAAGATATCATTTATGAAGGGAATGTAAACCTGGCTACATATGAACTGAATTCGGAAAGAGAACAGAGTCTAAGATTTAGAAAACACTCTTATGCTTGCTTAAGGGGGTAGGAGAGGTGGGGAGACTCACAAAACCAGAGTTTGATATTAACACAGGTACCGTTCCATAATCCAAATACAGAAGAGACAAGCCCGACTCCTTCCTCAGTGAATGGGACTCAACATCCCTATTCCCCACAGAGAAATATATCTGACTAGTAAGGATCTTAAAACCTATGTATTGATATGTCTCCATAAGGGAACCAAGTGTGTCTAGAATGACATAAACACGGCAGTGAGAATCAGCTCAAACCCACTATAAAAAGGAATTTCAAAACAAAACAAAGAAACAGTGAAATTCTTACACAACACCTTCAGGGGTTCTGATGAAACTTGGAATGACCCTATCTACAACAACAGCTGGATGTGGCATAAGGCTGTTCACTTGGGACTGAGAGGATTGGTGAGATTGGGTGTGAAAATGCAGACGCTTTAAAGCAATAATGCCTGCCACTGATTCCATGGTTCCCAACTCTCCAGGTAGAAGGGAATATCACTACAGTTATAACATGTATGGGAAACCTAGAGAATGGACACCATCTGATGGTGAAAGGTTTCTAAAACTCTACTAATTTTTTTCTCTCCATGTGCTGCAGCTTGACATTCCAACTGCCTTAATATCAATCTCCCAACTTGGAGAGTCAGCCCCTATAACCTCCTGGTTCGCAGAGTTGGCACGTTTTGCAGAGGATATAAGGTTAGAGGGAGAAAAAATTAGAGAGTAGCTGTAGGCATTTGGATGGCCACATGTCACTCTAAATTCCCGCAAAGAAGAAGAATTAACAAACTCTGAGCCAGCCTCCCTAATGGAACCAGTATAGGTCCTGAAGCAAAATTGTGGATTGGCAGTCAGCCTACAAAAACGCGAGTTGAAAAATGGAGCTCAGGGGCACAGCAATTCACTAACTTGCGGAGTTATAAAGGACTACTCTCTTCCAAAAATCTGTTGAGAGAAAGCCATGAGGCGGACTTGAAAATGAGGCAGAAGTGCACGAAACAGATTTCCAGAAGTACATTGGAATCGCCTTTAAACACAGGAAAAGCATCAAAACTTCGACAATTATGGAATTGTCCATAAAGGGTGCATGCGTTTTCTCCTGAATATATTCAGGAGAAAACGCATGCGCCCATTTTGGCCAACCAAGCAACCGCACAATGCAAATCTGCACTACAAAGAAGTATCACTTCCAACCGGTCAAAAGGGACATCCGTAAAATGTGTAAAAACCAGAAAGGCAAGACAGGCCCTGGAGAACTGGGAGCCTTGTTATGCTGATGGGCGGGATGTAAATTGCCAACTGCCTCTCTGGAGGAGTGCATTGTGTTCCCTAAAACAAGTAAACAACAGAGCTACAGAGCCAAGGGCACTTCCAGTCTAGGGAATATACCTTGGGAAAACTGAAAATCAATAAGACAGAGCCACCCCAAAATTTTGGGCTGCACTGCTTACAAGGACCTCAACTTGGGTACACCTTAAATATCCCAGGAAATATAAAAATGGTTCAAAAAATTGTGGTACTTACGTACGATGGAATATCCCTCAGCCATGAAATCAATGTCATAAGACCAGTAGCAGCAAAATGGGTGGATTCAGGTACGATGATTCTAAGTGAAATAAGTCACACAGAAAAAGAAACTTATCATAAGATATCACTTATGAAGATCCTGTAAACATGGCTACACTTGAACTGAGTTAGGAAAGAGAACAGTGTCTCACATTGAGAAAACACTCTTATGCCTGCTTAAGGGGGAAGGAGAGGTGGGGTGATGCATAAAACGAGAGTATGATATAAGCACAGTTACCGTTCCAAAAACCAACTATGGAATAGACAAGACCTACACCTTCCTCAGTGAAAGGGACTCAAAACGGCATATTTCCCGCAGAGGAATATATCAGACTAGTAAGAATCTTAAAACCTATGTATTGATATATCTCCATAAGGGAATCAAGTGTGTCTAGACTGGCATAAACATGGCAGCGAGAATCAGCTCAAACCCACTATAAAAAGGAATTTCAAAAACAAAACAAAAAAACTGGGAAATTCTTTACAATTCCTTCAGGGTCTCTGATGAAACCTGGAATGACCCTATCTACAAGGACAGCTGGATGTGGCATAAGGAGGGACACTTGGGACTGAGAGGATTGATGAGATTGGGTGAGCAAATGCAGACACTTTAAAGCAATAATGCGTGGCACCCATTCCATGGGTCCCAACTCTCCAGGTTGAAGGGAATATTAATACAGCTATAACATGTACGGGAAACCTAGGGAACGGACACACTGTGAATACGAAAGGATTCTAAAACTCAACGAATAGTCCCTCTCCTGGTGCTCCGGTTTGACTTTCCATCTGCGTTACTATCAACCTCCAAACATGGAGAGACAGCACCTTTTACCTCCTGGTTCGCACAGGTTGCCAATTTAGCAGAGGATGAAAGGGAAGAGGGAGAACCAATGAGAGAGTAGCTGTTAGGCATTTGGACGGGCACATATCACTGTAATTTCCTGGCAGGAAGAAGAATTAACCAAAGTCTCAGCCTCCCACCGGGAACCAGTATAGGACCTGAACCAAAATTTTGGACTTGCGGTCAGCTCACCAAAAACGAGTTGAAAAATGGAGCTCAGGGGCACAGCAATTCACAAACTGGACGAGTAATAAAGGACAACTATCATCCAAAAATCTGTTGAGGGAAGGCAACGAGGCGGACTTGAAAGCGAGGCAGAATAGCAGGAAACAGATTTCAAGAGGTACGTTGGAATTGCCTTATAGCACAGGAAGAGGGGCACAACTTCGACAATGATGCACTTGGCCAAAAAGGGCGTATGCGTTTTCTCCTGAATATATTCAGGAGAAAACGCATACGCCCTTTTTGGCCAAGCAAGCAAGCGGGCAATGCAAATCTGCACTACAAAGAAGTATCACTTCCCACCACTCAAAAGGGACATCCACAAAATGTGTAAAAACCAGAAAGGCAAGACAGGCCCTGGAGAACAGAGAGTCTTGTTATGCTGATGGGCGGGATATAAATTGCCAACTGCCTCTCTGGAGGAGTGCATTGTGTTCCCTAAAACAAGGAAAGAACAGAGCTACAGAGCCAAGGACACTTCCAGTCTAGGGAATATACCTTGGGAAAACTGAAAATCAATAAGACAGAGCCACCCCAAAATTTAGGACTGCACTGCTTACAAGGACCTCAACTTGGGTACACCTTAAATATCCCAGGAAATAAAAAAATGGTTCAAAAAATTGTGGTACTTACGTACGATGGAATATCCCTCAGCCATGAAATCAATGTCATAAGACCAGTAGCAGCAAAATGGCTGGATTCAGGCACGATGATTCTAAGTGAAATAAGTCACAGAGAAAAAGAAACTTATCAAAAGATATCACTTATGAAGATCCTGTAAACATGGCTACACTTGAACTGAGTTAGGAAAGAGAACAGTGTCTCACATTTAGAAAATATTCTTATGCCTGCTTAAGGGGGAAGGAGAGGTGGGGTGATGCATAACACCAGAGTTTGATATAAGCACAGGTACCGTTCCAAAAACCAACTATGGAATAGACAAGACCTACACCTTCCTCAGTGAAAGGGACTCAAAACCCCATATTTCCCGCAGAGGAATATATCTGACTAGTAAGAATCTTAAAACCTATGTACTGATGTGCTTCCGTAAGGGAATCAAGTGTGTCTAGACTGGAATAAACAGAGCAGCAAGAATCACCTCAAACCCACTATAAAAAGGAATTTCAAAAACAAAACAAAAAAACTGGGAAATTCTTTACAATTCCTTCAGGGTCTCTGATGAAACGTGGAATGACCTATCTACAACGACAGCTGGATGTGGCATAAGGCTGGACACTTGGGACTGAGACGATTGGTGAGATTGGGTGAGCAAATGCAGACCCTTTAAAGCAATAAGGCATGGAACCCATTCCATGGGTCCCAACTCTCCAGGTTGAAGGGAATATTACTACAGTTATAACATGTACGGGAAACCTAGGGAACGGACACACAGTGAATATGAAAGGTTTCTAAAACTCAAAGAATACTCCCTCTCCTGGTTCTCCGGTTTGACTTTCCATCTGCTTAACTATCAATCTCCCAACTTGGAGAGACAGCCCCTTTAACCTCCTGGTTTGCAGAGGTTGCCAATTTGGCAGAGGATGAAAGGGAAGAGGGAGAACCAATGAGAGAGTAGCTGTTAGGCATTTGGAGGGGGACATATCACTCTAACTTCCCGGCAGGATGAAGAATTAACCAAAGTCTCAGCCACCCACCGGGAACCAGCATAGGTCCTGAACCAAAATTTTGGACTTGCGGTCAGCTCACCAAAAACGAGTTGAAAAATGGAGCTCAGGGCCACAGCAATTCACAAACTGGCCGAGTAATAAAGGACAACTATCGTCCAAAAATCTGTTGAGGGAAGGCAACGAGGCGTACTTGAAAGCGAGGCAGAATAGCAGGAAAGAGATTTCAAGAGGTACGTTGGAATTGCCTTTAAACACAGGAAGAGGGGCACAACTTCGACAATGATGCACTTGGCCAAAAAGGGCGTATGCGTTTTCTCCTGAATATATTCAGGAGAAAACGCATACGCCCTTTTTGGCCAAGCAAGCAAGCGGGCAATGCAAATCTGCACTACAGAGAAGTATCACTTCCCACCGGTCAAAAGGATCATCCACAAAATGTGTAAAAACCAGAAAGGCAAGACAGCCCCTGGAGAACAGAGAGTCTTGTTATGCTGATGGGTGGGATGTAAATTGCCAACTGCCTCTCTGGAGGAGTGCATTGTGTTCCCAAAAACAAGTAAAGAGCAGAGCTACAGAGCCAAGGGCACTTCCAGTCTAGGGAATATACCTTGGGAAAACTGAAAATCAATAAGACAGAGCCACCCCAAAATTTAGGGCTGCACTGCTTACAAGGACCTCAACTTGGGTACACCTTAAGTATCCCAGGAAATATAAAAATGGTTCAAAAAATTGTGGTCCTTATGTACGATGGTATATCCCTCAGATATTAAATATATGTCATTAGACAATTATCTGCAAAATGAGTGGATTCAGGTACCATGATTCTAAGTGAAATAAGTCACACAGAAAAAGAAACTTACCCTAAGATATCACTCATGAAGATCCTGTAAACATGGCTACACTTGAACTGAGTTAGGAAAGAGAACAGAGTCTCACATTTAGAAAACACTCTTATGCCTGCTTAAGGGGGAAGGAGAGGTGGGGTGATGCATAAACCCAGAGTTTGATATAAGCACAGGTACCGTTCCAAAAACCAACTATGGAATAGACAAGACCTACACTTTCTTCAGTGAAAGGGTCTCAAAACAACTTATTTCCTGCACAGGAATATATCTGACTAGTAAGAATCATAAAACCTATGTATTGATATGTCTCCATAAGGGAATCAAGTGTGTCTAGACTGGCATAAACATGGCAGCGAGAATCAGCTCAAAACCAGTATAAAAAGGAATTTCAAAAACGAAACAAAAAAACTGGGAAATTCTTTACAAATCCTTCAGGGTCTCTGATGAAACCTGGAATGACCCTATGTACAATGACAGCTGGATGTGGCATAAGGCTGGACACTTGGGACTGAGACGAATGGTGAGATTGGGTGAGCAAATGCAGACCCTTTAAAGCAATAAGGCATGGAACACTTTCCATGGGTCCCAACTCTCCAGGTTGAAGGGAATATTACTACAGCTATGACATGTACGGGAAACCTATAGAACGGACACACTGTGAATATGAAAAGTTTCTAAAACTCAACGAATAGTCCCTCTCCTGGTGCTCCGGTTTGACTTTCCATCTGCTTTACTATCAATCTCCCAACTTGGAGAGACAGCCCCTTTAACCTCCTGGTTCGCACAGGTTTCCAATTTGGCAGAGGATGAAAGGGAAGAGGGAGAACCAATGAGAGAGTAGCTGTTAGGCATTTGGACGGGCACATGTCTCTCTGATTTCCCGGCAGGAAGAAGAATTAACCAAAGTCTCAGCCACCCACCGGGAACCAGTATAGGTTCTGAGCCAAAATTTTGGACTTGCAGTCAGCTCACAAAAAACGAGTTTAAAAATGGAGCTCAGGGGCACAGCAATTCACAAACTGGCCGAGTAATAAAGGACAACTATCGTTCAAAAATCTGTTGAGGGAGGACAAGTAACCAGACTTGAAAGCGAGGCAGAAGAGGAAGAAACAGATTTCAAGAGGTACCTTGGCATCGGTTTTAAAGCACAGGAAGAGGGGCACAACATCGAAAAAGATGCACTTGGCCAAAAAGGGCGTAAGCATTTTCTCCTGAATATATTCAGGAGAAAACGCATACGCCCTTTTTGGCCAAGCAAGCAAGCGGGCAATGCAAATCTGCACTACAAAGAAGTATCACTTCCCACCGGTCAAAAGGGACATCCACAAAATGTGTAAAAACCAGAAAGGCAGGACAGGCCCTGGAGAACAGGGAGCCTTGTTATGCTGATGGGCGGGATGTAAATTGCCAACTGCCTCTCAGGAGGAGTACATTGTGTTCCCTAAAACAAGTAAAGAACAGAGCTACAGAGCCAAGGGCACTTCCAGTCTAGGGAATATACCTTGCGTAAAAGGAAAATCAATAAGACAGAGCCACCCCAAAATTTAGGGCTGCACTGCTTACAAGGACCTCAACTTGGGTACACCTTAAATATCCCAGGAAATATAAAAATGATTCAAAAAATTGTGGTACTTACGTACGATGGAATATCCCTCAGCCATGAAATCAATGTCATAAGACCAGTAGCAGCAAAATGGGTGGATTCAGGTACGATGATTCTAAGTGAAATAAGTCACACAAAAAAAGAAACTTATCATAAGATATCACTTATGAAGATCCTGTAAACATGGCTACACTTGAACTGAGTTAGGAAAGAGAACAGTGTCTCACATTTAGAAAACACTCTTATGCCTGCTTAAGGGGGAAGGAGAGGTGGGGTGATGCATAAAACCAGAGTTTGATATAAGCACAGGTACCGTTCCAAAAACCAACTATGGAATAGACAAGACCTACACCTTCCTCAGTGAAAGGGACTCAAAACGGCATATTTCCCGCAGAGGAAAATATCTGACTAGTAAGAATCTTAAAACCTATGTATTGATGTGTCTCCATAAGGGAATCAAGTGTGTCTAGACTGGCATAAACATGGCAGCGAGAATCAGCTCAAACCCACTATAAAAAGGAATTTCAAAAACAAAACAAAAAAACTGGGAAATTGTTTATAATTCCTTCAGGGTCTCTGATGACACCTGGAATGACCCTATGTACAACGACAGCTGGATGTGGCATAAGGCTAGACACTTGGGACTGAGAGGATTGGTGAGATTGGGTGAGCAAATGCAGACCCTTTAAGTCACAAATGCCTGGCACCTACTCCATGGGTCCCAACTCTCCAAGTTGAAGGGAATATTACTACAGCTATAAGATGTACGGGAAACCTAGAGAACGGACACACTGTGAATATGAAAGGTTTCTAAAACTCAACGAATAGTCCCTCTCCTGGTGCTCCTGTTTGACTTTCCATCTGCTTTACTATCAACCTCCCAACTTGCAGAGACAGCCCCTTTAACCTCCTGGTTCGCACAGGTTTCCAATTTGGCAGAGGATAAAAGGGAAGAGGGAGAACCAATTAGAGAGCAGCTGTTAGGCATTTGGACGGGCACATATCACTCTAAACTCCCGGCAGGAAGAAGAATTAACCAAAGTCTCAGCCCCCCACCGGGAACCAGCATAGGTCTTGAACCAAAATTTTGGACTCGCGGTCAGCACACCAATAACGAGTTGAAAAATGGAGCTCAGGGGCACAGCAATTCACAAACTGGCCGAGTAATAAAGGACAACTATCGTCCAAAAATCTGTTGAGGAAAGGCAACGAGGCACACTTGAAAGCGAGGCAGAATAGCAGGAAACAGATTTCAAGAAGTACATTAGAATCGCCTTTAAAGCACAGGAAGTGGGGCACAACTTCGACAATGATGCACTTGGACAAAAAGGGCGTATGCGTTTTCTCCTGAATATATTCAGGAGAAAACGCATACGCCCTTTTTGGCCAAGCAAGCAAGCGGGCAATGCAAATCTGCACTACAAAGAAGTATCACTTCCCACCGGTCAAAAGGGACATCCACAAAATGTGTAAAAACCAGAAAGACAAGACAGGCCCTGGAGAACAGGGAGCCCTGATATGCTGATGGGCGGGATGTAAATTGCCAACTGCCTCTCTGGAGGAGTACATTGTGTTCCCTAAAACAAGTAAAGAACAGAGCTACAGAGCCAAGGGCACTTCCAGTCTAGGGAATATACCTTGGGAAAACTGAAAATCAATAAGACAGAGCCACACCAAAATTTAGGGCTGCACTGCTTACAAGGACCTCAACTTGGATACACCTTAAATATCCCAGGAAATATAAAAATGGTTCAAAAAATTGCGGTATTTACGTACGATGGAATATCCCTTAGCCATGAAATCAATGTCATAAGACCAGTAGAAGCAAAATGGGTGGATTCAGGTACGATGATTCTAAGTGAAATAAGTCACACAGAAAAAGAAACTTATCATAAGATATCACTTATGAAGATCCTGTAAACATGGCTACACTTGAACAGAGTTAGGAAAGAGAACAGTGTCTCATATTTAGAAAACACTCATATGCCTGTTTAAGGGGGAAGGAGAGGTGGGGTGATGCATAAAACCAGAGTTTGATATAAGCACAGGTACCGTTCCAAAAACCAACTATGGAATAGACAAGACCTACACCTTCCTCAGTGAAAGGGACTCAAAACACCATATTTCCCACAGAGGAATATATCTGACTAGTAAGAATCTTAAAACCTATGTATGGATATGTCTCCATAAGGGAATCAAGTGTGTCTAGACTGGCATAAACATGGCAGCGAGAATCAGCTCAAACCCACTATAAAAAGGAATTTCAAAAAAAAAAAAAACTGGGAAATTCTTTACAAGTCTTTCAGGGTCTCTGATGAAACCTAGAATGACCCTATCTACAACGACAGTTGGATTTGGCATAAGGAGGGACACTTGGGACGGAGACGATTGGTGAGATTGGGTGAGCAAATGCAGACCCTTTAAACAGAAATGCCTGGCCCCCATTCCATGGGTCCCAACTCTCCAGGTTGAAGGGAATATTACTACAGTTATAACATGTACCGGAAACCTAGAGAACGGACACACTGTGAATACGAAAGGTTTCTATAACTCAACGAATAGTCCCTCTCCTGGTGCTCCGGTTTGACTTTCCATCTGCTTTACTATCAATCTCCCAACTTGGAATGACAGGCGCTTTAACCTCCTGGTTCGCACAGGTTTCCAATTTGGCAGAGGATGAAAGGGAAGAGGGAGAACCAATGAGAGAGTAGCTGTTAGGCATTTGGACGGGCACATATCACTCTAACTTCCCGGCAGGAAGAAGAATTAACCAAAGTCTCAGCAACCCACCGGGAACCAGTATAGGTCCTGAACCAAAATTTTGGACTTGCGGTCAGCTCACCAAAAACGAGTTGAAAAATGGAGCTCAGGGGCACAGCAATTCACAAACTGGCCGAGTAATAAAGGACAACTATCGTCCAAAAATCTGTTGAGGGAAGGCAACGAGGCGGACTTGAAAGCGAGGCAGAATAGCAGTAAACAGATTTCAAGAGGTAAGTTGGAATCGCCTTTAAAGCACAGGAAGAGGGGCACAACTTCGACAATGATGCACATGGCCAAAAAGGGCGTATGCGTTTTCTCCTGAATATATTCAGGAGAAAACGCATACGCGCTTTTTGGCCAAGGAAGCAAGCGGGCAATTCAAATCTGCACTACAAAGAAGTATCACTTCCCACCGGTCAAAAGGGACATCCACAAAATGTGTAAAAACCAGAAAGGCAAGACAGGCCCTGGAAAACAGGGAGCCTTGTTATGCTGATGGGCGGGACGTAAATTGCCAACTGCCTCTCTGGAGGAGTGCATTGTGTTCCCTAAAACAAGTAAACAACAGAGCTACAGAGCCAAGGGCACTTCCAGTCTAGGGAATATTCCTTGGGATAACTGAAAATCAATAAGACAGAGCCACCCCAAAATTTAGGGCTGCACTGCTTACAAGGACCTCAACTTGGGTCCACCTTAAATATCCCAGGAAATATAAAAATGGTTCAAAAAACTGTGGTACTTACGTACGATGGAATATCCCTTAGCCATGAAATCAATGTCATAAGACCAGTAGCAGCAAAATGGGTGGATTCAGGTACGATGATTCTAAGTGAAATAAGTCACAGAGAAAAAGTAACTTATCATAAGATATTACTTATGAAGATCCTGTAAACATGGCTACACTTGAACTGAGTTAGGAAAGAGAACAGTGTCTCACATTTAGAAAACACTCTTATGCCTGCTTAAGGGAGAAGGAGAGGTGGGGTGATGCATAAAACCAGAGTTTGATATAAGCACAGGTACCATTCCAAAAACCAGCTATGGAATAGACAAGACCTACACCTTCCTCAGTGAAAGGGACTCAAAACCCCATATTTCCCGCAGAGGAATATATCTGACTAGTAAGAATCTTAAAACCTATGGATTGATATGTCTCCGTAAGGGAATCAAGTGTGTCTAGACTGGCATAAACATGGCAGCGAGAATCAGCTCAAACCCACTATAAAAAGAATTTCAAAAACAAAACAAAAAAATTGGGAAATTCTTTACAATTCTTTCAGGGTCTCTGATGAAACCTGGAATGACCCTCTTTACAACGACAGCTGGATGTGGCATAAGGCTGGACACTTGGGACTGAGAGGATTGGTGAGATTGGGTGAGCAAATGCAGACCCTTTAAAGCAATAATGCATGGCACCCATTCCATGGGTCCCAACTGTCCAGGTTGAAGGGAATATTACTACAGTTATAACATGTACGGGAAACCTAGAGAACGGACACACTGTGAATACGAAAGTTTTCTAAAACTCAACGAATAGTCCCTCTCCTGGTGCTCCGGTTTGACTTTACATCTGCTTTACTATCAACCTCCCAAATTGGAGAGACAGCCCCTTTGACTTCCTGCTTCGCACAGGATGCCAATTTGGCAGAGGATGAAAGGGAAGAGGGAGAACCAATGAGAGAGTAGCTGTTAGGCATTTGGACGGGCACATATCACTGTAATTTCCCGGCAGGAAGAAGAATTAACCAAAGTCTCAGCCACCCACCGGGAACCAGTATAGTTCCTGAACCAAAATTTTGGACTTGAGGTCAGCTCACCAAAAACGAGTTGAAAAATGGAGCTCAGGGGCACAGCAATTCACAAACTGGCCGAGTAATAAAGGACAACTATCGTCCAAAAATCTGTTGAGGGAACGCAACGAGGCGGACTTGAAAGCGAGGCACAATAGCAGGAAACAGATTTCAAGAGGTACGTTGGAATCGCCTTAAAAGCACAGGAAG
This sequence comes from Hyperoodon ampullatus, assembly GCF_949752795.1. Taxonomy (NCBI): domain Eukaryota; kingdom Metazoa; phylum Chordata; class Mammalia; order Artiodactyla; family Ziphiidae; genus Hyperoodon; species Hyperoodon ampullatus. Next base: position 1,018,718 of record NW_027640495.1, on the reverse strand, counting down.
AGGGGCACAACTTTGACAATGATGCACTTGGACAAAAAGGGCGTATGCGTTTTCTCCTGAATATATTCAGGAGAAAACGCATACGCCCTTTTTGGCCTAGCAAGCAAGCGGGCAATGCAAATCTGCACTGCAAAGAAGTATCAATTCCAACCGGTCAAAAGGGATATCCACAAAATGTGTAAAAACCAGAAAGGCAAGACAGGCCCTGGAGAACAGGGAGCCTTGTTATGCTGATGGGCGGGATGTAAATTGCCAACTGCCTTTCTGGAGGAGTGCATTGTGTTCCCTAAAACAAGTAAACAACAGAGCTACAGAGCAAAGGGCACTTCCAGTCTAGGGAATATACCTTGGGAAAACTGAAAATCAATAAGACAGAGCCAGCCCAAAATTTAGGGCTGCACTGCTTACAAGGACCTCAACTTGGATACACATTAAGTATCCGAGGAAATATAAAAATGGTTCAAAAAATTGTGGTACTTACGTACGATGGAATATCCCTCAGCCATGAAATCAATGTCATAAGACCAGTAGCAGCAAAATGGGTGGATTCAGGTACAATGATTCTAAGTGAAATAAGTCCCACAAAAAAGAAACTTATCATAAGATATCACTTATGATGATCCTGTAAACATGGCTACACTTGAACTGAGTTAGGAAAGAGAACAGTGTCTCACATTTAGAAAACACTCTTATGCCTGTTTAAGGGGGAAGGAGAGGTGGGGTGATGCATAAAACCAGAGTTTGATATAAGCACAGGTAACGTTCCAAAAACCAACTATGGAATAGACAAGACCTACACCTTCCTCAGTGAAAGGGACTCAAAACCCCATATTTCCCGCAGAGGAATATATCTGACTAGTAAGAATCTTAAAACCTATGTATTGATATGTCTCCGTAAGGGAATCAAGTGTGTCTAGACTGGCATAAACATGGCAGCGAGAATCAGCTCAAACCCACTTTAAAAAGGAATTTCAAAAACAAAACAAAAAAACTGGGAAATTCTTTACAATTCCTTCAGGGTCTCTGATGAAACCTGGAATGACCCTATCTACAACGACAGCTGGATGTGGCATAGGGAGGGAAACTTGGTACTGAGATGATTGGTGAGATTGGGTGAGCAAATGCAGACCCTTTAAAGCAATAATGCCAGGCACCCATTTCATGGATCCCAACTCTCCAGGTTGAAGTGAATATTACTACAGTTATAACATGTACAGGAAACCTAGAGAACAGACACATTTTGAATACGAAAGCTTTCTAAAACTCAACCAATAGTGCCTCTCCTGGTGCTCCGGTTTGACTTTCCATCTGCTTTACTATCAATCTTCCAACTTGGAGAGACAGCCCCTTTAACCTCCTGGTTCGCACAGGTTTCCAATTTGGCAGAGGATGAAAGGGAAGAGGGAGAACCAATGAGAGAGTAGATGTTAGGCATTTGGACGGGCACATATCACTCTAACTTCCCAGGAGGAAGAAGAATTAACAAAAGTCTCAGCCCCCCACCGGGAAGCAGCATAGTTCCTGAACCAAAATTTTGGACGTGCGGTCAGCTCACAAAAAAACGAGTTGAAAAATGGAGCTCATGGGCACAGCAATTCACAAAGTGGCCGAGTAATAAAGGACAACTATCGTCCAAAAATCTGTTGAGGGAAGGCAACGAGGCGGACTTGAAAGCGAGGTAGAATAGCAGGAAACAGATTTCAACAGGTACGTTGGAATCGCCTTTAAAGCACAGGAAGAGGGGCAAAATTTCGACAATGATGCACTTGGCCAAATACGGCGTATGCGTTTTCTCCTGAATATATTCAGGAGAAAACGCATACACACTTTTTGGCCAAGCAAGCAAGCGGGCAATGCAAAACTGGACTACAAAGTAGTATCACTTCCCACCGGTCAAAAGGGACATCCACAAAATGTGTAAAAACCAGAAAGGCAAGACAGGCCCTGGAGAACAGGGAGCCTTGTTATGCTGATGGGCGGGATGTAAATTGCCAACTGCCTCTCTGGAGGAGTACATTGTGTTCCCTAAAACAAGTAAAGAACAGAGCTACAGAGCCAAGTGCACTTCCAGTCTAGGGAATATACCTTGGGAAAACTGAAAATCAATAAGACAGAGCCACCCCAAAATTTAGGGCTGCACTGCTTACAAGGACCTCAACTTGGGTACACCTTAAATATCCCAGGAAATATAAAAATGGTTCAAAAAATTGTGGTACTTACGTACGATGGAATATCCCTCAGCCATGAAATCAATGTCATAAGACCAGTAGCAGCAAAATGGGTGGCTTCAGGTACGATGATTCTAAGTGAAATAAGTCACACAGAAAAAGAAACTTATCATAATATATCACTTATGAAGGTCCTGTAAATATGGCTACACTTGAACTGAGTTAGGAAATAGAAAAGTGTCTCACATTTAGAAAACACTCTTATGCATGCTTAAGGGGGAAGGAGAGGTGGGGTGATGCATAAAACCAGAGTTTGATATAAGCACAGGTACCGTTCCAAAAACCAACTATGGAATAGACAAGACCTACACCTTCCTCAGTGAAAGGGTCTCAAAACCCCATATTTCCCGCAGAGGAATATATCTGACTAGTAAGAATCTTAAAACCTATGGATTGATATGTCTCCGTAAGGGAATCAAGTGTGTCTAGACTGGCATAAACATAGCAGCGAGAATCAGCTCAAACCCACTATAAAAAGGAATTTCAAAAACAAAACACAAAAACTGGGAAATTCTTTACAATTCCTTCAGGGTCTCTGATGAAACCTGGAATGACCCTATCTACAACGACAGCTGGATATGGCATAAGGAGGGACACTTGGGACTGTGAGGATTGGTGAGATTGGGTGAGCAAATGCAGACCCTTTAAAGCAATAATGCATGGCACTCATTTCATGGGTCACAACTCTCCAGTTTGAAGGGAATATTACTACAGCTATAACATGTACGGGAAAATTAGAGAACGGACACTCTGTGAATACGAAAGGTTTCTAAAACTCAATGAATAGTCTCTCTCCTGATGCTCTGGTTTGACTTTCCATCTGCTTTACTATCAACCTCCTAACTTGCAGAGATAGCCCCTTTAACCTCCTGGTTCGCACAGGTTGCCAATTTGGCAGAGGATGAAAGGGAAGAGGGAGAACCAATGAGAGAGTAGCTGTTAGGCATTTGGACGGGCACATATCACTGTAATTTCCCGGCAGGAAGAAGAATTAACCAAAGTCTCAGCCACCCACTGGGAACCAGTATAGGTCCTGAACCAAAATTTTGGACTTGCGGTCAGCTCACAAAAAACGAGTTGAAAAATGGAGCTCAGGGGCACAGCAATTCACAAACTGGCCGAGTAATAAAGGACAAGTATCGTCCAACAATCTGTTGAGGGAAGGCAACAAGGCGGACTTGAAAGCGAGGCAGAATAGCAGGAAACAGATTTCAAGAGGTACGTTGGAATCGCCTTTAAAGCACAGGAAGAGGGGCACAACTTCGACAATGATGCACTTGGCCAAAAAGGGCGTATGCGTTTTCCCATGAATATATTCAGGAGAAAACGCATACGCCATTTTCGGCCAAGCAAGCAAGCGGGCAATGCAAATCTGCACTACAAAGAATTATCACTTCCCACCAGTCAAAAGGGACATCCACAAAATGTGTAAAAACCAGAAAGGCAAGACAGGCCCTGGAGAACAGGGAGCCTTGTTATGCTGATGGGCGGGATGTAAATTGCCAACTGCCTCTCTGGAGGAGTGCATTGTGTTCCCTAAAACAAGTAAAGAAGAGAGCTACAGAGCCAAGGGCACTTCCAGTCTAGGGAATATACCTTGGGAAAACTGAAAATCAATAAGACAGAGCCACCCCAAAATTTAGGGCTGCACTGCTTACAAGGACCTCAACTTGGGTACACATTAAATATCCCAGGAAATATAAAAATGGTTCAAAAAATTGTGGTACTTACGTACGATGTAATATCCCTCAGCCATGAAATCAATGTCATAAAACCAGTAGCAGCAAAATGGGTGGATTCAGGTACGATGATTCTAAGTGAAATAAGTCACACAGAAAAAGAAATTTATCATAAGATATCACTTATGAAGATCCAGTAAACATGGCTACACTTGAACTGAGTTAGGAAAGAGAACAGTGTCTCACATTTAGAAAACACTCTTATGCCTGCTTAAGGGGGAAGGAGAGGTGGGGTGATGCATAAAACCAGATTTTGATATAAGCACAGGTACCGTTCCAAAAACCAACTATGGAATAGACAAGACCTACACCTTCCTCAGTGAAAGGGACTCAAAACCCCATATTTCCCGCAGAGGAATATATCTGACTAGTAAGAATCTTAAAACCTATGTATTGATATGTCTCCGTAAGGGAATCAAGTGTGTCTAGACAGGCATAAACATGGCAGCGAGAATCAGCTCAAACCCACTGTAAAAAGGAATTTCAAAAACAAAACAAAAAAACTGGGAAATTCTTTACAATTCCTTCAGGGTCTCTGATGAAACCTGGAATGACCTTATCTACAATGACAGCTGGATGTGGCATAGGGAGGGACACTTGGGACTGAGACGATTGGTGAGAATGGGTGAGCAAATGCAGACCCTTTAAAGCAATACTGCATGGCACCCATTCCATGGGTCCGAACTCTCCATGTTGAAGGGAATATTACTACAGCTATAACATGTACGGGAAACCTAGAGAACGGACACACTGTGAATACGAAAGGTTTCTAAAACTCAACGAATAGTCCCTCTCCTGGTGCTCCGGTTTGACTTTCCATCTGCTTTACTATCAACCTCCCAACTTGGAGAGACAGCCCCTTTAACCTCCTGGTTCGCACAGGTTGCCAATTTGGCAGAGGATGAAAGGGAAGAGGGAGAACCAATGAGAGAGTAGTTGTTAGGCTTTTGGACGGGCATATATCACTCTAACTTCCCGGCAGGTAGAAGAATTAACCAAAGTCTCAGCCCCCCACCGAGAACCAGCATAGGAACTGAAACAAAATTTTGGACTTGCGGTCAGCTAACAAAAAAGGAGTTGAAAAATGGAGCTCAGGGGCACAGCAATTCACAAACTGCCCAAGTAATAAAGGACAAGTATCGTCCAAAAATCTGTTGAGGGAAGGCAACGAGGCGGGCTTGAAAGCGAGGCAGAATAGCAGGAAACAGAGTTCAAGAGGTACGTTGGAATCGCCTTTAAAGCACAGGAAGATGGACACAACTTCGACAATGATGCACTTGGCCAAAAAGGGCGTATGCGTTTTCTCCTGAATATATTCAGGGGAAAACGCATACGCCCTTTTTGGCCAAGCAAGCAAGCGGGCAATGCAAATCTGCTCTACAAAGAAGTATCACTTCCCACCGGTCAAAAGGGACATCCACAAAATGTGTAAAAACCAGAAAGGCAAGACAGGCCCTGGAGAACAGGGAGCCTTGTTATGCTGATGGGCGGGATGTAAATTGCCAACTGCCTTTCTGGAGGAGTGCATTATGTTCCCTCAAACAAGTAAAGAACAGAGCTGCAGAGCCAAGGGCACTTCCAGTCTAGGGTATATAACTTGGGAAAACTGAAAATCAATAAGACAGAGCCACCCCAAAATTTAGGGCTGCACTGCTTACAAGGACCTCAACTTGGGTACACCTTAAATATCCCAGGAAATATAAAAATCATTCAAAAAATTGTGGTACTTACATACGATGGAATATCCCTCAGCCATGAAATCAATGTCAAAAGACCAGTAGCAGCAAAATGGGTGGATTAAGGTACGATGATTCTAAGTGAAATATGTCACACAGAAAAAGAAACTTATCATAAGATATCACTTATGAAGATCCTGTAAACATGGCTACACTTGAAGTGAGTTAGGAAAGAGAACAGTGTCTCACATTTAGAAAACACTCTTATGCCTGCTTAAGGGGGAAGGAGAGGTGGGGTGATGCATAAAACCAGAGTTTGATATAAGCACAAGTACCGTTCCAAAAACCCATTATGGAATAGACAAGACCTACCCCTTCCTCAGTGAAAGGGACTCAAAACCCCATATTTCCCACAGAGGAATATATCTGACTAGTAAGAATCTTAAAACCTATGTATTGATATGTCTCCGTAAGGGAATCAAGTGTGTCTAGACTGGCATAAACATGGCAGCGAGAATCAGCTCAAACCCACTATAAAAAGGAATTTCAAAAACAAAACAAAAAAACTGGGAAATCTTTACAATTCCTTCAGGGTCTCTGATGAAACCTGGAATGACCCTATCTACAACGACAGCTGGATGTGGCATAAGGAGGGAGACTTGGGACTGAGACGATTCGTGAGATTGGGTGAGCAAATGCAGACCCTTTAAAGCAATAATGCATGGCACCCATTCCATGGGTCCGAACTCTCCAGGTTGAAGGGAATATTACTACAGCTATAACATGTACGGGAAAATTAGAGAACGGACACTCTGTGAATACGAAAGGTTTCTAAAACTCAATGAATAGTCCCTCTCCTGATGCTCTGGTTTGACTTTCCATCTGCTTTACTATCAACGTCCAAACTTGCAGAGATAGCCCCTTTAACCTCCTGGTTCGCACAGGTTGCCAATTTGACAGAGGATGAAAGGGAAGAGGGAGAACCAATGAGAGAGTAGCTGTTAGGCATTTGGACGGGCACATATCACTCTAACTTCCCGGCAGGAAGAAGAATTAACCAAAGTCTCAGCCCCCCACCGAGAACCAGCATAGGTCCTGAACCAAAATTTTGGACTTGCAGTCAGCTAACAAAAAACGAGTTGAAAAATGGAGCTCTGGGGCACAGCAATTCACAAACTGGCCAAGTAATAAAGGACAATTATCGTCCAAAAATCTGGTGAGGGAAGGCAACGAGGCAGACTTGAAAGCGAGGCAGAATAGCAGGAAGCAGATTTCAAGAGGTACGTTGGAATCTCCTTTAAAGCACAGGAAGAGGGGCACAACTTCGACAATGATTCATTTGGCCAAAAAGAGCGTATGCGTTTTCTCCTGAATATATTCAGGAGAAAACGCATACGCCCTTTTTGGCCAAGCAAGCAAGCGGGCAATGCAAATCTGCACTACAAAGAAGTATCACTTCCCACCAGTCAAAAGGGACATCCACAAAATGTGTAAAAACCAGAAAGGCAAGACAGGCCCTGGAGAACAGGGAGCCTTGTTATGCTGATGGGCGGGATGTAAATTGCCAACTGCCTCTCTGGAGGAGTGCATTGTGTTCCTTAAAACAAGTAAAGAAGAGAGCTACAGAGCCAAGGGCACTTCCAGTCTAGGGAATATACCTTGGGAAAATTGAAAAACAATAAGACAGAGCCACCCCAAAATTTAGGGCTGCACTGCTTACAAGGACCTCAACTTGGGTACACCTTAAATATCCCAGGAAATATAAAAATGGTTCTAAAAATTGTGGTACTTACGTACGATGGAATATCCCTCAGCCATGAAATCAATGTCATAAGACCAGTAGCAGCAAAATGGGTGGATTCAGGTACAATGATTCTAAGTGAAATAAGTCACACAGAAAAAGAAACTTATCATAAGATATCACTTATGAAGATCCTGTAAACATGGCTACACTTGAACTGAGTTAGGAAAGAGAACAGTGTCTCACATTTAGAAAACACTCTTATGCCTACTTAAGGGGGAAGGAGAGGTGGGGTGATGCATAAAACCAGAGTTTGATATAAGCACAGGTACCGTTCCAAAAACCAACTATGGAATAGACAAGACCTACACCTTCCTCAGTGAAAGGGACTCAAAACCCCATATTTCCCGCAGAGGAATATATCTGACTAGTAAGACTCTTAAAACCTATGTATTGACATGTCTCTGTAAGGGAATCATGTGTGTCTAGACTGGCATAAACATGGCAGCGAGAATCAGCTCAAACCCACTATAAAAAGGAATTTCAAAAACAAAACAAAAAAACTGGGAAATTCTTTACAATTCCTTCAGGGTCACTGATGAAACCTGGAATGACCCTATGTACAATGACAGCTGGATGAGGCATAAGGCTGGACACTTGGGACTGAGAGGATTGGTGAGATTGGGTGAGCAAATGCAGACCCTTTAAAGCACAAATGCGTGGCACACATTCCATGGTTCCCAACTCTCCAGGTTAAAGGGAATATTACTATAGCTATAACATGTACGGGAAACCTAGAGAACGGACACACTGTGAATACGAAAGATTTCTAAAACTCAACGAATAGTCCCTCTCCTGGTGCTCGCGTTTGACTTTCCATCTGCTTTACTATCAACCTCCCAACTTGGAGAGACAGCCCCTTTAACCTCCTGGTTCGCACAGGTTGCCAATTTGGCAGAGGATGAAAGGGAAGAGGGAGAACCAATGAGAGAGTAGCTGTTAGGCATTTGGACGGGCACATATCACTTTAATTTCCCGGCAGGAAGAAGAATTAACCAAAGTCTCAGCCACCCACCGGGAACCAGCATAGGTCCTGAACCAAAATTTTGGACATGCGGCCAGCTCACAAAAAACGAGTTGAAAAATTGAGCTCAGGGGAACAGCAATTCACAAACTGGCCAAGTAATAAAGGACAACTATCGTCCAAAAATCTGTTGAGGGAAGGCAACGAGGCGGACTTGAAAGCGAGGCAGAATAGCAGGAAACAGATTTCAAGAGGTACGTTGGAATCACCTTTAAAGCACAGGAAGAGGGGCCCAACTTCGACAATGATGCACTTGGCCAAAAAGGGCGTATGCGTTTTCTCCTGAATATATTCAGGAGAAAACGCATACGCCCTTTTTGCCCAAGCAAGCAAGCGGGCAATGCAAATCTGCACTACAAAGAAGTATCACTTCCCACCAGTTAAAAGGGACATCCACAAAATGTGTAAAAACCAGAAAGGCAAGACAGGTCCTGGAGAACAGGGAGCCTTGTTATGCTGATGGGCGGGATGTAAATTGCCAACTGCCTCTCTGGAGGAGTGCATTGTGTTCCCTAAAACAAGTAAACAACAGAGCTACATAGCCTAAGGCACTTCTAGTCTAGGGAATATACCTTGGGAAAACTGAAAATCAATAAGACAGAGCCACCCCAAAATTTATGGCTGCACTGCTTACAAGGACCTCAACTTGGGTACACCTTAAATATCCCAGGAAATATAAAAATGGTTCAAAAAATTGTGGTACTTACGTACGATGGAATATGCCTCAGCCATGAAATCAATGTCATAAGACCAGTAGCAGCAAAATGGGTGGATTCAGGTACGATGACTCTAAGTGAAATAAGTCACACAGAAAAAGAAACTTATCATAAGATATCACTTATGAAGATCCTGTAAACATGGCTACACTTGAACTGAGTTAGGTAAGAGAACAGTGTCTCACATTTAGAAAACACTCTTATGCCTGCTTAAGGAGGAAGGAGAGGTAGGGTGATGCATAAAACCAGAGTTTGATATAAGCACAGGTACCGTTCCAAAAACCAACTATGGAATAGACAAGACCTACCCCTTCCTCAGTGAAAGGGACTCAAAACCCCATATTTCCCGCAGAGGAATATATCTGACTAGTAAGAATCTTAAAACCTATGTATTGATATGTCTCGGTAAGGGAATCAAGTGTGTCTAGACTGGCATAAACATGGCAGCGAGAATCAGCTCAAACCCACTATAAAAAGGAATTTCAAAAACAAAACAAAAAAACTGGGAAATTCTTTACAATTCTTTCAGGGTCTCTGATGAAACCTGGAATGACCCTATGTACAACAACAGCTGGAAATGGCATAAGGCTGCACACTTGGGACTGAGAGGATTGGTGAGATTGGGTGAGCAAATGCATACCATTTAAAGCACAAATCCCTGGCACACATTCCATGGGTCCCAACTCTCCAGGTTAAAGGGAATATTACTACAGCTATAACATGTACGGTAAACCTAGAGAACGGACACACTGTGAATACGAAAGGTTTCTAAAACTCAACGAATAGTCCCTCTCCTGGTGCTCCGGTTTGACTTTCCATCTGCTTTACTATCAACCTCCCAAGTTGGAGAGACAGACCCTTTAACCTCCTGGTTCGCACAGGTTGCCAATTTGGCAGAGGATGAAAGGGAAGAGGGAGAACCAATGAGAGAGTAGCTGTTAGGCATTTGGACGGGCACATATCACTCTAATTTCCCGGCAGGAAGAATAATTAACCAACGTCTCAGCCACCCACCGGGAACCAGTATAGGTCCTGAACCAAAATTTTGGACTTGCGGTCAGCTCACCAAAAACGAGTTGAAAAATGGAGCTCAGGGGCACAACAATTCACAAACTGGCCGAGTAATCAAGGACAACTATCTTCCAAAAATCTGTTGAGGGAAGGCAACGAGGCGGACTTGAAAGCGAGGCAGAATAGCAGGAAACAGATTTCAAGAGGTACGTTGGAATCGCCTTTAAAGCACAGGAAGAGGGGCACAACTTCAACAATGATGCACTTGGCCAAAAAGGGCGTATGCGTTTTCTCCTGAATATATTCAGGAGAAAACGCATACACCCTTTTTGGCCAAGCAAGCAAGCGGGCAATGCAAATCTGCACTACAAAGAAGTATCACTTCCCACGGGTCAAAAGGGACATCCACAAAATGTGTAAAAACCAGAAAGGCAAGACAGGCCCTGGAGAACAGGGAGCCTTGTTATGCTGATGGGCGGGATGTAAATTGCCAACTGCCTCTCTGGAGGAGTACATTGTGTTCCCTAAAGAAAGTAAAGAACAGAGCTACAGAGCCAAGGGCACTTCCAGTCTAGGGAATATACCTTGGGAAAACTGAAAATCAATAAGACAGAGCCAGCCCAAAATTTAGGGCTGCACTGCTTACAAGGACCTCAACTTGGGTACACCTTAAATATCCCAGGAAATATAAAAATGGTTCAAAAAATTCTGGTACTTACATACGATGGAATATCCCTCAGCCATGAAATCAATGTCATAAGACCAGTAGCAGCAAAATGGGTGGATTCAGGTACGATGATTCTAAGTGAAATAAGTCACACAGAAAAAGAAACTTATCTTAAGATATCACTTATGAAGATCCTGTAAACATGGCTACACTTGAACTGAGTTAGGAAAGAGAACAGTGTCTCACATTTAGAAAACACTCTTATGCCTGCTTAAGGGGGAAGGAGAGGTGGGGTGATGCATAACACCAGAGTTTGATATAAGCACAGGTACCATTCCAAAAACCAACTATGGAATAGACAAGACCTACACCTTCCTCAGTGAAAGGGACTCAAAACCCCATATTTCCCGCAGAGGAATATATCTGACTAGTAAGAATCTTAAAACCTATGTATTGATATGTCTCCGTAAGGGAATCAAGTGTGTCTAGACTCGCATAAACATGGCAGCGAGAATCAGCTCAAACCCACTATAAAAAGGAATTTCAAAAACAAACCAAAAAAACTGGGAAATTCTTTACAATTCCTTCAGGGAATCTGATGAAACCTCGAATGACCCTATCTACAATGACAGCTAGATGTGGCATAATGCTGGACACTTGGGACTGAAAGAATTGGTGAGATTGGGTGAAAAAATGCAGACCCTTGAATGCAATAATGCATGGCTCCCATTCCATGGTTCCCAACTCTCCAGGTTCAAGGGAATATTACTACAGTTATCACATGTACGGGAAACCTAGAGAACGGACACACTGTTAATATGAAAGGTTTCTAAAACTCAACGAATAGTCCCTCTCCTGGTGCTCCGGTTTGACTTTCCATCTGCTTTACTATCAACCTCCCAACTTGGAGAGACAGCCCCTTTAACCTCCTGGTTCGCACAGTTTGCAAATTAGGCAGAGGATGAAAGGGAAGAGGGAGAACCAATGAGAGAGTAGCTGTTAGGCATTTGGACGGGCACATATCACTGTAATTTCCCGGCAGGAAGAAGAATTAACCAAAGTCTCAGCCACCCACCGGGAACAAGTATAGGTCCTGAACCAAATTTTTGGACTTGCTGTCAGCTCACCAAAAACGAGTTGAAAAATGGAGCTCAGGAGCACAGCAATTCATAAACTGGCCGAGTAATAAAGGACAACTATCGTCCAAAAATCCGTTGAGGGAAGGCAACGAGGCGGACTTGAAAGCGAGGCAGAATAGCAGGAAACAGATTTCAAGAGGTACGTTGGAATCGCCTTTAAAGCACAGGAAGAGGGGAACAACTTCGACAATGATGCACTTGGCCAAAAAGGGCGTATGCGTTTTCTCCTGAATATATTCAGGAGAAAACGCATACACCCATTTTGGCCAAGCAAGCAAGCGGGCAATGCAAATCTGCACTACAAAGAAGTATCACTTCCCACCGGTCAAAAGGGACATCCACAAAATGTGTAAAAACCAGAAAGGCAAGACAGGCCCTGGAGAACAGGGAGCCTTGTTATGCTGAGGGGCGGGATGTAAATTGCCAACTGCCTCTCTGGAGGAGTACATTGTGTTCCCTAAAGAAAGTAAAGAACAGAGCTACAGAGCCAAGGGCACTTCCAGTCTAGGGAATATACCTTGGGAAAACTGAAAATCAATAAGACAGAGCCAGCCCAAAATTTAGGGCTGCACTGCTTACAAGGACCTCAACTTGGGTACACCTTAAATATCCCAGGAAATATAAAAATGGTTCAAAAAATTCTGGTACTTACATACGATGGAATATCCCTCAGCCATGAAATCAATGTCATAAGACCAGTAGCAGCAAAATGGGTGGATTCAGGTACGATGATTCTAAGTGAAATAAGTCACAGAGAAAAAGAAACTTATCATAAGATATCACTTATGAAGATCCTGTAAACATGGCTACACTTGAACTGAGTTAGGAAAGAGAACAGTGTCTCACATTTAGAAAACACTCTTATGCCTGCTTAAGGGGGAAGGAGAGGTGGGGTGATGCATAACACCAGAGTTTGATATAAGCACAGGTACCATTCCAAAAACCAACTATTGAATACACAAGACCTACACCTTCCTCAGTGAAAGGGACTCAAAACCCCATATTTCCCGCAGAGGAATATATCTGACTAGTAAGAATCTTAAAACCTATGTATTGATATGTCTCCGTAAGGGAATCAAGTGTGTCTAGACTCGCATAAACATGGCAGCGAGAATCAGCTCAAACCCACTATAAAAAGGAATTTCAAAAACAAACCAAAAAAACTGGGAAATTCTTTACAATTCCTTCAGGGAATCTGATGAAACCTCGAATGACCCTATCTACAATGACAGCTAGATGTGGCATAATGCTGGACACTTGGGACTGAAAGAATTGGTGAGATTGGGTGAAAAAATGCAGACCCTTGAATGCAATAATGCATGGCTCCCATTCCATGGTTCCCAACTCTCCAGGTTCAAGGGAATATTACTACAGTTATAACATGTACGGGAAACCTAGAGAACGGACACACTGTTAATATGAAAGGTTTCTAAAACTCAACGAATAGTCCCTCTCCTGGTGCTCCGGTTTGACTTTCCATCTGCTTTACTATCAACCTCCCAACTTGGAGAGACAGCCCCTTTAACCTCCTGGTTCGCACAGTTTGCAAATTAGGCAGAGGATGAAAGGGAAGAGGGAGAACCAATGAGAGAGTAGCTGTTAGGCATTTGGACGGGCACATATCACTGTAATTTCCCGGCAGGAAGAAGAATTAACCAAAGTCTCAGCCACCCACCGGGAACAAGTATAGGTCCTGAACCAAATTTTTGGACTTGCTGTCAGCTCACCAAAAACGAGTTGAAAAATGGAGCTCAGGAGCACAGCAATTCATAAACTGGCCGAGTAATAAAGGACAACTATCGTCCAAAAATCCGTTGAGGGAAGGCAACGAGGCAGACTTGAAAGCGAGGCAGAATAGCAGGAAACAGATTTCAAGAGGTACGTTGGAATCGCCTTTAAAGCACAGGAAGAGGGGAACAACTTCGACAATGATGCACTTGGCCAAAAAGGGCGTATGCGTTTTCTCCTGAATATATTCAGGAGAAAACGCATACACCCATTTTGGCCAAGCAAGCAAGCGGGCAATGCAAATCTGCACTACAAAGAAGTATCACTTCCCACCGGTCAAAAGGGACATCCACAAAATGTGTAAAAACCAGAAAGGCAAGACAGGCCCTGGAGAACAGGGAGCCTTGTTATGCTGAGGGGCGGGATGTAAATTGCCAACTGCCTCTCTGGAGGAGTACATTGTGTTCCCTAAAGAAAGTAAAGAACAGAGCTACAGAGCCAAGGGCACTTCCAGTCTAGGGAATATACCTTGGGAAAACTGAAAATCAATAAGACAGAGCCAGCCCAAAATTTAGGGCTGCACTGCTTACAAGGACCTCAACTTGGGTACACCTTAAATATCCCAGGAAATATAAAAATGGTTCAAAAAATTCTGGTACTTACATACGATGGAATATCCCTCAGCCATGAAATCAATGTCATAAGACCAGTAGCAGCAAAATGGGTGGATTCAGGTACGATGATTCTAAGTGAAATAAGTCACAGAGAAAAAGAAACTTATCATAAGATATCACTTATGAAGATCCTGTAAACATGGCTACACTTGAACTGAGTTAGGAAAGAGAACAGTGTCTCACATTTAGAAAACACTCTTATGCCTGCTTAAGGGGGAAGGAGAGGTGGGGTGATGCATAACACCAGAGTTTGATATAAGCACAGGTACCATTCCAAAAACCAACTATTGAATACACAAGACCTACACCTTCCTCAGTGAAAGGGACTCAAAACCCCATATTTCCCGCAGAGGAATATATCTGACTAGTAAGAATCTTAAAACCTATGTATTGATATGTCTCCGTAAGGGAATCAAGTGTGTCTAGACTCGCATAAACATGGCAGCGAGAATCAGCTCAAACCCACTATAAAAAGGAATTTCAAAAACAAACCAAAAAAACTGGGAAATTCTTTACAATTCCTTCAGGGAATCTGATGAAACCTCGAATGACCCTATCTACAATGACAGCTAGATGTGGCATAATGCTGGACACTTGGGACTGAAAGAATTGGTGAGATTGGGTGAACAAATGCAGACCCTTGAATGCAATAATGCATGGCTCCCATTCCATGGTTCCCAACTCTCCAGGTTCAAGGGAATATTACTACAGTTATAACATGTACGGGAAACCTAGAGAACGGACACACTGTTAATATGAAAGGTTTCTAAAACTCAACGAATAGTCCCTCTCCTGGTGCTCCGGTTTGACTTTCCATCTGCTTTACTATCAACCTCCCAACTTGGAGAGACAGCCCCTTTAACCTCCTGGTTCGCACAGTTTGCAAATTAGGCAGAGGATGAAAGGGAAGAGGGAGAACCAATGAGAGAGTAGCTGTTAGGCATTTGGACGGGCACATATCACTGTAATTTCCCGGCAGGAAGAAGAATTAACCAAAGTCTCAGCCACCCACCGGGAACAAGTATAGGTCCTGAACCAAATTTTTGGACTTGCTGTCAGCTCACCAAAAACGAGTTGAAAAATGGAGCTCAGGAGCACAGCAATTCATAAACTGGCCGAGTAATAAAGGACAACTATCGTCCAAAAATCCGTTGAGGGAAGGCAACGAGGCGGACTTGAAAGCGAGGCAGAATAGCAGGAAACAGATTTCAAGAGGTACGTTGGAATCGCCTTTAAAGCACAGGAAGAGGGGAACAACTTCGACAATGATGCACTTGGCCAAAAAGGGCGTATGAGTTTTCTCCTGAATATATTCAGGAGAAAACGCATACACCCATTTTGGCCAAGCAAGCAAGCGGGCAATGCAAATCTGCACTACAAAGAAGTATCACTTCCCACCGGTCAAAAGGGACATCCACAAAATGTGTAAAAACCAGAAAGGCAAGACAGGCCCTGGAGAACAGGGAGCCTTGTTATGCTGAGGGGCGGGATGTAAATTGCCAACTGCCTCTCTGGAGGAGTACATTGTGTTCCCTAAAGAAAGTAAAGAACAGAGCTACAGAGCCAAGGGCACTTCCAGTCTAGGGAATATACCTTGGGAAAACTGAAAATCAATAAGACAGAGCCACCCCAAAATTTAGGGCTGCACTGCTTACAAGGACCTCAACTTGGGTACACCTTAAATATCCCAGGAAATATAAAAATGGTTCAAAAAATTGTGGTACTTACGTACGATGGAATATCCTCAGCCATGAAATCAATGTCATAAGACCTGTAGCAGCAAAATGGGTGGATTGAGGTACAATGATTCTAAGTGAAATAAGTCACACAGAAAAAGAAACTTATCATAAGATATCACTTATGAAGATCCTGTAAACATGGCTACACTTGAACTGAGTTAGGAAAGAGAACAGTGTCTCACATTTAGAAAACACACTTATGCCTGCTTAAGGGGGAAGGAGAGGTGGGGTGATGCATAAAACCAGAGTTTGATATAAGCACAGGTACCGTTCCAAAAACCAACTATGGAATAGACAAGACCTACACCTTCCTCCGTGAAAGGGACTCAAAACCCCATATTTCCCGCAGAGGAATATTTCTGACTAGTAAGAATCTTAAAACCTATGTATTGATATGTCTCCGTAAGGGAATCAAGTGTGTCTAGACTGGCATAAACATGGAGCGAGAATCAGCTCAAACCCACTATAAAATGGAATTTCAAAAACAAAACAAAAAAACTGGGAAATTCTATACAATTCCTTCAGGGTCTCTGATGAAACCTGGAATGACCCTATCTACAACGACAGCTGGATGTGGCATAAGTCTGGACACTTGGGACTGAGAGGATTGGTGAGATTGGGTGAGCAAATGCAGACCCTTTAAAGCAATAATGCATGGCACCCATTCCATGGGTCCCAACTCTCCTGGTTGAAGGGAATATTACTACAGCTATAACATGTTCGGGAAACCTAGAGAACGGACACACTGTGAATACGAAAGGTTTCTAAACCTCAATGAATAGTCCCTCTCCTGGTGCTGCAGTTTGACTTTCCATCTGCTTTACTATCAACCTCCGAACTTGGAGAGACAGCCCCTTTAAACTCCTGGTTCGCACAGGTTGCCAATTTGGCAGAGGATGAAAGGGAAGAGGGAGAACCAATGAGAGAGTAGCTGTTAGGCATTTGAACGGCACATATCACTGTAATTTCCAGGCAGGAAGAGGAATTAACCAAAGTCTCAGCCACCAACCGGCAACCAGTATAGGTCCTGAACCAAAATTTTGGACTTGCGGTCAGCTCACCA
The DNA here is from genome assembly GCF_949752795.1 of Hyperoodon ampullatus. Lineage (NCBI taxonomy): Eukaryota > Metazoa > Chordata > Mammalia > Artiodactyla > Ziphiidae > Hyperoodon > Hyperoodon ampullatus. Next base: position 1,001,513 of record NW_027640495.1, on the reverse strand, counting down.
AAAACGAGTTGAAAAATGGAGCTCAGTGGCACAGCATTTCACAAACTGGCCGAGTAATAAAGGACAACTATCGTCCAAAAATCTGTTGAGGGAAGGCATCGAGGCAGATTTGAAAGCGAGGCAGAATAGCAGGAAACAGATTTCAAGAGGTACGTTGGAATCGCCTTTAAAGCACAGGAAGAGGCGCACAACTTCGACAATGATGCACTTGGCCAAAAAGGGCATATGCGTTTTCACCTGAATATATTCAGGAGAAAACGCATACACCCATTTTGGCCAAGCAAGCAAGCGGGCAATGCAAATCTGCACTACAAAGAAGTATCTCCTCCCACTGGTCAAAAGGGACATCCACAAAATGTGTAAAAACCAGAAAGGCAAGACAGGCCCTGGAGAACAGGGAGCCTTGTTATGCTGATGGGAGGGATGTAAATTGTCAACTGCCTCTCTGAAGGAGTGCATTGTGTTCCCTAAAACAAGTAAACAACAGAGCTACAGAGCCAAGGGCACTTCCAGTCTAGGGAATATACCTTGGGAAAACTGAAAATCAATAAGACAGAGCCACCCCAAAATTTAGGGCTGCACTGCTTACAAGGAACTCTACTTGGGTACACCTTAAATATCCCAGGAAATATAAAAATGGTTCAAAAAATTGTGGTACTTACGTATGATGGAATATCCCTCAGCCATGAAATCAATGTCATAAGACCAGTAGCATCAAAAAGGGTGGATTCAGGTACGATGATTCTAAGTGAAATAAGTCACACAGAAAAATAAACTTATCATAAGATATCACTTATGAAGATCCTGTAAACATGGCTACACTTGAACTGAGTTAGGAAAGAGAACAGTGTCTCACATTTAGAAAACACTCTTATGCCTGCTTAAGGGGGAAGGAGAGGTGGGGTGATGCATAAAACCAGAGTTTGATATAAGCACAGGTACCGTTCCATAAATCAACTATGGAATAGACAAGACCTACACCTTCCTCAGTGAAAGGGACTCAAAACCCCATATTTCCCGCAGAGGAATATATCTGACTAGCAAGAATCTTAAAACCTATGTATTGATATGTCTCCGTAAGGGAATCAAGTGTGTCTAGACTGGCATTAACATGGCAGCGAGAATCAGCTCAAACCCACTATAAAAAGGAATTTCAAAAACAAAACAAAACAACTGGGAAATTCTTTACAATTCCTTCAGGGTCTCTGATGAAACCTGGAACGACTCTATCTACAACGACAGCTGGATGTGGCATAAGGAGGGACACTTGGGACTGAGATGATTGGTGAGATTGGGTGAGCAAATGCAGACCCTTTAAAGCACAAATGCCTGGCACCCATTCCATGGGCCCCAACTCTCCAGGTTGAAGGGAATATTACTACAGCTATAACATGTACGCGAAAACTAGAGAACGGACACACTCTGAATACGAAAGGTTTCTAAAACTCAACGAATAGTCCCTCTCCTGGTGCTCCGGTTTGACTTTCCATCTGGTTTACTATCAACCTCCCAACTTGGAGAGACAGCCCCTTTAACCTCCTGGTTTGCACAGGTTGTCAATTTGGCAGAGGATGAAAGGGAAGAGGGAGAACCAATGAGAGAGTAGCTGTTAGGCATTTGGACGGGCACATATCACTCTAACTTCCCGGCAGGAAGAAGAATTAACCAAAGTCTCAGCCCCCCACCGGGAAACAGCATAGGTCCTGAACCAAAACTTTGGACTTGGGGTCAGCTAACCAAAATCGAGTTGAAATATGGAGCTCATGGGCACAGCAATTCACAAACTGGCCGAGTAATAAAGGACAACTATCGTCCAAAAATCTGTTGAGGGAAGGCAACGAGGCGGACTTGAAAGCGAGGCAGAATAGCAGGAAACAGATTTCAAGAGGTACGTTGGAATCGCCTTTAAAGCACAGGAAGAGGGGCACAACTTCGACAATGATGCACTTGGCCAAAAAGGGCGTATGCGTTTTCTCCTGAATATATTCAGGAGAAAACGCATACGCCCTTTTTGGCCAAGCAAGCAAGGGGTCAATGCAAATCTGCACTACAAAGAAGTATCACTTCCCACCGGTCAAAAGGGACATCCACAAAATGTGTAAAAACCAGAAAGGCAAGACAGGCCCTGTAGAACAGGGAGCCTTGTTATGCTGATGGGCGGGATGTAAATTGCCAACTGCCTCTCTGGAGGAGTGTATTGTGTTCCCTAAAACAAGTAAACAACAGAGCTACAGAGGCAAGGGCCCTTCCAGTCTAGGGAATATACCTTGGGAAAACTGAAAATCAATAAGACAGAGCCAGCCCAAAATTTAGGGCTGCACTGCTTACAAGGACCTCAACTTGGGTACACCTTAAATATCCCAGGAAATATAAAAATGGTTCAAAAAATTTTGGTACTTACGTACGATGGAATATCCCTCAGCCATGAAATTAATGTCATAAGACCAGTAGCAGCAAAATGGGTGGATTCAGGTACGATGATTCTAAGTGAAATAAGTCACACAGAAAACGAAACTTATCATAAGATATCACTTATGAAGATCCTGTAAACATGGCTACACTTGAACTGAGTTAGGAAAGTGAAGAGTGTCTCACATTTAGAAAACACTCTTATGCCTGCTTAAGGGGGAAGGAGAGGTGGGGTGATGCATAAAACCAGAGTTTGATATAAGCACAGGTACCGTTCCAAAAACCAACTATGGAATAGACAAGACCTACACCTTCCTCAGTGAAAGGGACTCAAAACCCCATATTTCCCGCAGAGGAATATATCTCACTAGTAAAAATCTTAAAACCTATGTATTGATATGTCTCCATAAGGGAATCAAGTGTGTCTAGACTGGCATAAACATGGCAGCGAGAATCAGCTCAAACCCACTCTAAAAAGGAATTTCAAAAACAAAACAAAAACACTGGGAAATTCTTTAGAATTCCTTCAGGTCTCTGATTAAACCTGGAATGACCCTATCTACAACGACAGCTGGATGTGGCATAAGGCTGGACACTTGGGACTGACAGGATTGGTGAGATTGGGTGAGCAAATGCAGACCCTTTAAGCAATAATGCATGGCACACATTCCATGGGTCCCAACTCTACAGGTTGAAGGGAATATTACTACAGTTATAACATGTACGGGAAACCTAGAGAACGGACACACTGTGAATACGAAAGGTTTCTAATAGTCAACGAATAGTCCCTCTCCTGGTGCTCCAGTTTGACTTTCCATCTGCTTTACTATCAACCTCCCAACATGGAGAGACAGCCCCTTTAACCTCCTGGTTCGCACACGTTGCCAATTTGGCAGAGGATGAAAGGGAAGAGGGAGAACCAATGAGAGAATAGCTGTTAGGCATTTGAACCGGCACATATCACTCTAACTTCCCGGCAGGAAGAAGAATTAACCAAAGTCTCAGCCCCCCACCGGGAACCAGCATAGGTCCTGAACCAAAATTCTGGACTTGCGGTCAGCTCACAAAAAACGAGTTGAAAAATGGAGCTCAGGGGCACAGCAATTCACAAACTGGCCGAGTAATAAAGGACAACTATCGTCCAAAAATCTGTTGAGGGAAGGCAGCCAGGCGGACTTGAAAGCGAGGCAGAATAGCAGGAAACAGATTTCAAGAGGTACATTGGAATCGCCTTTAAAGCACAGGAGGAGGGGCACAACTTCGACAATGATGCACTTGGCCAAAAAGGGCGTATGCGTTTTCTCCTGAATATATTCAGGAGAAAACGCATACGCCCTTTTTGGCCAAGCAAGCAAGCGGGCAATGCAAATCTGCACTACAAAGAAGTATCACTTCCCACCGGTCAAAAGGGACATCCACAAAATGTGTAAAAACCAGAAAGGCAAGACAGGCCCTGGAGAACAGGGAGCCTTGTTATGCTGATGGGCGGGATGTAAATTGCCAACTGCCTCTCTGGATGAGTGCATTGTGTTCCCTAAAACAAGTAAACAACAGAGCTACAGAGCCAAGGGCACTTCCAGTCTAGGGAATATACCTTGGGAAAACTGAAAATCAATAAGACAGAGCCACCCCAAAATTTAGGGCTGCACTGCTTACAAGGACCTCAACTTGGATACACCTTAAGTATCCCAGGAAATATAAAAATGGTTCAAAAAATTGTGGTACTTACGTACGATGGAATATCCCTCAGCCACGAAATCAATGTCATAAGACCAGTAGCAGCAAAATGGGTGGATTGAGGTACGATGATTCTAAGTGAAATAAGTCACACAGAAAAAGAAACTTATCATAAGATATCACTTATGAAGATCCTATAAACATGGCTACACTTGAACTGAGTTAGGAAAGAGAACAGTGTCTCACATTTAGAAAACACTCTTATGCCTGTTTAAGGGGGAAGGAGAGGTGGGGTGATGCATAAAACCAGAGTTTGATATAAGCACAGGTACCGTTCCAAAAACCAACTATGGAATAGACAAGACCTACACCTTCCTCAGTGAAAGGGACTCAAAACCCCATATTTCCCGCAGAGGAATATATCTGACTAGCAAGAATCTTAAAACCTATGTATTGATATGTCTCCGTAAGGGAATCAAGTGTGTCTAGACTGGCATTAACATGGCAGCGAGAATCAGCTCAAAGCCACTATAAAAAGGAATTTCAAAAACAAAACAAAACAACTGGGAAATTCTTTACAATTCCTTCAGGGTCTCTGATGAAACCTGGAACGACTCTATCTACAACGACAGCTGGATGTGGCATAAGGAGGGACACTTGGGACTGAGATGATTGGTGAGATTGGGTGAGCAAATGCAGACCCTTTAAAGCACAAATGCCTGGCACCCATTCCATGGGTCCCAACTCTCCAGGTTGAAGGGAATATTAATACAGTTATAACATGTACGGGAAACCTAGAGAACGGACACACTGTGATACGAAAGGTTTCTAAAACTCAACGAATAGTCCCTCTCCTGGTGCTCCGGTTTGACTTTCCATCTGCTTTACTATCAATCTCCCAACTAGGAGAGACAGCCCCTTTAACCTCCTGGTTCGCACAGGTTTCCAATTTGGCAGAGGATGAAAGGGAAGAGGGAGAAAAAATGAGAGAGTAGCTGTTAGGCATTTGAACGGGCACATATCACTCTAACTTCCCGGCAGGAAGAAGAATTAACCAAAGTCTCAGCCCCCCACCGGGAACCAGCATAGGTCCTGAACCAAAATTCTGGACTTGCAGTCAGCTCACAAAAAACGAGTTGAAAAATGGAGCTCAGTGTCACAGCAATTCACAAACTGGCCGAGTAATAAAGGACAACTATCGTCCAAAAATCTGTTGAGGGAAGGCAGCGAGGCGGACTTGAAAGCGAGGCAGAATAGCAGGAAACAGATTTCAAGAGGTACGTTGGAATCGCCTTTAAAGCACAGGAAGAGGGGCACAACTTCGACAATGATGCACTTGGCCAAAAAGGGCGTATGCGTTTTCTCCTGAATATATTCAGGAGAAAACGCATACGCCCTTTTTGGCCAAGCAAGCAAGCGGGCAATGCAAATCTGCACTACAAAGAAGTATCACTTCCCACCGGTCAAAAGGGACATCCACAAAATGTGTAAAAACCGGAAAGGCAAGACGGGCCCTGGAGAACAGGGAGCCTTGTTATGCTGATGGGCGGGATGTAAATTGCCAACTGCCTCTCTGGAGGAGTGCATTGTGTTCCCTAAAACAAGTAAACAACAGAGCTACAGAGCCAAGGGCACTTCCAGTCTAGGGAATATACCTTGGGAAAACTGAAAATCAATAAGACAGAGCCACCCCAAAATTTAGGGCTGCACTGCTTACAAGGACCTCAACTTGGGTACACCTTAAATATCCCAGGAAAAATAAAAATGGTTCAAAAAATTGTGGTACTTACGTACGATGGAATATCCCTCAGCCATGAAATCAATGTCATAAGACCAGTAGCAGCAAAATGGGTGGATTCAGGTACGATGATTCTAAGTGAAATAAGTCACAGAGAAAAAGAAACTTATCATAAGATATCACTTATGAAGATCCTGTAAACATGGCTACACTTGAACTGAGTTAGGAAAGAGAACAGTGTCTCACATTTAGAAAACACTCTTATGCCGGCATAAGGGGGAAGGAGAGGTGGGGTGATGCATAAAACAAGAGTTTTATATAAGCACAGGTACCGTTCCAAAAACCAACTATGGAATACACAAGACCTACACCTTCCTCAGTGAAAGGGACTCAAAACCCCATATTTCCCGCAGAGGAATATATCTGACTAGTAAGAATCTTAAAACCTATGTATTGATATGTCTCCGTAAGGGAATCAAGTGTGTCAAGACTGGCATAAACATGGCAGCGAGAATCAGCTCAAACCCACTATAAAAAGGAATTTCAAATACAAAACAAAACAACTGGGAAATTCTTTACAATTATTCAGGGTCTCTGATGAAACATGGAATGACCCTATCTACAACGACAGCTGGATGTGGCATAAGGAGGGACACTTGGGAGTGAGATGATTGGTGAGATTGGGTGAGCAAATGCAGACCCTTTAAAGCACAAATGCCTGGCACCCATTCCATGGGTCCCAACTCTCCAGGTTGAAGGGAATATTACTAAAGCTATAACATGTACGGGAAACCTAGAGAACGGACACACTGTGAATACGAAAGGTTTGTAAAACTCAACGAATAGTCCCTCTCCAGGTCCTCCGGTTTGACTTTCCATCTGCTTTACTATCAACCTCCCATCTTGGAGAGACTGCCGCTTTAACCTCCTGGTTCACACACGTTGCCAATTTGGCAGAGGATGAAAGGGAAGAGGGAGAACCAATGAGAGAGTAGCTGTTAGGCATTTGGACGGGCACACATCACTCTAAATTCCAGGCAGGAAGAAGAATTAACCAAAGTCTCAGCCACCCACCGGGAACCAGTATAGGTCCTGAACCAAAATTTTGGACTTGCGGTCAGCTCACCAAAAACGAGTTGAAAAATGGAGCTCAGGGGCACAGCAATTCACAAACTGGCCGAGTAATAAAGGACAACTATCGTCCAAAAATCTGTTGAGGGAAGGCAACGAGGCGGACTTGAAAGCGAGGCAGAATAGCAGGAAACAGATTTCAAGAGGTACGTTGGAATCGCCTTTAAAGCACAGGAAGAGGGGCACAACTTCGACAATGATGCACTTGGCCAAAAAGGGCGTATGCGTTTTCTCCTGAATATATTCAGGAGAAAACGCATACGCCCTTTTTGGCCAAGCAAGCAAGTGGGCAATGCAAATCTGCACTACAAAGAAGTATCACTTCCCACCGGTCAAAAGGGACATCCACAAAATGTGTAAAAACCAGAAAGGCAAGACAGGTCATGGAGAACAAGGAGCCTTGTTATGCTGGTGGGCGGGATGTAAATTGCCAACTGCCTCTCTGGAGGAGTTCATTGTGTTCCCTAAAACAAGTAAACAACAGAGCTACAGAGCCAAGGGCACTTCCAGTCTAGGGAATATACCTTGGGAAAACTGAAAATCAATAAGACAGAGCCACCCCAAAATTTAGGGCTGCACTGCTTACAAGGACCTCAACTTGGGTACACCTTAAATATCCCAGGAAGTATAAAAATGGTTCAAAAAATTGTGGTACTTACGTACGATGGAATATCCCTCAGCCATGAAATCAATGTCATAAGACCAGTAGCAGCAAAATGTGTGGATTCAGGTACGATGATTCTAAGTGAAATAAGTATCAGAGAAAAAGAAACTTATCATAAGATATCACTTATGAAGATCCTGTAAACATGGCTACACTTGAACTGAGTTAGGAAAGAGAACAGTGTCTCACATGTAGAAAATACTCTTATGCCTGCTTAAGGGAAAGGAGAGGTGGGGTGATGCATAAAACCAGAGTTTGATATAAGCACAGGTACCGTTCCAAAAACCAACTATGGTATAGACAAGACCTACACCTTCCTCAGTGAAAGGGACTCAAAACCCGATATTTCCCGCAGAGGAATATATCTGACTAGTAAGAATCTTAAAACCTATGTATTGATATGTCTCCGAAAGGGAATCAAGTGTGTCTAGACTGGCATAAACATGGCAGCGAGAATCAGCTCAAACCCACTATAAAAAGGAATTTCAAAAACAAAACAAAAAAACTAGGAAATTCTTTACAATTCCTTCAGGGAATCTCATGAAACCTGGAATGACCATATCTACAACGACAGCTGGATGTGGCATAAGGCTGGACACTTGGGACTGAGAGGATTGGTGAGATTGGGTGAGCAAATGCAGTCCCTTTAAAGCACAAATGCCTGGCACCCATTCCATGGGTCCCAACTCTCCAGGTTGAAGGGAATATTACTACAGCTATAACATGTACAGGAAACCTAGAGAACGGACACACTGTGAATACGAAAGGTTTCTAAAACTCAACGAATAGTCCAACTCCTGGTGCTCCGGTTTGACTTTCCATCTGCTTTATTATCAATCTCCCTACTTGGAGAGACAGCCCCTTTAACCTTCTTGTTTGCAAAGGATTCCAATTTGGCAGAGGATGAAAGGGAAGAGGGAGAACCAATGAGAGAGTAGCTGTTAGGCATTTGGACGGGCACATATCACTCTAATTTCCCGGCAAGAATAAGAATTAACCAAAGTCTCAGCCCCCCACCGGGAACCAGCATAGGTCCTGAACCAAAATTTTGGACTTGCGGTCAGCTCACCAAAAACGAGTTGAAAAATGGAGCTCAGGGGCACAGCAATTCACAAACTGGTGGAGTAATAAAGGACAACTATCCTCCAAAAATCTGTTGAGGGAAGGCAACGAGGCGGACTTGAAAGCGAGGCAGAATAGCAGGAAACAGATTTCAAGAGGTACGTTAGAATCACCTTTAAAACACAGGAAGAGGGGCACAACTTCGACAATGATGCACTTGGCCAAAAAGGGCGTATGCGTTTTCTCCTGAATATATTCAGGAGAAAACGCATACGCCCTTTTTGGCCAAGCAAGCAAGTGGGCAATGCAAATCTGCACTACAAAGAAGTATCACTTCCCACCGGTCAAAAGGGACATCCACAAAATGTGTAAAAACCAGAAAGGCAAGACAGGCCCTTCAGAACAGGGAGCCTTGTTATGCTGATGGGCGGGATGTAAATTGTCAACTGCCTCTCTGAAGGAGTGCATTGCGTTTCCTAAAACAAGTAAACAACAGAGCAACAGAGCCAAGGGCACTTCCAGTCTAGGGAATATACCTTGGGAAAACTGAAAATCAATAAGACAGAGCCAGCCCAAAATTTAGGGCTGCACTGCTTTCAAGGACCTCAACTTGGGTACACCTTAAATATCCGAGGAAATATAAAAATGGTTCAAAAAATTGTGGTACTTACGTACGATGGAATATCCCTCAGCCATGAAATCAATGTCATAAGACCAGTAGCAGCAAAATGGGTGGATTCAGGTACGATGATTCTAAGTGAAATAAGTCACACAGAAAAAGAAACTTATCATAAGATATCACTTATGAAGATCCTGTAAACATGGCTACACTTGAACTGAGTTAGGAAAGAGAACAGAGTCTCACATTTAGAAAACACTCTTATGCCTGCTTAAGGGGGAAGGAGAGGTGGGGTGATGCATAAAACCAGAGTTTTATATAAGCACAGGTACCGTTCCAAAAACCAACTATGGAATAGACAAGACCTACACCTTCCTCAGTGAAAGGGACTCAAAACCCCATATTTCCCACAGAGGAATATATCTGACTAGTAAGAATCTTAAAACCTATGTATAGATATGTCTCCATAAGGGAATCAAGTGTGTCTAGACTGGCATAAACATGGCAGCGAGAATCAGCTCAAACCCACTATAAAAAGGAATTTCAAAAACAAAACAAAATAACTGGGAAATTCTTTACAATTCCTTCAGGGTCTCTGATGAACCCTGGAATGACCTTATGTACAACGACAGCTGTATGAGGCATAAGGCTGGACACTTGGGACTGAGAGGATTGGTGAGATTGGGTGAGCAAATGCAGACCCTTTAAAGCAATAATGCATGGCACCCATTCCATGGGTCCCAACTCTCCAGGTTAAAGGGAATATTACTACAGCTATAACATGTACGGGAAACCTAGAGAATGGGCACACTTTGAATACGAAAGGTTTATAAAACTCAACGAATAGTCCCTCTCCTGGTGCTCCGGTTTGACTTTCCATCTGCTTTACTATCAACCTCCCAACTTGGAGAGACAGCCCCTTTAACCTCCTGGTTCGCACAGGTTGCCAATTTGGCAGAGGATGAAAGGGAAGAGGGAGAACCAATGAGAGAGTAGCTGTTAGGCATTTGTACGGGCACATATCACTCTAATTTCCCGGCAGGAAGAAGAATTAACCAAAGTCTCAGCCACCCCCAGGGAACCAGTATAGGTCCTGAACCAAAATTTTGGACTTGCGGTCAGCTCACAGAAAACGAGTTGAAAAATGGAGCTCAGGGGCACAGCAATTCACAAACTGGCCGAGTAATAAAGGACAACTATCGTCCAAAAATCTGTTGAGGGAAGGCAACGAGGCGGACCTGAAAGCGAGGCAGAATTGCAGGAAAAAGATTTCAAGAGGTACGTTGGAATCACCTTTAAAGCACAGGAAGAGGGGCACAACTTCGACAATGACGCACTTGCCCAAAAAGGGCGTATGCGTTTTCTCCTGAATATATTCACGAGAAAACGCATACGCCCTGTTTGGCCAAGCAAGCAAGCGGGCAATGCAAATCTGCACTACAAAGAAGTATCACTTCCCACCGGTCAAAAGGGACATCCACAAAGTGTGTAAAAACCAGAAAGGCTAGACAGGCCCTGGAGAACAGGGAGCCTTGTTATGCTGATGGGCGGGATGTAAATTGCCAAATGCCTCTCTGGAGGAGTGCATTGTGTTCCCTAAAACAAGTAAACAACAGAGCTACAGAGCCAAGGGCACTTCCAGTCTAGGGAATATACCTTGGGAAAACTGAAAATCAATAAGACAGAGCCACCCCAAAATTTAGGGCTGCACTGCTTACAAGGACCTCAACTTGGGTACACCTTAAATATCCCAGGAAATATAAAAATGGTTCAAAAAATTGTGGTACTTACGTACGATGGAATATCCCTCAGCCATGAAATCAATGTCATAAGACCAGTAGCAGCAAAATGGGTGGATTCAGGTACGATGATTCTAAGTGAAATAAGTCAACAGAAAAAGAAACTTATAAGATATCACTTATGAAGATCCTGTAAACATGGCTACACTTGAACTGAGTTAGGAAAGAGAACAGTGTCCCACATTTAGAAAACGCTCTTATGCCTGCTTAAGGGGGAAGGAGAGGTGGGGTGATGCATAAAACCAGAGTTTGATATAAGCACAGGTACCGTTCCAAAAACCAACTATGGAATAGACAAGACCTACACCTTCCTCAGTGAAAGGGACTCAAAACCCCATATTTCCCACAGAGGAATATATCTGACTAGTAACAATCTTAAAACCTATGTATTGATATGTCTCCATAAGGGAATCAAGTGTGTCTAGACTGGCATAAACATGGCAGCGAGAATCAGCTCAAACCCACTATAAAAAGGAATTTCAAAAACAAAACAAAAAAACTGGGAAATTCTTTACAATTCCTTCACGGTCTCTGATGAAACCTGGAATGAACCAATCTACAATGACAGCTGGATGTGGAATAAGGCTGGACACTTGGGACTGAGAGGATTGGTGAGATTGGGTGAGCAAATGCTGACCCTTTAAAGCACAAATGCCTGGCACCCATTCCATGGGTCCCAACTCTCCAGGTTGAAGGGAATATTACTCCAGATGTAACATGTACAATAAACCTAGAGAACGGACACACTGTGAATTCGAAAGGTTTCTAAAACTCAAAGAATTGTCCCTATCCTGGTGCTCCGGTTTGGCTTTCCATCTGCTTTACTATCAACCTCCCAACTTGGAGAGACAGCCCCTTTAACCTCCTGGTTGGCACAGGTTGCCAATTTGGCAGAGGATGAAAGGGAAGAGGGAGAACCAATGAGAGAGTAGCTGTTAGGCATTTGGACGGGCCCATATCACTCTAACTTCCCGGCAGGAAGAAGAATTAACCAAAGTCTCAGCAACCCACCGGGAACCAGCATATTTCCTGAACCAAAATGTTGGACTTGCGGTCAGCCCACCAAAAACGAGTTGAAAAATGGAGCTCAGGGGCACAGCAATTCACAAACTGGCCGAGTAATAAAGGACAACTATCATCCAAAAATCTGTTGAGGGAAGGCAACGAGGCGGATTTGAAAGCGAGGCCGAATAGCAGGAAACAGATTTCAAGAGATACATTGGAATCGCCTTTAAAGCACAGGAAGAGGGGCACTACTTCGACAATGATGCACTTGGCCAAAAAGGGCGTATGCGTTTTCTCCTGAATATATTCAGGAGAAAACGCATACGCCCTTTTTGGCCAAGCAAGCAAGAGGGCAATGCAAATCTGCACTACAAAGAAGTATCACTTCCCACCGGTCAAAAGGGACATCCACAAAATGTGTAAAAACCAGAAAGGCAAGACAGGCCCTGGAGAACAGGGAGCCTTGTTATGCTGATGGGCGGGATGTAAATTGCCAACTGCCTCTCTGGAGGAATGCATTGTGTTCCCTAAAACAAGTAAACAACAGAGCTAGAGAGCCATGGGCCCTTCCAGTCTAAGGAATATACCTTGGGAAAACTGAAAATCAATAAGAGAGAGCCACCCCAAAATTTAGGGCTGCACTGCTTACAAGGACCTCAACTTGGGTACACCTTAAATATCCCAGGAAATATAAAAATGGTTCAAAAAATTGTGGTACTTACGTACGATGGAATATCCCTCAGCCATGAAATCAATCTCATAAGGCCAGTAGCAGCAAAATGGGTTGATTCAGGTACGATGATTCTAAGTGAAATAAGTCACACAGAGAAAAAGAAACTTATCATAAGATATCACTTATGAAGATCCTGTAAACATGGCTACACTTGAACTGAGTTAGGAAAGAGAACAGTGTCTCACATTTAGAAAACACTCTAATGCCTGCTTAAGGGGGAAGGAGAGGTGGGGTCATGCATAAAACCAGAGTTTGATATAAGCACAGGTACCGTTCCAAAAACCAACTATGGAATAGACAAGACCTACACCTTCCTCAGTGAAAGGGACTCAAAACCCCATATTTCCCGCAGAGGAATATATCTGACTAGTAAGAATCTTAAAACCTATGTATTGATATGTCTCCATAAGGGAATCAAGTGTGTCTAGACTGGCATAAACATGGCAGCGAGAATCAGCTCAAACCCACTATAAAAAGGAATTTCAAAAACAAAACAAAAAAACTGGGAAATTCTTTACAATTCCTTCAGGGTCTCTGATGAAACCTGGAATGACCCTATCTACAACGACAGCTGGATGTGGCATAAGGCTGGACACTTGGGACAGAGAGGATTGGTGAGATTGGGTGAGCAATTGCAGACCATTTAAAGCACAAATGCCTGGCACACATTCCATGGGTCCCAACTCTCCAGGTTGAAGGGAATTTTACTACAGCTATAACATGTACGGGAAACATAGAGAACGGACACACTGTGAATACGAAAGGTTTCTAAAACTCAACGAATAGTCCCTCTCCTGGTGCTCCGGTTTGACTTTCCATCTGCTTTACTATCAATCTCCCAACATGGAGACACAGCCCCTTTAACCTCCTGGTTTGCACAGGTTGCCAATTTGGCAGAGGATGAAAGGGAAGAGGGAGAACCAAAGAGAGTAGCTGTTAGGCATTTTGACGGGCCAATATCACTATATTTTCCCGGCAGGAAGAAGAATTAACCAAAATCTCAGCCCCCAACCGGAAACCAGCATATGTCCTGAACCAAAATTTTGGACTTGCGGTCAGCTCACAAAAAACGAGTTGAAAAATGGAGCTCAGGGTCACACCCATTCACAAACTGGCAGAGTAATAAAGGACAACTATCGTCCAAAAATCTGTTAAGGGAAGGCAACGAGGTGGACTTGAAAGCGAGGCCGAATAGCAGTAAACAGATTTCAAGGGGTATATTGGAATCGCCTTTAAAGCACAGGAAGAGGGGCACAACTTCGACAATGATGCACTTGGCCACAAAGGGCGTAAGCGTTTTCTCCTGAATATATTCAAGATAAAACGCATACGCCCTATTTGGCCAAGCAAGCAAGCGGGCAATGCAAATCTGCACTACAAAGAAGTATCACTTACCACTGGTCAGAAGGGACATCCACAAAATGTGTAAAAACCAGAAAGGCAAGACAGGACCTGGAGAACAGGGAGCCTTCTTATGCTGATGGGCGGGATGTAAATTGCCAACTGCCTCTCTGGAGGAGTGCATTGTGTTCCCTAAAACAAGTAAACAACAGAGCTACAGAGCCAAGGGCACTTCCAGTCTAGGGAATATACCTTGGGAAAACTGAAAATCAATAATACAGAGCCACCCCAAAATTTAGGGCTGCAGTGCTTGCAAGGACCTCAACTTGGGTACACCTTAAATATCCCAGGAAATATAAAAATGGTTCAAAAAATTGTGGTACTTACGTACGATGGAATATCCCTCAGCCATGAAATCAATCTCATAAGACCAATAGCAGCAAAATGGGTGGATTCAGGTACGATGATTCTAAGTGAAATAAGTCACAGAGAAAAAGAAACTTATCATAAGATATCACTTCTGAAGATCCTGTAAACATGGCTACTCTTGAACTGGGTTAGGAAAGAGAACAGGGTCTCACATTTAGAAAACACTCTTATGCCTGCTTAAGGGGGAAGGAGAGGTGGGGTGATGCATAAAACCAGAGTTTGATATAAGCACAGGTACCGTTCCAAAAACCAACTGTGAAATAGACAAGACCTACACCTTCCTCAGTGAAAGGGACTCAAAACCCCATATTTCCCGCAGAGGAATATATCTGACTAGTAAGAATCTTAAAACCTATGTATTGATATGTCTCCGTAAGGGAATCAAGTGTGTCTAGACTGGCATAAACATGGCAGCGAGAATCAGCTCAAACCCACTATAAAAAGGAATTTCAAAAACAAAACAAAAAAACTGGGAAATTCTTTACAATTCCTTCAGGGTCTCTGACGAACCCTGGAATGGCCCTATCTACATTGCCAGCTGGATGTGGCATAAGGCTGGACACTTGGTACTGAGAGGATTGGTGAGATTGGGTGAGCAAATGCAGACCCTTTAAAGCAATAATGCATGGCACCCATTCCATGGGTCCCAACTCTCCAGGTTGAAGGGAATATTACTACAGCTATAATAGGTACGGGAAACCTAGAGAATGGACACACTGTGAATACGAAAGGTTTCTAAAACTCAACGAATAGTCCCTCTCCTGGTGCTCCGGTTTGACTTTCCAACTGCTTTACTATCAAACTCCCAAATTGGAGAGACAGCCCCTTTAACCTACTGGTTCGCACAGGATGCCAGTTTGGCTTAGGATGAAAGTGAAGAGGGAGAACCAATGAGAGAGTAGCTGTTAGGCATTTGGACGGGCACATGTCTATCTAATTTCCCAGGAGGAAGAAGAATTAACGAAAGTCTCAGCCCCCCATCGGAAACCACTATAGGTCCTCAACCAAAATTTTGGACTTGCAGTCAGCTCACAAAAAACGAGTTGAAAAATGGAGCTCAGGGGCACAGCAATTCACAAACTGGCAGAGTAATAAAGGACAACTATCGTCCAAAAATCTGGTGAGGGAAGGCAACGAGGCGGACATGAAAGCGAGCCAGAATAGCAGGAAACAGATTTCAAGAGGTACGTTGGAATCGTGTTTTAAGCACAGAAAGAGGGTCAAAATTTCAAAAATGATGCACTTGGCCATATAGAGCGTATGCGTTTTCTCCTGAATATATTCAGGAGAAAACGCATACGCCCTTTTTGGCCAAGCAAGCAAGCGGGCAATGCAAATCTGCACTACAAAGAAGTATCACTTCCCACCGGTCAAAAGGGACATCCACAAAATTTGTAAAATCCAGAAAGGCAAGACAGGCCCTGGAGAACAGGGAGCCTTGTTATGCTGATGGGCGGGATGTAAATTGCCAACTGCCTCTCTGGAGGTGTGCATTGTGTTCCCAAAAACAAGTAAACAACAGAACTCCGGAGCCAAGGGCACATCCAGTCTAGGGAATATTCCTTGGGAAAACTGAAAATCAATAAGACAGAGCCACCCCAAAATTTAGGGCTGCACTGATTACAAGAACCTCAACTTGGGTACACCTTAAATATTCCAGGAAATATGAAAAAGGTTCAAAAAATTGTGGTACTTACGTACGATGGAATATCCCTCAGCCATGAAGTCAATGTCATAAGACCAGTAGCAGCAAAATGAGTAGATAAAACTACGATGATTCTAAGTGTAATAAGTCACACAGAAAAAGAAACTTATCATAAGATATCACTTATGAATATCCTGTAACATGGCTACACTTGAACTGAGTTAGGAAAGAGAACAGAGTCTCACATTTAGGAAGCACTCTTTGCCTGCTTAAGGGGGAAGGAGAGGTGGGGTGATGCATAAAACCGGAGTTTGATATAAGCACAGGTACTGTTCCAAAAACTATCTAAGAAATAGACAAGACCTTCACCTTCCTCAGTGAAAGGGACTCAAAACCCCATACTTCACGCAGAGGAATATATCTGACTAGTAAGAATCTTAAAACCTATTTATTGATATGTCTGCGTAAGGGAATCAAGTGTGTCTAGACTGGCATAAACATGGCAGCGAGAACCAGCTCAAACCCACTATAAAAAGGAATTTCAAAAAGAAAACAAAACAAAAATGGAAATTCTTCACAATTCCTTCAGGGTCTCTGATGAAACATGGAACGACGCTATCTACAACGACAGCTGGATGTGGCATAAGGCTGGACACTTGGGACTGAGAGGATTCATGAGATTCGGTGAGCAAATGTAGACCCTTTAAAGCAATAATGAATGGCACGCATTCCATGGTTCCCAACTCTCCAGCTTGAAGGGACTATTACTACAGATATAACATGTAAGGGAAAAATAGAGAATGGACACACTGTGAATATGAAAGGTTTCTAAAACTCAACGAATAGTCCCTCTCCTGGTGCTCCGGTTTGATTTTCCAACTGCTTTTCTGTCAATCTCCCAACTTGGAGAAACAGCCCCTTTAACCTCCTGGTTCGCACAGGTTGCCAATTTGGCAGAGGATGAAAGGGAAGAGGGAGAACCAGTGAGAGAGTAGCTCTAAGGCATTGGGACGGGCATATGTCACTCTAATTTCCCAGCAG
This sequence comes from Hyperoodon ampullatus, assembly GCF_949752795.1. Lineage (NCBI taxonomy): Eukaryota > Metazoa > Chordata > Mammalia > Artiodactyla > Ziphiidae > Hyperoodon > Hyperoodon ampullatus. The sequence goes on along the minus strand of NW_027640495.1, from coordinate 984,220 downwards.
GAAGAAGAATAAACCAAAGTCTCAGCCCCCCACCGGGAACCAGCATAGGTCCTGAACCACAATTTTGGACTTTCGGTCAGCTCACAAAAAACGAGTTGAAAAATGGAGCTCAGGGGCACAGCAATTCACAAACTGGCAGAGTGATAAAGACAACTATTGTCCAAAAATCTGTTGAGGGAAGGCAACGAGGTGGACTTGAAAGCTAGGCAGAATAGCAGGGAACAGATATCATGTGGTACGTTGGAATTGACTTTAAAGCACAGGATGAGGGGCACAACTTCCACAATGATGCACTTGAGCAAAAAGGGCATATGCGTTTTCTCCTGAATATATTCAGGAGAAAACGCATAAGCCCTTTTTGGCCAAGCAAGCAAGCGGGCAATGCAAATCTGCACTACAAAGAAGTATCACTTCCCACTGTTCAAAAGGGACATACACAATATGTGTAAAATCCAGAAAGGCAAGACCGGCCCTGGAGAACAGGGAGGCTTGTTTTGCTGATGGGCGGGATGTAAACTGCCAACTGCATCTCTGGAGGAGTGCATTGTGTTCCCTAAAAGAAGTAAACAACAGAGCTACAGAGCCAAGGGCACTTCCAGTCTAGGGAATATACCTTGGGAAACCTGAAAATCAATAAGACAGAGCCACCCGAAAATTTAGGGATGCACTGCTTACAAGAACCTCAACTTGGGTACACCTTAAATATCCCAGGAAATATAAAAATGGTTCAAAATATTGTGGTACTTCCGTACGATGGAATATCCCTCAGCCATGCAATCAATGGCATAAGACCAGTAGCAGCAAAATGAGTGGATTGAGGTATGATGCTCCTAAGTGAAATAAGTCACACAGAAAAAGAAACTTATCATAAGATATCACTTATGAAGATCCTGTAAACATGGCTACACTTGAACTCAGTTAAGAAAGAGAACAGAGTCTCACCTTTGGAAAACACTCTGATGCCTGCTTAAGGGGGAATGAGAGGTGGGGTGATGCATAAAACAAGAGTTTGATATAAGCACTGGTACCGTTCCAAACACAAACTATGGAATAGACAAGACCTACACCTTCGTCAGTGAAAGGGACCCGAGGCATCTGTGAGTAACCCTGAGCTGAGCCCCAGGCCAGCTGCTGCTGAACATTTCCCACCCTTCCCAGGTAAAACACCTGAATATGTACAAGGGCTTGAAAGCCTAGAGGAAGGGCCGTGGAGCCACACCAGCGACAACACGCAGGCCAACTTGGTGCCTACAGGCCATCCAGGATGGTCCTGGCCCTGGGCGCTCTTCTGGAAGCTTTCCATTGACCTGCCTGAGATACCCCTCCTGTCCCGGCACCCACTGCTTTTTTCCTTCCTCACCTCTGTCCTGAGAGAAATTCCAACGGAAGGTGTGGGTGATACATCCTCTTGTTTACACGTGGCATCCTGGAAACTCCTGCAGAAAGTCCAGCAGAGACCCACTCACACCAGGCCACCCACAAAGCCGTGGCCCCTCACTCCCTCCCACCAGCACAGCCCCGAGACTGCTGACGGGGCAGAGATCATGGAGTCAGGCACAGCTTCAGGGGCTATTGCTGCCTGCAGCGCTGTTTATATTGACCTCATCCCAGGCACACCTGGGGAGGGCCGGGCGGCACGGTCAGGCTACCCAGGTCAGCTAATCGTCAGCCCTCAGGGAATCACATTGTTGAAAATGGACCTCGCTAAGGCAGAATAGAAGCCAAGGAATAAAAGGACACAAGGCCATTTGTAGCACCGTAGGTGTGTCTAGAGGTAATCACCTGACTTGAAGTAAGTCAGAAAGTGAAAGACACATATGATATCTTATCTCTTATAGGTGTGACCGAAAAATGGATACCAGGGCTGATATTTCCACGGAGAAGGGCAATCACAGATTCATTCGACAAACTTATGGTTCACCAATGGAAAGGTGTGAGGATTGGTTTCATTATGATATTGGGGTTAACAGACATATACAAACACAGGTGACATATAGAATCACCAAAGACCTACAGAATACCAAGAGAAGACTACTCAACATTCTGTCATAAGGTACATGGGAAAAGGATCCCAGGAAGAACAGACATATATGTATGTGTAAAAGAACCACATCTTCCACACCTACAACAAGCCAAACATTGTAATCAAATTTGCTGTAATAAAAAATAAAAAATTAAATTAAAAACACGAACAAGAAGTAGTGAGAAAAACTTGAGGGGCTTTCTTCTGGCACATTGCATTTTAATTTCCAATTTAGAACAGGGCTTCCATTGAGGCTCTGTTGCCCTAGTAACCAGATTTGGTAAGGGAGAACTGCTGCCACCTTGTGGCCGTTTCACACAACAGCAGCTTTAATTCCAGCGCTAATTGTCTGTTGATATTCAAAATCATTGCAGGCCTGTAAATGACACCTGCCCTGAATACAAATCCTGGGTTCATATATCGACCAAAAAATTCAAAGGATGTCCATATTTCAAAACGACAGTTTCAAAAGGCATATTTTGCACACATTAGTGTTCTGCTTCTTTTTCTTTCTTTCTTTTTTTGTTAAAAAAACGGGAATGGCAAAAAGCATCCCTCAGAATGGGCGAAAATATTTTCAAACGAATCAATGGACAAAGGTTTAATCTCCAATATATATAAAGAGCTCATGCAGCTTAATATTAAAAAAGCAAACAACCCAATACAAAAAATGGGCAGAAGATCTAAAGAGACGTTTCTTCAAAGAAGACACAGAGATGGCCAAGACGCACATGAAAAGCTGCTCAACATCACTAATTATTAGAGAAATGCAAATCAAAACTACGATGAGGTATCACCTCACACCTGTTAGAATCGGCATCATCAGAAAATCTACAAACAACGAATTCTGGGGAGGGTGTGGACAAAAGGATCCCTCTTCCACTAGTGGTGGAAATGTAAATTGATACAGTCACGATGGAGAACAGTATGGAGTTTCCTTAAAAAAACTAGAAATAGAATTACCATATGATCCAGCAATCCCACTTCTGGGCATATACCCAGAGAAAACCATAAATCAAAAAGGCACATTCACCACAATGCTCATTTCAGCACTATTTACGATAGCCAGGTAATGGAAGCAACCTAAATACCCACAGACAGACGAATGGATAAAGATGTGGTACATATATAAAATGGAATATTACTCAGCCATAAGAAGGAATGAAAGTGGGTCATTTGTAGAGACATCGATGGATCTAGAGACTGTCATACAGAATGAAGTAAGTCAGAAAGAGACAAACAAATATTGTATATTAATGCATATATGTGGAACCTAGAAAAATGGTACAGATGAACTGGTTTGCAGGGAAGAAATAGAGACACAGAGGTAGAGAACACACGTATGGACACCAAGTGTGGGAAGCCATGGGGAGGTGGTGTTGGGATGAGTTGGGAGATTGGGATTGACCTGTATACATGTATATGCATAAAATACATAACTAATAATAACCTGCTGTATAAAAAAATAAATAAAATTAAATTTCAAAATTTTAAAAAATAAAATTTAAAAATAAAACAGAAAAAAGTTCTTCCCTTCACACAGATGTATTTATATGAATGAATTATTTCCATGCTTATATCTATAAATACATAAAAGAGGAATAAAATCTAACTTGAACCAAAAAAGAAAAAAAAAACCTGAACCCACGAGTTAGAGGAAAACCCTATCAGGGCACTTGCTCCAGTGGTAAACAATTCTGAAATTGCTCAGAGGTGGGGAATAATCTCCCATAGAACCAGCAGCCCACTCCTATGCAAGGAGCGTCCTCATTGCAAAGCGGGGGGCCATGCCGAGGCATCTGTGAGTAAACGTGAGCTGAGCCCCAGGCCAGCTGCTGTTGAACTTTTCCCACCCTTCCCAGGTAAAACACCTGAATATGTACAAGGGCTTAAAAGCCTAGAGGATGGGCCGTGGAGCCACACCAGCGACAGCACGCAGGCCAACTTGGTGCCTGCAGGCCAGCCAGGATGGTCCTGGCCCTGGGCGCTCTTCTGGAAGCTTTCCATTGCCCTGCCTGAGATACCCCTCCTGTCCCGGCCCCCACTGCTTTTTTGCTTCCTCACCTCTGTCCGGAGAGAAATTCCAGCGGAAGGTATGGGTGACACATCCTCTTCTTTACAGGTGGAAGCCTGGCAACTACTGCAGAAAGTCCAGCAGAGACCCACTCACACCGGGCCACCCACAAAGCCGTGGCCCCTCACTCTCTCCCACCAGCACAGCCCCGACACTGCTGACGGGGCAGAGAATATGGAGTCAGGCACAGCTTCTGGGGCTATTGCTGCCTGCAGCGCTGTTTATATTGACCTCAACCCAGGCACACCTGGGGAGGGCCGGCCGGCAGGGTCAGGCTACCCAGGTCAGCTAATCCTCAGCCCTCAGGGAATCACATTGTTGAAAATGGACCTCGCTAAGGCAGAATAGAAGCCAAGGAATAAAAGGACACAATGCCATTTGTAGCACCGTAGGTGTGTCTAGAGGTAATCACCTGACTTGTAGTAAGTCAGAAAGTGAAAGACACATATCATATCATATCTCTTATAGGTGTGACCGAAAAATGGATACTAGGGCAGATATTTCCACGGAGAAGGGCAATCACAGATTCATTCAACAAACTTATGGTTCACCAATGGAAAGGTGTGAGGATTGGTTTCATTATGATATTGGGGTTAACAGACATATACAAACACAGGTGACATATAGAATCACCAAAGACCTACAGAATACCAAGAGAAGACTACTCAACATTCTGTCATAAGGTACATGGGAAAAGGATCCCAGGAAGAACAGACATATGTGTATGTGTAAAAGAACCACATCTTCCACACCTACAACAAGCCAAACACTGTAATCAAATTTGCTGTAATAAACAATAAAAAATTAAATTAAAAGCACGAACAAGAAGTAGAGAGACAAACTTGAGGGGCTTTCTCCTTTCACATTCAATTCTAAATTCCAATCTAGAACACAACTTCCATTGAGGCTCTGTTGCCCCAGTAACCAGATTTGGTAAGGGAGAACTGCTGCCACCTTGTGGCCGTTTTACACAACAGCAGCTTTAATCCCAGCGCTAATGGTCAGTTGATATTCAAAATCATTGCAGGCCTGTAAATGACACCTGCCCTGAAAACAAATCCTGGGTTCATATATCGACCAAAAAATTCAAAGGACGTCCATATTTCAAAACGACAGTTTCAAAAGGCATATTTTACACACATTAGTGTTCTGCTTCTTTTTTTTCTTTCTTATTTTGTTAAAAAAACGGGAAAGGCAAAAAGCATCCCTCAGAATAGGCGAAAATATTTGCAAACGAATCAATGCACAAAAGTTTAATCTCCAATATATATAAAGAGTTCATGCAGCTTAATATTAAAAAAACAAACAACCCAATACAAAAATTGGCAGAAGATCTAAAGAGACGTTTCTTCAAAGAAGACACAGAGATGGCCAAGACGCACATGAAAAGCTGCTCAACATCACTAATTATTAGAGAAATGCAAATCAAAACTACAATGAGGTATCACCTCAAACCTGTTACAATTGGCATCATCAGAAAATCTACAAACAACGAATTCTGGGGAGGGTGTGGACAAAAGGATCCCTCTTCCACTAGTGGTGGAAATGTAAATTGATACAGTCACGATGGAGAACAGTATGGAGTTTCCTTAAAAAAACTAGAAATAGAATTACCATATGATCCAGCAATCCCACTTCTGGGCATATACCCAGAGAAAACCATAAATCAAAAAGGCACATTCACCACAATGCTCATTTCAGCACTATTTACAATAGCCAGGTAATGGAAGCAACCTAAATACCCACAGAGAGACGAATGGATAAAGATGTGGTACATATATAAAATGGAATATTACTCAGCCATAAGAAGGAATGAAACTGGGTCATTTGTAGAGACGTCGATGGATCTAGAGACTGTCATACAGAGTGAAGTAAGTCAGAAAGAGACAAACAAATATTGTATGTTAATGCATATATGTGGAACCTAGAAAAATGGTACAGATGAACAGGTTTGCAGGGAAGAAATAGAGACACAGAGGTAGAGAACACACGTATGGACACCAAGTGTGGGAAGCCATGGGGAGGTGGTGTTGGGATGAGTTGGGAGATTGGGATTGACCTGTATACATGTATATGCATAAAATACATAACTAATAATAACCTGCTGTATAATAAATAAATAAAATTAAATTTCAAAATTTTAAAAAATAAAATTTAAAAATAAAACAGAAAAATGTTCTTCCCTTCACACAGATGTATTTATATGAATGAATTATTTCCATGCTTATATCTATAAATACATAAAAGAGGAATAAAATCTAACTTGAACCAAAAAAGAAAAAAAAAAACCTGAACCCACGAGTTAGACAGAGGAAAACCCTATCAGGGCACTTGCTCCAGCGGTAAACAGTTCTGAAATTGGTCAAAGGTGGGGAATTATCTCCCATAGAGCCAGCAGCCCACTCCTATGCAAGGAGTGTCCTCATTGCAAAGAAGGGGGCCATGCCGAGGCATCTGTGAGTAAACGTGAGCTGAGCCCCAGTCCTGCTGCAGCTGAACTCTTCCCACCCTTTCCAGGTAAAACACCTGAATATGTACAAGAACTTGCAAGCCTAGAGGAAGGGCTGTGGATCCACACCAGCGACAGCACACAGGCCGACTTGGTGCCTGCAAGCCAGTCAGGATGGTCCTGGCCCCAGATGCTCTTCTGGAAGCTTTCCATTTCCCTGCCTGAGATACCCCTCCTGCCACGGCCCCCACTGCTTTTTTACTTCCTCACCTCTGCCTGGGGAGAAATTCCAGCGGCAGGTATCGGTGACACATCCTCTTCTTTAGCAGGTGGCAGCCTGGCAACTCCTGCAGAAAGTCCAGCAGAGCCCCACTCACACTGGGCCACCCACAAAGCCACGGCCCCTCACTCCCTCCCACCAGCACAGCCCCGGCACTGCCTACGGGGCAGAGAATGTGGCGTCAGTCACAGCTACAAGGGCTGTCGCTCACTGGAGAGCTGTTTATATTGCCCTCAACCCAGGCACACCTGTGGAGGGCTGGCAGGCACTTTCAGGCTGCCAAAATCAGCCAATCCTCACCCCTCAGGGGCTCACAGTTGGAGAAAATGAAACTTGCTAAATGGGCCAGGCCCTAGGAACAGGTGTGGGCTCTTGAGAGTCAGGATAGACAAGGGGCTGCAGCTGCGGCTTGTTTTCTTATCATTTTATCTGGTCCATGAGTGGAAAACAACTTCAAGAAGACCCTATCCTAATGAGAGGAACCCAGGAGTCAGGGAGAGGAGTGATGGTGGGTGGAGACAGAGGCCTGGCGCCCTGGCTGCAGTGGAAGTGTCTGGAAGACCAGGCAGAAAGAGCCTGCAGAGAGTGATAGCCATGGTCACAGACCTGTCAGAACTGCTGTTTGTTAGTTCAAGTCCTGCTCTGAGGTATTCTGTGTCAGCTGTGAGCGACAGGTGAGCTGAGGGTTCGCTGCAAGGTGGGCTATGTGCACAGTTCCTGTGTGTCCAGCCCTGCTGGGGTACCTGCCCAGGGGAGCTCCGTATCCTGGGAAGGGCCTGAGTAGGAGAGCCCCATGGGCTGCTGGGTAGCTGCAGAGGTGAGCTCCATACCCTGGGAGGGACTTGACCACGAGAGCCCCGTGGGCTGTGGGGTAGGGGCGCAGCCCAGGTGAGCTCCATATCCTGGGATTGGCCTGACCACGAGAGCCCCATGGGCTGCTGGAGACCTGATAAAGTATATCAGGACAGTCAGTGAAGCCACCGAGGATATACATCCAGTAGCTCCTATTTCCTACTCCTTCCTGGTCATTCTACCTTCCACCAGGCCATGGCATTCTGTATTAGACTTCAATGATGCCTTCTTCTGTATTCCATTCATCTCAGAGTCACAAGAATTTTTGGCTTGTGAGTGGCAGGAAACAACATGCAACAAAAGCAATAATGCTGGGCCGTCCTGCCCCAATGGTTCAAAAATCCCCACACCATCATTGGGGAAATGTCCTCTAAAGACCTAAAAGTTCAACCTCTGTAAAAGGGAACCCTCCTTCAATATGCAGATGACATTCTGATCGCCAGGCCTACTAAAGACGCCTCTGAACTACCTAGCCAAGAAAGGATAGAAGGTGTCCAAGAAAAACGCTCAAATATCCCAGGCTAAGGTGACATGCCTGGGCTTCATTCTCACAGATATTCGGAGAAACGCATCCCAGGATAGGGAAGAAGCCATTTGCAGCCTTACCTCTTCTAAAACTAGAAGACAGCTTAGGGGTTCCTGGGGAGGCCAAGGTTTTCTGCATCTGGATCCCTAACTACAGTGTAATAGCTGGGCCTCTACATGAAACACTGACACGAAAAGATGATGATCCTTTTGAATAGAATCCAGAAGCAGCCTTTCAAGAATGGAAAGAGCAGTCAATACAGACCCTTGCCCAGGAACTCCCTAATTTAGCTAAACCCTTTGACCTTTACATACCCGGTCAAAGGTTAATCGCCCTTGGAGCCTTAGTGCAAAAACTGGGACCACTTGAAATGGAGCAACACAAGAATGCCCTTCAGGTATGATAAACTATGGTCACCAAGGGCTTTGCCCACCGACTCATCAGGCCAGGATACTGGGGTATCTAAAAAGCTGGAAATCAGCAGCCCGCAAGGCCAGCTCCCTCCTAAGGGAAAAGGACCCCACGTGGTGATCCTAACCACCCATCATGCCCTGAAGTGGCAGGGGTCGCTCTGTGGACACACTGACCTCGAGTGAGGAGGCCCTCCAACTCCAACCTCCAGAGAGATAAACGGGGGCAACGGGCCCCCAAGATGACTCGTGTGACCATCACTTGACCTGGAGTTTCTCTCAGAAAACGACAAGACTGTGCCGCGAAAGAGCAGACTACTGCTTGCAGGACTTACTGCACCCAGAGGGGAGCTAATAAGCTTGGCAGGGGAAACGTATATCACGCTTTCACCATAGAAAACCCTACAGACACCGCGGTGATGGTGGCCAATATGACCGGCTGGACTGCTGGCTACTTCTAAAGGCCGTTGACTCAGTGGACGTCATGGTCCTGGATAACCACTGACCCTGGACTGTCTGGGAGTTGCGCGGGCAGGGCTCTGACACATGGTGCTGTTTGTACATTAATTCAGGGACCTAATTAAAGAAAGCACAGACTACTGGTCAGAGCATCTAGTCTGGCAAAAACTGTCAGCCTAAGGTCGCCGAACATATGTGGGGTGGGGTGAAACCTGCCACCGCAGCATCTCTGCGCCTCTCTTTCCTGGACCTTTAAAGGTCATTAGAATCTGTAACACATCCAATGCTGGTGCTCAGGCGGACGAGAAGTGAGGCAGGAGGCCTTGGGACAATCAACCTCACCAGGAGGCTGGTGGGGAGACGTTTTGCCCCTCCCCCCATATATCAGGGCTCCCACCACAGCATAAAGCAGTTACAAAAGAGGGGTCTGCACCCTCAACACCCCAAGAATAAGGAACGGAACAAAAAGCAGAGGAGGTGTTCGTCTCCGGCAACGTTCATTAAAAATTCCTGGGAGATAAAAAGAGAATCTGGGCAATAAAATAAAGTCTAACCTGTTTTTCCTTTGTGCTTTGTCTAATTTCACGTGCTCCTAGGGTTCCGCATGCAGAGGTCCCACACCCGGCACTTCAGACCCGATTTCCTAGTGCAGAATGGCTGGGTCGACAACTCAGCTAGCGGGGTCCCATGCAGACTCCGCGGCATAGAGCCTGAGCTGCAGCCAATGCAGCCCTCGAGAGCTCCATCCCCTCCCTCCCACTGACGCTGCCGGGGACCCTACACAGCAGCCCAGCCCACAGCCCATGGGGGAGTGCACGCTCTCACCTCTCCATTCTGTTTTCAAAATAATGTTTCCTTTGCTTCTGAACCAAACTCAGTCTTGATCTGTTGGCTCCAATGACACTGGGCACGGGGACTCCTGTTGGGGTCCACTCTGGAGGATCAGTAACAGAAATTGAGAACATTGTAACTTCAATGAACAGATGTGTGAGCCAAACTGTAGTTAACATAGAGCAGTGTATAATGCTCGGGTAAAATAAGATGTTTCTAAGACTTACATTTGATATTTCCATCACTTTCCTATAAGCAAGTTCAGTGAAGACGTCTGTCTTATTTGTCAGGTCAACATTAGAGAAATGAAGTGATTTATTTCCATGGATGTACATCGAATACTCTTGGCTGAAGCTTCAATCTTGTTTTGAATGCTTTTCCATTGAAAATGATACCTCTCTTTCAGCTCCCCCATTTCTGAGAAGTATAAAATCTTATAATTTATTATTACCAAAGGGGAAAGGTAGGAGAAGGGATAAATTAACAGTTTGGGATTAACACATACACACTGCTATGTATAAAATAGATCATCAACAAGGAACTACTGTATAGCACAGGGAACTACACTGAATATTTTGCAATAACCTATAAGGGGAAATAATCTGAAAAACAATAGATATTTTTATTGACATCATCTATCAATGACAGATAAAATGTAACCTAAGCAAGGCCGATGGTGAGCGCTTCTGACCCTGAAGATTTCAGTCATCTAAAGTTTGGGCTCTGCCTATTTCCCAAGGCCCTTAAAGGACATACGTGTAGCCGTAGCTTAAAAATTCCCCAGTTTGGGGTTCGGGGAGGCACTGATTTGGAAAAATCCCTGGTGTTCTCCTTACATGCACGGGACCCTTCCTACAGCTAAAACATGCCTGTCACACCTAGAGGATGGTACACCGTTTGATCGGAAAGAGTTTGGAAAAGGCACCTCATCTCCTCATCGCCTGGTGCTCGGGTTCAACCCTCCAGCATCTTTCCTAACAATCTCCTCACTTGGGCATATCAGCACCGTCAACATCCTGTTGCACACAGTTTGGAATTTGTCCAGAGAATGAAGCGGAAGGATGAGAAAAATTTAGAGACAAGTCTTAGGTGTTCGGACAGGCACATGCCACTCTAATTTCCAATCCAGAAGACAAATTCATCAAAGGCTAGAATTGCCCACGGAAACAGAATAGGGCTAGAGGAAATCCCGCTGTTTTGTGTCCAGTTTCCAAAAACACAAGTTGAAAAATGGAACTCAGGGGCACTAAAATTCATGAAACTGCAGAGTTGAAAATATCTATCGTCGAAAAATGTCTTGAGGTAAGTCACAGAAAAGGACTTGTAAGCAAGGGAGAGTGGCAGGAAACAGATTTGAAGAGGTAGAAAAGACTCCCCATTAAAGCACAAGAAAAGGGGCTGAACATCGCCAATGATGCAGTTGGCCAAAAAGGGTGTATGCATTTTTTCTGAATATATTCAAGTAAAGGCCATACACACTTTTTATCCAACCCAACAGGTGGGCACTGGAAATCAATATCACAAAATGTATCACTTCACATCAGTCAGAAGGGCCATCCACATAAAGTCTAAACACCAGAAATGCAGGACAGGGCGAGGAGAAAAGGGAGCCCTGTGAGGCTGATAGTGGAAATGTAATTTGCCAACGGCCACTCTGGAGAAGTGTATTGTGTTTGCTAAAACATCTAAAAAATGAGCTACAGAGCATAGGGCACTTGCACTCATGGGCGTGTACCTTGGGAAAAACAAAAATCGACAGAAAACAGGCACCCGAACGTTTACCACCTCTCTGTTAAAAAGGGCCTCAACTTGGATATAACCTAAATGTCCCTGGAAGGATAAAATGGATAAAAGAGATGGGGTACTTATGTAGAGTGGAATATTACTCATCCAGAAATCAATGAAATAAGGCCAGTTGTAACAACTCTGGAGGAGTTACATACGATCATTCTAAGTGACATATGTCAGAAAGAAAAAGACACATATCATAAGATGTCACTTAAAGGTGGAATCAAAAATGGCTACACATGAAATAAATTACAAAACAGAAACATAGTCAAATATGTAGAAAATAGACATAAGGCTGCTAAATGGGAAAGGTGGGGAATGGTGAGGTATTATCCAGGAGGTTGAAATTAGCAAAGATACCATTCCAAGTACCAAATTGAATAACTGACAAGGCCTACACGGTACCTCAAAGAACTGCACTCAGCCCACTCAAGTCACTGGAAAATAATACATATGACTGGTAAGCATCTGAAAAAGAAGTTACTGTTGTCTCACAGTACATGAATCAAGTGGATGTACAGCAGCAAAAAACAGAGCTTTGAAAATCAGCTGTAACCAATATAAAAATAAATTTAAAACTATTTATAAAAACAGTGAGACAGACAAAAATTCTTACAACTTTTGTTGAAGGGCTACGATGTAACATGGATTGAACACATGTAGACCCACAGCAGGATGATTATAAGGCTGGAAGCTATGCACGCTAAGAGATGTTAGAGAGGCTGGGTGAGGAAATGCAGACCTTTTAAAGTAATACTGCCTGGTACCCATTCCATGGGTCCCAAATCTGCAGGTTCAAGGGAATCTTCTGACAGCGAAAAAATGCCTGGGAAACCGAGATGAATGTACACCGTGTGCTCAGGAAAGGTGTCTAAAATGCACCTCATTTTTGATCTCCTGGTGCTGGGGTTCGCCATTCCAGCCACATTACTAACAATCTCCCCACTTGGAGAATCAGCACCTTTAACCTCCTGTTTCACACAGTTGGCAATTTGTGCAGAGGATAAATGGGAAGAGGGGGAAACAATGAGAGATTAGCTGTAGGAGTTTTGACAGGCACATGTCACTCTAATTTCCCATTAGGAAGAAGAATTAACCAAAGGCTCAGCCTGCCTCCCCAGAACCAGAATAGGGCCAGAAGTAATCCAATGGTTTGGCGGCCAGCTCACAAAAAAAGCGAGTTGCAAAATGGAGCTCAGGAGCAGACAATTCCAAGACCTGCAAAGATATAAATGATAACCAATGTCCAAAAATATATTCAGGTAAGGTAACGAAGAGGATCTGAATGAGAGGCAGAATTGCAGGAAACAGATTTCAAAAGGTAGATTGTACTCACATTTAAAGCATATGAAAAGCAGCAGAATTTCTAAAATGATGCGGTTGGGCAAAAGGGTGTATGCGTTTTTTCGTGAATATCTTCAGGAAAAAAACACATGCAGAGTTTTTGGCCAACCAAGCAAGAGGGAAATGCAAATCCGCACAACAAAGAAGTCTCAATTTCCACTGCTCAGAAAGGCCATCCAAAAAATGTGTAAAAACAAGAAATGCAGGAGAGGCCATGGAAAACAGGGAGCCTAGTCACGCTGATGGGTGGGGTATAAATATCCAAGAGCCACTCTGAAGAAGTGTATGCTGTTTTTAAAACATCTAAAATACAAAGCCCCAGAGCAAGGGGATTTCAACTCATGGACATATAACTTGGGAAGACTAAATGTCAATAAGACACAGGCACCCCAAAGTTTAGGGCTGCTCTGCATACAAGAACCTCAACTTTGGTACACCTAAAATATCCCAGGAAAAAGAGAAATGCATAAAGAACTTGTGGTAATTTTGTACAACGGAATATCACTCAGACGTGAAATCAATGTATATAAGGCCAGTAGCAGCATAATGAGTGGAATTAGGTATGATGATTTTAAGGGAAATTAGTCACACAGAAAAAGAATCTTATCATAAGATATCACTTATAGAGGGAATGTCAATATCACAACACATGAACTGAATTAGGAAAGAGAACAGAGTCTCACATTTAGCAAAAATCTCTTATGCCTGCTTCAGGGGAAAGGAGAGGTGGTGTGATGCATAAAACCAGAGTTTGATATTAGCACAGGTACCATTCCATAAACCAAATACAGAATAGACAAGACCTACACCTTCCTCAGTGAACGGGACTCAACACCCCTATGCCCCACAGAGGAATATATCTGACTACAAAGAATCTTAAAACCTATGTATTGATATGTCTCCGTAAGGGAATCAATTGTGTCTAGACTGGCATAAACACGTCAGTGAAAATCAGCTCAACCCCATTATAAAAATGAATTTCAAAAAACCCCCAAAAAACAGCGAAATTCTTACACAATTCCTTCAGGGGTTCTGATGAAACCTGGAATGACCCTATCTGCAAAGACAGCTGGATGAGACATAAGGCTGGACACTTGGGACTGAGAGGACTGGTGAGATTGGGAGAGAAAATGCAGACCTTTTAAAGTAGTAATGCATGCCATCATTCCATGTGTCCCAAATCTCCAGGTAGAAGGGAATATCACTACAATTATAACATGTATGGGAAACCTAGAAAATGGACACCCTGTGATGGCGAAAGGTTTCTAAAACTCTCCTAATTTTTCCTCTCCTTGTGCTCCACTTTGGCATTCCAACTGCTTTACTATCAATCTCCCAACTTAGGAGAGTCAGCCCCTATAACCTCCTGGTTCGCACAGTTTGCTAATTGTGCAGAGGATGAAAGGGAAGAGGGAGAACCAATCAGAGAGTAGGTGTAGGCATTTGGACGGGCACATGTCACTCTAATTTCCCGGCAGGAAGAAGAATTAACCAAAGCCTCAGCCACACACAGGGAACCAATAGAGCCACCCCTGGAACCAGTATAGGTCCTGAAGCAAAATTGTGGATTTGCGGCCAGCTCACAAAGATGGGATTTAAAATTGGAGCTCAGGGGCACAGCAATTCACAAACCTTCAGATTTATAAAGGACTACTCTCTTCCAAAAATCTGTTGAGGGAAGGCAATGAAGCGGCCTTGAAAATGAGGCAGAATTGCACAAAACAAATTTCAAGAGGTAAATTGGAATCGCCTTTAAAGCACAGGAAAAGCATCCCAACTTGGACAGAGATGCACTTGGCCAAAAAGGGCGTATGCCTTTTCTCCTGAATATATTCAGAAGAAAACGCATACGCCCTTTTTAGCCAATCAAGCAAGCGCGCAATACAAATCCACACTACAAAGAATTGTCACTTACCACCGCTCAAAACGGACATCCGAATATCTGTAAAAACCAGAATGGTAAGAGAGAGATGGCAAGGGCATGAAACAATGTGATCCCAATGGTCATGGAGGATTGTGTTGACAAGTGCATGGAGAATTGTGATGACAAGATTATGTACCATTTTGTTGACAAAGGCAAGGAGCATTATGATGACAAGGTTCATGGAGCACTGAGATGACAAGCATCACGGAGCATAGTGATTACAGGGGTCATGGAGCATTGGGATGACAAGCGCATGGATCATTGTGATGACAATGGTCATGGAGCATTTTAATGACAAGAGTCCCGGATCATTGTGTTGTCAGGGTTCATGGAGCGTTGTGATGACAGTGGTCATGGAGCATTGTGATGAGAAGGTCATGGAGCATTGGGCTGAAAATGTCCATGGAGTACTGTGATGACAGGGGTCATGGAGCATTGTGATGACAAGGTACTGGAGCACTGTGATGAGAAGACCATGGAGCCTTGTGATGACAAGTCTCATGGAGCATTCTGATGAAAAGTGCCATGGAGCATTGTGATTACAGGGGTCTTGGAGCATTGTGATGACAAGGGCATGGAGCATTCGGATGAGAAGGCCATGGAGCGTTCTGATGACATGCATCATGGAGCTTTGTGATGACAAGGGCATGGAGCATTGTGATTACAGTGGTCTTGGAGCACTGTGATGAAAAGGGCATGGATCATTGTGATGAAAAAGGCATGGAGCCTTGTCATGACAGGGTTCAAGGAGCAAACTGACAACAAGTGTCAGGGAGAATTGTGATGACAAGGCTATTGAGTATTGTGATGACAAAGGTCATGGAGCATTGTGATGAGAAGACCATGGATAATTGTGATGACGAGCGTCATGGGGCGTTGTGATGATAAGAGTTATGGAACATATTGATCACAAGGATTTGGAGCATTTTGATGACAGAGCTCATGGAGCATTTTGGTTTCATTGTGATGACAATAGCCTGAAGAATTATGATGATGGGCATGGTGCATTGTGATGACAGGGTTCATGGAGCATTGAGATGAAAAGGAGCATGGAGCATTGCGATTACAGGAGTCTTGGAGCATTGTGATGACAAAGGCATGGAACATCGTGAATGAGAAGGCCATGGAGCATTCTGTTGACATGCGTCATGGAGCTTTGTGATGACAAGGGCATGGAGCATTGTGATTACAGGGGTCTTGGTGCATTGTGATGACAAGGGTCATGGAGCCTTGTGATGACAAGGCTGTGGAACATTGTGATGGCATGGGTCATGGAACATTGTTATGACAGGGGTAATGGAGCATTGTGATGACAAGGGCATGGAACATTGGTCTGAAAAGTTTCATGGATTATTGTGATGAGAGGGGGCAAGGAGCATTGTGATTACAAGGGCATGGAACACTGTGATACATGGGTCATGGAGGATTGTAATGACAAGTGCATGGAGCATTGTGATAAGAATGGCATCGAGCATTGTGATGAAAAGCATCATGGAGCCTGTGATGACAAGGGCATGGAACAATGTGATGAGAGGGTTCATGGAGCATTGTGATGACAATGGCATGCAGCATTGTGATGACAAGGGTCATTGAACTTTGTGATGACAAAGGTCATGGAGCATTTTGATGACAAGGGTGTAGTGCATTCTGTTGTGAAGGGCAGGGAGCATTGTGATGACAGGGGTTATGGAACATTGTGATGAGAAGGTCATGGAGTATTGTGAAGAAGGGTGTCAGGGAGCATTGTGATGACATATGTTGTGGTCCATTGCGATGACAATGGAATGGAGCATTGTGATGCCAAGTGTCATGGAGGATTGTGATGACAAAGGTAATGGAGCATTTTGATGACAAGTGCTTGGTGCATTGTGATGACAAGGGTCATGGAGCATTGTGATAACAAGGGCCATTGAGAATTTTGATGACATGTTCATGAAGCATTGTGATGACAATCACATGGAGCTTGCTGTGACAGGGATCATGGAGCATTGCGATGACAAGTGCATAGAGAATTGTGATGACAAAGCATGTAACACTGTGATGAAAAGCATCATGGAGCACAGTGATGCCAAGAACGTGGAGAATTGTGATGACAGGGGTCATGGAGCATTGTGATGACCAGGGCATGGAGTATGGTGATGGCAAGACCGTGGAGCATTGTGATGAGAAGACCATGGATAATTGTGATGATGAGCGTCATGGAGCACTGTAATGACAAGGGGTATGGAACATTGTGATGACAGGGGTCATGGAGCATTGTGATGACAAGGTTCATGGAGCATTCTGATGACAAGCTTGTGGAGTATTTTGATGACAATGACATGGAGCATTTTGATGAAAATTGCATGGGGCATTGTGATGAAAAAGACATGGAGCCTTTTCAAGACAGTTTTCAGGGAGCATTCTGACGACAAGTGTCAGGGAGCATTGTGATGACAAAGGTCATGGAGAATTGTGACGACAAGGGCATGGAGTATTGTGATGACAAGCACATGGAGCTTGCTATGACGGGGTCATGGAGCATTGTGATGACAAGTGCATAGAGAATTGTGATGACAAAGCATGTAACACTGTGATGAGAAGTGTCATGGAGCATAGTGATGCCAAGATCGTGGACAATTGTGATGACAGGGGACATGGAGCATTGTGATGACCAGGGCATGGAGCATTGCGATGGCAAGATCGTGGAGCATTGTGATGAGAAGACCATGGATAATTGTGATGACGAGGGTCATGGAGCACTGTAATGACAAGGGGTATAGAGCATTGTGATGACAGTGGTCATGGAGCATTGTGATGACCGGGGACATGGAGCATTGTGATGCCCAAGGCATGGAGCACTGTGATGGCAAAAAAGTGGAGCATTGTGATGAGAAGACCATGGATAATTGTGATGAGGAGCGTCATGGAGCACTGTAATGACAAGTGGTATGGAGCCTTGTGATGACAGGGGTCATGGAGCATTGTTATGACAGTGGTCATGGAGCATTGTGATGACAAGTGTCATGGAGCATTTTGATGACAAGGGCGTGGAGCATTGTGATGAGAAGACCATGGCCAATTGTGATTACGAGTGTCATGGAGCACTGTAATGACAAGCAGTATGGAGCATTGTGATGACAGGGGTCATGGAACATTGTGATGACTGGGGACATGGAGCATTGTGATGACCAGGGCATGGAGCATTGTGATGGCAAGACCGTGGAGCACTGTGATGAGAAGACCATGGATAATTGTGATGACGAACATCATGGAGCACTGTAATGACAAGGGTCATGGAGCATTGTGATGACAGGTGTCATGGAGCATTGTGATGACAGGGGTCATGGATCATTGAGATGACAAAGGTCACGGAGCATTCTGATGACAAGCTTGTGGAGTATTGTGATGACAATGGCATGAAGCATTGTGATGAAAAGGGCATGGATCATTGTGATGAAAAAGGCATGGAGACTTGTCATGACAGGGTTCAATGAGCATACTGATGACAAGTGTCAGGGAGCATTGTGATGACAAGTGTATTGAGAATTGTGATGACAAAGGTCATGGAGCATTGTGATGAGAAGTCCATGGATAATTGTGATGACCAGCGTCATGGGGCGTTGTGATGACAAGTGTTATGGAACATTGTGATCACAAGGGTTTGGAGCATTGTGATGAGAGAGGTCATGGAGAATTTTGATTTCATTGTGATGACAATAGCATGAAGCATTATGATGATGGGCATGGTGCATTGTGATGACAGGGTTCATGGAGCATTGAGATGAAAAGAGTCATGGATCAATGTAATAACAAGGGTCTTGGAGCATTGTGATGACAAGGGTATGGAGTATTGTGATGAGAAGGCCATGGAGCATTCTGATGACATGCATCAGGGAGCTTTGTGATGACATGGGCATGGAGCATTGTGATTACAGGGGTCTTGGAGCATTGTGATGACAAGGGCCATGGAGTCTTGTGATGACAAGGCTGTAGAACATTGTGATGGCAGGGGTCATGGAGCATTGTTATGACAGGTGTAAGGGAGCATTGTGATGACAAGGGCATGGAGCATTGGTCTGAAAAGTTTCATGGATTATTGTGATGAGAGTGAGCATGGAGCATTGTGATGACAAGGGCACGGAACACAGTGATACATGTGTCATGGAGGATTGCAATGACAAGGGCATGGAGCATTGTGATGACAAGCGTCATGGAGCTTTGTGATGACAACGGCATGGAGCAATGTGATGAGAGGTTTCATGGAGCTTTGTGATGACAATGGCATGGAGCATTGTGATGCCAAGGGTCATGGAGCTTTGTGATGACAAAGGTCATGGAGCATTTTGATGACAAGGGCGTGGTGCATTGTGATGAGAAGGGCAGGGAGCTTTGTGATGACAGGGTCATGGAGCAATTGGATGAAAAGGGTCATGGAACATTTTGATGACAGTGTTTATGGAACATTGTGATGTTAGGGGTCATGGAGCATTGTGATGAAAAGGATCATGGAGCATTGTGATGACAGGGGTTATGGAACATTGTGATGTCAGGGGTCATGGAGCATTGTGATGATAAGAGCATGTAGCATTGTTGTGACAAGGGTCATGGAACATTGGGATGACAGGGTGGAGGGAGTATTGTGTTGACTAGTGATGGAACATTGTGATATCAGTGGTGAGAGAGCATTTTGATGAGAGGTGCATGGAGCATTGTGATGACAAGGCTGTGGAGCATTGTGATGAGAAACGCAGGGCACATTGTGATGACATGGGTCATGGAACATTGTGCTGACAAACGCATGGAGCATTGTGATGACAAGGTTTATGGAGCATTGTGATGACAAGGTTTATAGAGCATTGTGATGACAAGCGCATGGCACATTTGATGCCATGTGTCATGGAGTAATGTGCTGACAAAGGCATGGAGCATTGTGATGACAAGGGTCACCGAGCATTGTGATGAAATGTTCATGGAGTGTTGTGGTCACAAAGGTTACAGAGCCTTGTGATGACGAGGGCATGGACCATTGTGATGACAAAGGTCATGAAGCATTGTGATGACTGGAGTCACGGAGCATTGTGATGACAGGGGTCATAGAGCATTGTGATGAAAGGGCATGGAGCATTGTGATGACAGGGGCATGTTGCATTGGTTTGACAAGTTTCATGGATTATTGTGATGACAGTGGGCATGGCGCATTGTGATGACAAGGGCATGGAGCATTGTGATGAGAAGGTCATGGAGTATTGTGAAGAAGGGTGTCAGGGAGCATTGTGATGACATATGTCATGGTCTATTGCAATGACAATGGAATGTAGCATTGTGATGCCAAGTGTCATGGAGGATTGTGATGACAAAGGTAATGGAGCAGTTTGATGACAAGGGCTTGGAGCATTGTGATGACAAGGGTCATGGAGCATTGTTATAACAAGGGCCATTGAGAATTTTGATGACATGTTCATGAAGCATTGTGATGACAATCACATGGAGCTTGCTGTAACAGGGGTCATGGAGCATTGCGATGACAAGTGCATAGAGAATTGTGATGACAAAACATGTAACACTGTGATGAGAAGTATCATGGAGCATAGTGATGCCAAGAACGTGGAGAATTGTGATGACAGGGGACATGGAGCATTGTGATGACCAGGGCATGGAGCATTGTGATGGCAAGACCGTGGAGCACTGTGATGAGAAGACCATGGATAATTGTGATGACGAGCATCATGGAGCACTGTAATGACAAGGGGTATGGAGCATTGTGATGACAGGGGTCATGGAGCATTGTGATGACTGAGGACATGGAGCATCGTGATGACCAAGGCATGGAGCATTGTGATGGCAAGACCGTGGAGCATTGTGATGAGAAGACCATGGATAATTTTGATGACGAGCGTCATGGAACACTGTAATGACAGGGGGTATGGAGCATTGTGATGACAGGGGTCTTGGAGAATTGTGATGACAAGGGTCATGGAGCCTTGTGATGACAATGGTGTGGAACATTGTGATGGCAAGGGTCATGGAGCATTGTTATGACAGGGGTAATGGAGCATTGTGATGAGAAGGGCATCGAGCATTGGTCTGAAAAGTTTCATGGATTATTGTGATGAGAGTGGGCATGGAGCATTGTGATGACAAGGGCACGGAACACTGTGATCCATGGGTCATGGAGGATTGTAATGACAAGGGCATGGAGCATTGTGATGAGAAGGGCATCGAGCAGTGTGATGACAAGCACCATGGAGCTTTTTGATGACAATTGCATGGAACAATGTGATGAGAGGTTTCATGGAGTATTGTGATGACAATGGCATGGAGCATTGTGATGCCAAGGGTCATGGAGCTTTGTGATGACAAAGGTCATGGAGCATTTTGATGACAAGGGCGTGGTGCATTGTGATGAGAAGGGTAGGGAGCATTGTGATGACATTGTCATGGACCAATTTGATGAAAAGGGTCATGGAACATTTTGATGAGAGGCGTTATGTAACATTGTGATGTTAGGGGTCATGGAGCATTTTGATGAAAAGGGTCATGGAGCAGTTTGATGACAGGGGTTATGGAACATTGTGATGTCAGGGATCATCAAACATTGTGATGATAAGTGCATGTAGCATTGTGATGACAGGAGTCATGGAACATTGTGATGACAGGGTTGAGGGAGTATTGTGATGAATAGTGATGTACCATTGTGATATCAGTGGTGAGAGAGCCTTTTGATTTGAAGTGCATGGAGCATTGTGATGACAAGGTTTATGGAGCATTGTGATGACAAGATTGTGGAGCACTGTGACGACAAGCGCATGGTGCATTGTGATGACATGGGTCATGGAGCATTGTGCTGAGAAAGGCATAGAGCATTGTGATGACAAGGGTCAAAGGGCATTGTGATGAAATGTTCATGAAGCATTGTGGTTAAAAAGGTCACAGAGACTGTTGATGACAAGGGCATGGACCACTGTGATGACAAAGGTCGTGAAGCCTTGTGATGACTGGAGTCACGGAGCATTGTGATGACAGGGGTCATGGAACATTTTGATAACAAGGGCATGGGGCATTGTGATGACAAGGGCATGGAGCATTGGTCTAATAAGTTTCATGGCTTATTGCGATGACAGTTGGAATGGCGCATTGTGATGACAAGGGCATGGAGCATTGTGATGACCAGGTCATTCATTATTGTGAAGACAGGTGTCAGGGAGCATTGTGATGACATATGTAATGGCCCATTGTGATGACAATGCCATGGAGCATTGTGATGCCAAGTGTCATGGAGGATTCTGATGACAAAGGTAATGGAGCATTGTGATGACAATGGCTTGGAGCATTGTGATGACAAGGGTCAGGGAGCCTTGTGCTGACAAGTGCATGGAAAATTGTGATGACAAGGGACATGGAGCATTCTGATGACAAGCTTGTGGAGTATTTTGTTGACAATGGCATGGAGCATTGTGTTGAAAATGGCATGGTGCATTTTGATGAAAAAGGCATGGAGCCTTTTTGTGACAGGGTTCAAGGAGCATTCTGACGACAAGTGTCAGGGAGCATTGTGATGACAAGTGTATCGAGAATTGTGATGACAAAGGTCATGGAGCATTGTGATGAAAAGGGCATGGAGTATTGTGATGACAGGCATCATGGAGCATTGTGATGACAAGTGTTATGGAACATTGTGATCACAAGGGTTTGGAGCATTGTGATGACAGAGGTCATGGATCATTTTGATTTCAAGGAGCATGGAGCATTGTGATGACAAGGGCATGGAGCAATGTGATCCCAAGGTTCATGGAGGATTGTGATGGCAATGGTAATGGAGTATTGTGATGACAAGTGCATAGAACATTGTAATGACAAGGTCATGTAGCATTTTGCTGACAAAGGCATGGAGCATTGTGATGACAGGTGTCATGGAGCACTGTGATGACAAGCGTCACGGAGCATTGTGATTACAGGGGTCATGGAGCATTGGGATGACAAGGGCATGCATCATTGTGATGACAAGTGTCATGGAGCATTGGGCTGAAAATGTTCATGGAGTATTGTGATGGCAGGCGTCATGGAGCATTGTGATGACTAGGGAATGGAGCATTGTGATGACAAGAGTCCCGGATCATTGTGTTGTCAGGTGATATTGAGCGTTGTGATGACTGTGGTCATGGAGAATTGTGATGATATTGGTCATGGAGCATTGTGATGAGAAGGTCATGGAGCATTGGGCTGAAAATGTTCATGGAGTATTGTGATGACAGGGGTCATGGAGCATTGTGATGATAAGGGAATGGGGCATTTTGATGACAATGTCCTGGAGCATTGTGATGAGAAGACCATGGAGCCTTGTGATGACAAGTCTCATGGAGCATTCTGATGAAAAGGGGCATGGACCATTGTGATTACAGGGGTCTTGGAGCATTGTGATGACAAGGGCATGGAGCATTGTGATGAGAAGGCCATGGAGCATTCTGATGACATGCATCATGGAGCTTTGTGATGACAAGGGCATGGAGCATTGTGATGACAAGGGTCACGTAGCATTGTGATGAAAAGTTCATGGAGTATTGTGGTTACAAAGGTCACAGAGCCTTGTGATGATGTGGGCATGGACCACTGTGATGACAAATGTTATGAAGCATTGTGATGACTGGAGTCACAGAGCATTGTGATGACAAGGGTCATGGAGCATTGTGATGACAAGGGCATGGAGCATTGTGATGACAGGGGCATGGAGCATTGGTCTGACAAGTTTAATAGATTATTGTGATGACAGTGGGCATGGGGCGTTGTGATGACAAGGGCATGGGGCATTGTGATGAGAAGGTCATGGAGTATAGTGAAGACAGGTGTCAGGGAGCATTGTGATGACATATGTCATGGTCCATTGCGATGACAATGGCATGGAGCATTGTGATGCCAAATGTAATGGAGGACTGTGATGACAAATATAATGGAGCATTGTGATGACTAGGGCTTGGAGCATTATGATGACAAGGGCCATTGAAAATTTTCATGACAATGTCGTGAAGCATTGTGATGACAAGGTGCTGGAGCATTATGATGAGAAAACCATGGAGCCTTGTGAGACAAGTCTCATGGAGCATACTGATGAAAAGGGGCATGGAGCATTGTGATTAGAGTGTCTTGTAAAATTGTGATGACAAGCGCATGGAGCATTGTGATGAGAAGGCCAAGGAGCAGTCTGATGGCATGCGTCATTGAGCTTTGTGATGACAAGGGCATGGAGCATTGTAATTACAGGCGTCTTGGAGCATTTTGATGAAAAAGGCATGGATCATTGTGATGAAAAAGGCATGGAGCCTTGTCATGACAGGGTTCAAGGAGCATACAGAGAACAAGTGTCAGGGAGCATTTTGATGACAAGTGTATTGAGCATTGTGATGACAAAGGTCATGGAGCATTGTGAAGAGAAGACCATAGATAATTGTGATGACGAGCGTCATGGGGCATTGTGATGACAAGTGTTATGGAATATTGTGATCACAAGGGTTTGGAGCAGTGTTATGACAGAGGTCATGGAGCATTTTGATTTCATTGTGATGACAATAGCCTGAAGCATTATGATGATGGGCATGGTGCATTGTGATGACAGGGTTCATGGATCATTGAGATAAAAAGGGACATGGAGCATTGTGATTACAGGTGTCTTGGAGCATTGTGATGAGAAGGGTCATGGAGCCTTGTGATGACAAGGCCATGGAACATCGTGATGGCAGGGGTCATGGAGCATTGTTATCACAGGGGTAATGGAGCATTGTGATGGCAAGGGCATGGAGCATTCTGATGACATGCATCATGGAGCTTTGTGATGACAAGGGCATGTAGCACTGTGATTACAGGGGTCTTGGAGCATTGTGATGACAAGGGTCATGGAGCCTTGTGATGACAAGGCCGTGGAACGTTGTGATGGCAGGGGTCATGGAGCATTGTTATGACAGGGGTAATGGAGCATTGTGATGACAAGGGCATGGAACATTGGTCTGAAAAGTTTCATGGATTATTGTGATGAGAGTGGGCATGGAGCATTGTGATGACAAGGGCACGGAACACAGTGATCCATGGGTCATGGAGGATTGTAATGACAAGGGCATGGAGCATTGTGATGAGAAGGGCATCGAGCAGTGTGATGACAAGCACCATGGAGCTTTTTGATGACAATTGCATGGAACAATGTGATGAGAGGTTTCATGGAGTATTGTGATGACAATGGCATGGAGCATTGTGATGCCAAGGGTCATGGAGCTTTGTGATGACAAAGGTCATGGAGCATTTTGATGACAAGGGCGTGGTGCATTGTGATGAGAAGGGTAGGGAGCATTGTGATGACATTGTCATGGACCAATTTGATGAAAAGGGTCATGGAACATTTTGATGAGAGGCGTTATGTAACATTGTGATGTTAGGGGTCATGGAGCATTTTGATGAAAAGGGTCATGGAGCAGTTTGATGACAGGGGTTATGGAACATTGTGATGTCAGGGATCATCAAACATTGTGATGATAAGTGCATGTAGCATTGTGATGACAGGAGTCATGGAACATTGTGATGACAGGGTTGAGGGAGTATTGTGATGAATAGTGATGTACCATTGTGATATCA
Organism: Hyperoodon ampullatus; assembly: GCF_949752795.1. Classification (NCBI taxonomy): domain Eukaryota; kingdom Metazoa; phylum Chordata; class Mammalia; order Artiodactyla; family Ziphiidae; genus Hyperoodon; species Hyperoodon ampullatus. The sequence goes on along the minus strand of NW_027640495.1, from coordinate 958,664 downwards.
GTGGTGAGAGAGCATTTTGATTTGAAGTGCATGGAGCATTGTGATGACAAGGTTTATGGAGCATTGTGATGACAAGATTGTGGAGCACTGTGACGACAAGCGCATGGTGCATTGTGATGACATGGGTCATGGAGCATTGTGCTGACAAGCGCATGGAGCATTGTGATGACAAGGGTCATGGAGCATTGTGCTGAGAAAGGCATAGAGCATTGTGATGACAAGGGTCAAAGGGCATTGTGATGAAAACTTCATGAAGCATTGTGGTTAAAAAGGTCACAGAGACTGTTGATGACAAGGGCATGGACCACTGTGATGACAAAGGTCATGAAGCCTTGTGATGACTGGAGTCACGGAGCATTGTGATGACAGGGGTCATGGAACATTGTGATAACAAGGGCATGGGGCATTGTGATGACAAGGGCATGGAGCATTGGTCTAATAAGTTTCATGGCTTATTGCGATGACAGTTGGAATGGCGCATTGTGATGACAAGGGCATGGAGCATTGTGATGACCAGGTCATTCATTATTGTGAAGACAGGTGTCAGGGAGCATTGTGATGACATATGTAATGGCCCATTGTGATGACAATGCCATGGAGCATTGTGATGCCAAGTGTCATGGAGGATTCTGATGACAAAGGTAATGGAGCATTGTGATGACAATGGCTTGGAGCATTGTGATGACAAGGGTCAGGGAGCATTGTGCTGACAAGTGCATGGAAAATTGTGATGACAAGGGACATGGAGCATTCTGATGACAAGCTTGTGGAGTATTTTGATGACAATGGCATGGAGCATTGTGTTGAAAATGGCATGGTGCATTTTGATGAAAAAGGCATGGAGCCTTTTTGTGACAGGGTTCAAGGAGCATTCTGACGACAAGTGTCAGGGAGCATTGTGATGACAAGTGTATCGAGAATTGTGATGACAAAGGTCATGGAGCATTGTGATGAAAAGGGCATGGAGTATTGTGATGACAGGCATCATGGAGCATTGTGATGACAAGTGTTATGGAACATTGTGATCACAAGGGTTTGGAGCATTGTGATGACAGAGGTCATGGATCATTTTGATTTCAAGGAGCATGGAGCATTGTGATGACAAGGGCATGGAGCAATGTGATCCCAAGGTTCATGGAGGATTGTGATGGCAATGGTAATGGAGTATTGTGATGACAAGTGCATAGAACATTGTAATGACAAGGTCATGTAGCATTTTGCTGACAAAGGCATGGAGCATTGTGATGACAGGTGTCATGGAGCACTGTGATGACAAGCGTCACGGAGCATTGTGATTACAGGGGTCATGGAGCATTGGGATGACAAGGGCATGCATCATTGTGATGACAAGTGTCATGGAGCATTGGGCTGAAAATGTTCATGGAGTATTGTGATGGCAGGCGTCATGGAGCATTGTGATGACTAGGGAATGGAGCATTGTGATGACAAGAGTCCCGGATCATTGTGTTGTCAGGTGATATTGAGCGTTGTGATGACTGTGGTCATGGAGAATTGTGATGATATTGGTCATGGAGCATTGTGATGAGAAGGTCATGGAGCATTGGGCTGAAAATGTTCATGGAGTATTGTGATGACAGGGGTCATGGAGCATTGTGATGATAAGGGAATGGGGCATTTTGATGACAATGTCCTGGAGCATTGTGATGAGAAGACCATGGAGCCTTGTGATGACAAGTCTCATGGAGCATTCTGATGAAAAGGGGCATGGACCATTGTGATTACAGGGGTCTTGGAGCATTGTGATGACAAGGGCATGGAGCATTGTGATGAGAAGGCCATGGAGCATTCTGATGACATGCATCATGGAGCTTTGTGATGACAAGGGCATGGAGCATTGTGATGACAAGAGTCACGTAGCATTGTGATGAAAAGTTCATGGAGTATTGTGGTTACAAAGGTCACAGAGCCTTGTGATGATGTGGGCATGGACCACTGTGATGACAAATGTTATGAAGCATTGTGATGACTGGAGTCACAGAGCATTGTGATGACAAGGGTCATGGAGCATTGTGATGACAAGGGCATGGAGCATTGTGATGACAGGGGCATGGAGCATTGGTCTGACAAGTTTAATAGATTATTGTGATGACAGTGGTCATGGGGCATTGTGATGACAAGGGCATGGGGCATTGTGATGAGAAGGTCATGGAGTATTGTGAAGACAGTTGTCAGGGAGCATTGTGATGACATATGTCATGTTCCATTGCGATGACAATGGCATGGAGCATTGTGATGCCAAATGTAATGGAGGACTGTGATGACAAATATAATGGAGCATTGTGATGACTAGGGCTTGGAGCATTATGATGACAAGGGCCATTGAAAATTTTCATGACAAGGTCGTGAAGCATTGTGATGACAAGGTGCTGGAGCATTATGATGAGAAAACCATGGAGCCTTGTGAGACAAGTCTCATGGAGCATACTGATGAAAAGGGGCATGGAGCATTGTGATTAGAGTGTCTTGGAAAATTGTGATGACAAGCGCATGGAGCATTGTGATGAGAAGGCCAAGGAGCAGTCTGATGACATGCGTCATTGAGCTTTGTGATGACAAGGGCATGGAGCATTGTAATTACAGGCGTCTTGGAGCATTGTGATGAAAAAGGCATGGATCATTGTGATGAAAAAGGCATGGAGCCTTGTCATGACAGGGTTCAAGGAGCATACAGAGAACAAGTGTCAGGGAGCATTTTGATGACAAGTGTATTGAGCATTGTGATGACAAAGGTCATGGAGCATTGTGAAGAGAAGACCATAGATAATTGTGATGACGAGCGTCTTGGGGCATTGTGATGACAAGTGTTATGGAATATTGTGATCACAAGGGTTTGGAGCAGTGTTATGACAGAGGTCATGGAGCATTTTGATTTCATTGTGATGACAATAGCCTGAAGCATTATGATGATGGGCATGGTGCATTGTGATGACAGGGTTCATGGATCATTGAGATAAAAAGGGACATGGAGCATTGTGATTACAGGTGTCTTGGAGCATTGTGATGAGAAGGGTCATGGAGCCTTGTGATGACAAGGCCATGGAACATCGTGATGGCAGGGGTCATGGAGCATTGTTATCACAGAGGTAATGGAGCATTGTGATGGCAAGGGCATGGAGCATTCTGATGACATGCATCATGGAGCTTTGTGATGACAAGGGCATGTAGCACTGTGATTACAGGGGTCTTGGAGCATTGTGATGACAAGGGTCATGGAGCCTTGTGATGACAAGGCCGTGGAACGTTGTGATGGCAGGGGTCATGGAGCATTGTTATGACAGGGGTAATGGAGCATTGTGATGACAAGGGCATGGAACATTGGTCTGAAAAGTTTCATGGATTATTGTGATGAGAGTGGGCATGGAGCATTGTGATGACAAGGGCACGGAACACAGTGATACATGGGTCATGGAGGATTGTAATGACAAGGGCATGGAGCATTGTGATGAGAAGGGCATCGAGCAGTGTGATGACAAGCACCATGGAGCTTTTTGATGACAATTGCATGGAACAATGTGATGAGAGGTTTCATGGAGTATTGTGATGACAATGGCATGGAGCATTGTGATGCCAAGGGTCATGGAGCTTTGTGATGACAAAGGTCATGGAGCATTTTGATGACAAGGGCGTGGTGCATTGTGATGAGAAGGGTAGGGAGCATTGTGATGACATTGTCATGGACCAATTTGATGAAAAGGGTCATGGAACATTTTGATGAGAGGCGTTATGTAACATTGTGATGTTAGGGGTCATGGAGCATTTTGATGAAAAGGGTCATGGAGCATTTTGATGACAGGGGTTATGGAACATTGTGATGTCAGGGATCATCAAACATTGTGATGATAAGTGCATGTAGCATTGTGATGACAGGAGTCATGGAACATTGTGATGACAGGGTTGAGGGAGTATTGTGATGAATAGTGATGTAACATTGTGATATCAGTGGTGAGAGAGCCTTTTGATTTGAAGTGCATGGAGCATTGTGATGACAAGGTTTATGGAGCATTGTGATGACAAGATTGTGGAGAACTGTGACGACAAGCGCATGGTGCATTGTGATGACATGGGCCATGGAGCATTGTGCTGACAAGCGCATGGAGCATTGTGATGACAAGGGTCATGGAGCATTGTGCTGAGAAAGGCATAGAGCATTGTGATGACAAGGGTCAAAGGGCATTGTGATGAAAAGTTCATGAAGCATTGTGGTTAAAAAGGTCACAGAGACTGTTGATGACAAGGGCATGGACCACTGTGATGACAAAGGTCATGAAGCCTTGTGATGACTGGAGTCACAGAGCATTGTGATGACAGGGGTTATGGAACTTTGTGATAACAAGGGCATGGGGCATTGTGATGACAAGGGCATGGAGCATTGGTCTAATAAGTTTCATGGCTTATTGCGATGACAGTTGGAATGGCGCATTGTGATGACAAGGGCATGGAGCATTGTGATGACCAGGTCATTCATTATTGTAAAGACAGGTGTCAGGGAGCATTGTGATGACATATGTAATGGCCCATTGTGATGACAATGCCATGGAGCATTGTGATGCCAAGTGTCATGGAGGATTCTGATGACAAAGGTAATGGAGCATTGTGATGACAATGGCTTCGAGCATTGTGATGACAAGGGTCAGGGAGCCTTGTGCTGACAAGTGCATGGAAAATTGTGATGACAAGGGACATGGAGCATTCTGATGACAAGCTTGTGGAGTATTTTGATGACAATGGCATGGAGCATTGTGTTGAAAATGGCATGGTGCATTTTGATGAAAAAGGCATGGAGCCTTTTTGTGACAGGGTTCAAGGAGCATTCTGACGACAAGTGTCAGGGAGCATTGTGATGACAAGTGTATCGAGAATTGTGATGACAAAGGTCATGGAGCATTGTGATGAAAAGGGCATGGAGTATTGTGATGACAGGCATCATGGAGCATTGTGATGACAAGTGTTATGGAACATTGTGATCACAAGGGTTTGGAGCATTGTGATGACAGAGGCCATGGATCATTTTGATTTCAAGGAGCATGGAGCATTGTGATGACAAGGGCATGGAGCAATGTGATCCCAAGGTTCATGGAGGATTGTGATGGCAATGGTAATGGAGTATTGTGATGACAAGTGCATAGAACATTGTAATGACAAGGTCATGTAGCATTTTGCTGACAAAGGCATGGAGCATTGTGATGACAGGTGTCATGGAGCACTGTGATGACAAGCGTCATGGAGCATTGTGATTACAGGGGTCATGGAGCATTGGGATGACAAGGGCATGCATCATTGTGATGACAAGTGTCATGGAGCATTGGGCTGAAAATGTTCATGGAGTATTGTGATGACAGGCGTCATGGAGCATTGTGATGACTAGGGAATGGAGCATTGTGATGACAAGAGTCCCGGATCATTGTGTTGTCAGGTGATATTGATCGTTGTGATGACTGTGGTCATGGAGAATTGTGATGATATTGGTCATGGAGCATTGTGATGAGAAGGTTATGGAGCATTGGGCTGAAAATGTTCATGGAGTATTGTGATGACAGGGGTCATGGAGCATTGTGATGATAAGGGAATGGGGCATTTTGATGACAATGTCCTGGAGCATTGTGATGAGAAGACCATGGAGCCTTGTGATGACAAGTCTCATGGAGCATTCTGATGAAAAGGGGCATGGACCATTGTGATTACAGGGGTCTTGGAGCATTGTGATGACAAGGGCATGGAGCATTGTGATGAGAAGGCCATGGAGCATTCTGATGACATGCATCATGGAGCTTTGTGATGACAAGGGCATGGAGCATTGTGATGACAAGGGTCACGTAGCATTGTGATGAAAAGTTCATGGAGTATTGTGGTTACAAAGGTCACAGAGCCTTGTGATGATGTGGGCATGGACCACTGTGATGACAAATGTTATGAAGCATTGTGATGACTGGAGTCACAGAGCATTGTGATGACAAGGGTCATGGAGCATTGTGATGACAAGGGCATGGAGCATTGTGATGACAGGGGCATGGAGCATTGGTCTGACAAGTTTAAGAGATTATTGTGATGACAGTGGGCATGGGGCATTGTGATGACAAGGGCATGGGGCATTGTGATGAGAAGGTCATGGAGTATTGTGAAGACAGGTGTCAGGGAGCATTGTGATGACATATGTCATGGTCCATTGCGATGACAATGGCATGGAACATTGTGATGCCAAATGTAATGGAGGACTGTGATGACAAATATAATGGAGCATTGTGATGACTAGGGCTTGGAGCATTATGATGACAAGGGCCATTGAAAATTTTCATGACAAGGTCGTGAAGCATTGTGATGACAAGGTGCTGGAGCATTATGATGAGAAAACCATGGAGCCTTGTGAGACAAGTCTCATGGAGCATACTGATGAAAAGGGGCATGGAGCATTGTGATTAGAGTGTCTTGGAAAATTGTGATGACAAGCGCATGGAGCATTGTGATGAGAAGGCCAAGGAGCAGTCTGATGACATGCGTCATTGAGCTTTGTGATGACAAGGGCATGGAGCATTGTAATTACAGGCGTCTTGGAGCATTGTGATGAAAAAGGCATGGATCATTGTGATGAAAAAGGCATGGAGCCTTGTCATGACAGGGTTCAAGGAGCATACAGAGAACAAGTGTCAGGGAGCATTTTGATGACAAGTGTATTGAGCATTGTGATGACAAAGGTCATGGAGCATTGTGAAGAGAAGACCATAGATAATTGTGATGACGAGCGTCTTGGGGCATTGTGATGACAAGTGTTATGGAATATTGTGATCACAAGGGTTTGGAGCAGTGTTATGACAGAGGTCATGGAGCATTTTGATTTCATTGTGATGACAATAGCCTGAAGCATTATGATGATGGGCATGGTGCATTGTGATGACAGGGTTCATGGATCATTGAGATAAAAAGGGACATGGAGCATTGTGATTACAGGTGTCTTGGAGCATTGTGATGAGAAGGGTCATGGAGCCTTGTGATGACAAGGCCATGGAACATCGTGATGGCAGGGGTCATGGAGCATTGTTATCACAGAGGTAATGGAGCATTGTGATGGCAAGGGCATGGAGCATTCTGATGACATGCATCATGGAGCTTTGTGATGACAAGGGCATGTAGCACTGTGATTACAGGGGTCTTGGAGCATTGTGATGACAAGGGTCATGGAGCCTTGTGATGACAAGGCCGTGGAACGTTGTGATGGCAGGGGTCATGGAGCATTGTTATGACAGGGGTAATGGAGCATTGTGATGACAAGGGCATGGAACATTGGTCTGAAAAGTTTCATGGATTATTGTGATGAGAGTGGGCATGGAGCATTGTGATGACAAGGGCACGGAACACAGTGATACATGGGTCATGGAGGATTGTAATGACAAGGGCATGGAGCATTGTGATGAGAAGGGCATCGAGCAGTGTGATGACAAGCACCATGGAGCTTTTTGATGACAATTGCATGGAACAATGTGATGAGAGGTTTCATGGAGTATTGTGATGACAATGGCATGGAGCATTGTGATGCCAAGGGTCATGGAGCTTTGTGATGACAAAGGTCATGGAGCATTTTGATGACAAGGGCGTGGTGCATTGTGATGAGAAGGGTAGGGAGCATTGTGATGACATTGTCATGGACCAATTTGATGAAAAGGGTCATGGAACATTTTGATGAGAGGCGTTATGTAACATTGTGATGTTAGGGGTCATGGAGCATTTTGATGAAAAGGGTCATGGAGCATTTTGATGACAGGGGTTATGGAACATTGTGATGTCAGGGATCATCAAACATTGTGATGATAAGTGCATGTAGCATTGTGATGACAGGAGTCATGGAACATTGTGATGACAGGGTTGAGGGAGTATTGTGATGAATAGTGATGTACCATTGTGATATCAGTGGTGAGAGAGCATTTTGATTTGAAGTGCATGGAGCATTGTGATGACAAGGTTTATGGAGCATTGTGATGACAAGATTGTGGAGCACTGTGACGACAAGCGCATGGTGCATTGTGATGACATGGGTCATGGAGCATTGTGCTGACAAGCGCATGGAGCATTGTGATGACAAGGGTCATGGAGCATTGTGCTGAGAAAGGCATAGAGCATTGTGATGACAAGGGTCAAAGGGCATTGTGATGAAAAGTTCATGAAGCATTGTGGTTAAAAAGGTCACAGAGACTGTTGATGACAAGGGCATGGACCACTGTGATGACAAAGGTCATGAAGCCTTGTGATGACTGGAGTCACGGAGCATTGTGATGACAAGGGTCATGGAACATTGTGATAACAAGGGCATGGGGCATTGTGATGACAAGGGCATGGAGCATTGGTCTAATAAGTTTCATGGCTTATTGCGATGACAGTTGGAATGGCGCATTGTGATGACAAGGGCATGGAGCATTGTGATGACCAGGTCATTCATTATTGTGAAGACAGGTGTCAGGGAGCATTGTGATGACATATGTAATGGCCCATTGTGATGACAATGCCATGGAGCATTGTGATGCCAAGTGTCATGGAGGATTCTGATGACAAAGGTAATGGAGCATTGTGATGACAATGGCTTGGAGCATTGTGATGACAAGGGTCAGGGAGCCTTGTGCTGACAAGTGCATGGAAAATTGTGATGACAAGGGACATGGAGCATTCTGATGACAAGCTTGTGGAGTATTTTGATGACAATGGCATGGAGCATTGTGTTGAAAATGGCATGGTGCATTTTGATGAAAAAGGCATGGAGCCTTTTTGTGACAGGGTTCAAGGAGCATTCTGACGACAAGTGTCAGGGAGCATTGTGATGACAAGTGTATCGAGAATTGTGATGACAAAGGTCATGGAGCATTGTGATGAAAAGGGCATGGAGTATTGTGATGACAGGCATCATGGAGCATTGTGATGACAAGTGTTATGGAACATTGTGATCACAAGGGTTTGGAGCATTGTGATGACAGAGGCCATGGATCATTTTGATTTCAAGGAGCATGGAGCATTGTGATGACAAGGGCATGGAGCAATGTGATCCCAAGGTTCATGGAGGATTGTGATGGCAATGGTAATGGAGTATTGTGATGACAAGTGCATAGAACATTGTAATGACAAGGTCATATAGCATTTTGCTGACAAAGGCATGGAGCATTGTGATGACAGGTGTCATGGAGCACTGTGATGACAAGCGTCACGGAGCATTGTGATTACAGGGGTCATGGAACATTGGGATGACAAGGGCATGCATCATTGTGATGACAAGTGTCATGGAGCATTGGGCTGAAAATGTTCATGGAGTATTGTGATGGCAGGCGTCATGGAGCATTGTGATGACTAGGGAATGGAGCATTGTGATGACAAGAGTCCCGGATCATTGTGTTGTCAGGTGATATTGAGCGTTGTGATGACTGTGGTCATGGAGAATTGTGATGATATTGGTCATGGAGCATTGTGATGAGAAGGTCATGGAGCATTGGGCTGAAAATGTTCATGGAGTATTGTGATGACAGGGGTCATGGAGCATTGTGATGATAAGGGAATGGGGCATTTTGATGACAATGTCCTGGAGCATTGTGATGAGAAGACCATGGAGCCTTGTGATGACAAGTCTCATGGAGCATTCTGATGAAAAGGGGCATGGACCATTGTGATTACAGGGGTCTTGGAGCATTGTGATGACAAGGGCATGGAGCACTGTGATGAGAAGGCCATGGAGCATTCTGATGACATGCATCATGGAGCTTTGTGATGACAAGGGCATGGAGCATTGTGATGACAAGGGTCACGTAGCATTGTGATGAAAAGTTCATGGAGTATTGTGGTTACAAAGGTCACAGAGCCTTGTGATGATGTGGGCATGGACCACTGTGATGACAAATGTTATGAAGCATTGTGATGACTGGAGTCACAGAGCATTGTGATGACAAGGGTCATGGAGCATTGTGATGACAAGGGCATGGAGCATTGTGATGACAGGGGCATGGAGCATTGGTCTGACAAGTTTAATAGATTATTGTGATGACAGTGGGCATGGGGCATTGTGATGACAAGGGCATGCGGCATTGTGATGAGAAGGTCATGGAGTATTGTGAAGACAGGTGTCAGGGAGCATTGTGATGACATATGTCATGGTCCATTGCGATGACAATGGCATGGAGCATTGTGATGCCAAATGTAATGGAGGATTGTGATGACTAGGGCTTGGAGCATTATGATGACAAGGGCCATTGAAAATTTTCATGACAAGGTCGTGAAGCATTGTGATGACAAGGTGCTGGAGCATTATGATGAGAAAACCATGGAGCCTTGTGAGACAAGTCTCATGGAGCATACTGATGAAAAGGGGCATGGAGCATTGTGATTAGAGTGTCTTGGAAAATTGTGATGACAAGCGCATGGAGCATTGTGATGAGAAGGCCAAGGAGCAGTCTGATGACATGCGTCATTGAGCTTTGTGATGACAAGGGCATGGAGCATTGTAATTACAGGCGTCTTGGAGCATTGTGATGAAAAAGGCATGGATCATTGTGATGAAAAAGGCATGGAGCCTTGTCATGACAGGGTTCAAGGAGCATACAGGGAACAAGTGTCAGGGAGCATTTTGATGACAAGTGTATTGAGCATTGTGATGACAAAGGTCATGGAGCATTGTGAAGAGAAGACCATAGATAATTGTGATGACGAGCGTCATGGGGCATTGTGATGACAAGTGTTATGGAATATTGTGATCACAAGGGTTTGGAACAGTGTTATGACAGAGGTCATGGAGCATTTTGATTTCATTGTGATGACAATAGCCTGAAGCATTATGATGATGGACATGGTGCATTGTGATGACAGGGTTCATGGATCATTGAGATAAAAAGGGACATGGAGCATTGTGATTACAGGTGTCTTGGAGCATTGTGATGAGAAGGGTCATGGAGCCTTGTGATGACAAGGCCATGGAACATCGTGATGGCAGGGGTCATGGAGCATTGTTATCACAGGGGTAATGGAGCATTGTGATGGCAAGGGCATGGAGCATTCTGATGACATGCATCATGGAGCTTTGTGATGACAAGGGCATGTAGCACTGTGATTACAGGGGTCTTGGAGCATTGTGATGAGAAGGGTCATGGAGCCTTGTGATGACAAGGCCATGGAACATCGTGATGGCAGGGGTCATGGAGCATTGATATGACAGGGGTAATGGAGCATTGTGATGACAAGGGCATGGAACATTTGTCTGAAAAGTTTCATGGATTATTGTGATGAGAGTGGGCATGGAGCATTGTGATGACAAGGGCACGGAACACAGTGATACATGGGTCATGGAGGATTGTAATGACAAGGGCATGGAGCATTGTGATGAGAAGGGCATCGAGCAGTGTGATGACAAGCACCATGGAGCTTTTTGATGACAATTGCATGGAACAATGTGATGAGAGGTTTCATGGAGTATTGTGATGACAATGGCATGGAGCATTGTGATGCCAAGGGTCATGGAGCTTTGTGATGACAAAGGTCATGGAGCATTTTGATGACAAGGGCGTGGTGCATTGTGATGAGAAGGGTAGGGAGCATTGTGATGACATTGTCATGGACCAATTTGATGAAAAGGGTCATGGAACATTTTGATGAGAGGCGTTATGTAACATTGTGATGTTAGGGGTCATGGAGCATTTTGATGAAAAGGGTCATGGAGCAGTTTGATGACAGGGGTTATGGAACATTGTGATGTCAGGGATCATCAAACATTGTGATGATAAGTGCATGTAGCATTGTGATGACAGGAGTCATGGAACATTGTGATGACAGGGTTGAGGGAGTATTGTGATGAATAGTGATGTAACATTGTGATATCAGTGGTGAGAGAGCATTTTGATTTGAAGTGCATGGAGCATTGTGATGACAAGGTTTATGGAGCATTGTGATGACAAGATTGTGGAGCACTGTGACGACAAGCGCATGGTGCATTGTGATGACATGGGTCATGGAGCATTGTGCTGAGAAAGGCATAGAGCATTGTGATGACAAGGGTCAAAGGGCATTGTGATGAAATGTTCATGAAGCATTGTGGTTAAAAAGGTCACAGAGACTGTTGATGACAAGGGCATGGACCACTGTGATGACAAAGGTCGTGAAGCCTTGTGATGACTGGAGTCACGGAGCATTGTGATGACAGGGGTCATGGAACATTGTGATAACAAGGGCATGGGGCATTGTGATGACAAGGGCATGGAGCATTGGTCTAATAAGTTTCATGGCTTATTGCGATGACAGTTGGAATGGCGCATTGTGATGACAAGGGCATGGAGCATTGTGATGACCAGGTCATTCATTATTGTGAAGACAGGTGTCAGGGAGCATTGTGATGACATATGTAATGGCCCATTGTGATGACAATGCCATGGAGCATTGTGATGCCAAGTGTCATGGAGGATTCTGATGACAAAGGTAATGGAGCATTGTGATGACAATGGCTTGGAGCATTGTGATGACAAGGGTCAGGGAGCATTGTGCTGACAAGTGCATGGAAAATTGTGATGACAAGGGACATGGAGCATTCTGATGACAAGCTTGTGGAGTATTTTGATGACAATGGCATGGAGCATTGTGTTGAAAATGGCATGGTGCATTTTGATGAAAAAGGCATGGAGCCTTTTTGTGACAGGGTTCAAGGAGCATTCTGACGACAAGTGTCAGGGAGCATTGTGATGACAAGTGTATCGAGAATTGTGATGACAAAGGTCATGGAGCATTGTGATGAAAAGGGCATGGAGTATTGTGATGACAGGCATCATGGAGCATTGTGATGACAAGTGTTATGGAACATTGTGATCACAAGGGTTTGGAGCATTGTGATGACAGAGGTCATGGATCATTTTGATTTCAAGGAGCATGGAGCACTGTGATGACAAGGGCATGGAGCAATGTGATCCCAAGGTTCATGGAGGATTGTGATGGCAATGGTAATGGAGTATTGTGATGACAAGTGCATAGAACATTGTAATGACAAGGTCATGTAGCATTTTGCTGACAAAGGCATGGAGCATTGTGATGACAGGTGTCATGGAGCACTGTGATGACAAGCGTCCTGGAGCATTGTGATTACAGGGGTCATGGAGCATTGGGATGACAAGGGCATGCATCATTGTGATGATAAGTGTCATGGAGCATTGGGCTGAAAATGTTCATGGAGTATTGTGATGACAGGCGTCATGGAGCATTGTGATGACTAGGGAATGGAGCATTGTGATGACAAGAGTCCCGGATCATTGTGTTGTCAGGTGATATTGAGCGTTGTGATGACTGTGGTCATGGAGAATTGTGATGATATTGGTCATGGAGCATTGTGATGAGAAGGTCATGGAGCATTGGGCTGAAAATGTTCATGGAGTATTGTGATGACAGGGGTCATGGAGCATTGTGATGATAAGGGAATGGGGCATTTTGATGACAATGTCCTGGAGCATTGTGATGAGAAGACCATGGAGCCTTGTGATGACAAGTCTCATGGAGCATTCTGATGAAAAGGGGAATGGACCATTGTGATTACAGGGTTCTTGGAGCATTGTGGTGACAAGGGCATGGAGCACTGTGATGAGAAGGCCATGGAGCATTCTGATGACATGCATCATGGAGCTTTGTGATGACAAGGGCATGAAGCATTGTGATTACAGGGGTCTTGGAGCTTTGTGATGAAAATGGCATGGATCGTTGTGATGAAAAAGGCATGGAGCCTTGTCATGAAAGGGTTCAGGGAGCATACTGATGGCAAGAGTCAGGGAGCATTGTGATGACATGTGTATTGCGCATTGTGATGACAAATGTCATGGTGCATTGTGATGAGAAGTCCATGGATAATTGTGATGAGTAGCGTCATGGGGTATTGTGATGACAAGTGTTATGGAACATTGTGATCACAAGGCTTTGGAGCATTTTGATGACAGAGGTCATGGAGCATTTTGATTTCATTGTGATGACAAGAGCATGAAGCATTATGATGATGGGCATGGTGCATTGTGATGACAGGGTTCATGGAGCATTGTGATGAAAGGTGGCATGGAGCTTTGGTCTGACAAGTTTCATGGATTATTTTGATGACAGTGGGCATGGCACATTGTGATGACAAGGTCATGGAGCATTGTGATGACAAGGTCATGGAGTATTGTGAAGACAGGTGTCAGGGAGCATTGTGATGACATATGTCATGTTCCATTGTGATGACAATAGCACGGAGCATTGTGATGCCAAGTGTCATGGAGGATTGTTGTGACAAAGGTAAAGGAGCATTGAGATGATAAGCGCATGGAGCATTGAGATGACAAGGGCCATTGATAATTTTAATGTCCATGTCCTGAAACATTGTGATGACAAGCGCATGGAGCTTCCTATGACAGGGGTCATGGAGCATTGCGATGACATGTGCATGGAGTATTGTTATGACAAGAGCATATAACATTGTGATGAGAAGTGCCATGGAGCATTGTGATGACAAGGACGTGGAGAATTGTGAGGACAAGAGACATTGAGCTTTGAGATGACCAGGGCATGGAGCATTGTGATGGCAAAACCGTGGAGAATTGTGATGAGAAGACCTTGGGTAATTGTGATGACGAGCATCATGGAGCACTGTAATGACAAGGGGCATGAAGCATTGTGATGACAGGTGTCAGGGAGCATTGTGATGACAGGGGTCATGGAGCATTGTGATGACAAGGACATGGAGCATTGTGATGACAAGGGTACGGAACATTGTGATGAAAAGTGCCATTGAGAATTTTGATGATAAAGTCGTGAAGCATTGTGATGACAAACACTTGGAGCTTGCTATGACAGGGGTCATGGAACATTGCAATGACAAGTGCATGGAGAATTGTGATGTAATGAGCATGTAACGTTGTGATGAGAAGTGTCATGTAGCATTGTGATGACAAGTACATGGAGAATTGTTATGACAAGGGACATGGAGCATTGTGATAACCAGGGAATGGAGCATTGTGATGACAGGGGTCATGGAGCATTATTATGACAAGGGCCATGGTGCATTCTGATATAAGATATCATTTATGAAGGGAATGTAAACCTGGCTACATATGAACTGAATTCGGAAAGAGAACAGAGTCTAAGATTTAGAAAACACTCTTATGCTTGCTTAAGGGGGAAGGAGAGGTGGGGAGACCCACAAAACCAGAGTTTGATATTAACACAGGTACCGTTCCATAATCCAAATACAGAAGAGACAAGCCCGACTCCTTCCTCAGTGAATGGGACTCAACATCCCTATTCCCCACAGAGAAATATATCTGACTAGTAAGGATCTTAAAACCTATGTATTGATATGTCTCCATAAGGGAACCAAGTGTGTCTAGAATGACATAAACACGGCAGTGAGAATCAGCTCAAACCCACTATAAAAAGGAATTTCAAAACAAAACCAAGAAACAGTGAAATTCTTACACAATACCTTCAGGGGTTCTGATGAAACTTGGAATGACCCTATCTACAACAACAGCTGGATGTGGCATAAGGCTGTTCACTTGGGACTGAGAGGATTGGTGAGATTGGGTGTGAAAATGCAGACGCTTTAAAGCAATAATGCCTGCCACTGATTCCATGGTTCCCAACTCTCCAGGTAGAAGGGAATATCACTACAGTTATAACATGTATGGGAAACCTAGAGAATGGACACCATCTGATGGTGAAAGGTTTCTAAAACTCTACTAATTTTTTTCTCTCCATGTGCTGCAGCTTGACATTCCAACTGCCTTAATATCAATCTCCCAACTTGGAGAGTCAGCCCCTATAACCTCCTGGTTCGCACAGTTGGCACATTGTGCAGAGGATATAAGGGAAGAGGGAGAACCAATGAGAGAGTAGCTGTAGGCATTTGGACGACCACATGTCACTCTAATTTCCCGTCACGAAGAAGAATTAACCAAACTCTCAGCCTGCCCCACCCCAATAACTAATATAGGTCCTGAAGCAAAATTGTGGGTTTGCGGTCAGCTCACAAAAACACAAGTTGAAAAATGGAGCTCAGGGGCACAGCAATTCACTAACTTGCAGAGTTATACAGGACTACTCTCTTCCAAAAATCTGTTGAGAAAAAGCCATGAGGCGGACTTGAAAATGAGGGAGATTTGCACGAAACAGATTTCCAGAAGTACATTGGAATCGCCTTTAAACACAGGAAAAGCATCACAACTTCGACAATTATGGAATTGTCCATAAAGGGCGCATGTGTTTTCCCCTGAATATATTCAGGAGAAAACGCATACACCCATTTTGGCCAACCAAGCAACCGCACAATGCAAATCTGCACTACAAAGAAGTATCACTTCCCACCAGTCAAAAGGGATATCCGTAAAATGTGTACAAACCAGAAAGGCAAGAGGGGCTCTGGAGAACAGGGAGCCTTGTTATGCTGATGGGTGGGATGTAGATTGCCAACAGCCACTCTGGAGGAGTGCATTGTGTTCCCTAAAAGAATTAAACAACAGAGCTTCACAACCTAAGGCACTTCCAGTCATGGGAATATACCTTGGGAATATTGAAAATCAATAAGACACAGCCAACCCAAAATATAGGGCAGCACTGCTTACAAGAACCTCGACTTCGGGACACCTTAAATATCCCAGGAAAGACAAAAATTGTAAAGAAATTGTGGTACATACGTACGAAGGAATATCCCTCAGCCATGAAATCAATGTCATAAGGCCAGTAGCAGCATAATGAGTGGATTCATGTACGATGATTGTAACTGAAATAAGTCACACAGAAAAAGAAACTTATCATAAGATATCACTTATGAAGGTCTTGTAAACATGGCTACACATGAACTGAATTAGGAAAGAGAAGAGTCTCACATTTAGAAAACACTCTTATGCCTGCTCAAGAGGAAAGGAGAGGTGGGGTGATGCATAAAACCAGAGTTTGATATTAGCACAGGTACGGTTGCATAATCCAAATACAGAATAGACAAGACCAACTCTTTCCTCACTGAATGGGGCTCAACACCCCTATTCCCCGCAGAGTAGTATATCTGACTAGTAAGAATCTTAAAACCTATGTATTGATATGTCTCCATAAGGTAACCAAGTGTGTCTAGAACGACATAAACACGGCAGTGAGAATCAGCTCAAACCCACTATAAAAATGAATTTCAAAACAAAACAAATAAACAGTGAAATTCTTACACAATACCTTCAGGGGTTCTGATGAAACTTAGAATGACCCTATCTACAACAACAGCTGGATGTGGCATAAGGCTGGTCACTTGGGACTGAGAGGATTGGTGAGATTTGGTGAGAAAATGCAGACCGTTTAAAGCAATAATACCTGGCACCCATTCCATGGTTCCCAACTCTCCAGGTAGAAGGGAATATCACTACAGTTATAACATGTATGGGAAACCTAGAGAATGGACACCATCTGATGGTGAAAGGTTTCTAAAACTCTACTAATTTTTTTCTCTCCTTGTGCACCAGTTTGACATTCCAACTGCTTTAGTATCAATCTCCCAAATTGGAGAGTCAGCACCTTAACCTCCTGGTTCGCACAGTTGGCACGTTTTGCAGAGGATATAAGGGAAGAGGGAGAAAAAATTAGAGAGTAGCTGTAGGCATTTGGATGGCCACATGTCACTCTAAATTCCCGTAACGAAGAAGAATTAACAAACTCTGAGCCAGCCTCCCCAATGGAACCAGTATAGGTCCTGAAGCAAAATTGTGGATTGACAGTCAGCCTACAAAAACGCGAGTTGAAAAATGGAGCTCAGGGGCACAGCAATTCACTAACTTGCGGAGTTATAAAGGACTACTCTCTTCCAAAAATCTGTTGAGAGAAAGCCATGAGGCGGACTTGAAAATGAGGCAGAAGTGCACGAAACAGATTTCCAGAAGTACATTGGAATCGCCTTTAAACACAGGAAAAGCATCAAAACTTCGACAATTATGGAATTGTCCATAAAGGGTGCATGCGTTTTCTCCTGAATATATTCAGGAGAAAACGCATGCGCCCATTTTGGCCAACCAAGCAACCGCACAATGCAAATCTGCACTACAAAGAAGTATCACTTCCAACCGGTCAAAAGGGACATCCGTAAAATGTGTAAAAACCAGAAAGGCAAGACAGGCCCTGGAGAACTGGGAGCCTTGTTATGCTGATGGGCGGGATGTAAATTGCCAACTGCCTCTCTGGAGGAGTGCATTGTGTTCCCTAAAACAAGTAAACAACAGAGCTACAGAGCCAAGGGCACTTCCAGTCTAGGGAATATACCTTGGGAAAACTGAAAATCAATAAGACAGAGCCACCCCAAAATTTAGGGCTGCACTGCTTACAAGGACCTCAACTTGGGTACACCTTAAATATCCCAGGAAATATAAAAATGGTTCAAAAAATTGTGGTACTTACGTACGATGGAATATCCCTCAGCCATGAAATCAATGTCATAAGACCAGTAGCAGCAAAATGGGTGGATTCAGGTACGATGATTCTAAGTGAAATAAGTCACACAGAAAAAGAAACTTATCATAAGATATCACTTATGAAGATCCTGTAAACATGGCTACACTTGAACTGAGTTAGGAAAGAGAACAGTGTCTCACATTGAGAAAACACTCTTATGCCTGCTTAAGGGGGAAGGTGAGGTGGGGTGATGCATAAAACGAGAGTATGATATAAGCACAGGTACCGTTCCAAAAACCAACTATGGAATAGACAAGACCTACACCTTCCTCAGTGAAAGGGACTCAAAACCCCATATTTCCCGCAGAGGAATATATCAGACTAGTAAGAATCTTAAAACCTATGTATTGATATATCTCCATAAGGGAATCAAGTGTGTCTAGACTGGCATAAACATGGCAGCGAGAATCAGCTCAAACCCACTATAAAAAGGAATTTCAAAAACAAAACAAAAAAACTGGGAAATTCTTTACAATTCCTTCAGGGTCTCTGATGAAACGTGGAATGACCTATCTACAACGACAGCTGGATGTGGCATAAGGCTGGACACTTGGGGCTGAGACGATTGGTGAGATTGGGTGAGCAAATGCAGACCCTTTAAAGCAATAAGGCATGGAACCCATTCCATGGGTCCCAACTCTCCAGGTTGAAGGGAATATTACTACAGTTATAACATGTACGGGAAACCTAGGGAACGGACACACAGTGAATATGAAAGGTTTCTAAAACTGAAGGAATACTCCCTCTCCTGGTGCTCCGGTTTGACTTTCCATCTGCTTTACTATCAATCTCCCAACTTGGAGAGACAGCCCCTTTAACCTCCTGGTTTGCAGAGGTTGCCAATTTGGCAGAGGATGAAAGGGAAGAGGGAGAACCAATGAGAGAGTAGCTGTTAGGCATTTGGAGGGGGACATATCACTCTAACTTCCCGGCAGGATGAAGAATTAACCAAAGTCTCAGCCACCCACCGGGAACCAGCATAGGTCCTGAACCAAAATTTTGGACTTGCGGTCAGCTCACCAAAAACGAGTTGAAAAATGGAGCTCAGGGCCACAGCAATTCACAAACTGGCCGAGTAATAAAGAACAACTATCGTCCAAAAATCTGTTGAGGGAAGGCAACGAGGCGGACTTGAAAGCGAGGCAGAATAGCAGGAAACAGATTTCAAGAGGTACGTTGGAATTGCCTTTAAAGCACAGGAAGAGGGGCACAACTTCGACAATGATGCACTTGGCCAAAAAGGGCGTATGCGTTTTCTCCTGAATATATTCAGGAGAAAACGCATACGCCCTTTTTGGCCAAGCAAGCAAGCGGGCAATGCAAATCTGCACTACAGAGAAGTATCACTTCCCACCGGTCAAAAGGATCATCCACAAAATGTGTAAAAACCAGAAAGGCAAGACAGCCCATGGAGTACAGAGAGTCTTGTTATGCTGATGGGTGGGATGTAAATTGCCAACTGCCTCTCTGGAGGAGTGCATTGTGTTCCCAAAAACAAGTAAAGAACAGAGCTACAGAGCCAAGGGCACTTCCAGTCTAGGGAATATACCTTGGGAAAACTGAAAATCAATAAGACAGAGCCACCCCAAAATTTAGGGCTGCACTGCTTACAAGGACCTCAACTTGGGTACACCTTAAGTATCCCAGGAAATATAAAAATGGTTCAAAAAATTGTGGTCCTTATGTACGATGGAATATCCCTCAGATATTAAATATATGTCATTAGACCATTATCAGCAAAATGAGTGGATTCAGGTACGATGATTCTAAGTGAAATAAGTCACACAGAAAAAGAAACTTACCCTAAGATATCACTCATGAAGATCCTGTAAACATGGCTACACTTGAACTGAGTTAGGAAAGAGAACAGAGTCTCACATTAAGAAAACACTCTTATGCCTGCTTAAGGGGGAAGGAGAGGTGGGGTGATGCATAAACCCAGAGTTTGATATAAGCACAGGTACTGTTCCAAAAACCAACTATGGAATAGACAAGACCTACACTTTCTTCAGTGAAAGGGTCTCAAAACAACTTATTTCCTGCACAGGAATATATCTGACTAGTAAGAATCTTAAAACCTATGTATTGATATGTCTCCATAAGGGAATCAAGTGTGTCTAGACTGGCATAAACATGGCAGCGAGAATCAGCTCAAAACCAGTATAAAAAGGAATTTCAAAAACAAAACAAAAAAACTGGGAAATTCTTTACAAATCCTTCAGGGTCTCTGATGAAACCTGGAATGACCCTATGTACAATGACAGCTGGATGTGGCATAAGGCTGGACACTTGGGACTGAGACGATTGGTGAGATTGGGTGAGCAAATGCAGACCCTTTAAAGCAATAAGGCATGGAACACTTTCCATGGGTCCCAACTCTCCAGGTTGAAGGGAATATTACTACAGCTATGACATGTACGGGAAACCTATAGAACGGACACACTGTGAATAAGAAAAGTTTCTAAAACTCAACGAATAGTCCCTCTCCTGGTGCTCCGGTTTGACTTTCCATCTGCTTTACTATCAATCTCCCAACTTGGGGAGACAGCCCCTTTAACCTCCTGGTTCGCACAGGTTTCCAATTTGGCAGAGGATGAAAGGGAAGAGGGAGAACCAATGAGAGAGTAGCTGTTAGGCATTAGGACGGGCACATGTCACTCTGATTTCCCGGCAGGAAGAAGAATTAACCAAAGTCTCAGCCACCCACCGGGAACCAGTATAGGTTCTGAGCCAAAATTTTGGACTTGCAGTCAGCTCACAAAAAACGAGTTGAAAAATGGAGCTCAGGGGCACAGCAATTCACAAACTGGCCGAGTAATAAAGGACAACTATCGTTCAAAAATCTGTTGAGGGAGGACAAAAACCGGACTTGAAAGCGAGGCCGAATAGGAAGAAACAGATTTCAACAGGTACGTTGGCATCGGTTTTAAAGCACAGGAAGAGGGGCACAACATCGAAAAAGATGCACTTGGCCAAAAAGGGCGTATGCATTTTCTCCTGAATATATTCAGGAGAAAACGCATACGCCCTTTTTGGCCAAGCAAGCAAGCGGGCAATGCAAATCTGCACTACAAAGAAGTATCACTTCCCACCGGTCAAAAGGGACATCCACAAAATGTGTAAAAACCAGAAAGGCAAGACAGGCTCTGGAGAACAGGGAGCCTTGTTATGCTGATGGGCGGGATGTAAATTGCCAACTGGCTCTCTGGAGGAGTGCATTGTGTTCCCTAAAACAAGTAAACAACAGAGCTACAGAGCCAAGGGCACTTCCAGTCTTGGGAATATACCTTGGGAAAACTGAAAATCAATAAGACAGAGCCACCCCAAAATTTAGGGCTGCACTGCTTACAAGGACCTCAACTTGGGTACACCTTAAATATCCCAGGATATACAAAAATGGTTCAAAAAATTGTGGTACTTATGTACGATGGAATATGCCTCAGGCATGAAATCAATGTCATAAGACCAGTAGCAGCAAAATCGGTGGATTCAGGTACGATGATTCTAAGTGAAATAAGTCACACAGAAAAAGAAACTTATCATAAGATATCACTTATGAAAATCCTGTAAACATGGCTACACTTGAACTGAGTTAGAAAAGAGAACAGAGTCTCACATTTAGAAAACACTCTTTTGCCTGCTTTATGGGGAAGGAGAGGTGGGGTGATGCATAAAACCAGAGTTTGATATAAGCACCGGTACCGTTCCAAAAACCAACTGTTGAATAGACAAGACCTATACCTTCCTCAGTGAAAGGGACTCAACGCCCCATATTTCCCGCAGCGGAATATATCTGACTAGTAAGAATCTTAAAACCTATGTATTGATATGTCTCCGTAAGGGAAACAAGTGTTTCTAGACTGGCATAAACATGGCAGCGAGAATCAGCTCAAACCCACTATAAAAAGGAATTTCAAAAAAAAAACAAAAAAACTGGGAAATTCTTTACAATTGCTTCAGGGTCTCTGACGAAACCTGGAATGACCTTATGTACAACGACAGCTGGATGAGGCATAAGGCTGGACACTTGGGACTGAGAGGATTGGTGAGATTGGGTGAGCAAATGCAGCCCGTTTAAAGGACAAATGCCTGGCACCCATTCCATGGGTCCCAACTCTCCAGGTTGAAGGGAATATTACTACAGATATAACATGTACGGGAAACCTAGAGAACGGACACACTGTGAATACGAAAGGTTTCTAAAACTCAACGAATTGTCCCTCTCCTGGTGCTCCGGTTTGACTTTCCATCTGCTTTACTATCAATCTCCCAACTTGGAGAGACAGCCCCTTTAACCTCCTGGTTCGCACAGGTTTCCAATTTGGCAGAGGATGAAAGGGAAGAGGGAGAACCAATGAGAGAGTAGCTGTTAGGCATTTGGACGGGCACATATCACTGTAATTTCCCAGCAGGAAGAAGAATTAACCAAAGTCTCAGCCACCCACCGGGAACCAGTATAGGTTCTGAGCCAAAATTTTGGACTTGCAGTCAGCTCACAAAAAACGAGTTGAAAAATGGAGCTCAGGGGCACAGCAATTCACAAACTGGCCGAGTAATAAAGGACAACTATCGTTCAAAAATCTGTTGAGGGAGGACAAAAACCGGACTTGAAAGCGAGGCAGAATAGGAAGAAACAGATTTCAACAGGTACGTTGGCATCGGTTTTAAAGCACAGGAAGAGGGGCACAACATCGAAAAAGATGCACTTGGCCAAAAAGGGCGTATGCATTTTCTCCTGAATATATTCAGGAGAAAACGCATACTCCCTTTTTGGCCAAGCAAGCAAGCGGGCAATGCAAATCTGCACTACAAAGAAGTATCACTTCCCACCGGTCAAAAGGGACATCCACAAAATGTGTAAAAACCAGAAAGGCAAGACAGGCTCTGGAGAACAGGGAGCCTTGTTATGCTGATGGGCGGGATGTAAATTGCCAACTGGCTCTCTGGAGGAGTGCATTGTGTTCCCTAAAACAAGTAAACAACAGAGCTACAGAGCCAAGGGCACTTCCAGTCTTGGGAATATACCTTGGGAAAACTGAAAATCAATAAGACAGAGCCACCCCAAAATTTAGGGCTGCACTGCTTACAAGGACCTCAACTTGGGTACACCTTAAATATCCCAGGATATACAAAAATGGTTCAAAAAATTGTGGTACTTACGTACGATGGGATATCCCTCAGCCATGAAATCAATGTCATAAGACCAGTAGCAGCAAAATCGGTGGATTCAGGTACGATGATTCTAAGTGAAATAAGTCACACAGAAAAAGAAACTTATCATAAGATATCACTTATGAAAATCCTGTAAACATGGCTACACTTGAACTGAGTTAGGAAAGAGAACAGAGTCTCACATTTAGAAAACACTCTTATGCCTGCTTTATGGGGAAGGAGAGGTGGGGTGATGCATAAAACCAGAGTTTGATATAAGCACCGGTACCGTTCCAAAAACCAACTATTGAATAGACAAGACCTACACCTTCCTCAGTGAAAGGGACTCAACGCCCCATATTTCCCGCAGCGGAATATATCTGACTAGTAAGAATCTTAAAACCTATGTATTGATATGTCTCCGTAAGGGAATCAAGTGTGTCTAGACTGGCATAAACATGGCAGCGAGAATCAGCTCAAACCCACTATAAAAAGGAATTTCAAAAAAAAAACAAAAAAACTGGGAAATTCTTTACAATTGCTTCAGGGTCTCTGACGAAACCTGGAATGACCTTATGTACAACGACACCTGGATGAGGCATAAGGCTGGACACTTGGGACTGAGAGGATTGGTGAGATTGGGTGAGCAAATGCAGCCCCTTTAAAGCACAAATGCCTGGCACCCATTCCATGGGTCCCAACTCTCCAGGTTGAAGGGAATATTACTACAGATATAACATGTACGGGAAACCTAGAGAACGGACACACTGTGAATACGAAAGGTTTCTAAAACTCAACGAATAGTCCCTCTCCTGGTGCTCCGGTTTGACTTTCCATCTGCTTTACTATCAATCTCCCAACTTGGAGAGACAGCCCCTTTAACCTCCTGGTTCGCACAGGTTTCCAATTTGGCAGAGGATGAAAGGGAAGAGGGAGAACCAATGAGAGAGTAGCTGTTAGGCATTTGGACGGGCACATATCACTCTAACTACGTAGCAGGAAGAAGAATTAACCAAAGTCTCAGCCTCCCACCGGGAACCAGCATAGGTCCTGAACCAAAATTTTGGACTTGCGGTCCGCTCACAAAAAACGAGTTGAAAAATGGAGCTCAAGGGCACAGCAATTAAAAAACTGGCAGAGTAATAAAGGACAACTATCGTCCGAAAATCTGTTAAGGGAAGGCAACGAGGCGGAATTGAAAGCGAGGCAGAATCGCAGGAAACAGATTTCAAGAGGTACGTTGGAATCGCCTTTAAAGCACAGGAAGAGGGGCACAACTTCGACAATGATGCACTTGGCCAAAAAGGGCGTATGCATTTTCTCCTGAATATATTCAGGAGAAAACGCATACGCCCTTTTTGGCCAAGCAAGCAAGCAGGCAACGCTAATCTGCACTACAAAGTAGTATCACTTCCCACTGGTCAAAAGGGACATCCACAAAATGTGTAAAAACCAGAAAGGTAAGACCGGCCCTGGAGAACAGGGAGCCTTGTTATGCTGATGGGCGGGATGTACATTGCCAACTGCCTCTCTGGAGGAGTGCATTGTGTTCCCTAAAACAAGTAAAAAACAGAGCTACAGAGCCAAGGGCACTTCCAGTCTAGGGAATATACCTTGGGAAAACTGAAAATCAATAAGACAGAGCCACCCCAAAATTTAGGGCTGCACTGCTTACAAGGACCTCAACTTGGGTACACCTTAAATATCCCAGGAAATATAAAAATGGTTCAAAAAATTGTGGTACATACGTACAATGGAATATCACTGAGCCATGAAATCAATGTCATAAGACCAGTAGCAGCAAAATGGGTGGATTCAGGTACGATGATTCTAAGTGAAATAAGTCACACAGAAAAAGAAACTTATCATAAGATATCACTTATGAAGATCCTATAAACATGGCTACACTTGAACTGAGTTAGGAAAGAGAACAGTGTCTCACATTTATTTTATTTATTTATTTTTTTTGCGGTATGCGGGCCTCTCACTGTTGTGGCCTCTCCCGTTGCAGAGCACAGGCTCCGGACGTGCAGGCTCAGCGGCCATGGCTCACGGGCCCAGCCGCTTCGCGGCATGTGGGATCCTCCCGGATCGGGGCACAAACCCGTGTCCCCTGCATCGGCAGGCGGACTCTCAACCACTGCGCCACCAGGGAAACCCAGTGTCTCACATTTAGAAAACACTCTTATGCCTGCTTAAGGGGGAAGGAGAGGTGGGGAGATGCATAAAACCAGAGTTTGATATAAGCACAGGTACCGTTCCAAAAACCAACTATGGAATAGACAAGACCTACACCTTCTTCAGTGAAAGGGACTCAAAACAACATATTTCCCACAGAGGAATATATCTGACTAGTAAGAATCTTAAAACCTATGTATTGATATGTCTCCGTAAGGGAATCAAGTGTGTCTAGACTGGCATAAACATGGCAGCGAGAATCAGCTCAAACCCACTATAAAAAGGAATTTCAAAAACAAAACAAAAAAGCTGGGAAATTGTTTACAATTCCTTCAGGGTCTCTGATGAAACCTGGAATGACCCTATCTACAACGACAGCTGGATGTGGCATAATGCTGGACACTTGGGACTGAGAGGTTTGGTGAGATTGGGTGAGCAAAGGCAGACCCTTTAAAGCACAAATGCCTGGCACCCATTCCATGGGTCCCAACTCTCCAGGTTGAAGGGAATATTACTACAGCTATAACATGTACGGGAAACCTAGAGAAAGGACACACTGTGAATACGAAAGGTTTCTAAAACTCAACGAATAGTCCCTCTCCTGGTGCTCCGGTTTGACTTTCCATCTGCTTTACTATCAACCTCCCAAATTGGAGAGACAGCCCCTTTAACCTCCTGGTTCGCACAGGTTTCCAATTTGGCAGAGGATGAAAGGGAAGAGGGAGAACCAATGAGA
The DNA here is from genome assembly GCF_949752795.1 of Hyperoodon ampullatus. Taxonomy (NCBI): domain Eukaryota; kingdom Metazoa; phylum Chordata; class Mammalia; order Artiodactyla; family Ziphiidae; genus Hyperoodon; species Hyperoodon ampullatus. Next base: position 932,137 of record NW_027640495.1, on the reverse strand, counting down.
GAGTAGCTGTTAGGCATTTGGACGGGCACATATCGCTCTAACTTCCCGGCAGGAAGAAGAATTAACCAAAGTCTCAGCCCGCCACTGGAAACCAGCACAGGTCCTGAACCTAAATTTTGGACTTGCGGTCAGCTCACAAAAAACGAGTTGCAAAATGGAGCTCAAGGGCACAGCAATTCACAAACTGGCAGAGTAATAATGGACAACTATCGTCCAAAAATCTGTTGAGGGAAGGCAACGAGGCTGCCTTGAAATCGAGGCACAATAGCAGGAAACAGATTTCAAGAGGTACGTTGGAATCGCCTTTAAAGCACAGGAACAGGGGCACAACTTCGACAATGGTGCACATGGCCAAAAAGGGCGTATGCGTTTTCTCCTGAATATATTCAGGAGAAAACGCATACGCCCTTTTTGGCCAAGCAAGCAAGCGGGCAATGCAAATCTGCACTACAAAAAAGTATCACTTCCCACCGGTCAAAAGGGACATCCACAAAATGTGTAAAAAGCAGAAAGGCAAGACAGGCCCTGGAGAAGAGGGAGTCTTGTTATGCTGATGGTTGGGATGTAAACTGCCAACTGCCTTTCTGGATCAGTACATTGTGTTCCCTAAAACAAGTAAAGAACAGAGCTACAGAGCAAAGGGCACTTCCAGTCTAGGGAATATACCTTGGGAAAACTGAAAATCAATAAGACAGAGCCACCCCAAAATTTAGGGCTGCACTGCTTACAAGGACCTCAACATGGGTACACCTTAAATATCCCAGGAAATTTAAAAATGGTTCAAAAAATTGTGGTACTTACGTACAATGGAATATCCCTCAGCCATGAAGTCAATGTCATAAGACCAGTAGCAGCAAAATGGGTGGATTCAGGTACGATGATTCTAAGTGAAATAAGTCACACAGAAAAAGAAACTTATCATAAGATATCACTTATGAAGATCCTGTAAACATGGCTACACTTGAACTGAGTTAGGAAAGAGAACAGTGTCTCACATTTAGAAAACACTCTTATGCCTGCTTAAGGGGAAAGGAGAGGTGGGATGATGCATAAAACCAGAGTTTGATATAAGCACAGGTACCGTTCCAAAAACCAACTATGGAATAGACAAGACCTACACCTTCCTCAGTGAAAGGGACTCAAAACCCCATATTTCCCACAGAGGAATATATCTGACTAGTAGAATCTTAAAACCTATGTATTGATATGTCTACGTAAGGGAATCAAGTGTGTCTATACTGGCATAAACAAGGCAGCGAGAATCAGCTCAAACCCACTATAAAAAGGAATTTCAAAAACAAAACAAAAAAACTGGGAAATTCTTTACAATTCCTTCAGAGTCTCTGATGAAACCTGGAATGACCCTATCTTCAACGACAGATGGATGTGGCATAAGGCTGGACACTTGGGACTGAGAGTATTGGTGAGATTGGGTGAGCAAATGCAGACCCTTTAAAGCAATAATGCATGGCACCCATTCGATGGTTCCCAACTCTCCAGGTTGAAGGGAATATTACTACAGTTATAACATGTACGGAAAACCTAGAGAACGGACACACTGTGAATACGAAAGGTTTCTAAAACTCAACGAATAGTCCCTCTCCTGGTGCTCCGGTTTGACTTTCCATCTGCTTTACTATCAACCTCCCAACTTGGAGAGACAACCCCTTTAAACTCCTGGTTCGCACAGGTTGCCAATTTGGCAGAGGATGAAAGGGAAGAGGGAGAACCAATGAGAGAGTAGCTGTTAGGCATTTGGACGGGCAAATATCACTGTAATTTCCCAGCAGGAAGAAGAATTAACCAAAGTCTCAGCCACCCACCGGGAACCAGTATAGGTCCTGAACCAAAATTTAGGACTTGCGGTGAGCTCACCAAAAACGAGTTGAAAAATGGAGCTCAGGGGCCCAGCAATTCAGAAACTTGCCGAGTAATAAAGGACAACTATCGTCCAAAAATCTGTTGAGGGCAGGCATCGAGGCGGACTTGAAAGCGAGGCAGAATAGCAGGAAACAGATTTCAAGAGGTACGGTGGAATCACTTTAAAGCACAGGAAGAGGGGCACAACTTCGACAATGATGCACTTGGCAAAAAAGGGCGTATGCGTTTTCTCCAGAATATATTCAGGAGTAAACGCATACGACCTTTTTGGCCAAGCAAGCAAGCGGGCAATGCAAATCTGCACTACAAAGAAGTATCACTTCCCACCGGTCAAAAGGGACATCCACAAAATGTGTAAAAACCAGAAAGGCAAGACAGGCCCTGGAGAACAGGGAGCCTTGTTATGCTGATGGGCGGGATGTAAATTGCCAACTGCCTCTCTGGAGGAGTGCATTGTGTTCCCTAAAACAAGTAAACAACAGAGCTACAGAGCCAAGGGCACTTCCAGTCTAGGGAATATACCTTGGGAAAACTGAAAATCAATAAGACAGAGCCACCCCAAAATTTAGGGCTGCACTGCTTACAAGGACCTCAACTTGGGTACACCTTAAATATCCCAGGAAATATAAAAATGGTTCAAAAAATTGTGGTACTTACGTACGATGGAATATCCCTCAGCCATGAAATCAATGTCATAAGACCAGTAGCAGCAAAATGGGTGGATTCAGGTACGATGATTCTAAGTGAAATAAGTCACACAGAAAAAGAAACTTATCATAAGATATCACTTATGAAGATCCTGTAAACATGGTTACACTTGAACTGAGTTAGGAAAGAGAACAGAGTCTCACATTTAGAAAACACTCTTATGCCTGCTTAAGGGGGAAGGAGAGGTGGGGTGATGCATAAAACCAGAGTTTGATATAAGCACAGGTACCGTTCCAAAAACCAACTATGGAATAGACAAGACCTACACCTTCCTCAGTGAAAGGGAATCAAAACACCATATTTCCCGCAGAGGAATATATCTGACTAGTAAGAATCTTAAAACCTATGTATTGATATGTCTCCGTAAGGGAATCAAGTGTGTCTAGACTGGCATAAACATGGCAGCGAGAATCAGCTCAAACCCACTATAAAAAGGAATTTCAAAAACAAAACAAAAAAACTGGGAAATTCTTTACAATTCCTTCAGGGTCTCTGATGAAACCTGGAATGACCCTATCTACAAGGACAGCTGGATGTGGCATAAGGCTGGACACTTGGGACTGAGAGTATTGGTGAGATTGGGTGAGCAAATGCAGACCCTTTTAAGCAATAATGCATGGCACACATTCCATGGGTCCCAACTCTCCAGTTTGAAGGGAATATTACTACAGCTATAACATGTACGGGAAACCTAGAGAACGGACACACTGTGAATACGAAAGGTTTCTAAAACTCAACGAATAGTCCCTCTCCTGGTGCTCCGGTTTGACTTTCCATCTGCTTTACTATCAACCTCCCAACTTTGAGAGACAGCCCCTTTAACCTCCTGGTTCGCACAGGTTGCAATTTGGCAGAGGATAAAAGGGAAGAGGGAGAACCAATGAGAGAGTAGCTGTTAGGCATTTGGACGGGCACATATCACTGTAATTTCCCGGCAGGAAGAAGAATTAACCAAAGTCTCAGCCACCCACCGGGAACCAGTATAGGTCCTGAACCAAAATTTTGGACCTGCGGTCAGCTCACCAAAAACGAGTTGAAAAATGGAGCTCAGGGGCACAGCAATTCACAAACTGGCCGAGTAATAAAGGACAACTATCGGCCAAAAATCTGTTGAGGGAAGGCAACTAGGCGGACTTGAAAGCGAGGCAGAATAGCAGGAAACAGATTTCAAGAGATACGTTGGAATCACCTTTAAAGCACAGGAAGAGGGGCACAACTTCGACAATGATGCACTTGGACAAAAAGGGCGTATGCGTTTTCTCCTGAATATATTCAGGAGAAAACGCATACGCCCTTTTTGGCCAAGCAAGCAAGCGGGCAATGCAAATCTGCACTACAAAGAAGTATCACTTCCCACCGGTCAAAAGGGACATCCACAAAGTGTGTAAAAACCTGAAAGGGAAGACAGGCCCCGGAGAACAGGGAGCCTTGTTATGCTGTTGGTCGGGATGTAAATTGCCAACTGCCTCTCTTGAGGAGTGCATTGTGTTCCCTAAAACAAGTAAACAACAGAGCTACAGAGCCAAGGGCACTTCCAGTCTAGGGAATATACCTTGGGAAACCTGAAAATCAATAAGACAGAGCCACCCCAAAATTTAGGGCTGCACTGCTTACAAGGACCTCAACTTGGGTACACCTTAAATATCCCAGGAAATATAAAAATGGTTCAAAAAATTGTGGTACTTCCATACGATGGAATATCCCTCAGCCATGAAATCAATGTCATAAGACAAGTAGCAGCAAAATGGGTGGATTCAGGTACGATGATTCTAAGTGAAATAAGTCACACAGAAAAAGAAACTTATGATAAGATATCACTTATGAAGATCCTGTAAACATGGTTACACTTGAACTGAGTTAGGAAAGAGAACAGTGTCTCACATTTAGAAAACACTCTTATGCCTGCTTAAGGGGGAAGGAGAGGTGGGGTGATGCATAAAACCAGAGTTTGATATAAGCACAGGTACCGTTCCAAAAACCAACTATGGAATAGACAAGACCTACACCTTTCTCAGTGAAAGGGACTCAAAACACCATATTTCCCGCAGAGGAATATATCTGACTAGTAAGAATCTTAAAACCTATGTATTTATATGTCTCCGTAAGGGAATCAAGTGTGTCTAGACTGGCATAAACATGGCAGCGAGAATCAGCTCAAACCCACTATAAAAAGGAATTTCAAAAACAAAACAAAAAAACTGGGAAATTCTTTACAATTCCTTCAGGGTCTCTGATGAAACCTGGAATGACCCTATCTACAAGGACAGCTGGAAGTGGCATAAGGCTGGACACTTGGGACTGAGAGGATTGGTGAGATTGGGTGAGCAAATGCAGACCCTTTAAAGCAATAATGCATGGCACACATTCCATGGGTCCCAACTCTCCAGTTTGAAGGGAATATTACTACAGCTATAACATGTACGGGAAACCTAGAGAACGGACACACTGTGAATACGAAAGGTTTTTAAAACTCAACGAATAGTCCCTCTCCTGGTGCTCCGGTGTGACTTTCCATCTGCTTTACTATCAACCTCCCAACTTGGAGAGACAGCCCCTTTAACCTCCTGTATCGCACAGGTTGCAATTTGGCAGAGGATACAAGGGAAGAGGGAGAACCAATGAGAGAGTAGCTGTTAGGCATTTGGACGGGCACATATCACTGTAATTTCCCGGCAGGAAGAAGAATTAACCAAAGTCTCAGCCACCCACCGGGAACCAGTATAGGTCCTGAACCAAAATTTTGGACCTGCGGTCAGCTCACCAAAAACGAGTTGAAAAATGGAGCTCAGGGGCCCAGCAATTGAGAAACTTGCCGAGTAATAAAGGACAACTATCGTCCAAAAATCTGTTGAGGGAAGGCATCGAGGCGGACTTGAAAGCGAGGCAGAATAGCAGGAAACAGATTTCAAGAGGTACGGTGGAATCAATTTAAAGCACAGGAAGAGGGGCACAACTTCGACAATGATGCACTTGGCAAAAAAGGGCGTATGCGTTTTCTCCAGAATATATTCAGGAGTAAACGCATACGACCTTTTTGGCCAAGCAAGCAAGCGGGCAATGCAAATCTGCACTACAAAGAAGTATCACTTCCCACCGGTCAAAAGGGACATCCACAAAATGTGTAAAAAACAGAAAGGCAAGACAGGCCCTGGAGAACAGGGAGCCTTGTTATGCTGATGGGCGGGATGTAAATTGCCAACTGCCTCTCTGGAGGAGTGCATTGTGTTCCCTAAAACAAGTAAACAACAGAGCTACAGAGCCAAGGGCACTTCCAGTCTAGGGAATATACCTTGGGAAAACTGAAAATCAATAAGACAGAGCCACCCCAAAATTTAGGGCTGCACTGCTTACAAGGACCTCAACTTGGGTACACCTTAAATATCCCAGGAAATATAAAAATGGTTCAAAAAATTGTGGTACTTCCATACGATGGAATATCCCTCAGCCATGAAATCAATGTCATAAGACCAGTAGCAGCAAAATGGGTGGATTCAGGTACGATGATTCTAAGTGAAATAAGTCACACAGAAAAAGAAACTTATCATAAGATATCACTTATGAAGTTCCTGTAAACATGGTTACACTTGAACTGAGTTAGGGAAGAGAACAGTGTCTCACATTTAGAAAACACTCTTATGCCTGCTTAAGGGGGAAGGAGAGGTGGGGTGATGCATAAAACCAGAGTTTGATATAAGCACAGGTACCGTTCCAAAAACCAACTATGGAATAGACAAGACCTACACCTTTCTCAGTGAAAGGGACTCAAAACACCATATTTCACGCAGAGGAATATATCAGACTAGTAAAATTCTTAAAACCTATGTATTGATATGTCTCCGTAAGCGAATCAAGTGTGTCTAGACTGGCATAAACATGGCAGCGTGAATCAGCTCAAATCCACTATAAAAAGGAATTTCAAAAACAAAACAAAAAAACTGGGAAATTCTTTATAATTCCTTCAGGGTCTCTGATGAAACCTGGAATGACCCTATCTACAAGGACAGCTGGATGTGGCATAAGGCTGGACACTTGGGACTGAGAGGATTGGTGAGATTTGGTGAGCAAATGCAGACCCTTTAAAGCAATAATGCATGGCACACATTCCATGGGTCCCAACTCTCCAGTTTGAAGGGAATATTACTACAGCTATAACATGTACGGGATACCTAGAGAACGGACACACTGTGAATACGAAAGGTTTCTAAAACTCAACGAATAGTCCCTCTCCTGGTGCTCCGGTTTGACTTTCCATCTGCTTTACTATCAACCTCCCAACTTTGAGAGACAGCCCCTTTAACCTCCTGGTTCGCACAGGTTGCAATTTGGCAGAGGATAAAAGGGAAGAGGGAGAACCAATGAGAGAGTAGCTGTTAGGCATTTGGACGGGCACATATCACTGTAATTTCCCGGCAGGAAGAAGAATTAACCAAAGTCTCAGCCACCCACCGGGAACCAGTATAGGTCCTGAACCAAAATTTTGGACCTGCGGTCAGCTCACCAAAAACGAGTTGAAAAATGGAGCTCAGGGGCACAGCAATTCACAAACTGGCCGAGTAATAAAGGACAACTATCGGCCAAAAATCTGTTGAGGGAAGGCAACTAGGCGGACTTGAAAGCGAGGCAGAATAGCAGGAAACAGATTTCAAGAGTTACGTTGGAATCACCTTTAAAGCACAGGAAGAGGGGCACAACTTCGACAATGATGCACTTGGACAAAAAGGGCGTATGCGTTTTCTCCTGAATATATTCAGGAGAAAACGCATACGCCCTTTTTGGCCAAGCAAGCAAGCGGGCAATGCAAATCTGCACTACAAAGAAGTATCACTTCCCACCGGTCAAAAGGGACATCCACAAAGTGTGTAAAAACCTGAAAGGGAAGACAGGCCCCGGAGAACAGTGAGCCTTGTTATGCTGTTGGTCGGGATGTAAATTGCCAACTGCCTCTCTTGAGGAGTGCATTGTGTTCCCTAAAACAAGTAAACAACAGAGCTACAGAGCCAAGGGCACTTTCAGTCTAGGGAATATACCTTGGGAAACCTGAAAATCAATAAGACAGAGCCACCCCAAAATTTAGGGCTGCACTGCTTACAAGGACCTCAACTTGGGTACACCTTAAATATCCCAGAAAATATAAAAATGGTTCAAAAAATTGTGGTACTTACGTACGATGGAATATCCCTCAGCCATGAAATCAATGTCATAAGACCAGTAGCAGCAAAATGGGTGGATTCAGGTACGATGATTCTAAGTGAAATAAGTCACACAGAAAAAGAAACTTATCATAAGATATCACTTATGAAGATCCTGTAAACATGGCTACACTTGAACTGAGTTAGGAAAGAGAACAGTGTCTCACATTTAGAAAACACTCTTATGCCTGCTTAAGGGGGAAGGAGAGGTGGGGTGATGCATAAAACCAGAGTTTGATATAAGCACAGGTACCGTTCCATAAATCAACTATGGAATAGACAAGACCTACACCTTCCTCAGTGAAAGGGACTCAAAACCCCATATTTCCCGCAGAGGAATATATCTGACTATTAAGAATCTTAAAACCTATGTATTGATATGTCTCCGTAAGGGAATCAAGTGTGTCTAGACTGGCATAAACATCGCAGCGAGGAACAGCTCAAACCCACTATAAAAAGGAATTTCAAAAACAAAACAAAAAAACTGGGAAATTCTTTACAATTCCTTCAGGGTCTCTGATGAAACCTGGAAAGACCCTATCTACAATGACAGCTGGATGTGGCAATAAGGCTGGACACTTGGGACTGAGAGGATTGGTGAGATTGGGTGAGCAAATGCAGACCCTTTAAAGCACAAATGCCTGGCACCCATTCCACGGGTCCCAACTCTCCAGGTTGAAGGGAATATTACTACAGCTATAATATGTACGGGTAACCTAGAGAACGGACACACTGTGAATACGAAAGGTTTCTAAAACTCAACGAATAATCCCTCTCCTGGTGCTCCGGTTTGACTTTCCATCTGCTTTACTATCAACCTTCCAACTTGGAGAGACAGCCCCTTTAACCTCCTGGTTCGCACAGGTTGCCAATTTGGCAGAGGATGAAAGGGAAGAGGGAGAACCAATGAGAGAGTAGCTGTTAGGCATTTGGACGGGCACATATCACTGTAATTTCCCGGCAGGAAGAAGAATTAACCAAAGTCTCAGCCACCCACCGGGAACCAGTATAGGTGCTGAACCAAAATTTTGGACTTGCGGTCAGCTCACCAAAAACGAGTTGAAAAATGGAGCTCAGGGGCACAGCAATTTACAAATTGGCCGAGTAATAAAGGACAACTATCGTCCAAAAATCTGTTGAGGGAAGGCAACGAGGCGAACTTGAAAGCGAGGCAGAATAGCAGGAAACAGATTTCAAGAGGTACGTTGGAATCGCCTTTAAAGCACAGGAAGAGGGGCACAACTTCGACAATGATGCACTTGGCCAAAAAGGGCGTATGCGTTTTCTCCTGAATATATTCAGGAGAAACCGCATACGCCCTTTTTGGCCAAGCAAGCAAGCGGGCAATGCAAATCTGCACTACAAAGAAGTATCACTTCCCACCGGTCAAAAGGGACATCCACAAAATGTGTAAAAACCAGAAAGGCAAGACAGGCCCTGGAGAACAGGGAGCCTTGTTATGCTGATGGGCGGGATGTAAATTGCCAACTGCCTCTCTGCAGGAGTGCATTGTGTTCCCTAAAACAAGTAAACAACAGAGCTACAGAGCCAAGGGCACTTCCAGTCTAGGGAACATACCTTGGGAAAACTGAAAATCAATAAGACAGAGCCACCCCAAAATTTAGGGCTGCACTGCTTACAAGGACCTCAACTTGGGTACACCTTAAATATCCCAGGAAATATAAAAATGGTTCAAAAAATTGTGGTAGTTACGTACGATGGAATATCCCTCAGCCATGAAATCAATGTGATAAGACCAGTAGCAGCAAAGTCGGTGGATTCAGGTACGATGATTCTAAGTGAAATAAGTCACACAGAAAAAGAAACTTATCATAAGATATCACTTATGAAGATCCTGTAAACATGGCTACACTTGAACTGAGTTAGGAAAGAGAACAGTGTCTCACATTTAGAAAACACTCTTATGCCTGCTTAAGGGGGAAGGAGAGGTGGGGTGATGCATAAAACCAGAGTTTGATATAAGCACAGGTACCGTTCCAAAAACCAACTATGGAATAGACAAGACCTACACCTTCCTCAGAGAAAGGGATTCAAAACCCCATATTTCCCGCAGAGGAATATATCTGACTAGTAAGAATCTTAAAACCTATGTATTTATATGTCTCCGTAAGGGAATCAAGTGTGTCTAGACTGGCATAAACATGGCAGCGAGAATCAGCTCAAACCCACTATAAAAAGGAATTTCAAAAACAAAACAAAAAAACTGGGAAATTCTTTACAATTCCTTCAGGGTCTCTGATGAAGCCTGGAATGACCCTATCTACAAGGACAGCTGGATGTGGCATAACGAGGGACACTTGGGACTGAGACGATTGGTGAGATTGGGTGAGCAAATGCAGACCCTTTAAAGCACAAATGCCTGGCACCCATTCCATGGGTCCCAACTCTCCAGTTTGAAGGGAATATTACTACAGCTATAACATGTACGGGAAACCTAGAGAACGGACACACTGTGAATACGAAAGGTTTCTAAAACTCAACGAATAGTCCCTGTCCTGGTGCTCTGGTTTGACTTTCCATCTGCTTTACTATCAACCTCCCATCTTGGAGAGACAGCCCCTTTAACCTCCTGGTTCGCACAGGTTGCCAATTTGGCAGAGGATGAAAGGGAAGAGGGAGAACCAATGAGAGAGTAGCTGTTAGGCATTTGGGCGGGCACATATCACTGTAATTTCCCGGCAGGAAAAAGAATTAAGCAAAGTCTCAGCCACCCACCGGGAACCAGTATAGGTCCCGAACCAAAATTTTGGACTTGCGGTCCGCTCACCAAAAACGAGTTGAAAAATGGAGCTCAGGGGCACAGCAATTCACAAACTGGCCGAGTAATAAAGGACAACTATCGTACAAAAATCTGTTGAGGGAAGGCAATGAGGCGGACTTGAAATTGAGGCAGAATAGCAGGAAACAGATTTCAAGAGGTACGTTGGAATCGCCTTTAAAGCACAGGAAGAGGGGCACAACTTCGACAATGATGCACTTGGCCAAATAGGGCGTATGCGTTTTCTCCTGACTATATTCAGGAGAAAACGCATACGCCCTTTTTGGAGAAGCAAGCAAGCGGGCAATGCAAATCTGCACTACAAAGAAGTATCACTTCCCACTGGTCAAAAGGGACATCCACAAATTGTGTAAAAACCAGAAAGGCAAGACAGGCTCTGGAGAACAAGGAGCCTTGTTATGCTGATGGGCGCGATGTAAATTGCCAACTGCCTCTCTGGAGGAGTGCATTGTGTTCCCTAAAACAAGTAAACAACAGAGCTACAGAGCCAAGGGCACTTCCAGTCTAGGGAATATACCTAGGGAAAACTGAAAATCAATAAGACAGAGCCACCCCAAAATTTAGGGCTGCACTGCTTACAAGGACCTCAACTTGGGTACACCTTAAATATCCCAGGAAATATAAAAATGGTTCAGAAAATTGTGGTACTTACGTACGATGGAATATCCCTCAGCCATGAAATCAATGTCATAAGACCAGTAGCAGCAAAATGGGTGGATTCCGGTACGATGATCCGAAGTGAAATAAGTCACACAGAAAAAGAAACTTATCATAAGATATCACTTATGAAGATCCTGTAAACATGGCTACACTTGAACAAAGTTAGGAAAGAGAACAGTGTCTCACATTTAGAAAACACTCTTATGCCTGCTTAAGGGGGAAGGAGAGGTGGGGTGCTGCATAAAACCAGAGTTTAATATAAGCACAGGTACTGTTCCAAAAACCAACTCTGGAATAGAAAAGACCTACACCTTCCTCAGTGAAAGGGACTCAAAACCCCATATTTCCCGCAGAGGAATATATCTGACTAGTAAGAATCTTAAAACCTATGTATTGATATGTCTCCGTAAGGGAAACAAGTGTGTCTAGACTGGCATAAACATGGCAGCGAGAATCAGCTCAAACCCACTCTAAAAAGGAATTTCAAAAACAAAACGAAAAAACTGGGAAATTCTTTACAATTCCTTCAGGGTCTCTGATGAAACCTGGAATGACCCTATCTACAACGACAGCTGGATGTGGCATAAGGCTGGACACTTGGGACTGAGAGGATTGGTGAGATTGGGTGAGCAAATGCAGACCCTTTAAAGCACAAATGCCTGGCACCCATTCCATGGGTCCCAACTCTCCAGGTTGAAGGAGATATTACTACAGCTATAACATGTACGGGAAACCTAGAGAACGGACACACTGTGAATACGAAAGGTTTCTAAAACTCAACGAATAGTCCCCCTCCTGGTGCTCCGGTTTGACTTTTCATCTGCTTTACTATCAACCTCCCATCTTGGAGAGACAGCCCCATTAACCTCCTGGTTCGCACAGGTTGCCAATTTGGCAGAGGATGAAAGGGAAGAGGGAGAACCAATGTGAGAGTAGCTGTTAGGCATTTGGACGGGCACATATCACTTTAATTTCCGGCAGGAAGAAGAATTAACCAAAGTCTCAGCCCCCCACCGGGAACCAGCATAGCTCCTGAACCGAAATTTTGAACTTGCGGTCAACTCACCAAAAACGAGTTGAATAATGGTGCTCAGGGGCACAGCAATTCACAAACTGGCCGAGTAATAAAGGACAACTATCGTCCAAAAATCTGTTGAGGGAAGGCAACGAAGCAGACTTGAAAGCGAGGCAGAATAGCAGGAAACAGATTTCAAGAGGTACGTTGGAATCGCCTTTAAAGCACAGGAAGAGGGGCACAACTTCGACAATGATGCACTTGGCCACAAAGGGCGTATGCGTTTTCTCCTGAATATATTCAGGAGAAAACGCATACGCCCTTTTTGGCCAAGCAAGCAAGCGGGCAATGCAAATCTGCACTACAAAGAAGTATCACTTCCCACCGGTCAAAAGGGTCATCCACAAAATGTGTAAAAACCAGAAAGACAAGACAGGACCTGGAGAACAGGGAGCCTTGTTATGCTGATGGGCGGGATGTAAATTTCCAACTGCCTCTCTGGAGGAGTGCATTGTGTTCCCTAAAACAAGTAAAGAACAGAGCTACAGAGCCAAGGGCACTTCCAGTCTAGGGAATATTCCTTGGGAAAACTGAAAATCAATAAGACAGAGCGACCACAAAATTTAGGGCTGCACTGCTTACAAGGACCTTAACTTGGGTACACCTTAAATATCCCACGAAATATAAAAATGGTTCAAAAAATTGTCGTACTTACCTACGATGGAATATCCCTCAGCCATGAAATCAATGTCATAAGACCAGTAGCAGTAAAATGGGTGGATTCAGGTATGATGATTCTAAGTGAAATAAGTCACACAGAAAAAGAAACTTATCATAAGATATCACTTATGAAGATCCTGTAAACATGGCTACACTTGAACTGAGTTAGGAAAGAGAACAGTGTCTCACATTTAGAAAACACTCTTATGCCTGCTTAAGGGGGAAGGAGAGGTGGGGTAATGCATAAAACCAGAGTTTGATATAAGCACAGGTACCGTTCCAAAAACCAACTATGGAATAGACAAGACCTACACCTTCCTCAGTGAAAGGGACTCAAAACCCCATATTTCCCGCAGAGGAATATATCTGACTAGTAAGAATCTTAAAACCTATGTATTGATATGTCTCCGTAAGGGAATCAAGTGTGTCTAGACTGGCATAAACATGGCAGCGAGAATCAGCTCAAACCCACTATAAAAAGGAGTTTCAAAAACAAAACAAAAAACTGGGAAATTCTTTACAATTCCTTCAGGGTCTCTGATGAAACCTGGAATGACCCTATCTACAATGACAGCTGGTTGTGGCATAACGAGGGACACTTGGGACTGAGACGATTGGTGAGATTGGGTGAGCAAATGCAGACCCTTTAAAGCACAAATGCCTGGAACACATTCCATGGGTCCCAACTCTCCCGGTTGAAGGGAATATTACTACAGCTATAACATGTACGGGAAACCTAGAGAACGGACACACTGTGAAATCGAAAGGTTTCTAAAACTCAACGAATAGTCCCTGTCCTGGTGCTCTGGTTTGACTTTCCATCTGCTTTACTGTCAACCTCCCAACTTGGAGAGACAGCCCCTTTAACATCCTGGTTCGCACAGGTTGCCAATTTGGCAGAGGATGAAAGGGAAGAGGGAGAACCAATGAGAGAGTAGCTGTTAGGCATTTGGACGGGCACATATCACTGTAATTTCCCGGCAGGAAGAAGAATTAAGCAAAGTCTCAGCCACCCACCGGGAAACAGTATAGGTCCCAAACCAAAATTTTGGACTTGCGGTCAGCTCACCAAAAACGAGTTGAAAAATGGAGCTCAGGGGCACAGAAATTCACAAACTGGCCGAGTAATAAAGGACAACTATCGTACAAAAATCTCTTGAGGGAAGGCAACGAGGCGGACTTGAAAACGAGGCAGAATAGCAGGAAACAGATTTCAAGAGGTACGTTGGAATCGCTTTTAAAGCACAGGAAAAGGGGCACAACTTCGACAATGATGCACTTGGCCAAAAATGGCGTATGCGTTTTCTCCTGAATATATTCAGGAGAAAACGCATACGCCGTTTTTGGAGAAGCAAGCAAGCGGGCAATGCAAATCTGCACTACAAAGAAGTATCACTTCCCACTGGTCAAAAGGGACATCCACAAATTGTGTAAAAACCAGAAAGGCAAGACAGGCCCTGGAGAACAAGGAGCCTTGTTATGCTGATGGGCGGGATGTAAATTGCCAACTGCCTCTCTGGAGGAGTGCATTGTGTTCCCTAAAACAAGTAAAGAACAGATCTACAGAGCAAAGGGCACTTCCAGTCTAGGGAATATACCTTGGGAAAACTGAAAATCAATAAGACAGAGCCACCCCAAAATTTAGGGCTGCACTGCTTACAAGGACCTCAACTTGGGTACACCTTAAATATCCCAGGAAATATAAAAATGGTTCAAAAAATTGTGGTACTTACGTACGATGGAATATCCCTCAGCCATGATTTCAATGTCATAAGACCAGTAGCAGCAAAATGGGTGGATTCAGGTACGATGATTCTAAGTGAAATAAGTCACACAGAAAAAGAAACTTATCATAAGATATCACTTATGAAGATCCTGTAAACATGGCTACACTTGAACTGAGTTAGGAAAGCGAACAGTGTCTCACATTTAGAAAACACTCTTATGCCTGCTTAAGGGGGAAGGAGTGGTGGGGTGATGCATAAAACCAGAGTTTGATATAAGCACAGGTACCGTTCCAAAAACCAACAATGGAATAGACAAGACCTACACCTTCCTCAGTGAAAGGGACTCAAAACCCCATATTTCCCGCAG
This sequence comes from Hyperoodon ampullatus, assembly GCF_949752795.1. Taxonomy (NCBI): domain Eukaryota; kingdom Metazoa; phylum Chordata; class Mammalia; order Artiodactyla; family Ziphiidae; genus Hyperoodon; species Hyperoodon ampullatus. Next base: position 917,070 of record NW_027640495.1, on the reverse strand, counting down.
AGGAATATATCTGACTAGTAAGAATCTTAAAACCTATGTATTGATATGTCTCCGTAAGGGAAACAAGTGTGTCTAGACTGGCATAAACATGGCAGCGAGAATCAGCTCAAACCCACTATAAAAAGGAATTTCAAAAACAAATCAAAAAAACTGGGAAATTCTTTACAATTCCTTCAGGGTCTCTGATGAAACCTGGAATGACCCTATCTACAAGGACAGCTGGATGTGGCATAAGGCTGGACACTTGTGACTGAGAGAATTGGTGAGATTGGGTGAGCAAATGCAGACCCGTTAAAGCAATAATACATGGCACCCATTCCATGGGTCCCAACTCTCCAGGTTGATGGGAATATTACTACAGTTATAACATGTACGGGAAACCTAGAGAACGGACACACTGTGAATACGAAACGTTTCTAAAACTCAATGAATAGTCCCTCTCCTGGTGCTCCGGTTTGACTTTCCATCTGCTTTACTATCAACCTCCCAACTTGGAGAGACAGCCCTTTTAACCTCCTGGTTCGCACAGGTTGCCAATTTGGCAGAGGATGAAAGGGAAGAGGGAGAACCAATGAGAGAGTAGCTGTTAGGCATTTGGACGGGCACATATCACGGTAATTTCCCGGCAGGAAGAAGAATTAAGCAAAGTCTCAGCCACCCACCGGGAACCAGTATAGGTCCTGAACCAAAGTTTTAGACTTGCGGTCAGCTCACCAAAAAGGAGTTGAAAAATGGAGCTCAGGGGCACAGCAATTCACAAACTGGCCGAGTAATAAAGGACAACTATCGTCCAAAAATCTGTTGAGGGAAGGCAACGAGGCGGACTTGAAAGCGAGGCAGAATAGCAGGAAACAGATTTCAAGAGGTACGTTGGAATCGCCTTTAAAGCACAGGAAGAGGGGCACAACTTCGACAATGATGCACTTGGCCAAAAAGGGCGTATGCGTTTTCTCCTGAATATATTCAGGAGAAAACGCATACGCCCTTTTTGGCCAAGCAAGCAAGCGGGCAATGCAAATCTGCACTACAAAGAAGTATCACTTCCCACCGGTCAAAAGGGACATCCACAAAATGTGTAAAAACCAGAAAGGCAAGACAGGCCCTGGAGAACAGGGAGCCTTGTTATGCTGACGGGCGGGATGTAAATTGCCAACTGCCTCTCTGGAGGAGTGCATTGTGTTCCCTAAAACAAGTAAACAACGGAGCTACAGAGCCAAGGGCACTTCCAGTCTAGGGAATATACCTTGGGAAAACTGAAAATCAATAGGACAGAGCCACCCCAAAATTTAGGGCTGCACTGCTTACAAGGACCTCAACTTGGGTACACCTTAAATATCCCAGGAAATATAAAAATGGTTCAGAAAATTGTGGTACTTACGTACGATGGAATATCCCTCAGCCATGAAATCAATGTCATAAGACCAGTAGCAGCAAAATGGGTGGATTCAGGTACGATGATCCTAAGTGAAATAAGTCACACAGAAAAAGAAACTTATCATAAGATATCACTTATGAAGATCCTGTAAACATGGCTACACTTGAACTGAGTTAGGAAAGAGAACAGTGTCTCACATTTAGAGAACACTCTTATGCCTGCTTAAGGGGGCAGGAGAGTTGAGGTGCTGCATTAAACCAGAGTTTAATATAAGCACAGGTACTGTTCCAAAAACCAACTATGGAATAGACAAGACCTACACCTTCCTCAGTGAAAGGGACTCAAAACCCCATATTTCCCGCAGAGGAATATATCTGACTAGTAAGAATCTTAAAACCTATGTATTGATATGTCTCCGTAAGGGAATCAAGTGTGTCTAGACTGGCATAAACATGGCAGCGAGAATCAGCTCAAACCCACTATAAAAAGGAGTTTCAAAAACAAAACAAAAAACTGGGAAATTCTTTACAATTCCTTCAGGGTCTCTGATGAAACCTGGAATGACCCTATCGACAATGACAACTGGAAGTGGCATAACGAGGGACACTTGGGACTGAGACGATTAGTGAGATTGGGTGAGCAAATGCAGAGCCTTTAAAGCACAAATGCCTGGCACCCATTCCATGGGTCCCAACTCTCCAGGTTGAAGGGTATATTACTACCGCTATAACATGTACGGGAAACCTAGAGAACAGACACACTGTGAATACGAAAGGTTTCTAAAACTCAACGAATAGTCCCTGTCCTGGTGCTCTGGTTTGACTTTCCATTTGCTTTACTATCAACCTCCCAACTTGGAGAGACAGCCCCTTTAACCTCCTGGTTCGCACAGGTTGCCAATTTGGCATAGGATGAAAGGGAAGAGGGAGAACCAATGAGAGAGTAGCTGTTAGGCATTTGGACGGGCACATATCACTGGAATTTCCCGTCAGGAAGAAGAATTAAGCAAAGTCTCAGCCACCCACCGGGAAAGAGTATAGGTCCCGAACCAAAATTTTGGACTTGCGGTCCGCTCACCAAAAACGAGTTGAAAAATGGAACTCAGGGGCACAGCAATTCACAAAGTGGCCTAGTAATAAAGGACAACTATCGTCCAAAAATCTGTTGAGGGAAGGCAACGAGGCGGACATGAAAACGAGGCAGAATAGCAGGAAACAGATTTCAAGAGGTACGTTGGAATCGCCTTTAAAGCACAGGAAGAGGGGCACAACTTCGACAATGATGCACTTGGCCAAAAAGGGCGTATGCGTTTTCTCCTGAATATATTCAGGAGAAAACGAATACGCCCTTTTTGGCCAAGCAAGCAAGCGGGCAATGCAAATCTGCACTACAAAGAAGTATCACTTCCCACCGGTCAAAAGGGTCATCCACAAAATGTGTAAAAACCAGAAAGGCAAGACAGGCCCTGGAGAACAGGGAGCCTTGTTATGCTGATGGGCGGGATGTAAATTGCCAACTGCCTCTCTGGAGGAGTGCATTGTGTTCCCTAAAACAAGTAAACAACAGAGCTACAGAGCCAAGGGCACTTCCAGTCTAGGGAATATACCTTGGGAAAACTGAAAATCAATAAGACAGAGCCATCCCAAAATTTAGGGCTGCACTGCTTACAAGGACCTCAACTTGGGTACACCTTAAATATCCCAGGAAATATAAAAATGGTTCAAAAAATTGTGGTACTTACGTACGATGGAATATCCCTCAGCCATGAAATCAATGTCATAAGACCAGTAGCAGCAAAATGGGTGGATTCAAGTACGATGATTCTAAGTGAAATAAGTTACAGAGAAAAAGAAACTTATCATAAGATAAAACTTATGAAGATCCTGTAAACATGGCTACAATTGAACTGAGTTAGGAAAGAGAACAGTGTCTCGCATTTAGAAAACACTCTTATGCCTGCTTAAGGGGGAAGGAGAGGTGGGGTGATGCATAAAACCAGAGTTTGATATAAGCACAGGTACCGTTCCAAAAACCAACTATGGAATAGACATGACCTACACCTTCCTCAGTGAAAGGGACTCAAAACACCATATTTCCCGCAGAGGAATATATCTCACTAGTAAGAATCTTAAAACCTGTGTATTGATATGTCTCCGTAAGGGAATCAAGTGTGTCTAGACTGGCATAAACATGGCAGCGAGAATCAGCTCAAACCCACTATAAAAAGGAATTTCAAAAACAAAACAATAAAACTGGGAAATTGTTTACAATTCCTTCAGGGTCTCTGATGAAACCTGGAATGACCCTATCTACAACGACAGCTAGATGTGGCATAAGGCTGGACACTTGGGACTGAGAGGATTGGTGAGATTGGGTGAGCATATGCAGACCCTTTAAAGCAATAATGCATGGCACCAATTACATGGGTCCCAACTCTCCAGGTTGAAGGGAATATTACTACAGTTATAACATGTACGGGAAACCTAGAGAACGGACACACTGTGAATACGAAAGGTTTCTAAAACTCAACGAATAGTCCCTCTCCTGGTGCTCCAGTTTGACTTTCCATCTGCTTTACTATCAACTTCCCAACTTGGAGAGACAGCCCCTTTAACTTCCTGGTTCGCACAGGTTGCCAATTGGGCAAAGGATGAAAGGGAAGTGGGAGAACCAATGAGAGAGTAGCTGTTAGGCATTCGGACGGGAACATATCACTGTAATTTCCCGGCAGGAAGAAGAATTAACCAAAGTCTCAGCCAGCCACCGGGAACCAGTATATATCCCGAACCAAAATTTTGGACTTGCGGTCCGCTCACCAAAAACGAGTTGAAAAATGGAGCTCAGGGGCACAGCAATTCACAAACTGGCCGAGTAATAAAGGACAACTACCGTCCAAAAATCTGTTGAGGGAAGGCAACGAGGCGGACTTGAAAGCGAGGCAGAATAGCAGGAAACAGATTTCAAGAGGTACGTTGGAATCGCCTTTAAAGCACAGGAAGAGGGGCACAACTTCGACAATGATGCACTTGGCCAAAAAGGGCATATGCGTTTTCTCCTGAATGTATTCAGGAGAAAACGCATATGCCCTTTTTGGCCAAGCAAGAAAGCGGGCAATGCAAATCTGCACTACAAAGAAGTATCACTTCCCACTGGTCAACAGGGACATCCACAAAATGTGTAAAAACCAGAAAGGCAAGGCAGGCCCTGGAGAACAAGGAGCCTTGTTATGCTGATGGGCGGGATGTAACTTGCCGACTGCCTCTCTGGAGCAGTGCATTGTGTTCCCTAAAACAAGTAAAGAACAGAGCTACAGAGCCAAGGGTACTTCCAGTCTAGGGATTATACCTTGGGAAAACTGTAAATCAATAAGACAGAGCCACCCAAAAATTTAGGGCTGCACTGCTTACTAGGACCTCAACTTGGATACACCTTAAATATCCCAGGAAATATAAAAATGGTTCAAAAAATTGTGGTACTTACGTACGATGGAATATCCCTCAGCCATGAAGTCAATGTCATAAGACCAGTAGGAGCAAAATGGGTGGATTCAGGTACGATGATTTTAAGTGAAATAAGTCACACAGAAAAAGAAACTTATCATAAGATATCACTTATGAAGATCCTGTAAACATGGCTACACTTGAACTGAGTTAGGAAAGAGAACAGTGTCTCACATTTAGAAAACACTCTTATGCCAGCTTAAGGGGGAAGGAGAGGTGGGGTGATGCATAAAACCAGAGCTTGATATAAGCACAGGTACCGTTCCAAAAACCAACTATGGAATAGACAAGACCTAAACCTTCCTCAGTGAAAGGGACTCAAAACCCCATATTTCCCGCAGAGGAATATATCTGACTAGAAAGAATCTTAAAACCTATGTATTGATATGTCTCCGTAAGGGAATCAAGTGTGTCTAGACTGGCATAAACATGGCAGCGAGAATCAGCTTAAACCCACTATAAAAAGGAATTTCAAAAACAAAACAAAAAAACTTGGAAATTCTTTACAATTCCTTCAGGGTCTCTGATGAAACCTGGAATGACCCTATCTACAACGACAGCTGGATGTGGCATAAGGCTGGACACTTGGGACTGAGAGAATTGGTGAGATTGGGTGAGCAAATGCAGACACTTTAAAGCAATAATGCATGGCACCCATTCCATGGGTCCCAACTCTCAAGGTTGAAGGGAATATTACTACAGTAATAACATGTACGGGAAACCTAGAGAACGGACACACTGTGAATACGAAAGGTTTCTAAAACTCAACGAATAGTCCCTCTCCTGGTGCTCTGGTTTGACTTTCCATCTGCTTTACTATCAACCTCCCAACTTGGAGAGACAGCCCCTTTAACCTCCTGGTTCGCACAGGTTACCAATTTGGCAGAGGATGAAAGGGAAGACGGAGAACCAATGAGAGAGTAGCTGTTAGGCATTTGGACGGGCACATATCACTGTAATTTCCCGGCAGGAAGAAGAATTAACCAAAGTCTCAGCCACCCACCGGGAACCAGTATAGGTCCTGAACCAAAGTTTTGGACTTGCTGTCAGCTCACCAAAAAAGAGTTGAAAAATGGAGCTCAGGGGCACAGCATTTCACAAACTGGCCGAGTAATAAAGGACAACTATCGTCCAAAAATCTGTTGAGGGAAGGCAACGAGGCGGACTTGAATGCGAGGCAGAATAGCAGGAAACAGATTTCAAGAGGTACGTTGGAATCACCTTTAAAGCACAGGAAGAGGGGCACAACTTCGACAATGATGCACTTGGCCAAAAAGGGCGTATGCGTTTTCTCCTGAATATATTCAGGAGAAAACGCATACGCCCTTTTTGGCCAAGCAAGCAAGCGGGCAATGCAAATCTGTACTACAAAGAAGTATCACTTCCCACCGGTCAAAAGGGACATCCACAAAATGTGTAAAAACCAGAAAGGCAAGACAGGCCCTGGAGAACAGGGAGTCTTGTTATGCTGATGGGCGGGATGTAATTGGCAACTGGCTCTCTGGAGGAGTGCATTGTGTTCCCTAAAACAAGTAAACAACAGAGCTACAGAGCCAAGGGCACTTCCAGTCTAGGGAATATACCTTGGGAAAACTGAAAATCAATAAGACAGAGCCACCCCAAAATTTAGGGCTGCACTGCTTACAAGGACCTCAACTTGGGTACACCTTAAATATCCCAGGAAATATAAAAATGGTTCAGAAAATTGTGGTACTTACGTACGATGGAATATCCCTCAGCCATGAAATCAATGTCATAAGACCAGTAGCAGCAAAATGGGTGGATTCAGGTACGATGATCCTAAGTGAAATAAGTCACACAGAAAAATAAACTTATCATAAGATATCACTTATGAAGATCCTGTAAACATGGCTACACTTGAACTGAGTTAGGAAAGAGAACAGTGTCTCACATTTAGAAAACACTCTTATGCCTGCTTAAGGGGGAAGGAGAGGTGGGGTGCTGAATAAAACCAGAGTTTAATATAAGCACAGGTACTGTTCCTAAAACCAACTATGGAATAGACAAGACCTACACCTTCCTCAGTGAAACGGACTCAAAACCCCATATTTCCCGCAGAGGAATATATGTGACTAGTAAGAATCTTAAAACCTATGTATTGATATGTCTCCGTAAGGGAATCAAGTGTGTCTAGACTGGCATAAACATGGCAGCGAGAATCAGCTCAAACCCACTATAAAAAGGAATTTCAAAAACAAAACAAAAAACTGGGAAATTCTTTACAATTCCTTCAGGGTCTCTGATGAAACCTGGAATGACCCTATCTACGACAGCTGGATGTGGCATAAGGCTGGACACTTGGGACTGAGAGAATTGGTGAGATTGGGTGAGCAAATGCAGACCCTTTAAAGAACAAATGCCTGGCACCCATTCCATGGGTCCCAACTCCCCAGGTTCAAGGGAATATTACTACAGCTATAACATGTACGGGAAACCTAGAGAATGGAAACACTGTGAATACGAAAGGTTTCTAAAACTCAACGAATAGTCCCTCTCCTGGTGCTCGCGTTTGACTTTCCATCTGCTTTACTATCAACCTCCCATCTTGGAGATAGAGCCCCTTATCCTCCTGGTTCGCACAGGTTGCCAATTTGGCAGAGTATGAAAGAGAAGAGGGAGAACCAATGAGAGAGTAGCTGTTAGGCATTTGGACGGGCACATATCACTGTAATTTCCCAGCAGGAAGAAGAATTAAGCGAAGTCTCAGGCCCCCACCGGGAACCAGCATAGGTCCTGAACCAAAATTTTGGACTTGCGGTCAGCTCACCAAAAAACGAGTTGAAAAATGGAGCTCAGGGGCACAGCAATTCACAAACTGGCTGAATAATAAAGGACAACTATCATCCAAAAATCTGTTGAGGGAAGGCAACGAGGCGGAGTTGAAAGCGAGGCAGAATAGCAGGAAACAGATTTCAAGAGGTACGTTGGAATCGCCTTTAAAGCACAGGAAGAGGGGCACAACTTTGACAATGATGCACTTGGCCAAAAAGGGCGTATGCGTTTTCTCCTGAATATATTCAGGAGAAAACGCATACGCCCTTTTTGGCCAAGCAAGCAAGCGGGCAATGCAAATCTGCACTACAAAGACGTATCAATTCCCACCGGTCAAAAGGGACATCCACAAAATGTGTAAAAACCAGAAAGGCAAGACAGGCTCTGGAGAACAGGGAGCCTTGTTATGCTGATGGGCGGGATGTAAATTGGCAGCTGCCTCTCTGGAGGAGTGCATTGTGTTCCCTAAAACAAGTAAACAACAGAGCTACAGAGCCAAGGGCACTTCAAGTCTAGGGAATATTCCTTGGGAAAACTGAAAATCAATAAGAGAGAGCCACCCCAAAATTTAGGGCTGCACTGCTTACAAGGACCTCAACTTGGGTACACCTTAAATATCCCAGGAAATATAAAAATGCTTCCAAAAATTGTGGTACTTACGTACGATGGAATATCCCTCAGCCGTGAAATCAATGTCATAAGACCAGTAGCAGCAAAATGGGTGGATTCAGGTACGATGATTCTAAGTGAAATAAGTCACACAGAAAAAGAAACTTATCATAAGATATCACTTATGAAGATCCTGTAAACATGGCTACACTTGAACTCAGTTAGGAAAGAGAACAATGTCTCACATTTAGAAAACACTCTTATGCCTGCTTCAGGGGGAAGGAGAGGTGGGGTGATGCATAAAACCAGAGTTTGATATAAGCACAGGTACCGTTCCAAAAACCAACTATGGAATAGACAAGACCTACACCTTCCTCAGTGAAAGGGACTCAAAACCCCATATTTCCCGCAGAGGAATATATCTGACTAGTAAGAATCTTAAAACCTATGTATTGATATGTCTCCGAAAGGGAAACAAGTGTGTCTAGACTGGCATAAACATGGCAGTGAGAATCAGCTCAAACCCACTATAAAAAGGAATTTCAAAAACAAAACAAAAAAACTGGGAAATTCTTTACAATTCCTTCAGGGTCTCTGATGAAACCTGGAATGACCCTATCTACAACGACAGCTGGATGTGGCATAAGGCTGGACACTTGGGACTGAGAGGATTGGTGAGATTGGGTGAGCAAATGCAGACCCTTTAAAGCAATAATGCATGGCACCCATTCCATGGGTCCCATCTCTCCAGGTTGAAGGGAATATTACTACAGTTATAACATGTACGGGAAACCTAGAGAACGTACACACTGTGAATACGAAAGGTTTCTAAAACTCAACGAATAGTCCCTCTCCTGGTGCTCCGGTTTGACTTTCCATCTGCTTTACTACCAACCTCCCAACTTGGAGAGACAGCCCCTTTAACCTCCTGGTTCGCACAGGTTGCCAATTTGGCAGAGGATGAAAGTGAAGAGGGAGAACCAATGAGAGAGTAGCTGTTAGGCATTTGGACGGGCACATATCACTGTAATTTCCCGGCAGGAAGAAGAATTAACCAAAGTCTCAGCCACCCACTGGGAACCAGTATAGGTCCTGAACCAAAATTTTGGATTTGCGGTCAGCTCACCAAAAACTAGTTGAAAAATGGAGCTCAGGGGCACAGCAATTCACAAACTGGCCGAGTAATAAAGGACAACTATCGTCCAAAAATCTGTTGAGGGAAGGCAACGAGGCGGACTTGAAAGCGAGGCAGAATAGCAGGAAACAGATTTCAAGAGGTACGTTGGAATCACCTTTAAAGGACAGGAAGAGGGGCACAACTTCGACAATGATGCACTTGGCCAAAAAGGGCGTATGCGTTTTCTCCTAAATATATTCAGGAGAAATCGAATACGCCCTTTTTGGCCAAGCAAGAAAGCGGGCAATGCAAATCTGCACTACAAAGAAGTATCCCTTCCCACCAGTCAAAAGGGACACCCGCAAATTGTGTAAAAACCAGAAAGGCAAGACAGGCCCTGGAGAACAGGGAGCCTTGTTATGCTGATGGGCGGGATGTAAATTTCCAACTGCCTCTCTGGAGGAGTGCATTGTGTTCCCTAAAACAAGTAAACAACAGAGCAACAGAGCCAAGGGCACTTCCAGTCTAGGGAATATTCCTTGGGAAAACTGTAAATCAATAAGACAGAGCCACCCCTAAATTTAGGGCTGCACTGCTTACAAGGACCTCAACTTGGGTACACCTTAAATATCCCAAGAAATATAAAAATGCTTCAAAAAATTGTGGTACTTACGTACGATGGAATATCCCTCAGCCATGAAATCAATGTCATAACACCAGTAGCAGCAAAATGGGTGGATTCAGGTACGATGATTCTAAGTGAAATAAGTCACACAGAAAAAGAAACTTATCATAAGATATCACTTATGAAGATCCTGTAAACATGGCTACACTTGAACTGAGTTAGGAAAGAGAACAGTGTCTCACATTTAGAAAACACTCTTATGCCTGCTAACGGGGGAAGGAGAGGTGGGGTGATGCATAAAACCAGAGTTTGATATAAGCACAGGTACCGTTCTAAAAACCAACTATGGAATAGACAAGACCTACACCTTCCTCAGTGAAAGGGACTCAAAACCCCATATTTCCCACAGAGGAATATATCTGACTAGTAAGAATCTTAAAACCTATGTATTGATATGTCTCCGTAAGGGAATCAAGTGTGTCTAGACTGGCATAAACATGGCAGCGAGAATCAGCTCAAACCCACTATAAAAAGGAATTTCAAAAACAAAACAAAAAAACTGGGAAATTCTTTACAATTCATTCAGGGTCCCTGATGAAACCTGGAATGACCCTATATACAACGACAGCTGGATGTGGCATAAGGAAGGACACTTGGGACTGAGAGGTTTGGTGAGATTGGGTGAGCAAATGCAGACCCTTTAAATCACAAATGCCTGGCACCCATTCCATGGGCCCCAACTCTCCAGGTTGAAGGGAATATTACTACAGCTATAACATGTACGGGAAACCTAGAGAACCGACACACTGTGAATACGAAAGGTTACTAAAACTCAACGAATAGTCCCTCTCCTGGTGCTCTGGTTTGACTTTTCATCTGCTTTACTATCAACCTCTCAACTTGGAGAGACAGCCCCTTTAACCTCCTAGTTCACACAGGTTGCCAATTTGGCAGAGGATGAAAGGGAAGAGGGAGAACCAATGAGAGAGTAGCTGTTAGGCATTTGGACGGGCACATATCACTGTAATTTCCAGGCAGGAAGAAGAATTAACCAAAGTCTCAGCCACCCACCGGGAACCAGTATAGGTCCTGAACCAAAATTTTGGACTTGCGGTCAGCTCACCAAAAACGAGTTGAAAAATGGAGCTCAGGGGCACAGCAATTCACAAACTGGCCGAGTAATAAAGGACAACTATCGTCCAAAAATCTGTTGAGGGAAGGCAACGAGGTGGACTTGAAAGCGAGGCAGAATAGCAGGAAACAGATTTCAAGAGGTACCTTGGAATCGCCTTTAAAGCACAGGAAGAGGGGCACAACTTCGAAAATGATGCACTTGGCCAAAAAGGGTGTATGCGTTTTCTCCTGAATATATTCAGGAGAAAACACATACGCCCTTTTTGGCCAAGCAAGCAAGCGGGCAATGCAAATCTGCACTACAAAGAAGTATCACTTCCCACCGGTCAAAAGGGACATCCACAAAATGTGTAAAAACCAGAAAGGCAAGACAGGCCCTGGAGAACAGGGAGCCTTGTTATGCTGATGGGCGGGATGTAAATTGCCAACTGGCTCTCTGGAGGAGTGCATTGTGTTCCCTAAAACAAGTAAAGAACAGAGCTACAGAGCCAAGGGCACTTCCAGTCTAGGGAATATACCTTGGGAAAACTGACAATCAATAAGACAGAGCCACCCCAAAATTTAGGGCTGCACTGCTTACAAGGACCTCAACTTGGATAAACATTAAGTATCCCAGGAAATATAAAAATGGTTCAAAAAATTGTGGTACTTACGTACGATGGAATATCCCTCAACGATGAAATCAATATCATAAGACCAGTAGCAGCAAAATGGGTGGATTCAGGTACGATGATTCTAAGTGAAATAAGTCACACAGAAAAAGAAACTTATCCTAAGATATCACTTATGAAGATCCTATAAACATGGCTACACTTGAACTGAGTTAGGAAAGGGAACAGTGTCTCACATTTAGAAAACACTCTTATGCCTGCTTAAGGGGGAAGGAGAGGTGGGGTGATGCATAAAACCAGAGTTTGATATAAGCACAGGTACCGTTCCAAAAACAAACTATTGAATAGACAAGACCTACACCTTCCTCAGTGAAAGGGACTCAAAACCCCATATTTCCCACCGAGGAATATATATGACTATTAAGAATATTAAAACCTATGTATTGATATGTCTCCGAAAGGGAAACAAGTGTGTCTAGACTGGCATAAACATGGCAGCGAGAATCAGCTCAAACCCACTATAAAAAGGAATTTCAAAAACAAAACAAAAAAACTGGGAAATTCTTTACAATTCCTTCAGGGTCTCTGATGAAACCTGGAATGACCCTATCTACAACGACAGCTGGATGTGGCATAAGGCTGGACAATTGGGACTGAGTGAATTGGTGAGATTGGGTGAGCAAATGCAGACCCTTTAAAGCAATAATGCATGGCACCCATTCCATGGGTCCCAACTCTCCAGGTTGAAGGGAATATTACTACAGCTATAACACGTACGGGAAACCTAGAGAACGGAAACACTGTGAATACGAAAAGTTTCTAAAACTCAACGAATAGTCCCTCTCCTGGTGCTCCGATTTGACTTTGCATCTGCTTTACTATCAAACTCCCAACTTGGAGAGACAGCCCCTTTAACCTCCTGGTTCGCACAGGTTGCCAATTTGGCATAGGATGAAAGGGAAGAGGGAGAACCAATGAGAGATTAGCTGTTAGGCATTTGGACGGGCACCTTACACTGTAATTTCCCGGCAGAAAGAAGAATTAACCAAAGTCTCAGCCACCCACCGGGAACCAGTATAGGTCCTGAACCAAAATTTTGGACTTGCGGTCAGCTCACCAAAAACGAGTTGAAAAATGGAGCTCAGGGGCACAGCAATTCACAAACTGGCCGAGTAATAAAGGACAACTATCGTCCAAAAATCTGTTGAGGGAAGGCAACGAGGTGGACTTGAAAGCGAGGCAGAATAGCAGGAAACAGATTTCAAGAGGTACCTTGGAATCGCCTTTAAAGCACAGGAAGAGGGGCACAACTTCGAAAATGATGCACTTGGCCAAAAAGGGTGTATGCGTTTTCTCCTGAATATATTCAGGAGAAAACACATACGCCCTTTTTGGCCAAGCAAGCAAGCGGGCAATGCAAATCTGCACTACAAAGAAGTATCACTTCCCACCGGTCAAAAGGGACATCCACAAAATGTGTAAAAACCAGAAAGGCAAGACAGGCCCTGGAGAACAGGGAGCCTTGTTATGCTGATGGGCGGGATGTAAATTGCCAACTGGCTCTCTGGAGGAGTGCATTGTGTTCCCTAAAACAAGTAAAGAACAGAGCTACAGAGCCAAGGGCACTTCCAGTCTAGGGAATATACCTTGGGAAAACTGAAAATCAATAAGACAGAGCCACCCCAAAATTTAGGGCTGCACTGCTTACAAGGACCTCAACTTGGATACACATTAAGTATCCCAGGAAATATAAAAATGGTTCAAAAAATTGTGGTCCTTACGTACGATGGAATATCCCTCAACGATGAAATCAATATCATAAGACCAGTAGCAGCAAAATGGGTGGATTCAGGTACGATGATTCTAAGTGAAATAAGTCACACAGAAAAAGAAACTTATCCTAAGATATCACTTATGAAGATCCTATAAACATGGCTACACTTGAACTGAGTTAGGAAAGGGAACAGTGTCTCACATTTAGAAAACACTCTTATGCCTGCTTAAGGGGGAAGGAGAGGTGGGGTGATGCATAAAACCAGAGTTTGATATAAGCACAGGTACCGTTCCAAAAACAAACTATTGAATAGACAAGACCTACACCTTCCTCAGTGAAAGGGACTCAAAACCCCATATTTCCCACCGAGGAATATATATGACTATTAAGAATATTAAAACCTATGTATTGATATGTCTCCGAAAGGGAAACAAGTGTGTCTAGACTGGCATAAACATGGCAGCGAGAATCAGCTCAAACCCACTATAAAAAGGAATTTCAAAAACAAAACAAAAAAACTGGGAAATTCTTTACAATTCCTTCAGGGTCTCTGATGAAACCTGGAATGACCCTATCTACAACGACAGCTGGATGTGGCATAAGGCTGGACAATTGGGACTGAGTGAATTGGTGAGATTGGGTGAGCAAATGCAGACCCTTTAAAGCAATAATGCATGGCACCCATTCCATGGGTCCCAACTCTCCAGGTTGAAGGGAATATTACTACAGCTATAACACGTAAGGGAAACCTAGAGAACGGACACACTGTGAATACGAAAAGTTTCTAAAACTCAACGAATAGTCCCTCTCCTGGTGCTCCGATTTGACTTTGCATCTGCTTTACTATCAAACTCCCAACTTGGAGAGACAGCCCCTTTAACCTCCTGGTTCGCACAGGTTGCCAATTTGGCATAGGATGAAAGGGAAGAGGGAGAACCAATGAGAGATTAGCTGTTAGGCATTTGGACGGGCACATTACACTGTAATTTCCCGGCAGAAAGAAGAATTAACCAAAGTCTCAGCCACCCACCGGGAACCAGTATAGGTCCTGAACCAAAATTTTGGACTTGCGGTCAGCTCACCAAAAACGAGTTGAAAAATGGAGCTCAGGGGCACAGCAATTCACAAACTGGCCGAGTAATAAAGGACAACTATCGTCCAAAAATCTGCTGAGGGAAGGCAATGAGGCGGACTTGAAAGCGAGGCAGAATAGCAGGAAACAGATTTCAAGAGGAACGTTGGAATCGCCTTTAAAGCACAGGAAGAGGGACACAACTTCGACAATGATGCCCTTGGCCAAAAAGGGCGTATGGGTTTTCTCCTAAATATATTCAGAAGAAAACACATACGCCCTTTTTGGCCAAGCAAGGAAGCGGGCAATGCAAATCTGCACTACAAAGAAGTATCACTTCCCACCAGTCAAAAGGGACATCCACAAAATGTGTAAAAACCAGAAAGGCAAGACAGGCCCTGGAGAACAGGGAGCCTTGTTATGCTGATGGGCGGGATGTAAATTGCCAACTGCCTCTCTGGAGGAGTGCATTGTGTTCCCTAAAACAAGTAAAGAACAGAGCTACAGAGCCAAGGGCACTTCCAGTCTAGGGAATATACCTTGGGAAAACTGAAAATCAATAAGACAGAGCCACCCCAAAATTTAGGGCTCCACTGCTTACAAGGACCTCAACTTGGATACACCTTAAGTATCCCAGGAAATATAAAAATGGTTCAAAAAATTGTGGTACTTACGTACGATGGAATATCCCTCAGCCATGAAATCAATGTCATAAGACCAGTAGCAGCAAAATGGGTGGATTCAGGTACGAAGATTCTAAGTAAAATAAGTCACACAGAAAAAGAAACTAATCAAAAGATATCACTTATGAAGATCCTATAAACATGGCTACACTTGAACTGAGTTAGGAAAGAGAACAGTGTCTCATATTTAGAAAACACTCTTATGCCTGCTTAAGGGGGAAGGAGAGGTGGGGTGATGCATAAAACCAGAGTTTGATATAAGAACAGGTACCGTTCCAAAAACCAACTATGGAATAGACAAGACCTACACCTTCCTCAGTGAAAGGGACTCAAAACACCATATTTCCCGCAGAGGAATATATCTGACTAGTAAGAATCTTAAAACCTATGTACTGATATGTCTCCATAAGGGAATCTCGTGTGTGTAGACTGGCGTAAACATGGCAGCGAGAATCAGCTCAAACACACTATAAAAAGGAATTTCAAAAACAAAACAAAAAACCTGGGAAATTTTTTACAATTCCTTCAGGGTCTCTGATGAAACCTGGAATGACCGTATCTACAACGACAGCTGGATGTGGTATAAGGAGGGACACTTGGGACTGAGACGATTGGTGAGATTGGGTGAGGAAATGCAGACCCTTTAAAGCACAAATGCCTGGCACCCATTCCATGGGTCCCAAGTCTCCAGGTTGAAGGGAATATTACTACAGCTATAACATGTACGGGAAACCTAGAGAACGGACACACTGTGAATACGAAAGGTTTCTAAAACTCAACGAATAGTCCCTCTCCTGGTGCTCCGGTTTGACTTTCCATCTGCTTTACTATCAACCTCCCATATTGGAGAGACAGCCCCTTTAACCTCCTGGTTCACACAGGTTGCCAATTTGGCAGAGGATGAAAGGGAAGAGAGAGAACCAATGAGAGAGTAGCTGTTAGGCATTTGGACGGGCACATATCACTGTAATTTCCCGGCAGGAAGAAGAATTAACCAAAGTCTCAGCCACCCACCGGGATCCAGTAGAGGTCCTGAACCAAAATTTTGGACCTGCGGTCAGCTCACCAAATACGAGTTGAAAAATGGAGCTCAGGGGCACAGCAATTCACAAACTGGCCGAGTAATAAAGGACAACTATCGTCCAAAAATCTGTTGAGGGAAGGCAACGAGGCGGACTTGAAAGCGAGGCAGAATAGCAGGAAACAGATTTCAAGAGGTACGTTGGAATCGCCTTTAAAGCACAGGAAGAGGGGCACAATATCGACAATGATGCACTTGGCCAAAAAGGTTGTATGCGTTTTCTCCTGAATATATTCAGGAGAAAACGGATACGCACTTTTTGGCCAAGCAAGCAAACGGGCAATGCAAATCTGCACTACAAAGAAGTATCACTTCCCACCGTTCAAAAGGGACATCCACAAAATGTGTAAAAACCAGAAAGTCAAGACAGGCCCTGGAGAACAGGGAGCCTTGTTATGCTGATGGGCGGGATGTAAATTGCCAACTGCCTCTCTGGAGGAGTGCATTGTGTTCCCTAAAACAAGTAAAGAACAGAGCTACAGAGCCAAGGACACTTCCAGTCTAGGGAATATACCTTGGGAAAACTGAAAATCAATGAGACAGAGCCACCCCAAAATTTAGGGCTGCACTGCTTACAAGGACCTCAACTTGGATACACCTTAAGTATCCCAGGAAATATAAAAATGGTTCAAAAAATTGTGGTACTTTCATACGATGGAATATCCCTCAGCCATGAAATCAATGTCATAAGACCAGTAGCAGCAAAATGGGTGGATTCAGGTACGATGATTCTAAGTGAAATAAGTCACACAGAAAAAGAAACTTATCATAAGATATCACTTATGAAGATCCTGTACACATGGCAACGATTGAACTGAGTTAGGAAAGAGAACAGTGTCTCACATTTAGAAAACACTCTTATGCCTGCTTAAGGGGGAAGGAGAGGTGGGGTGATACATAAAACCAGAGTTTGATATAAGCACAGGTACCGTTCCAAAAACCAACTGTGGAATAGACAAGACCTACACCTTGCTGAGGGAAAGGGACTCAAAACCCCATATTTCCTGCAGAGGAATATATCTGACTAGTAAGAATCTTAAAACCTATGTATTGATATGTCTCCGTAAGGGAATCAAGTGTGTCTAGACTGGCATAAACATGGCAGCGAGAATCAGCTCAAACCAGTATAAAAAGGAATTTCAAAAACAAAACAAAAATCTGGGAAATTATTTACAATTCCTTCAGGGTCTCTGATGAAACCTGGAATGACCCTATGTACAACGACTGCTGGATGTGGCATAAGCCTGGACACTTGGGACTTAGAGGATTGGTGAGATTGTGTGAGCAAATGCAGACCCTTTAAAGTACAAATGCCTGGCACCCATTCCATGGGTCCCAACTCTCCAGATTAAAGGGAATATTACTACAGCTATAATATGTACGGGAAACCTAGAGAACGGACACACTGTGAATACAAAAGTTCTCTGAAACTCAACGAATAGTCCCTCTCCTGGTGCTCGGGTTTGACTTTCCATCTGCTTTACTATCAACCTCCCAACTTGGAGAGACAGCCCCTTTAACCTCCTGGTTCGCACAGGTTTCCAATTTGGCAGAGGATAAAAGGGAAGAGGGAGAACCAATGAGAGAGTAGCTGTTAGGCATTTGGACGGGCACATATCACTCTAATTTCCCGGCAGGAAGAAGAATTAACCAAAGTCTCAGCCATCCACCGGGAACCAGTATAGATACTGAAACAAAATTTTGGAATGCGGTCAGCTCACAAAAAACGAGTTGTAAAATGGAGCTCAGGGGCACAGCAATTCACAAACTGGCCTAGTAATAAAGGACAACTATCATCCAAAAATCTGTTGAGGGAAGGGAACGAGGCGGACTTGAAAGCGAGGCAGAATAGCAGGAAACAGATTTCAAAAGGTACGTTGGAATCGCCTTTAAAGCACAGGAGGAGGGGCACAACTTCGACAATGATGCACTTGGCCAAAAAGGGCGTATGCGTTTTCTCCTGAATATATTCAGGAGAAAACGCATACGCCCTTGTTGGCCAAGCAAGCAAGCGGGCAATGCAAATCTGCACTACAAAGAAGTATCACTTCCCACCGGTCAAAAGGGAAATCCACAAAATGTGTAAAATCCAGAAAGGCAAGACAGGCCCTGGAGAACATGGAGCCTTGTTATGCTGATGGGCGGGATGTAAACTGCCAACTGCCTCTCTGGAGGAGCGCATTGTGTTCCTTAAAACAAATAAACAACAGAGCTACAGAGCCAAGGGCACTTCAAGTGTAGGGAATATACCTTGGGAAAACTGAAAATCGATACGACAGAGCCACCCCAAAATTTAGGGCTGCACTGCTTACAAGGACCTCAACTTGGGTACACCTTAAATATCACAGGAAATATAAAAATGGTTCAAAAAATTGTGGTACTTACGTACGATGGAATATCCCTCAGCCATGAAATCAATGTCATAAGACCAGTAGCAGCAAAATGGGTGGATTCAGGTACGATGATTCTAGTGAAATATGTCACAGAGAAAAAGGAACTTATCATAAGATATCACTTATGAAGATCCTGGAAACATGGCTACACTTGAACTGAGTTAGGAAAGAGAACAGTTTCTCACATTTAGAAAACACGCTTATGCCTGCTTAAGGGGGAAGAAGAGGTGGGTTGATGCATAAAACCAGAGTTTGATAAAAGCACAGGTACCGTTCCAAAAACCAACTATGGAATAGACAAGACCTACACCTTCCTCAGTGAAAGGGACTCAAAACCCCATATTTCCCACAGAGGAATATATCTGACTAGTAAGAATCTTAAAACCTATGTATTGATATGTCTCCGTAAGGGAATCAAGTGTGTTTATACTGGCATAAACATGGCAGCGAGAATGAGCTCAAACCCACTATAAAAAGGAATTTCAAAAACAAAACAAAACAACTTGGAAATTCTTTACAATTCCTTCAGGGTCTCTGATGAAACCTGGAATGACCGTATCTACAACGACAGCTGGATGTGGCATAAGAAGGGACACTTGGGACTGAGACGATTGGTGAGATTGGGTGAGGAAATGCAGACCATTTAAAGCACAAATGCCTGGCACCCATTCCATGGGTCCCAACTCACCAGGTTGAAGGGAATATTACTACAGATATAACATGTACGGGAAACCTAGGGAACGGACACACTGTGAATACGAAAGGTTTCTAAAACTCAACGAATAATCCCTCTCCTGGTGCTCCGGTTTGACTTTTCATCTGCTTTACTATCAACCTCCCATCTTGGAGAGACAGCCCCTTTAACCTCCTGGTTCACACAGGTTGCCAATTTGGCAGAGGATTAAAGGGAAGAGGGAGAACCAATGAGAGAGTAGCTGTTAGGCATTTGGACGGGCACATATCACTGTAATTTCCCGGCAGGAAGAAGAATTAACCAAAGTCTCAGCCACCCACCGGGAACCAGTATAGGTCCTGAACCAAAATTTCGGACTTGCGGTCAGCTCACCAAAAACGAGTTGAAAAACGGAGCTCAGGGGGACAGCAATTCACAAACTGGCCGAGTAATAAAGGACAACTATCGTCCAAAAATCTGTTGAGGGAAGGCTACGAGGCGGACTTGAAAGCGAGGCAGAATAGCAGGAAACAGATTTCAAGAGGTACGTTGGAATCGCCTTTAAAGCACAGGAAGAGGGGCACAACTTCGACAATGATGCACTTGGCCAAAAAGTGCGTATGCGTTTTCTCCTGAATATATTCAGGAGAAAACGCATACACCCTTTTAGGCCAAGCAAGAAAACGGGAAATGCAAATCTGCACTACAAAGAAGTATCACTTCCCACCGGTCAAAAGGGATATCCACAAAATGAGTAAAAAACAGAAAGGCAAGACAGGCCCTGGAGAACAGGGAGCCTTTTTATGCTGATGGGCGGGATGTAAATTGCCAACTGCCTCTCTGGAGGAGTGCATTGTGTTCCCTAAAACAAGTAAAGAACAGAGCTACAGAGCCAAGGGCACTTCCAGTCTAGGGAATATACCTTGGGAAAACTGAAAATCAATGAGACAGAGCCACCCCAAAATTTAGGGCTGCACTGCTTACAAGGACCTCAACTTGGATACACATTAAGTATCCCAGGAAATATAAAAATGGTTCAAAAAATTGTGGTACTTTCATACGATGGAATATCCCTCAGCCATGAAATCAATGTCATAAGACCAGTAGCAGCAAAATGGGTGGATTCAGGTACAATGATTCTAAGTGAAATAAGTCACACAGAAAAAGAAACTTATCATAAGATATCACTTATGAAGATCCTGTAAACATGGCAACACTTGAACTGAGTTAGGTAAAAGAACAGTGTCTCACATTTAGAAAACACTCTTATGCCTGCTTAAGGGGGAAGGAGAGGTGGGGTGATGCATAAAACCAGAGTTTGATATAAGCACAGGTACCGTTCCAAAAACCAACTATGGAATAGACAAGACCTACACCTTCCTCAGTGAAAGGGACTCAAAACACCATATTTCCCGCAGAGGAATATATCTGAATAGTAAGAATCTTAAAACCTATGTATTGATATGTCTCCATAAGGGAATCAAGTGTGTCTAGACTGGCATAAACATGGCAGCGAGAATCAGCTCAAACCCACTATAAAAAGGAATTTCAAAAACAAAACAAAAATCTGGGAAATTCTTTACAATTCCTTCAGGGTCTCTGATGAAACCTGGAATGACCCTATGTACAACGACAGCTGGATGTGGCATAAGCCTGGACACTTGGGACTTAGAGGATTGGTGAGATTGGGTGAGCAAATGCAGACCCTTTAAAGCACAAATGCCTGGCACCCATTCCATGGGTCCAAACTCTCCAGGTTAAAGGGAATATTACTACAGCTATAACATGTACGGGAAACCTAGAGAACGGACACACTGTGAATACGAAAGGTTTCTAAAACTCAACGAATAGTCCCTCTCCTGGTGCTCCGTTTTGACTTTCCATCTGCTTTACTATCAAACTCCCAAATTGGAGAGACATCCCCTTTAACCTCCTGGTCCGCACAGGTTGCCAATTTGGCAGAGGATGAAAGGGAAGAGGGAGAACCAATGAGAGAATAGCTGTTAGGCATTTGGACGGGCACATATCACTCTAATTTCCTGGCCTGAAAAAGAATTAAGCAAAGTCTCAGCCACTCACCGGGAACCAGTATAACTCCTGAACCAAAATTTTGGAATGCGGTCAGCTCACAAAAAACGAGTTGAAAAATGGAGCTCAGGGGCACAGCAATTCACAAACTGGCCGAGTAATAAAGGACAACTATCGTCCAAAAATCAGTTAAGGGAAGGCAACGAGGCGGACTTGAAAGCGAGGCAGAATAGCAGGAAACAGATTTCAAGAGGTACGTTGGAATCGCCTTTTAAGCACTGGAAGAGAGGCACATCTTCGACAATGATGCACTTGGACAAAAAGGGCGTATGCGTTTTCTCCTGAATATATTCAGGAGAAAACGCATACGCCCTTTTTGGCCAAGCAAGCAAGCGGGCAATGCAAATCTGCACTACAAAGAAGTATCACTTCCCACCGTTCAAAAGGGACATCCACAAGATGTGTAAAAACCAGAAAGGCAAGACAGGCCCTGGAGAACAGGGAGCCTTGTTATGCTGATGGGGGGGATGTAACTTGCCAACTGCCTCTCTGGAGGAGTACATTGTGTTCCATAAAACAAGTAAAGAACAGAGCTACAGAGCCAAGGGCACTTCCAGTCTAGGGAATATACCTTCGGAAAACTGAAAATCAATAAGCCAGAGCCACCCAAAAATTTAGGGCTGCACTGCTTACAAGGACCTCAACTTGGGTACAACTTAAATATCCCAGGAAATATAAAAATGGTTCAAAAAATTGTGGTACTTACGTACGATGGAATATCCCTCAGCCATGAAATCAATGTCATAAGACCAGTAGCAGCAAATTGGGTGGATTCAGGTACGATGATTCTAAGTGAAATAAGTCACACAGAAAAAGAAACTTATCATAAGATATCACTTATGAAGATCCTGTACACATTGCAACGATTGAACTGAGTTAGGAAAGAGAAAAGTGTCTCACATTTAGAAAACACTCTTATGCCTGCTTAAGGGGGAAGGAGAGGTGGGGTGATGCATAAAACCAGAGTTTGATATAAGCACAGGTACCGTTCCAAAAACCAACTATGGAATAGACAAGACCTACACCTTGCTGAGTGAAAGGGACTCAAAACCACATATTTCCTGCAGAGGAATATATCTGACTAGTAAGAATCTTAAAACCTATGTATTGATATGTCTCCATAAGGGAATCAAGTGTGTCTAGACTGGCATAAACATGGCAGCGAGAATCAGCTCAAACCAGTATAAAAAGGAATTTCAAAAACAAAACAAAAATCTGGGAAATTCTTTACAATTCCTTCAGGGTCTCTGATGAAACCTGGAATGACCCTATGTACAACGACTGCTGGATGTGGCATAAGCCTGGACACTTGGGACTTAGAGGATTGGTGAGATTGTGTGAGCAAATGCAGACCCTTTAAAGTACAAATGCCTGGCACCCATTCCATGGGTCCCAACTCTCCAGATTAAAGGGAATATTACTACAGCTATAATATGTACGGGAAACCTAGAGAACGGACACACTGTGAATACAAAAGTTCTCTGAAACTCAACGAATAGTCCCTCTCCTGGTGCTCGGGTTTGACTTTCCATCTGCTTTACTATCAACCTCCCAACTTGGAGAGACAGCCCCTTTAACCTCCTGGTTCGCACAGGTTTCCAATTTGGCAGAGGATAAAAGGGAAGAGGGAGAACCAATGAGAGAGTAGCTGTTAGGCATTTGGACGGGCACATATCACTCTAATTTCCCGGCAGGAAGAAGAATTTACCAAAGTCTCAGCCATCCACCGGGAACCAGTATAGATACTGAAACAAAATTTTGGAATGCGGTCAGCTCACAAAAAACGAGTTGTAAAATGGAGCTCAGGGGCACAGCAATTCACAAACTGGCCGAGTAATAAAGGACAACTATCATCCAAAAATCTGTTGAGGGAAGGCAACGAGGCGGACTTGAAAGCGAGGCAGAATAGCAGGAAACAGATTTCAAGAGGTACGTTGGAATCGCCTTTAAAGCACAGGAAGAGGGGCACAACTTCGACAATGATGCAGTTGGCCAAAAAGGGCGTATGCGTTTTCTCCTGAATATATTCAGGAGAAAACGCATACGCCCTTTTTGGCCAAGCAAGCAAGCGGGCAATGCAAATCTGCACTACAAAGAAGTATCACTTCCCACCCGTCAAAAGGGAAATCCACAAAATGTGTAAAATCCAGAAAGGCAAGACAGGCCCTGGAGAACATGGAGCCTTGTTATGCTGATGGGCGGGATGTAAACTGCCAACTGCCTCTCTGGAGGAGCGCATTGTGTTCCTTAAAACAAATAAACAACAGAGCTACAGAGCCAAGGGCACTTCAAGTGTAGGGAATATACCTTGGGAAAACTGAAAATCGATACGACAGAGCCACCCCAAAATTTAGGGCTGCACTGCTTACAAGGACCTCAACTTGTGTACACCTTAAATATCCCAGGAAATATAAAAATGGTTCAAAAAATTGTGGTACTTACGTACGATGGAATATCCCTCAGCCATGAAATCAATGTCATAAGACCAGTAGCAGCAAAATGGGTGGATTCAGGTACGATGATTCTAGTGAAATATGTCACAGAGAAAAAGGAACTTATCATAAGATATCACTTATGAAGATCCTGTATACATGGCTACACTTGAACTGAGTTAGGAAAGAGAACAGTTTCTCACATTTAGAAAACACGCTTATGCCTGCTTAAGGGGGAAGGAGAGGTGGGGTGATGCATAAAACCAGAGTTTGATAAAAGCACAGGTACCGTTCCAAAAACCAACTATGGAATAGACAAGACCTACACCTTCCTCAGTGAAAGGGACTCAAAACCCCATATTTCCCACAGAGGAATATATCTGACTAGTAAGAATCTTAAAACCTATGTATTGATATGTCTCCATAAGGGAATCAAGTGTGTCTATACTGGCATAAACATGGAAGGGAGAATCAGCTCAAACCCACTATAAAAAGGAATTTCAAAAACAAAACAAAACAACTTGGAAATTCTTTACAATTCCTTCAGGGTCTCTGATGAAACCTGGAATGACCGTATCTACAACGACAGCTGGATGTGGCATAAGAAGGGACACTTGGGACTGAGACGATTGGTGAGATTGGGTGAGGAAATGCAGACCATTTAAAGCACAAATGCCTGGCACCCATTCCATGGGTCCCAACTCTCCAGGTTGAAGGGAATATTACTACAGATATAACATGTACGGGAAACCTAGGGAACGGACACACTGTGAATACGAAAGGTTTCTAAAACTCAACGAATAATCCCTCTCCTGGTGCTCCGGTTTGACTTTTCATCTGCTTTACTATCAACCTCCCATCTTGGAGAGACAGCCCCTTTAACCTCCTGGTTCACACAGGTTGCCAATTTGGCAGAGGATTAAAGGGAAGAGGGAGAACCAATGAGAGAGTAGCTGTTAGGCATTTGGACGGGCACATATCACTGTAATATCCCGGCAGGAAGAAGAATTAACCAAAGTCTCAGCCACCCACCGGGAACCAGTATAGGTCCTGAACCAAAATTTCGGACTTGCGGTCAGCTCACCAAAAACGAGTTGAAAAACGGAGCTCAGGGGGACAGCAATTCACAAACTGGCCGAGTAATAAAGGACAACTATCGTCCAAAAATCTGTTGAGGGAAGGCTACGAGGCGGACTTGAAAGCGAGGCAGAATAGCAGGAAACAGATTTCAAGAGGTACGTTGGAATCGCCTTTAAAGCACAGGAAGAGGGGCACAACTTCGACAATGATGCACTTGGCCAAAAATTGCGTATGCGTTTTCTCCTGAATATATTCAGGAGAAAACGCATACGCCCTTTTAGGCCAAGCAAGAAAACAGGAAATGCAAATCTGCACTACAAAGAAGTATCACTTCCCACCGGTCAAAAGGGATATCCACAAAATGAGTAAAAAACAGAAAGGCAAGACAGGCCCTGGAGAACAGGGAGCCTTGTTATGCTGATGGGCGGGATGTAAATTGCCAACTGCCTCTCTGGAGGAGTGCATTGTGTTCCCTAAAACAAGTAAAGAACAGAGCTACAGAGCCAAGGGCACTTCCAGTCTAGGGAATATACCTTGGGAAAACTGAAAATCAATGAGACAGAGCCACCCCAAAATTTAGGGCTGCACTGCTTACAAGGACCTCAACTTGGATACACATTAAGTATCCCAGGAAATATAAAAATGGTTCAAAAAATTGTGGTACTTTCATACGATGGAATATCCCTCAGCCATGAAATCAATGTCATAAGACCAGTAGCAGCAAAATGGGTGGATTCAGGTACAATGATTCTAAGTGAAATAAGTCACACAGAAAAAGAAACTTATAATAAGATATCACTTATGAAGATCCTGTACACATGGCAACAGTTGAACTGAGTTAGGAAAAAGAACAGTGTCTCACATTTAGAAAACACTCTTAAGCCTGCTTAAGGGGGAAGGAGAGGTGGGGTGATGCATAAAACCAGAGTTTGATATAAGCACAGGTACCGTTCCAAAAACCAACTATGGAATAGACAAGACCTACACCTTCCTCAGTGAAAGGGACTCAAAACACCATATTTCCCGCAGAGGAATATATCTGACTAGTAAGAATCTTAAAACCTATGTATTGATATGTCTCCGTAAGGGAATCAAGTGTGTCTAGACTGGCATAAACATGGCAGCGAGAATCAGCTCAAACCCACTATAAAAAGGAATTGCAAAAACAAAACAAAAATCTGGGAAATTCTTTACAATTCCTTCAGGGTCTCTGATGAAACCTGGAATGACCCTATCTACAACGACAGCTGGATGTGGCATAAGGCTGGACACTTGGGACTGAGACGATTGGTGAGATTGGGTGAACAAATGCAGACCCTTTAAAGCACAAATGCCTGGCACCCATTCCATGGGTCCCAACTCTCCAGGTTGAAGGGAATATTACTACAGCTATAATATGTATGGGAATCCTAGAGAACGGACACACTGTGAATACGAAAGGTATCTAAAACTCAACGAATAGTCCGTCTCCTGGTGCTCTGGTTTGATTTTCCATCTGCTTTACTATCAACCTCCCAACTTGGAGAGACAGCCCATTTAACCTCCTGGTTTGCACAGTTTTCCAATTTGGCAGAGGATGAAAGGGTAGAGGGAGAACCAATGAGAGAGTAGCTGTTAGGCATTTGGACTGGCACATATCACTCTAAATTCCTAGCAGGAAGAAGAATTAACCAAAGTCTCAGCCCCCCACCGGGAACCAGCATAGGTCCTGAACCAAAATTTTGGACTTGCGGTCAGCTCACAAAAAACGAGTTGAAAAATGGAGCTCAGGGGCACAGCAATTCACAAACTGGCCGAGTAATAAAGGAAAACTATCGTCCTAAAATCTGTTGAGGGAAGGCAACGAGGCGACTTGAAAGCGAGGCAGAATAGCAGGAAACAGATTTCAAGAGGTACGTTGGAATCACCTTTAAAGCACAGGAAGAGGGGCACAACTTCGACAATGATGCACTTGGCCAAAAAGGGCGTATGCGTTTTCTCCTGAATATATTCAGGAGAAAACGCATACGCCCTTTTTGGCCAAGCAAGCAAGCGGGCAATGCAAATCTGCACTACAAAGAAGTATCACTTCCCACCGTTCAAAAGGGACATCCACAAGATTTGTAAAAACCAGAAAGGCAAGACAGGCCCTGGAGAACAGGGAGCCTTGTTATGCTGATGGGGTGGATGTAACTTGCCAACTGCCTCTCTGGAGGAGTGCATTGTGTTCCCTACAACAAGTAAAGAACAGAGCTACAGAGCCAAGGGCACTTCGAGTCTAGGGAATATACCTTGGGAAAACTGAAAATCAATAAGACAGTGCCACCCAAAAATTTAGGGCTGCACTGCTTACAAGGACCTCAACTTGGGTACACTTTAATATCCCAGGAAATATAAAAATGGTTCAAAAAATTGTGGTACTTACGTACGATGGAATATCCCTCAGCCATGAAATCAATGTCATAAGACCAGTAGCAGCAAAATGGGTGGATTCAGGTACGATGATTCTAAGTGAAATAAGTCACAGAGAAAAAGAAACTTATCATAAGGTATCACTTATGAAGATCCTGTAAACATGGCTACACTTGAAATGAGTTAGGAAAGAGAACAGTGTCTCACATTTAGAAAACACTCTTATGCCTGCTTAAGGGGGAAGGAGAGGTGCGGTGATGCATAAGACCAGAGTTTGATATAAGCACAGGTACCGTTCCAAAAACCAACTATGGAATAGACAAGACCTACACCTTGCTCAGTGAAAGGGACTCAAAACACCATATTTCCCGCAGAGGAATATATCTGACTAGTAAGAATCTTAAAACCTATGTATTGATATGTCTCCATAAGGGAATCAAGTGTGTCTAGACTGGCATAAACATGGTAGTGATAATCATCTCAAACCCATTATAAAAAGGAATTTCAAAAACAAAACAAATACACCGGGAAATTCTTTACAATTCCTTCAGGGTCTCTGATGAAACCTGGAATGACCCTATGTACAACGACAGCTGGATGTGGCATAAGGCTGGACTCTTGGGACTGAGAGAATTGGTGAGATTTTTTGAGCAAATGCAGAACCTTTAATGCAATAATGCATGGCACCCATTCCATTGGAACCAACTCTCCAGGTTGAAGGGAATATTACTACAGCTATAACATGTACGGGAAACCTAGAGAACGAACACACTGTGAATATGAAAGCTTTCTAAATCTCAACGAATATTCCGTCTCCTGGTGCTCCGGTTTGACTTTCCATCGGCTTTACTATCAATCTCCCAACTTGGAGAGACAGCCCCTTTAACCTCCTGGTTCGCACAGGTTTCCAATTTGGCAGAGGATGAAAGGGAAGAGGGAGAACCAATGAGAGAGTAGCTGTTAGGCATCTGGACGGGCACATATCACACTAACTTCCCAGCAGAAAGAAGAATTAACCAAAGTCTCAGCCCCCCACTGGTAACCAGCATAGGTCCTGAACCAAAATTTTGGACTTGGGGTCAGCTCACAAAAAACGAGTTGAAAAATGGAGATCAGGGGCACAGCAATTCACAAACTGGCCGAGTAATAAAGGACAACTATCGTCCAAAAATCTGTTGAGGGAAGGCTACGAGGTGGACTTGAAAGCGAGGCAGAATAGCAGGAATTAGATTTCAAGAGGTACGTTGGAATCGCCCTTAAAGCACAGGAAGAGGGGCACAACTTCGACAATGATGCACTTGGCCAAAAAGGGCGTATGCGTTTTCTCCTGAATATATTCAGGAGAAAACGCATACACCCTATTTTGCCAAGCAAGCAAGCGGGCAATGCAAATCTGCACTACAAAGAAGTATCACTTCCCACCGGTCAAAAGGGACATCCACAAAATGTGTAAAAACCAGAAATGTAAGACAGACCCTGGAGAACAGGGAGCCTTGTTATGCTGATGGGCGGGATGTACGTTGCCAACTGCCTCTCTGGAGGAGTGCATTGAGTTCCCTAAAACAAGTAAACAACAGATCAACAGAGCCATGGGCACTTCCAGTCTAGGGAATAAATCTTGGGAAAACTGAAAATCAATAAGACAGAGCCACCCAAAAATTTAGGGCTGCACTGCTTACAAGGACCTCAACTTGGGTACACCTTAAATATCCCAGGAAATATAAAAATGCTTCAAAAAATTGTGGTACTTACGTACGATGGAATATCCCTCAGCCATGAAATCAATGTCATAAGACCAGTAGCAGCAAAATGGGTGGATTCAGGTACGATGATTCTAAGTGAAATAAGTCACACAGAAAAAGAAACTTATCATAAGATATCACTTATGAAGATCCTGTAAACATGGTTACACTTGAACTGAGTTAGGAAAGAGAACAGTGTCTCACATTTAGAAAACACTCTTATGCCTGCTTAAGGGGGAAGGAGAGGTGGGGTGATGCATAAAACCAGAGTTTGATATAAGCACAGGTACCGTTCCAAAAACCAACTATGGAATAGACAAGACCTACACCTTCCTCAGTCAAAGGGACTCAAAACCCCATATTTCCCGCAGAGGAATATATCTGACTAGTAAGAATCTTAAAACCTATGTATTGATATGTCTCCGTAAGGGAATCAAGTGTGTCTAGACTGGCATAAACATGGCAGCGAGAATCAGCTCAAACCCACTATAAAAAGGAATTTCAAAAACAAAACAAAATAACAGGGAAATTCTTTACAATTCCTTCAGGTTCTCTGATGAAACCGGGAATGACCCTATCTACAACGACAGCTGGATGTGGCATAAGGCTGGACACTTGGGACTGAGAGGATTGGTGAGATTGGATGAGCAAATGCAGACCCTTTAAAGCAATAATGCATGGCGCCCATTCCATGGGTCCCAACTCTCCAGGTTGAAGGGAATATTACTACAGTTATAACATGTACAGGAAACTTGAGAACGGACCCACTGTGAATACGAAAGGTTTCTAAAACTCAACGAATAGTCCCACTCCTGGTCCTCCGGTTTGACTTTCCATCTGCTTTACGATCAATCTCCCAACTTGGAGAGACAGACCCTTTAACCTCCTGGTTCGCACACGTTTCCAATATGGCAGAGGATGAAAGGGAAGAGGGAGAACCAATGAGAGAGTAGCTGTTAGGCATTTGGACGGGAACATAATACTCTAACTTCCCGGCAGGACTAAGAATTAACCAAAGTCTCAGCACCCCACCGGGAACCAGCATAGGTCCTGAACCAAAATTTTGGACTTGCGGTCAGCTCACAAAAAACGAGTTGAAAAATGGAGCTCAGGGGCACAGCAATTCACAAACTGGCCGAGTAATAAAGGACAACTATCGTCCAAAAATCTGTTGAGGGAAGGCAAAGAGGCGGACTTGAAAGCGAGGCAGAATAGCAGGAAACAGATTTCAAGAGGTACGTTGGAATCGCCTTTAAAGCACAGGAAGAGGGGCACAACTTCGACAATGATGCACTTGGCCAAAAAGGGCGTATGCGTTTTCTCCTGAATATATTCAGGAGAAAACGCATACGCCCTTTTTGGCCAAGCAAGCGAGCGGGCCATGCAAATCTGCACTACAAAGAAGTATCACTTCCCACCGGTCAAAAGGGACATCCACAAAATGTGTACAAACCAGAAAGGCAAGACAGGCCGTGGAGAACAGGGAGCCTTGTTATGCTGATGGGCGGGATGTAAATTGCCAACTGCCTCTCTGGAGGAGTGCATTGTGTTCCCTAAAACAAGTAAAGAACAGAGCTACAGAACCAAGGGCACTTCCAGTCTAGGGAATATACCTTGGGAAAACTGAAAATCAATAAGACAGAGCCACCCCAAAATTTAAGGCTGCACTGCTTACAAGAACCTCCACTTGGGTACACTTTAAATGACCCAGGAAATATAAAAATGGTTCAAAAAATTGCGTTACTTACTTAAGTTGGAATATACCTCAGCCATGAAATCAATGTCATAAGACCAGTAGCAGCAAAATGCGTGGATTCAGGTACGATGATTCTAAGTGAAATAAGTCACACAGAAAAAGAAACTTATCATAAGATATCACTTATGAAGATCCTGTAAACATGGCTACACTTGAACTGAGTTAGGAAAGAGAACAGTGTCTCACATTTAGAAAACACTCTTATGCCTGCTTAAGGGGGAAGGAGAGGTGGGGTGATGCATAAAACCAGAGATTGATATTAGCACAGGTACCGTTCCAAAAACCAACTATGGAATAGACAAGACCTACACCTTCCTCAGTGAAAGGGACTCAAAACACCATATTTCCCGTAGAGGAATATATTTGACTAGTAAGAATATTAAAACCTATGTATTGATATGTCTCCGTAAGGGAAACAAGTGTGTCTAGACTGGCATAAACATGGCAGCGAGAATCAGCTCAAACCCACTATAAAAAGGAATTTCAAAAACAAAACAAAAAAACTGGGAAATTCTTTACAATTCCTTCAGGGTATTTGATGAAACCTGGAATGACCCTATCTACAACGACAGCTGGATGTGGCATAAGTCTGGACACTTGGGACTGAGAGAATTGGTGAGATTGGGTGAGCAAATGCAGACCCTTTAAAGCAATAATGCATGGCACCCATTCCATGGGTCCCAACTCTCCAGGTTGAAGGGAATATTACTACAGATATAACATGTACGGAAACCTAGAGAACGGACACACTGTGAATACGAAAGGTTTCTAAAACTCAACGAATAGTCCCTCTCCTGGTGCTCTGGTTTGACTTTCCATCTGCTTTACTATCAACCTCCCAACTTGGAGAGACAGCCCCTTTAACCTCCTGGTTCACACAGGATGCCAATTTGGCAGAGGATGAAAGGGAAAAGGGAGAACCAATGTGACAGTAGCTGTTAGGTATTTGGACGGGCACATATCACTGTAATTTCCCGGCAGGAAGAAGAATTAACCAAAGTCTCAGCCACCCACCGGGAACCAGTATAGGTCCTGAACCAAAATTTTGGACTTGCGGTCAGCTCACCAAAAACGAGTTGAAAAATGGAGCTCAGGGGCACAGCAATTCACAAACTGGCCGAGTAATAAAGGACAACTATCGTCCAAAAATCTGTTGAGGGAACGCAACGAGGCGGACTTGAAAGCGAGGCAGAATAGCAGGAAACAGATTTCAAGAGGTACGTTGGAATCGCCTTTAAAGCACAGGAAGAGGGGCACAACTTCGACAATGATGCACTTGGCCAAAAAGTGCGAATGCGTTTTCTCCTGAATATATTCAGGAGAAAACGCATACGCCCTTTTTGGCCAAGCAAGCAAGCTGGCAATGCAAATCTGCACTACAAAGAAGTATCACTTCCCACCGGTCAAAAGGGACATCCACAAAATGTGTAAAAACCAGAAAGGCAAGACAGGCCCTGGAGAACATGGAGCCTTGTTATGCTGATGGGCGGGATGTAAATTGACAACTGCCTCTCTGGAGGAGTGCATTGTGTTCCCTAAAACAAGTAAAGAACAGAGCTACAGAGCCAAGGGCACTTCCAGTCTAGGGAATATACCTTGGGAAAACTGAAAATCAATAATACAGAGCCACCCCAAAATTTAGGGCTGCACTGCTTACAAGGACCTCAACTTGGGTACACCTTAAATATCCCAGGAAATATAAAAATGGTTCAAAAAATTGTGGTACTTCCATACGATGGAATATCCCTCAGCCATGAAATCAATGTCATAAGACCAGTAGCAGCAAAATGGGTGGATTCAGGTACGATGATTCTAAGTGAAATAAGTCACACAGAAAAAGAAACTTATCATAAGATATCACTTATGAAGATCCTGTAAACATGGCTACAATTGAACTGAGTTAGGAAAGAGAACAGTGTCTCTCATTTAGAAAACACTCTTATGCTTGCTTAAGGGGGAAGGAGAGGTGGGGTGATGCACACAACCAGAGTTTGATATAAGCACACGTACCGTTTCAAAAACCAACTATGGAATAGACAAGACCTACACCTTCCTCAGTGAAAGGGACTCAAAACACCATATTTCCTGCAGAGGAATACATCTGACTAGTAAGAATCTTAAAACCTATGTATTTATATGTCTCCGTAAGGGAATCAAGTGTGCCTAGACTGGCATAAACATGGCAGCGAGAATCAGCTCAAACCCACTATAAAAAGGAATTTCAAAAACAAAACTAAAATGGAAATTCTTCACAATTCCTTCATGGTCTCTGATTAAACCTGGAATTACCCTATCTTCAATGACAGCTGGATGTGGCATAAGTCTGGACAGTTGGGACTGAGAGGATTGGTGAGATTGGATGAGCAAATGCAGACCCTTTAAAGCAATAATGCGTGGCACCCATTCCATGGGTCCCAATTCTCCACGTTGATGGGAATATTACAACAGCTATAACATGTACGGGAAACCTAGAGCATGGACAAACTGTGAATACGAAAGGTTTCTAAAACTCAACGAATAGTCCCTGTCCTGGTGCTCCCATTTGACTTTCCAACTGCTTTACTATCAATCTCCCAACTTGGAGAGACAGCCCCTTTAACCTACTGGTTCGGACAGGATGCCAGTTTGGCTGAGAATGAAAGGGAAGAGGGAGAACCAATGAGAGAGTAGCTGTTAGGCATTTGGACGGGCAAATGTCGATCTAATTTCCCAGCAGGAAAAAGAATTAACCAAAGTCTCAGCGCCCCATTGGAAACCAGTATAGGTCCTGAACCAAAATTTTGGACTTGCGGTCAGCTCACAAAAAACGAGTAGAATAATGGAGCTCAGCGGCACAGCAATTCACAAACTGGCAGAGTAATAAAGGACAACTATCGTCCAAAAATCTGGTGAGGGAAGGCAACGAGGCGGACATGAATGTGAGGCAGAATAGCAGGAAACAGATTTCAAGAGGTACGTTGGAATCGCGTTTGAAGCACAGAAAGAGGGGCAAAATTTCAAAAATGATGCTCTTGGCCAAATAGAGCGTATGTGTTTTCTCATGAATATATTCAGGAGAAAACGCATACGCCCTTTTTGGCCAAGCAAGCAGGCGGGCAATGAAATTCTGCACTACAAAGAAGTATCACTTTCCACAGGTCTAAAAGGGACATCCACAAAATGTGTAAAAACCAGAAAGGCAAAACAGGCCCTGGAGAACAGGGAGTCTTGTTATGCTGATGGGCGGGATGTAAATTGCCACCTGCCTCTCTGGAGGAGTGCATTGTGCTCCCTAAAACAAGTAAACAACAGAGCTACAGAGCCAAGGGCACTTCCAGTCTAGGGAATATACCTTGGGAAACCTGAAAATCAATTAGACAGAGCCACCCCAAAATTTAGGGCTGCACTGCTTAAAAAAACCTCAACTTGGGTACACCTTAAATATCCCAGGAAATATAAAAATGGTTCAAAAAATTGTGGTACTTCCGTACGATGGAATATCCCTCAGCCATGCAATCAATGGCATAAGACCAGTAGCAGCAAAATGAGTGGATTGAGGTATGATGCTTCTAAGTGAAAAAAGTCACACAGAAAAAGAAACTTATATTAAGATATCACTTATGAATATCCTGTAAACATGGCTACACTTGAACTCAGTTAGGAAAGAGAACAGAGTCTCACCTTTGGAAAACACTCTTATGCCTGCTTAAGAGGGAATGAGAGGTGGGGTGATGCATAAAACCAGAGTTTGATATAAGCACAGGTACCGTTCCAAAACCATCTATGTAATAGACAAGACCTACACCTTCCTCAGTGAAAGGGACTTGAGGCATATGTGAGTAACCGTGAGCTGAGCCCCAGGCCAGCTGCTACTGAACTTTTTCCACCCTTCCCAGGAAAAACTCCTGAATATGTACAAGGGCTTGAAAGCTTAGAGGAAGGGCCGTGGAGCCACAACAGCGACAGCACGCCGGCCAACATGATGCCTGTAGGCCAGCCAGGATGGTCCTGTCCCTGGGCGCTCTTCTGGAAGCTTTCCATTGCCCTGCCTGAGATACCCCTCCTGCCACGGCCCCCACTGCTTTTTTACTTCCTCACCTCTGCCTGGGGAGAAATTCCAGCGGCAGGTATCGGTGACACATCCTCTTCTTCAGCAGGTGGCAGCCTGGCAACTCCTGCAGAAAGTCCAGCAGAGACCCACTCACACCGGGCCACCCACAAAGCCACGGCCCCTCACTCCCTCCCACCAGCACAGTCCCGACAGTGCTGACGGGTCAGAGAATATGGAGTCAGGCACAGCTTCAGGGGCTATTGCTGCCTGCAGCACTGTTTATATTGACCTCAACCCAGGCACACCTGGGGAGGGCCGGCCGGCAGGGTCAGGCTACCCAGGTCAGCTAATCCTCAGCACTCAGGGAATCACATTGTTGAAAATGGACCTCGCTAAGGCAGAATAGAAGCCGAGGAATAAAAGGACACAATGCCATTTGCAGCACCATAGGTGTGTCTAGATGTAATCACGTGACTTGTAGTAAGTCAGAAAGTGAAAGACACATATCATATCATATCTCTTATAGGTGTGACCGAAAAATGGATACCAGGGCAGATATTTCCACGGAGAAGGGCAATCACAGATTCATTCAACAAACTTATGGTTCACCAATGGAAAGGTGTGAGGATTGGTTTCATTATGATATTGGGGTTAACAGACATATACAAACACAGGTGACATATATAATAACCAAAGACCTACAGAATACCAAGAGAAGACTACTCAACATTCTGTCATAAGGTACATGGGAAAAGGATCCCAGGAAGAACAGACATATGTGTATGTGTAAAAGAACCACATCTTCCACACCTACAACTAGCCAAACATTGTAATCAAATTTGCTGTAATAAAAAATAAAAAATTAAATTAAAAACACGAACAATAAGTAGTGAGACAAACTTGAGGGGCTTTCTCCTGGCACATTCCATTCTAAATTCCAATCTAGAACACAACTTCCATTGAGGCTCTGTTGCCCCAGTAACCAGATTTGGTAAGGGAGAACTGCTGCCACCTTGTGGCCGTTTCACACAACAGCAGATTTAATCCCAGCCTTAATGGTCAGTTGATATTCAAAATCATTGCAGGCCTGTAAATGACACCTGCCCTGAAAACAAATCCTGGATTCATATACCGACCTAAAATTTCAAAGGGCGTCCATATTTGAAAACGACAGTTTCAAAAGGCATATTTTACACACATTAGTGTTCTACTTCTTTTTCTTTCTTTCTTTTTTTGATAAAAAAACGGGAATGGCAAAAAGCATCCCTCAGAATGGGTGAAAATATTTGCAAACGAATCAATGGACAAAGGTTTAATCTCCAATATATACAAAGAGCTCATGCAGCTTAATATAAAAAAAACAAACAACCCAATACAAAAATGGGCAGAAGATCTAAAGAGACGTTTCTTCAAAGAAGACACAGAGATGGCCAAGACGCACATGAAAAGCTGCTCAACATCACTAATTATTAGAGAAATGCAAATCAAAACTACAATGAGGTATCACCTCACACCTGTTAGAATCGGCATCATCAGAAAATCTACAAACAACGAATTCTGGGGAGGGTGTGGACAAAAGGATCCCTCTTCCACTAGTGGTGGAAATGTAAATTGATACAGTCACGATGGAGAACAGTATGGAGTTTCCTTAAAAAAACTAGAAATAGAATTACCATATGATCCAGCAATCCCACTTCTGGGCATATACCCAGAGAAAACCATAAATCAAAAAGGCACATTCACCACAATGCGCATTTCAGCACTATTTACGATAGCCAGTTAATGGAAGCAACCTAAATACCCACAGACAGACGAATGGATAAAGATGTGGTACATATATAAAATGGAATATTACTCAGCCATAAGAAGGAATGAAAGTGGGTCATTTGTAGAGACGTCGATGGATCTAGAGACTGTCATACAGAATGAAGTAAGTCAGAAAGAGAAAAACAAATATGGTATATTAATGCATATATGTGGAACCTAGAAAAATGGTACAGATGAACTGGTTTGCAGGGAAGAAATAGAGACACAGAGGTAGAGAACACACGTATGGACACCAAGTGTGGGAAGCCATGGGTTGGTGGTGGTGGGATGAGTTGGGAGATTGGGATTGACCTGTATACATGTATATGCATAAAATACATAACTAATAATAACCTGCTGTATAAAAAAATAAATAAAATTAAATTTCAAAATTTTAAAAAATAAAATTTAAAAATAAAACAGAAAAAAGTCCTTCCCTTAACACAGATGTATTTATATGAATGAATTATTTCCATGCTTATATCTATAAATACATAAAAGAGGAATAAAATTTAACTTGAACCAAAAAAGAAAAAAAAAAAACCTTAACCCTCCAGTTAAACAGAGGAAAACCCTATCAGGGCACTTGCTCCAGCGGTAAACAATTCTGAAATTGGTCAGAGGTGGGGAATCATCTCCCATACAGCCAGCAGCCCACTCCTATGAAAAGAGCGTCCTCATTGCAATGGTGGGGGCCATTCCGAGGCATCTGTGAGTAACCGTGACCTGAGCCACAGGCCAGATGCCTTTGAACTTTTCCCACCCTTCCGAGGTAAAACACCTGAATATGTACAAGGGCTTGAAAGCCTAGAGGAAGGGCCGTGGAGCCACACCAGCAAGAGCACGCAGGCCAACTTGGTGCCTGCAGGCCAGTCAGGATGGTCCTGGCCCCAGATGCTCTTCTGGAAGCTTTCCATTTCCCTGCCTGAGATACCCCTCCTGCCACGGCCCCCACTGCTTTTTTACTTCCTCACCTCTGCCTGGGGAGAAATTCCAGCGGCAGGTATCGGTGACACATCCTCTTCTTTAGCAGGTGGCAGCCTGGCAACTCCTGCAGAAAGTCCAGCAGAGCCCCACTCACACTGGGCCACCCACAAAGCCACGGCCCCTCACTCCCTCCCACCAGCACAGCCCCGGCACCGCCTACGGGGCAGAGAATATGGCGTCAGTCACAGCTACAAGGGCTGTCGCTCACTGGAGAGCTGTTTATATTGCCCTCAACCCAGGCACACCTGTGGAGGGCTGGCAGGCAGTTTCAGTCTACCAAAATCAGCCAATCCTCACCCCTCAGGGGCTCACAGTTGCAGAAAATGAAACTTGCTAAATGGGCCAGGCCCTAGGAACAGGTGTGGGCTCTTGAGAGTCAGGATAGACAAGGGGCTGCAGCTGCGGCTTGTTTTCTTATCATTTTATCTGGTCCATGAGTGGAAAACAACTTCAAGAAGACCCTATCCTAATGAGAGGAACCCAGGAGTCAGGGAGAGGAGTGATGGTGAGTGGAGACAGAGGCCTGGTGCCCTGGCTGCAGTGGAAGTGTCTGGAAGACCAGGCAGAAAGAGCCTGCAGAGAGTGATAGCCATGGTCACAGACCTGTCAGAGCTGCTGTTTGTTAGTTCAAGTCCTGCTCTGAGGTATTCTGTGTCAGCTGTGAGCGACAGGTGAGCTGGGGGTTCTCTGCAATGTGGGTTATGTGCACAGTTCCTGTGTGTCCAGCCCTGCTGGGGTACCTGCCCAGGGGAGCTCCGTATCCTGGGAAGGGCCTGAGTAGGAGAGCCCCATGGGCTGCTGGGTAGCTGCAGAGGTGAGCTCCATACCCTGGGAGGGACTTGACCACGAGAGCCCCGTGGGCTGTGGGGTAGGGGTGCAGCCCAGGTGAGCTCCATATCCTGGGATTGGCCTGACCACGAGAGCCCCATTGGGCTGCTGGAGACTTGGTAAAGGATATCAGGACAGTCAGTGAAGCCACCGAGGATATACATCCAGTAGCTCCTATTTCCTACTCCCTGCTGGTCATTCTACCTTCCACCAGGCCATGGCATTCTGTATTAGACTTCAATGATGCCTTCTTCTGTATTCCATTCATCTCAGAGTCACAAGAATTTTTGGCTTGTGAGTGGCAGGACACAACATGCAACAAAAGCAATAATGCTGGGCCGTCCTGCCCCAATGGTTCAAAAATCCCCACACCATCATTGGGGAAATGTCCTCTAAAGACCTAAAAGTTCAACCTCTGTAAAAGGGAACCCTCCTTCAATATGCAGATGACATTCTGATCGCCAGGCCTACTAAAGACGCCTCTGAACTACCTAGCCAAGAAAGGATAGAAGGTGTCCAAGAAAAACGCTCAAATATCCCAGGCTAAGGTGACATGCCTGAGCTTCATTCTCACAGATATTCGGAGAAACGCATCCCAGGATAGGGAAGAAGCCATTTGCAGCCTTACCTCTTCTAAAACTAGAAGACAGCTTAGGGGTTCCTGGGGAGGCCAAGGTTTTCTGCATCTGGATCCCTAACTACAGTGTAATAGCTGGGCCTCTACATGAAACACTGACACGAAAAGATGATGATCCTTTTGAATAGAATCCAGAAGCAGCCTTTCAAGAATGGAAAGAGCAGTCAATACAGACCCTTGCCCAGGAACTCCCTAATTTAGCTAAACCCTTTGACCTTTACATACCCGGTCAAAGGTTAATCGCCCTTGGAGCCTTAGTGCAAAAACTGGGACCACTTGAAATGGAGCAACACAAGAATGCCCTTCAGGTATGATAAACTATGGTCACCAAGGGCTTTGCCCACCGACTCATCAGGCCAGGATACTGGGGTATCTAAAAAGCTGGAAATCAGCAGCCCGCAAGGCCAGCTCCCTCCTAAGGGAAAAGGACCCCACGTGGTGATCCTAACCACCCATCATGCCCTGAAGTTGCAGGGGTCGCTCTGTGGACACACTGACCTCGAGTGAGGAGGCCCTCCAACTCCAACCTCCAGAGAGATAAACGGGGGCAACGGGCCCCCAAGATGACTCGTGTGACCATCACTTGACCTGGAGTTTCTCTCAGAAAACGACAAGACTGTGCCCCGAAAGAGCAGACTACTGCTTGCAGGACTTACTGCACCCAGAGGGGAGCTAATAAGCTTGGCGGGGGAAACGTATATCACGCTTTCACCATAGAAAACCCTACAGACACCGCGGTGATGGTGGCCAATATGACCGGCTGGACTGCTGGCTACTTCTAAAGGCCATTGACTCAGTGGACGTCATGGCCCTGGATCACCACTGACCCTGGACTGTCTGGGAGTTGCGCGGGCAGGGCTCTGACACATGGTGCTGTTTGTACATTAATTCAGGGACCTAATTAAAGAAAGCACAGACTACTGGTCAGAGCATCTAGTCTGGCAAAAACTGTCAGCCTAAGGTTGCCGAACATATGTGGGGTGGGGTGAAACCTGCCACCGCAGCATCTCTGCGCCTCTCTTTCCTGGACCCTTAAAGGTCATTAGAATCTGTAACACTTCCAATGCTGGTGCTCAGGCGGACGAGAAGTGAGGCAGGAGGCCTTGGGACAATCAACCTCACCAGGAGGCTGGTGGGGAGACGTTTTGCCCCTCCCCCCATGTATCAGGGCTCCCACCACAGCATGAAGCAGTTACAAAAGAGGGGTCTGCACCCTCAACACCCCAAGAATAAGGAACGGAACAAAAAGCAGAGGAGGTGTTCGTCTCCGGCAACGTTCATTAAAAATTCCTGGGAGATAAAAAGAGAATCTGGGCAATTAAATAAAGTCTAACCTGTTTTTCCTTTGTGCTTTGTCTAATTTCACGTGCTCCTAGGGTTCCGCATGCAGAGGTCCCACACCCGGCACTTCAGACCCGATTTCCTAGTGCAGAATTGCTGGGTTGACACCTCAGCTAGCGGGGTCCCATGCAGACTCCGCGGCATAGAGCCTGAGCTGCAGCCAACGCAGCCCTCGAGAGCTCCATCCCCTCCCTCCCACTGACGCTGCCGGGGACCC
This sequence comes from Hyperoodon ampullatus, assembly GCF_949752795.1. Classification (NCBI taxonomy): domain Eukaryota; kingdom Metazoa; phylum Chordata; class Mammalia; order Artiodactyla; family Ziphiidae; genus Hyperoodon; species Hyperoodon ampullatus. The sequence continues at coordinate 876,295 of NW_027640495.1, read as the reverse complement.
TACACAGCAGCCCAGCCCACAGCCCATGGGGGAGTGCACGCTCTCACCTCTCCATTCTGTTTTCAAAATACTGTTTCCTTTGCTTCTGAACCAAACTCAGTCTTGATCTGTTGGCTCCAATGACACTGGGCATGGGGACTCCTGTTGGGGTCCACTCTGGAGGATCAGTAACAGAAATTGAGAACATTGTAACTTCAATGAACAGATGTGTGAGCCAAACTGTAGTTAACATAGAGCAGTGTATAATGCTCGGGTAAAATAAGATGTTTCTAAGACTTACATTTGATATTTCCATCACTTTCCTATAAGCAAGTTCAGTGAAGACGTCTGTCTTATTTGTCAGGTCAACATTAGAGAAATGAAGTGATTTATTTCCATGGATGTACATCGAATACTCTTGGCTGAAGCTTCAATCTTGTTTTGAATGCTTTTCCATTGAAAATGATACCTTTCTTTCAGCTCCCCCATTTCTGAGAAGTATAAAATCTTATAATTTATTATTACCAAAGGGGAAAGGTAGGAGAAGGGATAAATTAACAGTTTGGGATTAACACATACACACTGCTATGTATAAAATAGATCATCAACAAGGAACTACTGTATAGCACAGGGAACTACACTGAATATTTTGCAATAACCTATAAGGGGAAATAATCTGAAAAACAATAGATATTTTTATTGACATCATCTATCAATGACAGATAAAATGTAACCTAAGCAAGGCCAATGGTGAGTGCTTCTGACCCTGAAGATTTCAGTCATCTAAAGTTTGGGCTCTGCCTATTTCCCAAGGCCCTTAAAGGACATACGTGTAGCCGTAGCTTAAAAATTCCCCAGTTTGGGGTTCGGGGAGGCACTGATTTGGAAAAATCCCTGGTGTTCTCCTTACATGCACGGGACCCTTCCTACAGCTAAAACATGCCTGTCACACCTAGAGGATGGTACACCGTTTGATCGGAAAGAGTTTGGAAAAGGCACCTCATCTCCTCATCGCCTGGTGCTCGGGTTCAACCCTCCAGCATCTTTCCTAACAATCTCCTCACTTGGGGATATCAGCACCGTCAACATCCTGTTGCACACAGTTTGGAATTTGTCCAGAGGATGAAGCGGAAGGATGAGAAAAATTTAGAGACAAGTCTTAGGTGTTCGGACAGGCACATGCCACTCTAATTTCCAATCCAGAAGACAAATTCATCAAATGCTAGAATTGCCCACGGAAACAGAATAGGGCTAGAGGAAATCCCGCTGTTTTGTGTCCAGTTTCCAAAAACACAAGTTGAAAAATGGAACTCAGGGGCACTAAAATTCATGAAACTGCAGAGTTGAAAATATCTATCTTCGAAAAATGTCTTGAGGTAAGTCACAGAAAAGGACTTGTAAGCAAGGGAGAGTGGCAGGAAACAGATTTGAAGAGGTAGAAAGGACTCCCCATTAAAGCACAAGAAAAGGGGCTGAACATCGCCAATGATGCAGTTGGCCAAAAAGGGTGTATGCATTTTTTTCTGAATATATTCAAGTAAAGGCCATACACACTTTTTATCCAACCAAACAGGTGGGCACTGGAAATCAATATCACAAAATGTATCACTTCACATCAGTCAGAAGGGCCATCCACATAAAGTGTAAACACCAGAAATGCAGGACAGGGCGAGGAGAAAAGGGAGCCCTGTGAGGCTGATAGTGGAAATGTAATTTGCCAACGGCCACTCTGGAGAAGTGTATTGTGTTTGCTAAAACATCTAAAAAATGAGCTACAGAGCATAGGGCACTTGCACTCATGGGCGTGTACCTTGGCAAAAACAAAAATCGACAGAAAACAGGCACCCGAACGTTTACCACCTCTCTGTTAAAAAGGGCCTCAACTTGGATATAACCTAAATGTCCCTGGAAGGATAAAATGGATAAAAGAGATGGGGTACTTATGTAGAGTGGAATATTACTCATCCAGAAATCAATGAAATAAGGCCAGTTGTAACAACTCTGGAGGAGTTACATACGATCATTCTAAGTGACATATGTCAGAAAGAAAAAGACACATATCATAAGATGTCACTTAAAGGTGGAATCAAAAATGGCTACACATGAAATAAATTACAAAACAGAAACATAGTCAAATATGTAGAAAATAGACATAAGGCTGCTAAATGGGAAAGGTGGGGAATGGTGAGGTATTATCCAAGAGGTTGAAATTAGCAAAGATACCATTCCAAGTACCAAATTGAATAACTGACAAGGCCTACACGGTACCTCAAAGAACTGCACTCAGCCCACTCAAGTCACTGGAAAATAATATATATGACTGGTAAGCATCTGAAAAAGAAGTTATTGTTGTCTCACAGTACATGAATCAAGTGGATGTACAGCAGCAAAAAACAGAGCTTTGAAAATCAGCTGTAACCAATATAAAAATAAATTTAAAACTATGTATAAAAACAGTGAGACAGACAAAAATTCTTACAACTTTTGTTGAAGGGCTACGATGTAACATGGATTGAACACATGTAGACCCACAGCAGGATGATTATATAAGGCTGGAAGCTATGCACGCTAAGAGATGTTAGAGAGGCTGGGTGAGGAAATGCAGACCTTTTAAAGTAATACTGCCTGGTACCCATTCCATGGGTCCCAAATCTGCAGGTTCAAGGGAATCTTCTGACAGCGAAAACATGCCTGGGAAACCGAGATGAATGTACACCGTGTGCTCAGGAAAGGTGTCTAAAATGCACCTCATTTTTGATCTCCTGGTGCTGGGGTTCGCCATTCCAGCCACATTACTAACAATCTCCCCACTTGGAGAATCAGCACCTTTAACCTCCTGTTTCACACAGTTTGCAATTTGTGCAGAGGATAAATGGGAAGAGGGGGAAACAATGAGAGATTAGCTGTAGGAGTGTTGACAGGCACATGTCACTCTAATTTCCCATTAGGAAGAAGAATTAACCAAAGGCTCAGCCTGCCTCCCCAGAACCAGAATAGGGCCAGAAGTAATCCAATGGTTTGGCGGCCAGCTCACAAAAAAAGCGAGTTGCAAAATGGAGCTCAGGAGCAGACAATTCCAAGACCTGCAAAGATATAAATGATAACCAACGTCCAAAAATATATTCAGGTAAGGTAACGAAGAGGATCTGAATGAGAGGCAGAATTGCAGGAAACAGATTTCAAAAGGTAGATTGTACTCACATTTAAAGCATATGAAAAGCAGCAGAATTTCTAAAATGATGCGGTTGGGCAAAAGGGTGTATGCGTTTTTTTCGTGAACATCTTCAGGAAAAAAACACATTCAGAGTTTTTGCCCAACCAAGCAAGAGGGAAATGCAAATCCGCACAACAAAGAAGTCTCAATTTCCACTGCTCAGAAAGGCCATCCAAAAAATGTGTACAAACCAGAAATGCAGGAGAGGCCATGGAAAACAGGGAGCCTAGTCACGCTGATGGGTGGGGTATAAATATCCAAGAGCCACTCTGAAGAAGTGTATGCTGTTTTTAAAACATCTAAAATACAAAGCCCCGGAGCAAGGGGACTTCAACTCATGGACATATAACTTGGGAAGACTAAATGTCAATAAGACACAGGCACCCCAAAGTTTAGGGCTGCTCTGCATACAAGAACCTCAACTTTGGTACACCTAAAATATCCCAGGAAAAAGAGAAATGCATAAAGAACTTGTGGTAATTTTGTACAACGGAATATCACTCAGACGTGAAATAAATGTATATAAGGCCAGTAGCAGCATAATGAGTGGATTTACGTATGATGATTTTAAGGGAAATTAGTTACACAGAAAAAGAATCTTATCATAAGATATCACTTATAGAGGGAATGTCAATATCACAACACATGAACTGAATTAGGAAAGAGAACAGAGTCTCACATTTAGCAAAAATCTCTTATGCCTGCTTCAGGGGAAAGGAGAGGTGGGGTGATGCATAAAACCAGAGTTTGATATTAGCACAGGTACCATTCCATAAACCAAATACAGAATAGACAAGACCTACACCTTCCTCAGTGAACAGGACTCAACACCCCTATGCCCCACAGAGGAATATATCTGACTACTAAGAATCTTATAACCTATGTATTGATATGTCTCCGTAAGGGAATCAATTGTATCTAGACTGGCATAAACACGTCAGTGAAAATCAGCTCAACCCCATTATAAAAATGAATTTCAAAAAAACCCCAAAAAACAGCGAAATTCTTACACAATTCCTTCAGGGTTTCTGATGAAACCTGGAATGACCCTATCTGCAAAGACAGCTGGATGAGACATAAGGCTGGACACTTGGGACTGAGAGGACTGGTGAGATTGGGAGAGAAAATGCAGACCTTTTAAAGTAGTAATGCATGCCACCATTCCATGTGTCCCAAATCTCCAGGTAGAAGGGAATATCACTACAATTATAACATGTATGGGAAACCTAGAAAATGGACACCCTGTGATGGTGAAAGGTTTCTAAAACTCTCCTAATTTTTCCTCTCCTTGTGCTCCACTTTGGCATTCCAACTGCTTTACTATCAATCTCCCAACTTAGGAGAGTCAGCCCCTATAACCTCCTGGTTCGCACAGTTTGCTAATTGTGCAGAGGATGAAAGGGAAGAGGGAGAACCAATCAGAGAGTAGATGTAGGCATTTGGAAGGTCACATGTCACTCTAAGTTCCCGGCAGGAAGAAGAATTAACCAAAGCCTCAACCACCCACAGGGAACCAATATAGCGACCCCTGGAACCAGTATAGGTCCTGAAGCAAAATTGTGGATTTGCGGCCAGCTCACAAAGATGGGATTTGAAAATTGGAGCTCAGGGGCACAGCAATTCACAAACCTGCAGACTTATAAAGGACTACTCTCTTCCAAAAACCTGTTGAGGGAAGGCAATGAAGCGGCCTTGAAAATGAGGCAGAATTGCACAAAACATATTTCAAGAGGTAAATTGGAATCGCCTTTAAAGCACAGGAAAAGCATCCCAACTTGGACAGAGATGCACTTGGCCAAAAAGGGCGTATGCCTTTTCTCCTGAATATATTCAGAAGAAAACGCATACGCCCTTTTTGGCCAATCAAGCAAGCGCGCAATACAAATCCACACTACAAAGAATTGTCACTTACCACCGGTCAAAAGGGACATCCGGATATCTGTAAAACACAGAAAGGCAAGAGAGAGATGGCAAGGGCATGAAGCAATGTGATCCCAATGGTCATGGAGGATTGTGATGACAAGCGCATGGAGAATTGTGATGACAAGATTATGTACCATTTTGTTGACAAAGGCAAGGAGCATTATGATGACAAGGTTCATGGAGCACTGTGATGACAAGCGTCACGGAGCATTGTGATTACAAGGGTCATGGAGCATTGGGATGACAAGCGCATGGATCATTGTGATGACAATGGTCATGGAGCATTTTAATGACAAGTGTCCCGGATCATCGTGTTGTCAGGGTTCATGGAGCGTTGTGATGACAGTGTTCATGGAGCATTGTGATGACAGGGGTCATGGCGCATTGTGATGAGAAGGTCATGGAGCATTGGGCTGAAAATGTCCATGGAGTACTGTGATGACAGGGGTCATGGAGCATTGTGATGACAAGGTACTGGAGCACCGTGATGAGAAGACCATGGAGCCTTGTGATGACAAGTCTCATGGAGCATTCTGATGAAAAGTGCCATGGAGCATTGTGATTACAGGGGTCTTGGAGCATTGTGATGACAAGGGCATGGAGCATTGGGATGAGAAGGCCATGGAGCATTCTGATCACATGCATCATGGAGCTTTGTGATGACAAGGGCATGGAGCATTGTGATTACAGCGGTCTTGGAGCACTGTGATGAAAAGGGCATGGATCATTGTGATGAAAAAGGCATGGAGCCTTGTCATGACAGGGTTCAAGGAGCAAACTGACAACAAGTGTCAGGGATTATTGTGATGACAAGGGTATTGAGTATTGTGATGACAAAGGTCATGGAGCATTGTGATGAGAAGACGATGGATAATTGTGATGACGAGCGTCATGGGGCGTTGTGATGATAAGTGTTATGGAACATATTGATCTCAAGGATTTGGAGCATTGTGATGACAGAGGTCATGGAGCATTTTGGTTTCATTGTGATGACAATAGCCTGAAGCATTATGATGATGGGCAGGGTGCATTGTGATGACAGGGTTCATGGAGCATTGAGATGAAAAGGGGAATGGAGCATTGCGATTACAGGAGTCTTGGAGCATTGTGATGACAAAGACATGGAACATCGTGAATGAGAAGGCCATGGAGCATTCTGTTGACATGCGTCATGGAGCTTTGTGATGACAAGGGCATGGAGCATTGTGATTACAGGGGTCTTGGAGCATTGTGATGACAAGGGTCATGGAGCCTTGTGATGACAAGGCTGTGGAACATTGTGATGGCAGGGGTCATGGAGCATTGTTATGACAGGGGTAATGGAGCATTGTGATGACAAGGGCATGGAGCATTGGTCTGAAAAGTTTCATGGATTATTGTGATGAGAGGGGGCAAGGAGCATTGTGATGACAAGGGCATGGAACACTGTGATACATGGGTCATGGAGGATTGTAATGAGAAGCGCATGGAGCATTGTGATAAGAATGGCATCAAGCATTGTGATGAAAAGCATCATGGAGCCTGTGATGACAAGGGCATGGAACAATGTGATGAGAGGGTTCATGGAGCATTGTGATTACAATGGCATGCAGCATTGTGATGACAAGGGTCATTGAGCTTTGTGATGACAAAGGTCATGGAGCATTTTGATGACAAGAGTGTGGTGCATTCTGTTGTGAAGGGCAGGGAGCATTGTGATGACAGGGGTTATGGAATATTGTGATGTCAGGGGAATGGAGCATTGTGATGATAAAGGCATGTAGCATTGTTGTGACAAGGGTCATAGAATATTGTGATGACAGGGGTGAGGGAGTATTGTGTTGACTAGTGATGGAACATTGTGATATCAGTGGTGAGAGAGCATTTTGATGAGAAGTGCATGGAGCAGTGTGATGACAAGGTTTATGGAGCATTGTGATGACAAAGATGTGGAGCATTGTGATGACAAGCGCATGGCACATTGTGATGCCATGGGTCATGGAGTATTGTGCTAAAAAGGGCATTGAGCATTGGGATGACAAGGGTCACTGAGCATTGTGATGAAATGTTCATGGAGCGCTGTGGTGACAAAGGTCACAGAGCCTTGTGATGATGAGGGCATGAACCATTGTGATGACAAAGGTCATGAAGCATTGTGATGACTGGAGTCACGGAGCATTGTGATGACAGGGGTCATAGAACATTGTGATGAAAGGGCATGGAGCATTGTGATGACAGGAGCATGATGCATTGCTTTGACAAGTTTCAGGGATTATTGTAATGACAGTGGGCATGGCACATTGTGATGAGAAGGTCATGGAGCATTGGGCTGAAAATGTCCATGGAGTACTGTGATGACAGGGGTCATGGAGCATTGTGATGACAAGGTACTGGAGCACCGTGATGAGAAGACCATGGAGCCTTGTGATGACAAGTCTCATGGAGCATTCTGATGAAAAGTGCCATGGAGCATTGTGATTACAGGGGTCTTGGAGCATTGTGATGACAAGGGCATGGAGCATTGGGATGAGAAGGCCATGGAGCATTCTGATCACATGCATCATGGAGCTTTGTGATGACAAGGGCATGGAGCATTGTGATTACAGCGGTCTTGGAGCACTGTGATGAAAAGGGCATGGATCATTGTGATGAAAAAGGCATGGAGCCTTGTCATGACAGGGTTCAAGGAGCAAACTGACAACAAGTGTCAGGGATTATTGTGATGACAAGGGTATTGAGTATTGTGATGACAAAGGTCATGGAGCATTGTGATGAGAAGACGATGGATAATTGTGATGACGAGCGTCATGGGGCGTTGTGATGATAAGTGTTATGGAACATATTGATCTCAAGGATTTGGAGCATTGTGATGACAGAGGTCATGGAGCATTTTGGTTTCATTGTGATGACAATAGCCTGAAGCATTATGATGATGGGCAGGGTGCATTGTGATGACAGGGTTCATGGAGCATTGAGATGAAAAGGGGAATGGAGCATTGCGATTACAGGAGTCTTGGAGCATTGTGATGACAAAGACATGGAACATCGTGAATGAGAAGGCCATGGAGCATTCTGTTGACATGCGTCATGGAGCTTTGTGATGACAAGGGCATGGAGCATTGTGATTACAGGGGTCTTGGAGCATTGTGATGACAAGGGTCATGGAGCCTTGTGATGACAAGGCTGTGGAACATTGTGATGGCAGGGGTCATGGAGCATTGTTATGACAGGGGTAATGGAGCATTGTGATGACAAGGGCATGGAGCATTGGTCTGAAAAGTTTCATGGATTATTGTGATGAGAGGGGGCAAGGAGCATTGTGATGACAAGGGCATGGAACACTGTGATACATGGGTCATGGAGGATTGTAATGAGAAGCGCATGGAGCATTGTGATAAGAATGGCATCAAGCATTGTGATGAAAAGCATCATGGAGCCTGTGATGACAAGGGCATGGAACAATGTGATGAGAGGGTTCATGGAGCATTGTGATTACAATGGCATGCAGCATTGTGATGACAAGGGTCATTGAGCTTTGTGATGACAAAGGTCATGGAGCATTTTGATGACAAGAGTGTGGTGCATTCTGTTGTGAAGGGCAGGGAGCATTGTGATGACAGGGGTTATGGAATATTGTGATGTCAGGGGAATGGAGCATTGTGATGATAAAGGCATGTAGCATTGTTGTGACAAGGGTCATAGAATATTGTGATGACAGGGGTGAGGGAGTATTGTGTTGACTAGTGATGGAACATTGTGATATCAGTGGTGAGAGAGCATTTTGATGAGAAGTGCATGGAGCAGTGTGATGACAAGGTTTATGGAGCATTGTGATGACAAAGATGTGGAGCATTGTGATGACAAGCGCATGGCACATTGTGATGCCATGGGTCATGGAGTATTGTGCTAAAAAGGGCATTGAGCATTGGGATGACAAGGGTCACTGAGCATTGTGATGAAATGTTCATGGAGCGCTGTGGTGACAAAGGTCACAGAGCCTTGTGATGATGAGGGCATGAACCATTGTGATGACAAAGGTCATGAAGCATTGTGATGACTGGAGTCACGGAGCATTGTGATGACAGGGGTCATAGAACATTGTGATGAAAGGGCATGGAGCATTGTGATGACAGGAGCATGATGCATTGCTTTGACAAGTTTCAGGGATTATTGTAATGACAGTGGGCATGGCACATTGTGATGAGAAGGTCATGGAGTATTGTGAGGAAGGGTGTCAGGGAGAATTGTGATGACATATGTCATGGTCCATTGCGATGACAATGGAATGGAGCATTGTGATGCCAAGTGTCATGGAGGATTGTGATGACAAAGGTAATGGAGCATTTTGATGACAAGCGCTTGGAGCATTGTGATGACAAGGGTCATGGAGCATTGTGATAACAAGGGCCATTGAGAATTTTGATGACATGTTCATGAAGCATTGTGATGACAATCACATGGAGCTTGCTGTGACAGGGATCATGGAGCATTGCGATGACAAGTGCATAGAGAATTGTGATGACAAAGCATGTAACACTGTGATGAAAAGCATCATGGAGCACAGTGATGCCAAGAACGTGGAGAATTGTGATGACAGGGGACATGGAGCATTGTAATGACCAGGGCATGGAGTATTGTGATGGCAAGACCGTGGAGCATTGTGATGAGAAGTCCATGGATAATTGTGATGATGAGCGTCATGGAGCACTGTAATGACAAGGGGTATGGAGCATTGTGATAACAGGGGTCATGGAGCATTGTGATGACAAGTTTCATGGAGCATTCTGATGACAAGCTTGTGGAGTATTTTGATGACAATGACATGGAGCATTTTGATGAAAATGGCATGGGGCATTGTGATGAAAAAGACATGGAGCCTTTTCATGACAGTTTTCAGGGAGCATTCTGACGACAAGTGTCAGGGAGCATTGTGATGACAAAGGTCATGGAGAATTGTGACGACAAGGGCATGGAGTATTGTGATTACAAGCACATGGAGCTTGCTATGACGGGGTCATGGAGCATTGCGATGACAAGTGCATAGAGAATTGTGATGACAAAGCATGTAACACTGTGATGAGAAGTGTCATGGAGCATAGTGATGCCAAGATCGTGGACAATTGTGATGACAGGGGACATGGAGCATTGTGATGACCAGGGCATGGAGCATTGCGATGGCAAGATCGTGGAGCATTGTGATGAGAAGACAATGGATAATTGTGATGACGAGTGTCATGGAGCACTGTAATGACAAGGGGTATAGAGGTTTGTGATGACAGTGGTCATGGAGCACTGTGATGACCGGGGACATGGAGCATTGTGATGCCCAAGGCATGGAACACTGTGATGGCAAGACCGTGGAGCATTGTGATGAGAAGACCATGGATAATTGTGATGAGGAGCATCATGGAACACTGTAATGACAAGTGGTATGGAGCCTTGTGATGACAGGGGTCATGGAGCATTGTTATGACAGTGGTCATGGCGCATTGTGATGACAAGGGTCATGGAACATTTTGATGACAAGGGCGTGGAGCATTGTGATGAGAAGACCATGGACAATTGTGATTATGAGTGTCATGGAGCACTGTAATGACAAGCAGTATGGAGCATTGTGATGACAGGGGTCATGGAGCATTGTGATGACTGGGGACATGGAGCATTGTGATGACCAGGGCATGGAGCATTGTGATGGCAAGACCGTGGAGCACTGTGATGAGAAGACCATGGATAATTGTGATGACGAACATCATGGAGCACTGTAATGACAAGGGGCATGGAGCATTGTGATGACAGGTGTCATGGAGCATTGTGATGACAGGGGTCATGGATCATTGAGATGACAAGGGTCACGGAGCATTCTGATGACAAGCTTGTGGAGTATTGTGATGACAATGGCATAAAGCATTGGAATGAAAAGGGCATGGATCATTGTGATGAAAAAGGCATGGAGACTTGTCATGACAGGGTTCAATGAGCATACTGATGACAAGTGTCAGGGAGCATTGTGATGACAAGTGTATTGAGAATTGTGATGACAAAGGTCATGGAGCATTGTGTTGAGAAGTCCATGGATAATTGTGATGACCAGCGTCATGGGGCGTTGTGATGACAAGTGTTATGGAACATTGTGATCACAAGGGTTTGGAGCATTGTGATGAGAGAGGTCATGGAGAATTTTGATTTCATTGTGATGACAATAGCATGAAGCATTATGATGATGGGCATGGTGCATTGTGATGACAGGGTTCATGGAGCATTGAGATGAAAAGAGGCATGGATCATTGTAATAACAAGGGTCTTGGAGCAGTGTCATGACAAGGTCATGGAGTATTGTGATGAGAAGGCCATGGAGCATTCTGATGACATGCGTCAGGGAGCTTTGTGATGACATGGGCATGGAGCATTGTGATTACAGGGGTCTTGGAGCATTGTGATGACAAGGGCCATGGAGTCTTGTGATGACAAGGCCGTAGAACATTGTGATGGCAGGGGTCATGGAGCATTGTTATGACAGGTGTAATGGAGCATTGTGATGACAAGGGCATGGAGCATTGGTCTGAAAAGTTTCATGGATTATTGTGATGAGAGTGAGCATGGAGCATTGTGATGACAAGGGCACGGAACACAGTGATACATGTGTCATGGAGGATTGCAATGACACGGGCATGGAGCATTGTGATGACAAGCGTCATGGAGCTTTGTGATGACAACGGCATGGAGCAATGTGATGAGAGGTTTCATGGAGCTTTGTGATGACAATGGCATGGAGCATTGTGATTCCAAGGGTCATGGAGCTTTGTGATGACATAGGCCATGGAGCATTTTGATGACAAGGGCGTGGTGCATTGTGATGAGAAGGGCAGGGAGCATTGTGATGACAGGGTCATGGAGCAACTGGATGAAAAGGGTCATGGAACATTTTGATGACAGTGTTTATGGAACATTGTGATGTTAGGGGTCATGGAGCATTGTGATGAAAAGGGTCATGGAGCATTGTGATGACAGGGGTTATGGAACATTGTGATGTCAGGGGTCATGTAGCATTGTGATGATAAGAGCATGTAGCATTGTTGTGACAAGGGTCATGGAACATTGGGATGACAGGGTGGAGGGAGTATTGTGTTGACTAGTGATGGAACATTGTGATATCAGTGGTGAGAGAGCATTTTGATGAGAGGTGCATGGAACATTGTGATGACAAGGCTGTGGAGCATTGTGATGAGAAACGCAGGGCACATTGTGATGACATGGGTCATGGAACATTGTGCTGACAAACGCATGGAGCATTGTGATGACAAGGTTTATGGAGCATTGTGATGACAAGGTTTATAGAGCATTGTGATGACAACGATGTGGAGCATTGTGATGACAAGTGCATGGCACATTTGATGCCATGTGTCATGGAGTAATGTGCTGACAAAGGCATGGAGCATTGTGATGACAAGGGTCACCGAGCATTGTGATGAAATGTTCATGGAGTGTTGTGGTCACAAAGGTCACAGAGCCTTGTGATGACGAGGGCATGGACCATTGTGATGACAAAGGTCATGAAGCATTGTGATGACTGGAGTCACGGAGCATTGTGATGACAGGGGTCATAGAGCATTGTGATGAAAGGGCATGGAGCATTGTGATGACAGGGTCATGGAGCATTTTTCTGACAAGTTTCATAGATTATTGTGATGACAGTGGGCATGGTGCATTGTGATGACAAGGGCATGGAGCATTGTGATGAGAAGGTCATGGAGTATTGTGAAGAAGGGTGTCAGGGAGCATTGTGATGACATATGTCATGGTCTATTGCAATGACAATGGAATGTAGCATTGTGATGCCAAGTGTCATGGAGGATTGTGATGACAAAGGTAATGGAGCATTTTGATGACAAGGGCTTGGAGCATTGTGATGACAAGAGTCATGGAGCATTGTGATAACAAGGGCCATTGAGAATTTTGATGACATGTTCATGAAGCATTGTGATGACAATCACATGGAGCTTGCTATGACAGGTGTCATGGAGCATTGCGATGACAAGTGCATAGAGAATTGTGATGACAAAACATGTAACACTGTGATGAGAAGTATCATGGAGCATAGTGATGCCAAGAACGTGGAGAATTGTGATGAAAGGGGACATGGAGCATTGTGATGACCAGGGCATGGAGCATTGTGATTGCAAGACCGTGGAGCACTGTGATGAGAAGACCATAGATAATTGTGATGACGAGTGTCATGGAACACTGTAATGACAAGGGGTATAGAGCATTGTGATGACAGTGGTCGTGGAGCATTGTGATGACCGGGGACATGGAGCATTGTGATGACTGGGGACATGGAGCATTGTGATGACCAGGGCATGGAGCCTTGTGATGGCAATGTCGTGGAGCACTGTGATGAGAAGATCATGGATAATTGTGATGACGAGGGTCATGGAGCACTGTAATGACAAGGGGTATAGAGCATTGTGATGACAGTGGTCATGGAACATTGTGATGACCGCGGACATGGAGCATTGTGATGCCCAAGGCATGGAGCACTGTGATGGCAAGACCGTGGAGCATTGTGATGAGAAGACCATGGATAATTGTGCTGAGGAGCGTCATGGAGCACTGTAATGACAAGTGGTATGGAGCCTTGTGATGACAGGGGTCATGGAGCATTGTTATGACAGTGGTCATGGAGCATTGTGATGACAAGGGTCATGGAGCATTTTGATGACAAGGTCGTGGAGCATTGTGATGAGAAGACCATGGTCAATTGTGATTACGAGTGTCATGCAGCACTGTAATGACAAGCGGTATGGAGCATTGTGATGACAGGGGTCATGGAGCATTGTGATGACTGGGGAAATGGAGCATTGTGATGACCAGGACATGGAGCATTGTGATGGCAAGACCGTGGAGCACTGTGATGAGAAGACCATGGATAATTGTGATGACGAACATCATGGAGCACTGTAATGACAAGAGGTATGGAGCATTGTGATGACAGGTGTCATGGATCATTGTGATGACAGGGGTCATGGATCATTGAGATGAAAAGTGTCACGGAGCATTCTGATGACAAGCTTGTGGAGTATTGTGATGACAATGGCATGGAGCATTGTGATGGAAAGGGCATGGATCATTGTGATGAAAAAGGCATGGAGACTTGTCATGACAGGGTTCAATGAGCATACTGATGACAAGTATCAGGGAGCATTGTGATGACAAGTGTATTGAGAATTGTGATGACAAAGGTCATGGAGCATTGTGATGAGAAGTCCATGGATAATTGTGATGACCAGCGTCATGGGGCGTTGTGATGACAAGTGTTATGGAACATTGTGATCACAAGGGTTTGGAGCATTGTGATGAGAGAGGTCATGGAGAATTTTGATTTCATTGTGATGACAATAGCATGAAGCATTATGATGATGGGCATGGTGCATTGTGATGACAGGGCTCATGGAGCATTGAGATGCAAAGAGGCATGGATCATTGTAATAACAAGGGTCTTGGAGCATTGTGATGACAAGGTCATGGAGTATTGTGATGAGAAGGCCATGGAGCATTCTGATGACATGCGTCACGGAGCTTTGTGATGACATGGGCATGGAGCATTGTGATTACATGGGTCTTGGAGCATTGTGATGACAAGGGCCATGGAGTCTTGTGATGACAAGGCCGTAGAACATTGTGATGGCAGGGGTCATGGAGCATTGTTATGACAGGTGTAATGGAGCATTGTGATGACAAGGGCATGGAGCATTGGTCTGAAAAGTTTCATGGATTATTGTGATGAGAGTGAGCATGGAGCATTGTGATGACAAGGGCACGGAACACAGTGATACATGTGTTATGGAGGATTGCAATGACAAGGGTAAGGAGCATTGTGATGACAAGGGCACGGAACACAGTGATACATGTGTTATGGAGGATTGCAATGACAAGGGTATGGAGCATTGTGATGACAAGCGTCATGGAGCTTTGTGATGACAACGGCATGGAGCAATGTGATGAGAGGTTTCATGGAGCTTTGTGATGACAATGGCATGGAGCATTGTGATTCCATGGGTCATGGAGCTTTGTGATGACATAGGCCATGGAGCATTTTGATGACAAGGGCGTGGTGCATTGTGATGAGAAGGGCAGGGAGCATTGTGATGACAGGGTCATGGAGCAATTGGATGAAAAGGGTCATGGAACATTTTGATGACAGTGTTTATGGAACATTGTGATGTTAGGGGTCATGGAGCATTGTGATGACAAGGGTCATGGAGCATTGTGATGACAGGGGTTATGGAACATTGTGATGTCAGGGGTCATGGAGCATTGTGATGATAAGAGCATGTAGCATTGTTGTGACAAGGGTCATGGAAAATTGGGATGACAGTGTGGAGGGAATATTGTGTTGACTAGTGATGGAACATTGTGATATCAGTGGTGAGAGATCATTTTGATGAGAGGTGCATGGAGCATTGTGATGACAAGGCTGTGGAGCATTGTGATGAGAAACGCAGGGCACATTGTGATGACATGGGTCATGGATCATTGTGCTGACAAACGCATGGAGCATTGTGATGACAAGGTTTGTGGAGCATTGTGATGACAACGATGTGGAGCATTGTGATGACAAGCGCATGGCACATTTGATGCCATGTGTCATGGAGTAATGTGCTGACAAAGGTATGGAGCATTGTGATGACAAGGGTCACCGAGCATTGTGATGAAATGTTCATGGACTGTTGTGGTCACAAAGGTCACAGAGCCTTGTGATGACGAGGTCATGGACCATTGTGATGACAAAGGTCATGAAGCATTGTGATAACTGGAGTCACGGAGCATTGTGATGACAGGGATCATAGAGCATTGCGCTGAAAGGGAATGGAGCCTTGTGATGACAGGGTCATGGAGCATTTTTCTGACAAGTTTCATGGATTATTGTGATGACAGTGGGCATGGCGCATTGTGATGACAAGGGCATGGAGCATTGTGATGAGAAGGTCATGGAGTATTGTGAAGAAGGGTGTCAGGGAGCATTGTGATGACATATGTCATGGTCTATTGCAATGACAATGGAATGGAGCATTGTGATGCCAAGTGTCATGGAGGATTGTGATGACAAAGGTAATGGAGCATTTTGATGACCAGGGCTTGGAGCATTGTGATGACAAGGGTCATGGAACATTGTGATAACAAGGGCCATTGAGAATTTTGATGACATGTTCATGAAGCATTGTGATGACAATCACATGGAGCTTGCTATGACAGGGGTCATGGAGCATTGCGATGACAAGTGCATAGAGAATTGTGATGACAAAACATGTAACACTGTGATGAGAAGTATCATGGAGCATAGTGATGCCAAGAACGTGGAGAATTGTGATGACAGGGGACATGGAGCATTGTGATGACCAGGGCATGGAGCATTGTGATGGCAAGACCGTGGAGCATTGTGATGAGAAGACCATGGATAATTGTGATGACGAGCGTCATGGAGCACTGTAATGACAAGGGGTATGGAGCATTGTGATGACAGGGGTCATGGAGCATTGTGATGACTGGGGACATGGAGCATCGTGATGACCAAGGCATGGAGCATTGTGATGGCAAGACCGTGGAGCATTGTGATGAGAAGACCATGGATAATTGTGATGACGAGCGTCATGGAACACTGTAATGACAAGGGGTATGGAGCATTGTGATGACAGGGGTCATGGAGCATTCTGAAGACAATGATCATGGAGCATTCTGATGACAAGTTTGTGGAGTATTGTGATGACAATGACCTGGAGCGTTGTGATGAAAAGGGCATGGAGCATTCTGATGAAAAAGGCATGGAGCCTTTTCATGACAGTGTTCAAGGAGTATTCTGATGACAAGTGTCAGGGAGCATTGTGATGACAAGTGTATTGAGAATTGTGATGACAAAGGTCATGGAGCATTGTGACGACAAGTGCATGGAGTATTGTCATGACAGTCATCATGGAGTGTTGTGATGACAAGTGTTATGGAACATTGTGATCACAAGGGGTTGGAGCATTGTGATGACAGAGGTCATGGACCATTTTGATTTCAAGGAGCATGGTGCATTGTGATGACAAGGGCATGGAGCAATGTGATCCCACGGTTCATGGTGGATTGTGATGAAAATGGTAATGGAGTATTGTGATGACAAGCTCATGGAGCATTGTGATGACAAGGTCATGTAGGATTTTGATGACACAGGCATGGAGAATTGTGATGATAAGGGTCATGGAGCACTGTGATGATAAGCGTCACGGAGCATTGTGATTACAGGGGTCATGGAGCATTGGGATGACAAGGGCATGGATCATTGTGATGACAAGTGTCATGGAGCATTGGGCTGAAAATGTTCATGGAGCATTGTGATGACAAGGGAATGGAGCATTGTGATGACAAGAGTCCCGGATCATTGTGTTGTCAGGGGTCATGGAGAGTTGTGATGACAGTGGTCATGGAGGACTGTGATGATATGGGTCATGGAGCATTGTGATGAGAAAGTCATGAAGCATTGGGCTGAAAATGTTCATGGAGTATTGTGATGACAGGGGTCATGGAGCATTGTAATGAGAAGGGAATTGAGCACTGTGATGACAAGGTCCTGGAGCATTGTGATGGGAAGTCCATGGAGCCTTGTGATGACAATTCTCATGGAACATTCTGATGAAAAGGGGCATGGAGCATTGTGATTACAGGGGTCTTGGAGCATTGTGATGACAAGGGCATGGAGCATTGTGATGAGAAGGCCATGGAGCATTCAGATGACATGCGTCATGGAGCTTTGTGCTGACAAGGGCATGGAGCATTGTGATGAAAATGGCATGGATCATTGTTATGAAAAAGGCATGGAGCCTTGTCATGACAGGGTTCAAGGAGCATACTGACGACAAGTGTCACGGAGCATTGTGATGACAAGTGTATTGAGCATTGTGATGACAAAGTTCATGGAGCATTGTGATGAGAAGACCATGGAAAATTGTGATGATGAGCGTCATGGTGTGTTGTGATGATAAGTTTTATGGAACATTGTGATCACAAGGGTTTGGAGCATTGTGATGACAGAGGTCATGGAGCATTTTGATTTCATTGTCATGAAAATAGCCTGAAGCATTATGGTGATGGGCATGGTGCATTGTGATGAGAGCTTTCATGGAGCATTGAGATGAAAAGGGGCATGGAGCATTGTGATTACAGGGGTCTTGGAGCATTGTGATGACAAGGGCAAGGAGCATTGTGATGAGAAGGCCATGGAGCATTCTGATGACATGCGTCATTGAGCTTTGTGATGACAAGGGCATGGAGCATTGTGATTACAGGGGTCTTGGAGCATTGTGATGACAAGGGTCATGGAGCCTTGTGATGACAATGGTGTGGAACATTGTGATGGCAGGGGTCATGGAGCATTGTTATGACAGGGGTAATGGAGCATTGTGATGAGAAGGGCATGGAGCATTGGTCTGAAAAGTTTCATGGATTATTGTGATGAGAGTGGGCATGGAGCATTGTGATGACAAGGTCACGGAACACTGTGATCCACGGGTCATGGAGTATTGTAATGACAATGGCTTGGAGCATTGTGATGAGAAGGGCATCGAACATTGTTTTGACAAGCGTCATGGAGCTTTGTGATGACAAGGGCATGGAACAATGTGATGAGAGGGCTCATGGAACATTGTGATTCCAAGGGTTATGGAGCTTTGTGATGACAAAAGTCATGGAGCATTTTGATGTCAAGGGCGTGGTGCATTGTGATGAGAAGGGCAGGGAGCATTTTGATGACAGGGTCATGTAGCAATTTGATGAAAAGTGTAATGGAACATTTTGTTGACAGGGTTATAGAACATTGTGATGTCAGGGGTCATGGAGCTTTGGGATGAAAAGAGTCATGGAGCATTTTGATGACAGGGGTTATGGAACATTGTGATGTCAGGGGTCATGGAACATTGTGATGATAGGGGGATGTAGCATTGTGATGACAGGGGTCATGGAACATTGTGATTACAGGGGTGAGGGAGTATTGTGATGACTAGTGATGGAACATTGTGATATCTCTGTTGAGAGAGCATTTTGATGAGAAGTGCATGGAACATTGTGATTACAAGGTTTATGGAGCATTACAATGACAAGGTTGTGGACCGTTGTGATGAAAATCACGTGGCACATTGTGATGACAAGGGTCATGGAGGATTGTTCTGACAAAGGCATGGAGCATTGTGATGACAAGGGTCACGGAGAATTGTGATGAAAAGTTAATGGAGTATTGTGGTTACAAAGGTCACAGAGCCTTGTGATGATGTGGGCATGGACCACTGTGATGACAAATGTTATGAAGCATTGTGATGACTGGAGTCACAGAGCATTGTGATGACAGGGGTCATGGAGCATTGTGATGACAAGGGCATGGAGCATTGTGATGACAGGGGCATGCAGCATTGGTCTGACAAGTTTAATAGATTATTGTGATGACAGTGGGCATGGGGCATTGTGATGACAAGGGCATGGGGCATTGTGATGAGAAGGTCATGGAGTATTGTGAAGACAGGTGTCAGGGAGCATTGTGATGACATATGTCATGGTCCATTGCGATGACAATGGCATGGAGCATTGTGATGCCAAATGTAATGGAGGATTGTGATGACAAATATAATGGAGCATTGTGATGACTAGGGCTTGGAGCATTATGATGACAAGGGCCATTGAAAATTTTCATGACAAGGTCGTGAAGCATTGTGATGACAAGGTGCTGGAGCATTGTGATGAGAAAACCATGGAGCCTTGTGAGACAAGTCTCATGGAGCATACTGATGAAAAGGGGCATGGAGCGTTGTGATTAGAGTGTCTTGGAAAATTGTGATGACAAGGGCATGGAGCATTGTGATGAGAAGGCCAAGGAGCAGTCTGTTGACATGCGTCATTGAGCTTTTTGATGACAAGGGCATGGAGAATTGTAATTACAGGCGTCTTGGAGCATTGTGATGAAAAAGGCATGGATCTTTGTGATTAAAAAGGCATGGAGCCTTGTCATGACAGGGTTCAAGGAGCATACAGAGAACAAGTGTCTGGGGGCATTTTGATGACAAGTGTATTGAGCATTGTGATGACAAAGGTCATGGAGCATTGTGATGAGAAGACCATAGATAATTGTGATGACGAGCTTCATGGGGCATTGTGATGACAAGTGTTATGGAATATTGTGATCACAAGGGTTTGGAGCAGTGTTATGACAGAGGTCATGGAGCATTTTGATTTCATTGTGATGACAATAGCCTGAAGCATTATGATGATGGGCATGGTGCATTGTGATGACAGGGTTCATGGATCATTGAGATAAAAAGGGACATGGAGCATTGTGATTACAGGGGTCTTGGAGCATTGTCATGAGAATGGTCATGGAGCCTTGTGATGACAAGGCCATGGAACATCTTGATGGCAGGGGTCATGGAGCATAGTGATGGCAGGTGTCATGGAGCATTGTGATGGCAAGGGCATGGAGCATTCTGATGACATGCATCATGGAGCTTTGTGATGACAAGGGCATGGAGCACTGTGATTACAGGGGTCTTGGAGCATTGTGATGACAAGGGTCATGGAGCCTTGTGATGACAAGGCCGTGGAACGTTGTGATGGCAGGGGTCATGGAGCATTGTTATGACAGGGGTAATGGAGCATTGTGATGACAAGGGCATGGAACATTTGTCTGAAAAGTTTCATGGATTATTGTGATGAGAGTGGGCATGGAGCATTGTGATGACAAGGGCACGGAACACAGTGATCCATGGGTCATGGAGGATTGTAATGACAAGGGCATGGAGCATTGTGATGAGAAGGGCATCGAGCAGTGTGATGACAAGCACCATGGAGCTTTTTGATGACAATTGCATGGAACAATGTGATGAGAGGTTTCATGGAGTATTGTGATGACAATGGCATGGAGCATTGTGATGCCAAGGGTCATTGAGCTTTGTTATGACAAAGGTCATGGAGCATTTTGATGACAAGTGCGTGGTGCATTGTGATGAGAAGGGCAGGGAGCATTGTGATGACATTGTCATGGACCAATTTGATGAAAAGGGTCATGGAACATTTTGATGAGAGGCGTTATGTAACATTGTGATGTCAGGGGTCATGGAGCATTTTGATGAAAAGGGTCATGGAGCATTTTGATGACAGGGGTTATGGAACATTGTGATGTCAGGGATCATCGAACATTGTGATGATAAGTGCATGTAGCATTGTGATGACAGGAGTCATGGAACATTGTGATGACAGGGTTGAGGGAGTATTGTGATGAATAGTGATGTAACATTGTGATATCAGTGGTGAGAGAGCATTTTGATTTGAAGTGCATGGAGCAATGTGATGACAAGGTTTATGGAGCATTGTGATGACAAGATTGTGGAGCACTGTGACGAGAAGCGCATGGTGCATTGTGATGACATGGGTCATGGAGCATTGTGCTGACAAGCGCATGGAGCATTGTGATGACAAGGGTCATGGAGCATTGTGCTGAGAAAGGCATAGAGCATTGTGATGACAAGGGTCAAAGAGCATTGTGATGAAAAGTTCATGAAGCATTGTGGTTAAAATGGTCACAGACACTGTTGATGACAAGGGCATGGACCATTGTGATGACAATGGTCATGAAGCCTTGTGATGACTGGAGTCACGGAGCATTGTGATGACAGGGGTCATGGAACATTGTGATAACAAGGGCATGGGGCATTGTGATGACAAGGGCATGGAGCATTGGTCTAATAAGTTTCATGGCTTATTGCGATGACAGTTGGAATGGCGCATTGTGATGACAAGGGCATGGAGCATTGTGATGACCAGGTCATTCATTATTGTGAAGACAGGTGTCAGGGAGCATTGTGATGACATATGTAATGGCCCATTGTGATGACAATGCCATGGAGCATTGTGATGCCAAGTGTCATGGAGGATTCTGATGACAAAGGTAATGGAGCATTGTGATGACAATGTCTTGGAGCATTGTGATGACAAAGGTCAGGGAGCATTGTGCTGACAAGTGCATGGAAAATTGTGATGACAAGGGACATGGAACATTCTGATGACAAGCTTGTGGAGTATTTTGATGACAATGGCATGGAGCATTGGGATGAAAACGGCATGGTGCATTTGGTGAAAAAGGCATGGAGCCTTTTTGTGACAGGGTTCAAGGAGCATTCTGATGACAAGTGTCAGGGAGCATTGTGATGACAAGTGTATCGAGAATTGTGATGACAAAGGTCATGGAGCATTGTGATGAAAAGGGCATGGAGTATTGTGATGACAGGCATCATGGAGCATTGTGATGACAAGTGTTATGGAACACTGTGATCACAAGGGTTTGGAGCATTGTGATGACAGAGGTCATGGATCATTTTGATTTCAAGGAGCATGGAGCATTGTGATGACAAGGGCATGGAGCAATGTGATCCCAAGTTTCATGGAGGATTGTGATGGCAATGGTAATGGAGTATTGTGATGACAAGTGCATAGAACATTGTAATGACAAGGTCATGTAGCATTTTGCTGACAAAGGCATGGAGCATTTTGATGACAGGTGTCATGGAGCACTGTGATGACAAGCGTCACGGAGCATTGTGATTACAGGGGTCATGGAGCATTGGGATGACAAGGGCATGCATCATTGTGATGACAAGTGTCATGGAGCATTGGGCTGAAAATGTTCATGGAGTATTGTGATGACAGGGGTCATGGAGCATTGTGATGACTAGGGAATGGAGCATTGTGATGACAAGAGTCCCGGATCATTGTGTTGTCAGGTGATATTGAGCGTTGTGATGACTGTGGTCATGGAGCATTGTGATGATATTGGTCATGGAGCATTGTGATGAGAAGGTCATGGAGCATTGGGCTGAAAATGTTCATGGAGCATTGTGATGACAGGGGTCATGGAGCATTGTGATGATAAGGGAATGGAGCATTTTGATGACAATGTCCTGGAGCATTGTGATGAGAAGACCATGGAGCCTTGTGATGACAAGTCTCATGGAGCATTCTGATGAAAAGGGGCATGGACCATTGTGATTACAGGAGTCTTGGAGCATTGTGATGACAAGGGCATGGAGCATTGTGATGAGAAGTCCATGGAGCATTCTGATGACATGCATCATGGAGCTTTGTGATGACAAGGGCATGGAGCATTGTGATTACAGGGGTCTTGGAGCATTGTGATGAAAATGGCATGGATCATTGTGATGAAAAAGGCATGGAGCCTTGTCATGAAAGGATTCAGGGAGCATACTGATGGCAAGAGTCAGGGAGCATTGTGATGACATGTGTATTGCGCATTGTGATGACAAATGTCATGGGGCATTGTGATGAGAAGTCCATGGATAATTGTGATGACTAGCGTCATGGGGTATTGTGATGACAAGTGTTATGGAACATTGTGATCACAAGGGTTTGGAGCATTGTTATGACAGAGGTCATAGAGCATCTTGATTTCATTGTGATGACAAGAGCATGAAGCATTATGATGATGGGCATGGTGCATTGTGATGACAGGGTTCATGGAGCATTGTGATGAAAGGTGGCATGGAGCTTTGGTCTGACAAGTTTCATGGATTATTTTGATGACAGTGGGCATGGCACATTGTGATGACAAGGGCATGGAGCATTGTGATGACAAGGTCATGGAGTATTGTGAAGACAGGTGTCAGGGAGCATTGTGATGACATATGTCATGTTCCATTGTGATGACAATAGCACGGAGCATTGTGATGCCAAGTGTCATGGAGGATTGTTGTGACAAAGGTAAAGGAGCATTGTGATGATAAGCGCATGGAGCATTGAGATGACAAGGGCCATTGATAATTTTAATGTCCATGTCCTGAAACATTGTGATGACAAGCGCATGGAGCTTCCTATGACAGGGGTTATGGAGCATTGCGATGACAAGTGCATGGAGTATTGTTATGACAAGAGCATATAACATTGTGATTAGAAGTGCCATGGAGCATTGTGATGACATGGACATGGAGAATTGTGAGGACAAGGGACATTGAGCTTTGAGATGACCAGGGAATGGAGCATTGTGATGGCAAAACCGTGGAGCATTGTGATGAGAAGTCCATGGGTAATTGTGATGACGAGCATCATGGAGCACTGTAATGACAAGGGGCATGAAGCATTGTGATGACAGGTGTCAGGGAGCATTGTGATGACAGGGGTCATGGAGCATTGTGATGACAAGGGCATGGAGCATTGTGATGACAAGGGTACGGAACATTGTGATGAAAAGTGCCATTGAGAATTTTGATGATAAAGTCGTGAAGCATTGTGATGACAAACACTTGGAGCTTGCTATGACAGGGGTCATGGAACATTGCAATGACAAGTGCATGGAGAATTGTGATGAAACGAGCATGTAACTTTGTGATGAGAAGTGTCATGTAGCATTGTGATGACAAGTACGTGGAGAATTGTTATGACAAGGGACATGGAGCATTATGATAACCAGGGAATGGAGCATTGTGATGACAGGGGTCATGGAGCATTATTATGACAAGGGCCATGGTGCATTCTGATATAAGATATCACTTATGAAGGGAATGTAAACCTGGCTACATATGAACTGAATTAGGAAAGAGAACAGAGTCTCAGATTTAGAAAACACTCTTATGCTTGCTTAAGGGGGAAGGAGAGGTGGGGAGACACACAAAACCAGAGTTTGATATTAACACAGGTACCGTTCCATAATCCAAATACAGAAGAGACAAGCCCGACTCCTTCCTCAGTGAATGGGACTCAACACCCCTATTCCCCACAGAGAAATATATCTGAATAGTAAGGATCTTAAAACCTATGTATTGATATGTCTCCATAAGAAAACCAAGTGTGTCTAGAATGACATAAACACAGCAGTGAGAATCAGCTCAAACCCACTATAAAAAGGAATTTCAAAACAAAACAAAGAAACAGTGAAATTCTTACACAACACCTTCAGGGGTTCTGATGAAACTTGGAATGACCCTATCTACAACAACAGCTGGATGTGGCATAAGACTGTTCAGCCTGGGACTGAGAGGATTGGTGAGATTGGGTGAGAAAATGAAGACGCTTTAAAGCAATAATGCCTGCCACTGATTCCATGGTTCCCAACTCTCCAGGTAGAAGGGAATATCACTACAGTTATAACATGTATGGGAAACCTAGAGAATGGACACCCTCTGATGGTGAAAGGTTTCTAAAACTCTACTAATTTTTTTTCTCTCCATGTGCTGCAGCTTGACATTCCAACTGCTTTAATATCAATCTCCCAACTTGGAGAGTCAGCCCCTATAACCTCCTGGTTCGCACATTTGGCACATTGTGCAGAGGATATAAGGGAAGAGGGAGAACCAATGAGAGAGTAGCTGTAGGCATTTGGACGGCCACATGTCACTCTAATTTCCCATCACGAAGAAGAATTAACCAAACTCTCAGCCTGCCCCACCCCCATAACTAGTATAGGTCCTGAAGCAAAATTGTGGGTTTAAGGTCAGCTCACAAAAACACAAGTTGAAAAATGGAGCTCAGGGACACAGCAATTCACTAACTTGCAGAGTTATACAGGACTACTCTCTTCCAAAAATCTGTTGAGGAAAAGCCATGAGGTGGACTTGAAAATGAGGGAGATTTGCACGAAACAGATTTCCAGAAGTACATTGGAATCGCCTTTAAACACAGGAAAAGCATCACAACTTCGACAATTATGGAATTGTCCATAAAGGGCGCATGCGTTTTCTCCTGAATATATTCAGGAGAAAACGCATACACCCATTTTGGCCAACCAAGCAACCGCACAATGCAAATCTGCACTACAAAGAAGTATCACTTCCCACCAGTCAAAAGAGATATCCGTAAAATGTGTAAAAACCAGAAAGGCAAGAGGGGCTCTAGAGAACAGGGAGCCTTGTTATGCTGATGGGTGGGATGCAGATTGCCAACAGCCACTCTGGAGGAGTGCACTGTGTTCCCTAAAAGAATTAAACAACAGAGCTTCACAACCTAAGGCACTTCCAGTCATGGGAATATACCTTGAGGAAATTGAAAATCAATAAGACACAGCCAACCCAAAATATAGGGCAGCACTGCTTTCAAGAACCTCGACTTCGGGACACCTTAAATATCCCAGTAAAGACAAAAATAGTAAAGAAATTGTGGTACATACGTACGATGGAATATCCCTCAGCCATGAAATCAATGTCATAAGGCCAGTAGCAGCATAATGAGTGGATTCATGTACGATGATTGTAACTGAAATAAGTCACACAGAAAAAGAAACTTATCATAAGATATCACTTATGAAGGTCTTGTAAACATGGCTACACATGAACTGAATTAGGAAAGAGAAGAGTCTCACATTTAGAAAACACTCTTATGCCTGCTCAAGAGGAAAGGAGAGGTGGGGTGATGCATAAAACCAGAGTTTGATATTAGCACAGGTACGGTTGCATAATCCAAATACAAAATAGACAAGACCTACTCTTTCCTCACTGAACGGGGCTCAACACCCCTATTCCCCGCAGAGTAGTATATCTGACTAGTAAGAATCTTAAAACCTATGTATTGATATGTCTCCATAAGGGAACCAAGTGTGTCTAGAATGACATAAACACGGCAGAGAGAATCAGCTCAAACCCACTATAAAAATGAATTTCAAAACAAAACAAATAAACAGTGAAATTCTTACACAATACCTTCAGGGGTTCTGATGAAACTTAGAATGACCCTATCTACAACGACAGCTTGATGGGGCATAAGGCTGGTCACTCGGGACTGAGAGGATTGGTGAGATTGGGTGAGAAAATGCAGACCGTTTAAAGCAATAATACCTGGCACCCATTCCATGGGTCCCAACTCTCCAGGTAGAAGGGAATATCACTACAGTTATAACATGTATGGGAAACCTAGAGAATGGACACCATCTGATGGTGAAAGGTTTCTAAAACTCTACTAATTTTTTTATTTCCTTGTGCACCAGTTTGACATTCCAACTGCTTTAGTATCAATCTCCCCAATTGGAGAGTCAGCACCTATAACCTCCTGGTTCGCACAGTTGGCACGTTGTGTAGAGGATATAAGGGAAGAGGGAGAAACAATTAGAGAGTAGCTGTAGGCATTTGGATGGCCACATGTCACTCTAAATTCCCGTCACGAAGAAGAATTAACAAACTCTGAGCCAGCCCCCACAATGGAACCAGTATAGGTCCTGAAGCAAAATTGTGGATTGGCAGTCAGCTCACAAAAATGCAAGTTGAAAAATGGAACTCAGGGGCACAGCAATTCACTAACTTGCAGAGTTATAAAGGACTACTCTCTTCCAAAAATCTGTTGAGAGAAAGCCATGAGGCGGACTTGAAAATGAGCAGAAGTGCACGAAACAGATTTCCAGAAGTACATTGGAATCGCCTTTAAACACAGGAAAAGCATCACAACTTCGACAATTATGGAATTGTCCATAAAGGGCGCATGCGTTTTCTCCTGAATATATTCAGGAGAAAACGCATACGCCCATTTTGGCCAACTAAGCAACCGCACAATGCAAATCTGCACTACAAAGAAGTATTATTTCCAACCGGTCAAAAGGGACATCAGTAAAATGTGTAAAAACAAGAAAGGCAAGACAGGATCTCAGAACAGGGAGCCTTGTTATGCGGATGGGTGGGATGTAAATTGACAACAGCCACTCTGGAGGAGTGCATTGCGTTCCCAAAAAGAAGTAAACAACAGTGCTTCACAACCTAAGGCACTTCCAGTCACGGGAATATACCTTGGGAAAATTGAAAATCAATAAGACACAGCCACCCCAAAATTTATGGCAGCACTCCTTACAAGAACCTCGACATCGGGACACCTTATAAATACCAGGAAAGACAAAAAAAGGTAAAGAAATTGTGGTACATACGTATGATGGAATATCCCTCAGCCATGAAGTCAATGTCATAAGGCCAGTAGCAGCATCATGACGGGATTCATGTACGATGATTCTAACTGAAAAAATCACACACAAAAATAAACTTATCATAAGATATCACTTATGAAGGGTATATAAACATGGCTACACATGGAAGGAATTAGGAAATGGAACAGAGTCTCATATTTAGAAAACACTCTTATGCATGCTTAAGGGGAAAGCAGAGGTGGGGTGATGAATAAACCCAGAGTTTGATATTAGCACAGGTAAGGTTCCATAATCCAAATACAGAATAGACAAGACCTACTACTTCCTCTGTGAACGGGACTCAAAACCCCATATTTCCCGCAGAGGAATATATCTTACTAGTATGAATCTTAAAACCTATGTATTGATATGTCTCCGTAAGGGAATCAAGTGTGTCTAGACTGGCATAAACATGGCAGCGAGAATCAGCACAAACCCACTAGAAAAGGAAATTCAAAAACAAAACAAAAAACAGGGAAATTCTTTACAATTCCTTCAGGGTCTCTGATGAAACCTAGAATGACCCTATCTACAACGACAGCTGGATGTGGCATAAGGGTGGACACTTGGGACTGAGACGATTGGTGAGATTGGGTGAGCAAATGCAGACCAATTAAAACAATAATATGTGGCACCCATTCCATGGGTCTCAACTCTCCAGGTTGAAGGAACTATTACTACAGCTATAACATGTACGGAAAACCTAGAGAACGGACACACTGTGAATACGAAGGTTTCTAAAACACAAAGAATAGTCCCTCTCCTGGTGCTCCGGTTTGATTTTCCAACTGCTTTATTATCAGTCTCCCAACTTGAAGAGACAGCTACTTTAACCTACTGGTTCGCACAGGTTGCCAATTTGGCAGAGGATGAAAGGGAAGAGGGAGAACCAATGAGAGAGTAGCTGTTAGGTATTTGGACGGGCACATGTCACTCTAATTTCCCGGTAGGAAGAAGTATTAACAAAAGTCTCAGCCATCCACCGGGAACCAGTATAGGTCCTGAACCAAAATTTTGGACTTGCGTTCAGCTCACAAAAAACGAGTTGAAAAATGGAGCTCAGGGGCACAGCAATTCAAAAACTGGCAGAGTAATAAAGGACAACTACCATCCAAAAATCTGTTGAGGGAAGGAAACGAGGCAGATTTGAAAGGCAGGCAGAATAGCAGGAAACAGATTTCAAGAGGTACGTTGGAATCGCCTTTAAAGCACAGGAACAGGGGCACAACTTCGACAATAATGCACTTGGCCAAAAAGGGAGTATGTGTTTTCACCTGAATATATTCAGGAGAAAACGCATACGCCCTTTTTGGCCAAGCAAGCAAGCGGGCAATGCAAATCTGCACTACAAAGAAGTATCACTTCCCACCGGTCAAAAGGGACATCCACAAAATGTGTAAAAACCAGAAAGGCAAGACAGGTCCTGGAGAACAGGGAGCCTTGTTATGCTGATGGGCGGGATGTAACTTGCCAACTGCCTCTCTGGAGGAGTGCATTGTGTTCCCTAAAAGAAGTAAAGAACAGAGCTACAGAGCCAAGGGCAATTCCACTCTGGGAATATACCTTGGGAAAACTGAAAATCAATAAGACAGAGCCACCCCAAAATTTAGGGCTGCACTTCTTACAAGGACCTCAACTTGGGTACACCTTAAATATCCCAGGAAATATAAAAATGGTTCAAAAAATTGTGGTACTTACGTACGATGGAATATCCCTCAGCCATGAAATCAATGTCATAAGACCAGTAGCAGCAAAATGGGTGGATTCAGGTACGATCATTCAAAGAGAAATAAGTCACACAGAAAAAGAAACTTATCATAAGATATCACTTATGAAGATCCTGTACACATGGCTACACTTGAACTGAGTTAGGAAAGAGAACAGTGTCTCACATTTAGAAAACACTCTTATGCCTGCTTAAGGGGGAAGGAGAGGTGGGGTGATGCATAAAACCAGAGTTTGATATAAGCACAGGTACCGTTCCAAAAACCAACTATGGAATAGACAAGACCTACACCTTCCTCAATGAAAGGGACTCAAAATCCCATATTTCCCGCTGAGGAATATATCTGACTAGTAAGAATCTTAAAACCTATGTATTGATATGTCACCGTAAGGGAATCAAGAGTGTCTAGAATGGCATAAACATGGCAGCGAGAATCAGCTCAAACCCACTATAAAAAGGAATTTCAAAAACAAAACAAAAAAACTGGGAAATTCTTTACAATTCCTTCAGGGTCTCTGATGAAACCTGGAATGACCCTATCTACAACGACAGCTGGATGTGGCATAAGGCTGGACACTTGGGACTGAGAGGATTGGTGAGATTGGGTGAGCAAATGCAGACCCTTTAAAGCAATAATGCATGGCACCCATTCCATGGGTCCCAACTCGCCAGGTTGAAGGGAATATTACTACAGTTATAACATGTACGGGAAACCTAGAGAACGGACACACTGTGAATATGAAAGGTTTCTAAAACTCAACAAATAGTCCCTCTCCTGGTGCTCCGGTTTGACTTTCCATCTGCTTTACTATCAATCTCCCAACTTGGAGAGACAGCCCCTTTAACCTTCTGGTTCGCACAGGTTTCCAATTTGGCAGAGGATGAAAGGGAAGAGGGAGAACCAATGAGAGAGTAGCTGTTAGGCATTTGGAAGGGCACATATCACTCTAACTTCCCGGCAGGAAGAAGAATTAACCAAAGTCTCAGCCCCCCACCGGGAACCAGCATAGGTCCTGAACCAAAATGTTGGAGTTGCGGTCCGCTCACCAAAAACGAGTTGAAAAATGGAGCTCAGGGGCACAGCAATTCACAAACTGGCCGAGTAATAAAGGACAACTATCGTCCAAAAATCTGTTGAGGGAAGGCAATGAGGCGGACTTGAAAGCGAGGCAGAATAGCAGGAAACAGATTTCAAGAGGCACGTTGGAATCGCCTTTAAAGCACAGGAAGAGGTGCACAACTTCGACAATGATGCACTTGGCCAAAAAGGGCGTATGCGTTTTCTCCTGAATATATTCAGGAGAAAACGCATACGCCCTTTTGGCCAAGCAAACAAGAGGGCAATGCAAATCTGCACTACAAAGAAGTATCACTTCTCACCTGTCAAAAGGGACATCCAGAAAATGTGTAAAAACCAGAAAGGCAAGACATGCCCTGGAGAACAGGGAGCCTTGTTATGCAGATGGGCGGGATGTAAATTGCCAACTGCCTCTCTGGAGGAGTGCATTGTGTTCCCTAAAACAAGCAAACAACAGAGCTACAGAGCCAAGGGCTCTTCCAGTCTAGGGAATATACCTTGGAAAAATTGAAAATCAATAAGACAGAGCCACCCAAAAATTTAGGGCTGCACTGCTTACAAGGACCTCAACTTGGGTACACCTTAAATATCCCAGGAAATATAAAAATGCTTCAAAAAATTGTGGTACTTACGTACGATGGAATATCCCTCAGCCATGAAATCAATGTCATAAGACCAGTAGCAGCAAAATGGGTGGATTCAGGTACGATGATTCTAAGTGAAATAAATCACACAGAAAAAGAAACTTATCGTAAGATATCACTTTTGAAGATCCTGTAAACATGGCTACACTTGAACTGAGTTAGGAAAGAGAACAGTGTCTCACATTTAGAAAACACTCTAATGCCTGCTTTAGGGGGATGGAGAGGTGGGGTGATGCATAAAACCAGAGTTTGATATAAGCACAGGTAACGTTCCAAAAACCAACTATGGAATAGACAAGACCTACACCTTCCTCAGTCAAAGGGACTCAAAACCCCATATTTCCCGCAGAGGAATATATCTGACTAGTAAGAATCTTAAAACCTATGTATTGATATGTCTCCGTAAGGGAATCAAGTGTGTCTAGACTGGCATAAACATGGCAGCGAGAATCAGCTCAAAGCCACTATAAAAAGGAATTTCAAAAACAAAACAAAAAAACAGGGAAATTCTTTACAATTCCTTCAGGGTCTCTGATGAAACCTGGAATGACCCTATCTACACTGACAGCTGGATGTGGCATAAGAAGGGACACTTGGGACAGAGACGATTGGAGAGATTGGGTGAGCAAATGCAGAACCTTTAAAGCACAAATGCCTGGCACCCATTCCATGGGTCCCAACTCTCCAGGTTGAAGGGAATATTACTGCAGCTATAACATGTTCGGGAAACCTAGAGAACAGACACACTGTGAATACGAAAGGTTTCTAAAACTCAATGAATAGTCACTCTCCTGGTGCTCCGGTTTGACTTTCCATTTGCTTTACTATCAATCTGCCAACTTGGAGAGACAGCCCCTTTAACCTCCTGGTTCGCACAGGTTGCCAATTTGGAAGAGGATGAAAGGGAAGAGGGAGAACCAATGAGAGAGTAGCTGTTAGGCATTTGGACGGGCACATATCACTCTAACTTCCCGGCAGGAAGAAGAATTAACCAAAGTCTCAGCCCCCCACCGGGAACCAGCATAGGTCCTGAACCAAAATGTTGGACTTGCGGTCACCTCACCAAAAACGAGTTGAAAAATGGAGCTCAGGGGCACAGCAATTCACAAACTGGCCGAGTAATAAAGCACAACTATCGTCCAAAAATCTGTTGAGGGAAGTCAACGAGGCGCACTTGAAAGCGAGGCAGAATAGCAGGAAACAGATTTCAAGAGGTACGTTGGAATCGCCTTTAAAGCACAGGAAGAGGGGCACAACTTCGACAATGATGCACTTGGACAAAAAGGGCGTATGCGTTTTCTCCTGAATATATTCAGGAGAAAACGCATACGCCCTTTTTGGCCAAGCAAGCAAGCGGGCAATGCAAATCTGCACTACAAAGAAGTATCACTTTCCACCGGTGAAAAGGGACAACCACAAAATGTGTAAAAACCAGAAAGGCAAGACAGGCCCTGGAGAACAGGGAGCCTTGTTATGCTGAAGGGCGGGATTTAAATTGCCAACTGCCTCTCTGGGGGAGTGCATTGTGTTCCCTAAAACAAGTAAAGAACAGAGCTACAGAGTCAAGGGCACTTCCAGTCTAGGGAATATTCCTTGGGAAAACTGAAAATCAATAAGACAGAGCCACAACAAAATTCAGGGCTGCACTGCTTACAAGGACCTCAACTTGGGTACACCTTAAATATCCCAGGAAATATAAAAATGGTTCAAAAAATTTTGGTACTTACGTATGATGGAATATCCCTCAGCCATGAAATCAATGTCATAAGACCAGTAGCAGCAAAATGGGTGGATTCAGGTACGATGATTCGAAGTGAAATAAGTCACACAGAAAAAGAAACTTATCATAAGATATCACTTATGAAGATCCTGTAAACATGGCTACACTTGAACTGAGTTAGGAAAGAGAACAGTGTCTCACATTTAGAAAACACTCTTATGCCTGATTAAGGGTGAAGGAGAGGTGGGGTGATGCATAAAACCAGAGTTTGATATAAGCACAGCTACCGTTCCAAAAACCAACTATGGAATAGACAAGACCTACACCTTCCTCAGTGAAAGGGACTCAAAACCCCATATTTCCCGCAGAGGAATATATCTGACTAGTAAGAATCTTAAAACCTATGCATTGATATGTCTCCATAAGGGAATCAAGTGTGTCTAGACTGGCATAAACATGGCAGCGAGAATCAGCTCAAACCCACTATAAAAAGGAATTTCAAAAACAAAACAAAAAAACTGGGAAATTCTTTACAATTCCTTCAGGGTCTCTGATGAAACCTGGAATGACCCAATCTACAAAGACAGCTGGATGTGGCATAAGGCTGGACACTTGGGACTGAGAGGATTGGTGAGATTGGGTGAGCAAATGCAGACCCTTTACAGCAATAATGCATGGCACCCATTCCATGGTTCCCAACTCTCCAGGTTGAAGGGAATAGTACTACAGTTATAACATGTACGGGAAACCTAGAGAACGGACACACTGTGAATACGAAAGGTTTCTAAAACTAAACGAATAGTCCCTCTCCTGGTGCTCCGGTTTTACTTTCCATCTGCTTTACTATCAACCTCCCAACTTGGAGAGACAGCCCCTTTAACCTCCTGGTTCGCACAGGTTGCCAAATTGGCAGAGGATGAAAGGGAAGAGGGAGAACCAATGAGAGAGTAGCTGTTAGGAATTTGGACGGGCACATATCACTCTAACTTCCCGGCAAGAAGAAGAATTAACCAAAGTCTCAGCCTCCCACCGGGAACCAGCATAGGTCCTGAACCAAAATTTTGGACTTGCAGTCAGCTCACCAAAAACGAGTTGAAAAATGGAGCTCAGGGGCACAGTAATTTACAAACTGGCCGAGTAATAAAGGACAACTATCGTCCAAAAATCTGTTGAGGGAAGGCAACGAGGCGGACTTGAAAGCGAGGCAGAATAGCAGGAAACAGATTTCAAGAGGTACGTTGGAATAGCCTTTAAAGCACAGGAAGAGGGGCACAACTTCGACAATGATGCACTTGGCCATAAAGGGCGTAAGTGTTTTCTCCTGAATATATTCAGGAGAAAACGCATACGCCCTTTTTGGCCAAGCAAGCAAGGGGGCAATGCAAATCTGCACTACAAAGAAGTATCACTTCCCACCGGTCAAAAGGGACATCCACAAAAATGTGTAAAAACCAGAAAGGCAAGACAGGCCCTGGAGAACAGGGAGCCTTGTTATGCTGATGGGCGGGATGTAAATTGCCAACTGCCTCTCTGGATGGACGCATTGTGTTCCCTAAAACAAGTAAACAGCAGAGCTACAGAGCCAAGGGCACTTCCAGTCTAGGGAATATACCTTGGGAAAACTGAAAATCAATAAGACAGAACCACCCCAAAATTTAGGGCTGCACTGCTTACAAGGACCTCAACTTGGGTACACCTTAAATATCCCAGGAAATATAAAAATGGTTCAAAAAATTGTGGTACTTACGTATGACGGAATATCCCTCAGCCATGAAATCAATGTCATAAGACCAGTAGCAGCAAAATGGGTGGATTCAGGTACGATGATTCTAAGTGAAATAAGTCACACAGAAAAAGAAACTTATCATAAGATATCACTTATGAAGATCCTGTATACATGGCTACACTTGAACTGAGTTAGGAAAGAGAGCAGTGTCTCACATTTAGAAAACACTCTTATGCCTGCTTAAGGGGGAAGGAGAGGTGGGGTGATGCATAAAACCAGAGTTTGATATAAACACAGGTACCGTTCCAAAAACCAACTATGGAATAGACAAGACCTATACCTTCCTCAGTGAAAGGGACTCAAAACCCCATATTTCCTGCAGAGGAATATATCTGACTAGTAAGAATCTTAAAACCTATGTATTGATATGTCTCCATAAGGGAATCAAGTGTGTCTAGACTGGCATAAACATGGCAGCGAGAATCAGCTCAAACACACTCTAAAAAGGAATTTCAAAAACAAAACGAAAAAACTGGGAAATTCTTTACAATTCCTTCAGGGTCTCTGATGAAACCTGGAATGACCCTATCTACAACGACAGCTGGATGTGGCATAAGGCTGGACACTTGGGACTGAGAGGATTGGTGAGATTGGTTGATCAAATGCAGACCCTTTAAAGCACAAATGCCTGGCACCCATTCCATGGGTCCCAACTCTCCAGGTTGAAGGGAATATTACTACAGTTATAACATGTACGGGAAACCTAGAGAACGGACACACTGTGAATACAATAGGTTTCTAAAACTCAAAGAATAGTCCCTCTCCTGGTGCTCCGGTTTGACTTTCCATCTGCTTTACTATCCACCTCCCAACTTGGAGAGACAGCCCCTTTAACCTCCTGGTTCGCACAGGTTTCCAATTTGGCAGAGGATGAAAGGGAAGAGGGAGAACCAATGAGAGAGTAGCTGTTAGGCATTTGGACGGGCAAATATCACTGTAATTTCCCGGCAGGAAGAAGAATTAACCAAAGTCTCAGCCACCCTCCAGGAACCAGTATAGTTCCTGAACCAAAATTTTGGACTTGCGGTCAGCTCACCAAAAACGAGTTGAAAAATGGAGCTCAGAGGCACAGCAATTCACAAACTGGCCGAGTAATAAAGGACAACTATCGTCCAAAAATCTGTTGAAAGAAGGCAACGAGGCGGACTTGAAAGCGAGGCAGAATAGCAGGAAACAGATTTCAAGAGGTACGTTGGAATCGCCTTTAAAGCACAGGAAGAGGGGCACAACTTCGACAATGATGCACTTGCCCAAAAAGGGTGTATGCGTTTTCTCCTGAATATATTCAGGAGAAAACGCATACGCCCTTTTTGGCCAAGCAAGCAAGCGGGCAATGCAAATCTGCACTACAAAGAAGTATCACTTCCCACCGGTCAAAAGGGACATCCACAAGATGTGTAAAAACCAGAAAGGCAAGAGAGGCCCTGGAGAACAGGGAGCCTTGTTATGCTGATGGGCGGGATGTCAATTGCCAACTGCCTCTCTGGAGGAGTACATTGTGTTCCCTAAAACAAGTAAAGAACAGAGCTACATTGCCAAGGGCACTTCCAGTCTAGGGAATATACCTTGGGAAAACTGAAAATCAATGAGACAGAGCCACACCAAAATTTAGGGCTGCACTGCTTACAAGGACCTCAACTTGGGTACACCTTAAATATCCCAGGAAATATAAAAATGGTTCAAAAAATTGTGGTACTTACGTACGATGGAATATCCCTCAGCCATGAAATCAATGTCATAAGACCAGTAGCAGCAAAATGGGTGGATTCAGGTACGATGATTCTAAGTGAAATAAGTCACAGAGAAAAAGAAAGTTATCATAAGATATCACTTATGAAGATCCTGTACACATGGCTACACTTGAACTGAGTTAGGAAAGAGAACAGTGTCTCACATTTAGAAAACACTCTTATGCCTGCTTAAGGGGGAAGGAGAGGTGGGGTGATGCATAAAACCAGAGTTTGATATAAGCACAGGTACCGTTCCAAAAACCAACTATGGAATAGACAAGACCTATACCTTCCTCAGTGAAAGGGACTCAAAACCCCATATTTCCCGCAGAGGAATATATCTGACTAGTAAGAATCTTAAAACCTATGTATTGATATGTCTCCGTAAGGGAATCAAGTGTGTCTAGACTGGCATAAACATGGCAGCGAGAATCAGCTCAAACCCACTATAAAAAGGAATTTCAAAAACAAAACAAAAAAACTGGGAAATTCTTTACAATTCCTTCAGGGTCTCTGATGAAACCTGGAATGACCCTATCTACAACGACAGCTGGATGTGGCATAAGGCTGGACACTTGGGACTGAGACGATTGGTGAGATTGGGTGAGCAAATGCAGACCCTTTAAAGCAATAATGCATGGCACCCATTCCATGGGTCCCAACTCTCCAGGTTGAAGGGAATATTACTACAGCTATAACATGTACGGGAAACCTAGAGAACGGACACACTGTGAATTCGAAAGGTTTCTAAAACTCAACGAATAGTCCCTCTCCTGGTGCTCCGGTTTGACTTTACACCTGCTTTACTATCATCCTCCCAACTTGGAGAGACAGCCCCTTTAACCTCCTGGTTCGCACAGGTTGCCAATTTGGCAGAGGATGAAAGGGAAGAGGGAGAACCAATGAGAGAGTAGCTGGTAGGCATTTGAATGGGCACATATCACTGTAATTTCCCGTCAGGAAGAAGAATTAACCAAAGTCTCAGCCCCCCACCGGGAACCAGCATAGGTCCTGAACCAAAATTTCGGACTTGCGGTCACCTCACCAAAAACGAGTTGAAAAATGGAGCTCAGGGGCACAGCAATTCACAAACTGGCCGAGTAATAAAGGACAACTATCGTCCAAAAATCTATTGAGGGAAGGCAACGAGGTGGACTTGAAAGCGAGGCAGAATAACAGGAAACAGATTTCAAGAGGTACGTTGGAATCGCCTTTAAAGCACAGGAAGAGGGGCACAACTTCGACAATGATGCACTTGGCCAAAAAGGGTGTATGCGTTTTCTCCTGAATATATTCAGGATAAAACGCATACACCCTTTTTGGCCAAGCAAGCAAGCGGGCAATGCAAATCTGCACTACAAAGAAGTATCACTTCCCACCGGTCAAAAGGGACATCCACAAAATGTGTAAAAACCAGAAAGGCAAGACAGGCCCTGGAGAACAGGGAGCCTTGTTATGCTGATGGGCGGGATGTAAATTGCCAACTGCCTCTCTGGAGGAGTACATTGTGTTCCCTAAAACAAGTAAAAAACAGAGCTACAGAGCCAAGGGCACTTCCAGTCTAGGGAATATAGCTTGGGAAAACTGAAAATCAATAAGACAGAGCCACCCCAAAATTTAGGGCTGCACTGCTTACAAGGACCTCAACTTGGGTACACCTTAAATATCCCAGGAAATATAAAAATGGTTCAAAAAATTGTGGTACTTACGTACGATGGAATATCCCTCAGCCATGAAATCAATGTCATAAGACCAGTAGCAGCAAAATGGGTGGATTCAGGTACGATGATTCTAAGTGAAATAAGTCACACAGAAAAAGAAACTTATCATAAGATATCACTTATGAAGATCCTGTAAACATGGCTACACTTGAACTGAGTTAGGAAAGAGAACAGTGTCTCACATTTAGAAAACACTCTTATGCCTGATTAAGGGTGAAGGAGAGGTGGGGTGATGCATAAAACCAGAGTTTGATATAAGCACAGGTACCGTTCCAAAAACCAACTATGGAATAGACAAGACCTACACCTTCCTCAGTGAAAGGGACTCAAAACCCCATATTTCCCGCAGAGGAATATATCTGACTAGTAAGAATCTTAAAACCTATGCATTGATATGTCTCCATAAGGGAATCAAGTGTGTCTAGACTGGCATGAACATGGCAGCGAGAATCAGCTCAAACCCATTATAAAAAGGAATTTCAAAAACAAAAAAAAAAAAAACTGGGAAATTCTTTACAATTCCTTCAGGGTCTCTGATGAAACCTGGAATGACCCAATCTACAAAGACAGCTGGATGTGGCATAAGGCTGGACACTTGGGACTGAGAGGATTGGTGAGATTGGGTGAGCAAATGCAGACCCTTTACAGCAATAATGCATGGCACCCATTCCATGGTTCCCAACTCTCCAGATTGAAGGGAATAGTACTACAGTTATAACATGTACGGGAAACCTAGAGAACGGACACACTGTGAATACGAAAGGTTTCTAAAACTCAACGAATAGTCCCTCTCCTGGTGCTCCGGTTTTACTTTACATCTGCTTTACTATCAACCTCCCAACTTGGAGAGACAGCCCCTTTAACCTCCTGGTTCGCACAGGTTGCCAAATTGGCAGAGGATGAAAGGGAAGAGGGAGAACCAATGAGAGAGTAGCTGTTAGGAATTTGGACGGGCACATATCACTCTAACTTCCCGGCAGGAAGAAGAATTAACCAAAGTCTCAGCCTCCCACCGGGAACCAGCATAGGTCCTGAACCAAAATTTTGGACTTGCGGTCAGCTCACCAAAAACGAGTTGAAAAATGGAGCTCAGGTGCACAGTAATTTACAAACTGGCCGAGTAATAAAGGACAACTATCGTCCAAAAATCTGTTGAGGGAAGGCAACGAGGCGGACTTGAAAGCGAGGCAGAATAGCAGGAAACAGATTTCAAGAGGTACGTTGGAATAGCCTTTAAAGCACAGGAAGAGGGGCACAACTTCGACAATGATGCACTTGGCCATAAAGGGCGTAAGTGTTTTCTCCTGAATATATTCAGGAGAAAACGCATACGCCCTTTTTGGCCAAGCAAGCAAGGGGGCAATGCAAATCTGCACTACAAAGAAGTATCACTTCCCACCGGTCAAAAGGGACATACACAAAAATGTGTAAAAACCAGAAAGGCAAGACAGGCCCTGGAGAACAGGGAGCCTTGTTATGCTGATGGGCGGGATGTAAATTGCCAACTGCCTCTCTGGAGGGATGCACTGTGTTCCCTAAAAGAAGTAAACAGCAGAGCTACAGAGCCAAGGGCACTTCCAGTCTAGGGAATATACCTTGGGAAAACTGAAAATCAATAAGACAGAACCACCCCAAAATTTAGGGCTGCACTGCTTACAAGGACCTCAACTTGGGTACACCTTAAATATCCCAGGAAATATAAAAATGGTTCAAAAAATTGTGGTACTTACGTACGATGGAATATCCCTCAGCCATGAAATCAATGTCATAAGACCAGTAGCAGCAAAATGGGTGGATTCAGGTACGATGATTCTAAGTGAAATAAGTCACACAGAAAAAGAAACTTATCATAAGATATCACTTATGAAGATCCTGTATACATGGCTACACTTGAACTGAGTTAGGAAAGAGAGCAGTGTCTCACATTTAGAAAACACTCTTATGCCTGCTTAAGGGGGAAGGAGAGGTGGGGTGATGCATAAAACCAGAGTTTGATATAAGCACAGGTACCGTTCCAAAAACCAACTATGGAATAGACAAGACCTATACCTTCCTCAGTGAAAGGGACTCAAAACCCCATATTTCCTGCAGAGGAATATATCTGACTAGTAAGAATCTTAAAACCTATGTATTGATATGTCTCCATAAGGGAATCAAGTGTGTCTAGACTGGCATAAACATGGCAGCGAGAATCAGCTCAAACACACTCTAAAAAGGAATTTCAAAAACAAAACGAAAAAACTGGGAAATTCTTTACAATTCCTTCAGGGTCTCTGATGAAACCTGGAATGACCCTATCTACAACGACAGCTGGATGTGGCATAAGGCTGGACACTTGGGACTGAGAGGATTGGTGAGATTGGTTGATCAAATGCAGACCCTTTAAAGCACAAATGCCTGGCACCCATTCCATGGGTCCCAACTCTCCAGGTTGAAGGGAATATTACTACAGTTATAACATGTACGGGAAACCTAGAGAACGGACACACTGTGAATACAATAGGTTTCTAAAACTCAACGAATAGTCCCTCTCCTGGTGCTCCGGTTTGACTTTCCATCTGCTTTACTATCCACCTCCCAACTAGGAGAGACAGCCCCTTTAACCTCCTGGTTAGCACAGGTTTCCAATATGGCAGAGGATGAAAGGGAAGAGGGAGAACCAATGAGAGAGTAGCTGTTAGGCATTTGGACGGGCACATATCACTGTAATTTCCCGGCAGGAAGAAGAATTAACCAAAGTCTCAGCCACCCTCCAGGAACCAGTATAGTTCCTGAACCAAAATTTTGGACTTGCGGTCACCTCACCAAAAAGGAGTTGAAAAATGGAGCTCAGGGGCACAGCAATTCACAAACTGGCCGAGTAATATAGGACAACTATCGTCCAAAAATCTGTTGAAAGAAGGCAACGAGGCGGACTTGAAAGCGAGGCAGAATAGCAGGAAACAGATTTCAAGAGGTACGTTGGAATCGCCTTTAAAGCACAGGAAGAGGGGCACAACTTCGACAATGATGCACTTACCCAAAAAGGGTGTATGCGTTTTCTCCTGAATATATTCAGGAGAAAACGCATTCACCCTTTTTGGCCAAGCAAGCAAGCGGGCAATGCAAATCTGCACTACAAAGAAGTATCACTTCCCACCGGTCAAAAGGGACATCCACAAGATGTGTAAAAACCAGAAAGGCAAGAGAGGCCCTGGAGAACAGGGAGCCTTGTTATGCTGATGGGCGGGATGTAAATTGCCAACTGCCTCTCTGGAGGAGTACATTGTGTTCCCTAAAACAAGTAAAGAACAGAGCTACATTGCCAAGGGCACTTCCAGTCTAGGGAATATACCTTGGGAAAACTGAAAATCAATAAGACAGAGCCACCCCAAAATTTAGGGCTGCACTGCTTACAAGGACCTCAACTTGGGTACACCTTAAATATCCCAGGAAATATAAAAATGGTTCAAAAAATTGTGGTACTTACGTACGATGGAATATCCCTCAGCCATGAAATCAATGTCATAAGACCAGTAGCAGCAAAATGGGTGGATACAGGTACGATGATTCTAAGTGAAATAAGTCACAGAGAAAAAGAAAGTTATCATAAGATATCACTTATGAAGATCCTGTACACATGGCTACACTTGAACTGAGTTAGGAAAGAGAACAGTGTCTCACATTTAGAAAACACTCTTATGCCTGCTTAAGGGGGAAGGAGAGGTGGGGTGATGCATAAAACCAGAGTTTGATATAAGCACAGGTACCGTTCCAAAAACCAACTAGGGAATAGACAAGACCTATACCTTCCTCAGTGAAAGGGACTCAAAACCCCATATTTCCCGCAGAGGAATATATCTGACTAGTAAGAATCTTAAAACCTATGTATTGATATGTCTCCGTAAGGGAATCAAGTGTGTCTAGACTGGCATAAACATGGCAGCGAGAATCAGCTTAAACCCACTATAAAAAGGAATTTCAAAAACAAAACAAAAAAACTGGGAAATTCTTTACAATTCCTTCAGGGTCTCTGATGAAACCTGGAATGACCCTATCTACAACGACAGCTGGATGTGGCATAAGGCTGGACACTTGGGACTGAGACGATTGTTGAGATTGGGTGAGCAAATGCAGACCCTTTAAAGCAATA
The DNA here is from genome assembly GCF_949752795.1 of Hyperoodon ampullatus. Taxonomy (NCBI): domain Eukaryota; kingdom Metazoa; phylum Chordata; class Mammalia; order Artiodactyla; family Ziphiidae; genus Hyperoodon; species Hyperoodon ampullatus. The sequence continues at coordinate 833,703 of NW_027640495.1, read as the reverse complement.
ATGCATGGCACCCATTCCATGGGTCCCAACTCTCCAGGTTGAAGGGAATATTACTACAGCTATAACATGTACGGGAAACCTAGAGAACGGACACACTGTGAATTCGAAAGGTTTCTAAAACTCAACGAATAGTCCCTCTCCTGGTGCTCTGGTTTGACTTTACACCTGCTTTACTATCATCCTCCCAACTTGGAGAGACAGCCCCTTTAACCTCCTGGTTCGCACAGGTTGCCAATTTGGCAGAGGATGAAAGGGAAGAGGGAGAACCAATGAGAGAGTAGCTGGTAGGCATTTGAATGGGCACATATCACTGTAATTTCCCGGCAGGAAGAAGAATTAACCAAAGTCTCAGCCCCCCACCGGGAACCAGCATAGGTCCTGAACCAAAATTTCGGACTTGCGGTCACCTCACCAAAAACGAGTTGAAAAATGGAGCTCAGGGGCACAGCAATTCACAAACTGGCCGAGTAATAAAGGACAACTATCGTCCAAAAATCTATTGAGGGAAGGCAACGAGGCGGACTTGAAAGCGAGGCAGAATAACAGGAAACAGATTTCAAGAGGTACGTTGGAATCGCCTTTAAAGCACAGGAAGAGGGGCACAACTTCGACAATGATGCACTTGGCCAAAAAGGGTGTATGCGTTTTCTCCTGAATATATTCAGGAGAAAACGCATACACCCTTTTTGGACAAGCAAGCAAGCGGGCAATGCAAATCTGCACTACAAAGAAGTATCACTTCCCACCGGTCAAAAGGGACATCCACAAAATGTGTAAAAACCAGAAAGGCAAGACAGGCCCTGGAGAACAGGGAGCCTTGTTATGCTGATGGGCGGGATGTAAATTGCCAACTGCCTCTCTGGAGGAGTACATTGTGTTCCCTAAAACAAGTAAAAAACAGAGCTACAGAGCCAAGGGCACTTCCAGTCTAGGGAATATAGCTTGGGAAAACTGAAAATCAATAAGACAGAGCCACCCCAAAATTTAGGGCTGCACTGCTTACAAGGACCTCAACTTGGGTACACCTTAAATATCCCAGGAAATATAAAAATGGTTCAAAAAATTGTGGTACTTACGTACGATGGAATATCCCTCAGCCATGAAATCAATGTCATAAGACCAGTAGCAGCAAAATGGGTGGATTCAGGTACGATGATTCTAAGTGAAATATGTCACAGAGAAAAAGAAACTTATCATAAGATATCACTTATGAAGATCCTGTACACATGGCTACACTTGAACTGAGTTAGGAAAGAGAACAGTGTCTCACATTTCGAAAACACTCTTATGCCTGCTTAAGGGGGAAGGAGAGGTGGGGTGATGCATAAAACCAGATTTTGATATAAGCACAGGTACCACTCCAAAAACCAACTATGGAATAGACAAGACCTATACCTTCCTCAGTGAAAGGGACTCAAAACCCCATATTTCCCGCAGAGGAATATATCTGACTAGTAAGAATCTTAAAACCTATGTATTGATATGTCTCCGTAAGGGAATCAAGTGTGTCTAGACTGGCATAAACATGGCAGTGAGAATCAGCTCAAACCCACTATAAAAAGGAATTTCAAAAACAAAACAAAAAAGCTGGGAAATTCTTTACAATTCCTTCAGGGTCTCTGATGAAACCTAGAATGACCCTATCTACAACGACAGCTGGATGTGGCATAAGGCTGGACACTTGGGACTGAGACGATTGGTGAGATTGGGTGAGCAAATGCAGACCCTTTAAAGCAATAATACATGGCACCCATTCCATGGGTCCCAACTCTCCAGGTTGAAGGGAATATTACTACAGTTATAACATGTACTGGAAACCTAGAGAATGGACACACTGTGAATACGAAAGGTTTCTAAAACTCAACAAATAGTCCCTCACCTGGTGCTCCGGTTTGACTTTCCATCTGCTTTACTATCAACCTCCCAACTTGGAGAGACAGCCCCTTTAACCTCCTGGTTCGCACAGGTTGCCAATTTGGCAGAGGATGAAAGGGAAGAGGGAGAACCAATGAGAGAGTAGCTTTTAGGTATTTGGACGGGCACATATTACTGTAATTTCCCGGCAGGAAGAAGAATTAACCAAAGTCTCAGCCACCCACCGGGAACCAGTATGGGTCCTGAACCAAAGTTTTGGACTTGCGGACAGCTCAGCAAAAACGAGTTGAAAAATGGAGCTCAGGGGCACAGCAATTCACAAACTGGCCGAGTAATAAAGGACAACTATCGTCCAAAAATCTGTTGAGTGAAGGCAACGAGGCGGACTTGAAAGCGAGGCAGAATAGCAGGAAAGAGATTACAAGAGGTACATTGGAATCGCCTTTAAAGCACAGGAAGAGGGGCACAACTTCGACAATGATGCACTTGGCCAAAAAGGGCGTATGCGTTTTCTCCTGAATATATTCAGGAGAAAACACATACAACATTTTTGGCCAAGCAAGCAAGCGGGCAATGCAAATCTGCACTACAAAGAAGTATCACTTCCCACCGGTCAAAAGGGACATCCACCAAATGTGTAAAAACCAGAAAGGCAAGACAGGTCCTGGAGAACAGGGAGCATTGTTATGATGATTGGCGGCATGTAAATTGCCAACTGCCTCTCTGGAGGAGTACATTGTGTTCCCTAAAACAAGTAAAGAACAGAGCTACAGAGCCAAGGGCACTTCCAGTCTAGGGAATACACCTTGCGAAAACTGAAAATCAATAAGACAGAGCCACCCCAAAATTTAGGGCTGCACTGCTTACAAGGACCTCAACTTGGGTACACCTTAAATATCCCAGGAAATATAAAAATGGTTCAAAAAATTGTGGTACTTACGTACGATGGAATATCCCTCAGCCATGAAATCAATGTCATAAGACCAGTAGCAGCAAAATGGGTGGATTCAGGTACGATGATTCTAAGTGAAATAAGTCACAGAGAAAAAGAAACTTATCATAAGATATCACTTATGAAGATCCTGTACACATGGCTACACTTGAACTGAGTTAGGAAAGAGAACAGTGTCTCACATTTAGAAAACACTCTTATGCCTGCTTAAGGGGGAAGGAGAGGTGGGGTGATGCATAAAACCAGAGTTTGATATAAGCACAGGTACCGTTCCAAAAACCAACTATGGAATAGACAAGACCTACACCTTCCTCAGTGAAAGGGACTCAAAACCCCATATTTCCCGCAGAGGAATATATCTGACTAGTAAGAATCTTAAAACCTATGTATTGATATGTCTCCGTAAGGGAATCAAGTGTGTCTAGACTGGCATAAACATGGCAGCGAGAATCAGCTCAAACCCAGTATAAAAAGGAATTTCAAAAACAAAACAAAAAAACTGGGAAATTCTTTACAATTCCTTCAGGGTCTCTGTTGAAACCTGGAATGACCCTATCTACAACGACAGCTGGATGTGGCATAAGGCTGGACACTTGGGACTGAGACGAATGGTGAGATTGGGTGAGCAAATGCAGACCCTTTAAAGCAATAATGCATGGCACCCATTCCATGGGTCCCAACTCTCCAGGTTGAAGGGAATATTACTACAGCTATAACATGTACGGGAAACCTAGAGAACAGACACACTGTGAATACGAAAGGTTTCTAAAACTCAACGAATAGTCCCTCTCCTGGTGCTCCGGTTTGACTTTACACCTGCTTTACTATCATCCTCCCAACTTGGAGAGACAGCCCCTTTAACCTCCTGGTTTGCACAGGTTGCCAATTTGGCAGAGGATGAAAGGGAAGAGGGAGAACCAAAGAGAGAGTAGCTGTTAGGCATTTGAACGGGCATATATCACTGTAATTTCCCGGCAGCAAGAAGAATTCACCAAAGTCTCAGCCCCCCACAGGGAACCAGCATAGATCTTGATCCAAAATTTCGGACTTGCGGTCACCTCACCAATAACGAGTTGAAAAATGGAGCTCAGGGGCACAGCAATTCACAAACTGGCCGAGTAATAAAGGACAACTATCGTCCAAAAATCTTTTGAGGGAAGGCAACGAGGCGGACTTGAAAGCGAGGCAGAATAGCAGGAAACAGATTTCAAGAGGTACGTTGGAATCGCCTTTAAAGCACAGGAAGAGGGGCACAACTTCGACAATGATGCACTTGGCCAAAAAGGGCGTATGCGTTTTCTCCTGAATATATTCAGGAGAAAACGCATACGCCCTTTTTGGCCAAGCAAGCAAGCGGGCAATGCAAATCTGCACTACAAAGAAGTATCACTTCCCACAGGTCAAAAGGGATATCCACAAAAATATGCAAAAATCAGAGGAGGCAAGACAGGCCCTGGAGAACAGGGAGCCTTGTTATGCTGATGGGCGGGATGTAAATTGCCAACTGCCTCTCTGGAGGAATACATGGTGTTCCCTAAAACAAGTAAAGAACAGAGCTACGGAGCCAAGGGCACTTCATGTCTAGGGAATATACCTTGGGAAAACTGAAAATCAATAAGACAGAGCCACCCCAAAATTTAGGGCTGCACTGCTTACAAGGACCTCATCTTGGGTACACCTTAAATATCCCAGGAAATATAAAAATGGTTCAAAAAATTGTGGTACTTACGTACGATGGAATATCCCTCAGCCATGAAATCAATGTCATAAGACCAGTAGCAGCAAAATGGGTGGATTCAGGTCCGATGATTCTAACTGAAATAAGTCACAGAGAAAAAGAAACTTATCATAAGATATCACTTATGAAGATCCTGTACACATGGCTACACTTCAACTGAGTTAGGAAAGAGAACAGTGTCTCACATTTAGAAAACACTCTTATGCCTGCTTAAGGGGGAAGGAGAGGTGGGGTGATGCATAAAACCAGAGTTTGATATAAGCACAGGTACCGTTCCAAAAACCAACTATGAAATAGACAAGACCTATACCTTCCACAGTGAAAGGGACTCAAAACCCCATATTTCCCGCAAAGGAATATATCTGACTAGTAAGAATCTTAAAACCTATGTATTGTTATGTCTCCGTAAGGGAATCAAGTGTGTCTAGACTGGCATAAACATGGCAGCGAGAATCAGCTCAAACCCACTATAAAAAGGAATTTCAAAAACAAAACAAAAAAACTGGGAAATTCTTTACAATTCCTTCAGGGTCTCTGATGAAACCTGGAATGACCCTATCTACAACGACAGCTGGATGTGGCATAAGGCTGGACACTTGGGACTGAGACGATTGGTGAGATTGGGTGAGCAAATGCAGACCCTTTAAAGCAATAATGCATGGCACCCATTCCATGGGTCCCAACTCTCCAGGTTGAAGGGAATATTACTACAGCTATAACATGTACGGGAAACCTAGAGAATGGACACACTGTGAATACGAAAGGTTTCTAAAACTCAACGAATAGTCCCTCTCCTGGTGCTCCGGTTTGACTTTACACCTGCTTTACTATCATCCTCCCAACTTGGAGAGACAGCCCCTTTAACCTCCTGGTTCGCACAGGTTGCCAATTTGGCAGAGGATGAAAGGGAAGAGGGAGAACCAAAGAGAGAGTAGCTGTTAGGCATTTGAACGGGCACATATCACTGTAATTTCCCAGCAGGAAGAAGAATTAACCAAAGTTTCAGCCCCCCACCGGGAACCAGCATAGGTCCTGAACCAAAATTTCGGACTTGAGGTCACCTCACCAAAAACGAGTTGATAAATGGAGCTCAGGGGCACAGCAATTCACAAACTGGCTGAGTAATAAAGGACAACTATCGTCCAAAAATCTATTGAGGGAAGGCAACGAGACGGACTTGAAAGCGAGGCAGAATAGCAGGAAACAGATTTCAAGAGGTACGTTGGAATCGCCTTTAAAGCACAGGAAGGGGGGCACAACTTTGACAATGATGCACTTGGCCAAAAAGGGCGTATGCGTTTTCTCCTGAATATATTCAGGAGAAAACGCATACGCCCTTTTTGGCCAAGCAAGCAAGCGGGCAATGCAAATCTGCACTACAAAGAAGTATCACTTCCCACCGGTCAAAAGGGACATCCACAAAATGTGTAAAAACCAGAAAGGCAAGACAGGCCCTGGAGAACAGGGAGCCTTGTTATGCTGATGGGCGGGATGTAAATTGCCAACTGCCTCTCTGGAGGAGTACATTGTGTTCCCTAAAACAAGTAAAAAACAGAGCTACAGAGCCAAGGGCACTTCCAGTCTAGGGAATATAGCTTGGGAAAACTGAAAATCAATAAGACAGAGCCACCCCAAAATTTAGGGCTGCACTGCTTACAAGGACCTCAACTTGGGTACACCTTAAATATCCCAGGAAATATAAAAATGGTTCAAAAAATTGTGGTACTTACGTACGATGGAATATCCCTCAGCCATGAAATCAATGTCATAAGACCAGTAGCAGCAAAATGGGTGGATTCAGGTACGATGATTCTAAGTGAAATATGTCACAGAGAAAAAGAAACTTATCATAAGATATCACTTATGAAGATCCTGTACACATGGCTACTCTTGAACTGAGTTAGGAAAGAGAACAGTGTCTCACATTTCGAAAACACTCTTATGCCTGCTTAAGGGGGAAGGAGAGGTGGGGTGATTCATAAAACCAGATTTTGATATAAGCACAGGTACCACTCCAAAAACCAACTATGGAATAGACAAGACCTATACCTTCCTCAGTGAAAGGGACTCAAAACCCCATATTTCCCGCAGAGGAATATATCTGACTAGTAAGAATCTTAAAACCTATGTATTGATATGTCTCCGTAAGGGAATCAAGTGTGTCTAGACTGGCATAAACATGGCAGCGAGAATCAGCTCAAACCCACTATAAAAAGGAATTTCAAAAACAAAACAAAAAAGCTGGGAAATTCTTTACAATTCCTTCAGGGTCTCTGATGAAACCTAGAATGACACTATCTACAACGACAGCTGGATGTGGCATAAGGCTGGACACTTGGGACTGAGACGATTGGTGAGATTGGGTGAGCAAATGCAGACCCTTTAAAGCAATAATACATGGCACCCATTCCATGGGTCCCAACTCTCCAGGTTGAAGGGAATATTACTACAGTTATAACATGTACCGGAAACCTAGAGAATGGACACACTGTGAATACGAAAGGTTTCTAAAACTCAACGAATAGTCCCTCTCCTGGTGCTCCGGTTTGACTTTCCATCTGCTTTACTATCAACCTCCCAACTTGGAGAGACAGCCCCTTTAACCTCCTGGTTCGCACAGGTTGCCAATTTGGCAGAGGATGAAAGGGAAGAGGGAGAACCAATGAGAGAGTAGCTTTTAGGTATTTGGACGGGCACATATTACTGTAATTTCCCGGCAGGAAGAAGAATTAACCAAAGTCTCAGCCACCCACCGGGAACCAGTATGGGTCCTGAACCAAAGTTTTGGACTTGCGGACAGCTCAGCAAAAACGAGTTGAAAAATGGAGCTCAGGGGCACAGCAATTCACAAACTGGCCGAGTAATAAAGGACAACTATCGTCCAAAAATCTGTTGAGTGAAGGCAACGAGGCGGACTTGAAAGCGAGGCAGAATAGCAGGAAAGAGATTACAAGAGGTACATTGGGATCGCCTTTAAAGCACAGGAAGAGGGGCACAACTTCGACAATGATGCACTTGGCCAAAAAGGGCGTATGCGTTTTCTCCTGAATATATTCAGGAGAAAACACATACAACATTTTTGGCCAAGCAAGCAAGCGGGCAATGCAAATCTGCACTACAAAGAAGTATCACTTCCCACCGGTCAAAAGGGACATCCACCAAATGTGTAAAAACCAGAAAGGCAAGACAGGTCCTGGAGAACAGGGAGCATTGTTATGATGATTGGCGGCATGTAAATTGCCAACTGCCTCTCTGGAGGAGTACATTGTGTTCCCTAAAACAAGTAAAGAACAGAGCTACAGAGCCAAGGGCACTTCCAGTCTAGGGAATACACCTTGCGAAAACTGAAAATCAATAAGACAGAGCCACCCCAAAATTTAGGGCTGCACTGCTTACAAGGACCTCAACTTGGGTACACCTTAAATATCCCAGGAAATATAAAAATGGTTCAAAAAATTGTGGTACTTACATACGATGGAATATCCCTCAGCCATGAAATCAATGTCATAAGACCAGTAGCAGCAAAATGGGTGGATTCAGGTACGATGATTCTAAGTGAAATAAGTCACACAGAAAAAGAAACTTATCATAAGATATCACTTATGAAGATCCTGTACACATGGCTACACTTGAACTGAGTTAGGAAAGAGAACAGTGTCTCACATTTAGAAAACACTCTTATGCCTGCTTAAGGGGGAAGGAGAGGTGGGGTGATGCATAAAACCAGAGTTTGATATAAGCACAGGTACCGTTCCAAAAACCAACTATGGAATAGACAAGACCTACACCTTCCTCAGTGAAAGGGACTCAAAACCCCATATTTCCCGCAGAGGAATATATCTGACTAGTAAGAATCTTAAAACCTATGTATTGATATGTCTCCGTAAGGGAATCAAGTGTGTCTAGACTGGCATAAACATGGCAGCGAGAATCAGCTCAAACCCAGTATAAAAAGGAATTTCAAAAACAAAACAAAAAAACTGGGAAATTCTTTACAATTCCTTCAGGGTCTCTGTTGAAACCTGGAATGACCCTATCTACAACGACAGCTGGATGTGGCATAAGGCTGGACACTTGGGACTGAGACGATTGGTGAGATTGGGTGAGCAAATGCAGACCCTTTAAAGCAATAATGCCTGGCACCCATTCCATGGGTCCCAACTCTCCAGGTTGAAGGGAATATTACTACAGCTATAACATGTACGGGAAACCTAGAGAACAGACACACTGTGAATACGAAAGGTTTCTAAAACTCAACGAATAGTCCCTCTCCTGGTGCTCCGGTTTGACTTTACACCTGCTTTACTATCATCCTCCCAACTTGGAGAGACAGCCCCTTTAACCTCCTGGTTTGCACAGGTTGCCAATTTGGCAGAGGATGAAAGGGAAGAGGGAGAACCAAAGAGAGAGTAGCTGTTAGGCATTTGAACGGGCATATATCACTGTAATTTCCCGGCAGCAAGAAGAATTCACCAAAGTCTCAGCCCCCCACAGGGAACCAGCATAGGTCTTGATCCAAAATTTCGGACTTGCGGTCACCTCACCAATAACGAGTTGAAAAATGGAGCTCAGGGGCACAGCAATTCACAAACTGGCCGAGTAATAAAGGACAACTATCGTCCAAAAATCTTTTGAGGGAAGGCAACGAGGCGGACTCGAAAGCGAGGCAGAATAGCAGGAAACAGATTTCAAGAGGTACGTTGGAATCGCCTTTAAAGCACAGGAAGAGGGGCACAACTTCGACAATGATGCACTTGGCCAAAAAGGACGTATGCGTTTTCTCCTGAATATATTCAGGAGAAAACGCATACGCCCTTTTTGGCCAAGCAAGCAAGCGGGCAATGCAAATCTGCACTACAAAGAAGTATCACTTCCCACAGGTCAAAAGGGATATCCACAAAAATATGTAAAAACCAGAGGAGGCAAGACAGGCCCTGGAGAACAGGGAGCCTTGTTATGCTGATGGGCGGGATGTAAATTGCCAACTGCCTCTCTGGAGGAATACATGGTGTTCCCTAAAACAAGTAAAGAACAGAGCTACGGAGCCAAGGGCACTTCATGTCTAGGGAATATACCTTGGGAAAACTGAAAATCAATAAGACAGAGCCACCCCAAAATTTAGGGCTGCACTGCTTACAAGGACCTCATCTTGGGTACACCTTAAATATCCCAGGAAATATAAAAATGGTTCAAAAAATTGTGGTACTTACGTACGATGGAATATCCCTCAGCCATGAAATCAATGTCATAAGACCAGTAGCAGCAAAATGGGTGGATTCAGGTCCGATGATTCTAACTGAAATAAGTCACAGAGAAAAAGAAACTTATCATAAGATATCACTTATGAAGATCCTGTACACATGGCTACACTTGAACTGAGTTAGGAAAGAGAACAGTGTCTCACATTTAGAAAACACTCTTATGCCTGCTTAAGGGGGAAGGAGAGGTGGGGTGATGCATAAAACCAGAGTTTGATATAAGCACAGGTACCGTTCCAAAAACCAACTATGAAATAGACAAGACCTATACCTTCCACAGTGAAAGGGACTCAAAACCCCATATTTCCCGCAAAGGAATATATCTGACTAGTAAGAATCTTAAAACCTATGTATTGATATGTCTCCGTAAGGGAATCAAGTGTGTCTAGACTGGCATAAACATGGCAGCGAGAATCAGCTCAAACCCACTATAAAAAGGAATTTCAAAAACAAAACAAAAAAACTGGGAAATTCTTTACAATTCCTTCAGGGTCTCTGATGAAACCTGGAATGACCCTATCTACAACGACAGCTGGATGTGGCATAAGGCTGGACACTTGGGACTGAGACGATTGGTGAGATTGGGTGAGCAAATGCAGACCGTTTAAAGCAATAATGCATGGCACCCATTCCATGGGTCCCAACTCTCCAGGTTGAAGGGAATATTACTACAGCTATAACATGTACGGGAAACCTAGAGAATGGACACACTGTGAATACGAAAGGTTTCTAAAACTCAACGAATAGTCCCTCTCCTGGTGCTCCGGTTTGACTTTACACCTGCTTTACTATCATCCTCCCAACTTGGAGAGACAGCCCCTTTAACCTCCTGGTTCGCACAGGTTGCCAATTTGGCAGAGGATGAAAGGGAAGAGGGAGGACCAATGAGAGAGTAGCTGGGAGGCATTTGAACGGGCACATATCACTGTAATTTCCTGGCAGGAAGAAGAATTAACCAAAGTCTCAGCCCCCCACAGGGAACCAGCATAGGTCCTGAACCAAAATTTCGGACCTGCGGTCACCTCACCAAAAACGAGTTGAAAAATGGATCTCAGGGGTACAGCAATTCACAAACTGGCCGAGTAACAAAGGACAACTATCGTCCAAAAATCTGTTGAGGGAAGGCAACGAGGCGGACTTGAAATCGAGGCAGAATAGCAGGAAAGAGATTTCAAGAGGTACGTTGGAATCGCCTTTAAAGCACAGGAAGAGGGGCACAACTTCGACAATGATGCACTTGGCCAAAAAGGGTGTATGGGTTTTCTCCTGAATATATTCAGGAGAAAACGCATACGCCCTTTTTCGCCAAGCAAGCAAGCGGGCAATGCAAATCTGCACTACAAAGAAGTATCACTTCCCACCGGTCAAAAGGGACATCCACAAAATGTGTAAAAACCAGAAAGGCAAGACAGGCCCTGGAGAACAGGGAGCCTTGTTATGCTGATGGGCGGGATGTAAATTGCCAACTGCCTCTCTGGAGGAGTACATTGTGTTCCCTAAAACAAGTAAAGAACAGAGCTGCAGAGCCAAGGGCACTTCCAGTCTAGGGAATATAACTTGGGAAAACTGAAAATCAATAAGACAGAGCCACCCCAATATTTAGGGCTGCACTGCTTACAAGGACCTCAACTTGGGTACACCTTAAATATCCCAGGAAATATAAAAATGGTTCAAAAAATTGTGGTACTTACGTACGATGGAATATCCCTCAGCCATGAAATCAATGTCATAAGACCAGTAGCAGCAAAATGGGTGGATTCAGGTACGATGATTCTAAGTGAAATAAGTCACAGAGAAAAAGAAACTTATCATAAGATATCACTTATGAAGATCCTGTACACATGGCTACACTTGAACTGAGTTAGGAAAGAGAACAGTGTCTCACATTTCGAAAACACTCTTATGCCTGCTTAAGGGGGAAGGAGAGGTGGGGTGATGCATAAAACCAGAGTTTGATATAAGCACAGGTACCGTTCCAAAAACCAACAATGGAATAGACAAGACCTACACCTTCCTCAGTGAAAGGGACTCAAAACCCACATTTCCCACAGAGGAATATATCTGACTAGTAATAATCTTAAAACCTATGTATTGATATGTCTCCGTAAGGGAATCAAGTGTGTCTAGACTGGCATAAACATGGCAGCGAGAATCAGCTCAATCCCACTATAAAAAGGAATTTCAAAAACAAAACAAAAAACTGGGAAATTCTTTACAATTCCTTCAGGGTCTCTGATAAATCCTGGAATGACCCTATCTACAACGACAGCTGGATGTGGCATAAGGCTGGACACTTGGGACTGAGACGATTGGTGAGATTGGGTGAGCAAATGCAGACCCTTTAAAGCAATAATGCATGGCACCCATTCCATGGGTCCCAACTCTCCAGGTTGAAGGGAATATTACTACAGCTATAACATGTACTGGAAACCTAGAGAACGGACACACTGTGAATACGAAAGGTTTCTAAAACTCAACGAATAGTCCCTCTCCTGGTGCTCCGGTTTGACTTTACACCTGCTTTACTATCATCCACCCAACTTGGAGAGACAGCCCCTTTAACCTCCTGGTTCGCACAGGTTGCCAATTTGGCAGAGGATGAAAGGGAAGAGGGAGAACCAATGAGAGAGTAGCTGTTAGGCATTTGGACGGGCACATATCACTGTAATTTCCCGGCAGGAAGAAGAATAAACCAAAGTCTCAGCCACCCACTGGGAACCAGTATAGGTCCTGAACCAAAATTTTGGACTTGCGGTCAGCTCACCAAAAACGAGTTGAAAAATGTAGCTCAGGGGCACAGCAATTCACAAACTGGCCGAGTAATAAAGGACAACTATCGTCCAAAAATCTGTTGAGGGAAGGCAACGAGGCGGACTTGAAAGCGAGGCAGAATAGCAGGAAAGAGATTTCAAGAGGTACTTTGGAATCGCCTTTAAAGCACAGGAAGAGGGGCACAATTTCGACAATGATGCACTTGGCCAAAAAGGGCGTATGCGTTTTCTCCTGAATATATTCAGGAGAAAACGCATACGCCCTTTTTGGCCTAGCAAGCAAGCGGGCAATGCAAATCTGCACTACAAAGAAGTATCACTTTCCACCGGTCAAAAGGGACACCACAAAATGTGTATAAACCAGAAAGGCAAGACAGGCCCTGGAGAACAGGGAGCCTTGTTATGCTGATGGGCGGGATGTAAATTTCCAACTGCCTCTCTGGAGGAGTACATTGTGTTCCCTAAAACAAGTAAAGAACAGAGCTACAGCGCCAAGGGCACTTCCATTCTAGGGAATATACCTTGGGAAAACTGAAAATCAATAAGACAGAGCCACCCCAAAATTTAGGGCTGCACTGCTTACAAGGACCTCAACTTGGGTACACCATAAATATCCCAGGAAATATAAAAATGGTTCAAAAAATTGTGGTACTTTCCTACGATGGAATATCCCTCAGCCATGAAATCAATGACATAAGACCAGTAGCAGCAAAATGGGTGGATTCAGGTACGATGATTCTAAGTGAAACAAGTCACAGAGAAAAAGAAACTTATCATAGGATATCACTTATGAAGATCCTGTAACATGGCTACACTTGTACTGAGTTAGGAAAGAGAACAGTGTCTCACATTTAGAAAACACTCTTATGACTTCTTAAGGGGGAAGGAGCGGTGGGGTGATGCATAAAACCAGAGTTTGATATAAGCACTGGTACCGTTCCAAAAACCAACTATGGAATAGACAAGACTTACACCTTCCTCAGTGGTAGGGACTGAAAACCCCATATTTCCCACAGAGGAATATATCTGACTAGTAAGAATCTTAAAACCTATGTATTGATATGTCTCCGTAAGGGAATCAAGTGTGTCTAGACTGGCATAAACACGGCAGCGAAAATCAGCTCAAACACAGTATAAAAAGGAATTTCAAAAACAAAACAAAAAAACTGGGAAATTCTTTACAATTCTTTCAGGGTCTCTAATGAAACCTGGAATGACCCTATCTAAAACGACAGCTGGATGTGGCATAAGGCTGGACACTTGGGACTGAGAGGATTGGTGAGATTGGGTGAGCAAATGCAGACCCTTTAAAGCAATAATGCCTGGCACCCATTCCATGGGTCCCAACTCTCCAGGTTGAAGGGAATATTACTACAGTTATAACATGTACGGGAAACCTAGAGAACGGACACACTGTGAATACGAAAGGTTTCTAAAACTCAACGAATAGTCCCTCTCCTGGTGCTCCGGTTTGACTTTCCATCTGCTTTACTATCAATCTCCCAACTTGGAGAGACAGCCCCTTTAAACTCCTGGTTCGAACAGGTTACCAATTTGGCAGAGGATGAAAGGGAAGAGGGAGAACCAATGAGAGAGTAGCTGTTAGGCATTTGGACGGGCACATATCACTCTAAATTCCCGGCAGGAAGAAGAATTAACCAAAGTCTCAGCCCCCCACCGGGAACCAGCATAGGTCCTGAACCAAAATTTTGGACTTGCGGTCAGCTCACAAAAAACGAGTTGAAAAATGGAGCTAAGGGGCACAGCAATTCACAAACTGGCCGAGCAATAAAGGACAACTATCGTCCAAAAATCTGTTGAGGGAAGGCAACGAGGCGGACTTGAAAGCGAGGCAGAATAGCAGGAAACAGATTTCAAGAGGTACGTTGGAATCGCCTTTAAAGCACAGGAAGAGGGGCACAACTTCGACAATGATGCACTTGGCCAAAAAGGGCGTATGCATTTTCTCCTGAATATATTCAGGAGAAAACGCATACGCCCCTTTTGGCCAAGCAAGCATCGGGCAATGCAAATCTGCACTACAAAGAAGTATCACTTCCCACCGGTCAAAAGGGACATCCACAAAATGTGTAAAAACCAGAAAGGCAAGACAGGCCCTGGAGAACAGGGGGCCTTGTTATGCTGATGGGCGGGATGTAAATTGCCAACTGCCTCTCTGGAGGAGTGCATTGTGTTCCCTAAAATAAGTAAACAACAGAGCTACAGAGCCAAGGGCACTTCCAGTCTAGGGAATATACCTTGGGAAAACTGAAAATCAGTAAGACAGAGCCACCCCAAAATTTAGGGCTGCACTGCTTAAAAGGACCTCAACTTGGGTACACCTTAAATATCCCAGGAAATATAAAAATGGTTCAAAAAATTGTGGTACTTACGTACGATGGAATATCCCTCAGCCATGAAATCAATGTCATAAGACCAGTAGCAGCAAAGTGGGTGGATTCAGGTACGATGATTCTAAGTGAAATAAGTCACACAAAAAAAGAAACTTATCATAAGATATCACTTATGAAATCCTGTAAACATGGCTACATTTGAACTGAGTTAGGAAAGAGAACAGTGTCTCACATTTAGAAAACACTCTTATGCCTGCTTAAGGTGGAAGGAGAGGTGGGGTCATGCATAAAACCAGAGTTTGATATAAGCACAGGTACCGTTCCAAAAACCAACTATGGAATAGACAAGACCTACACCTTCCTCAGTGAAAGGGACTCAAAACCCCATATTTCCCGCAGAGGAATATATCTGACTAGTAAGAATCTTAAAACCTGTATATTGATATGTCTCCATAACGGAATCAAGTGTGTCTAGACTGGCATAAACATGGCAGCGAGAATCAGCTCAAACCCACTATAAAAAGGGATTTCAAAAACAAAACAAAAAAAACTGGGAAATTCTTTACAATTCCTTCAGGGTCTCTGATGAAACCTGGAATGACCCTATCTAAAACGACAGCTGGATGTGGCATAAGGCTGGACACGTGGGACTGAGAGGATTGGTGAGATGGGGTGAGCAAATGCAGACCATTTAAAGCACAAATGCCTGGCACCCATTCCATGGGTCCCAACTCTCCAGGTTGAAGGGAATATTACTACAGCTATAACATGTACGGGAAACCTAGAGAACGGACACACTGTGAATACGAAAGGTTTTAAAACTCAACGAATACTCCCTCTCCTGGTGCTCCGGTTTGACTTTCCATCTGCTTTACTATCAACCTCCCAACTTGGAGAGACAGCCCTTTTTACCTCCTGGATCGCACAGGTCACCAAATTTGGAGAGGATGAAAGGGAAGAGGGAGAACCAAAGAGAGAGTAGCTGATAGTCATTTGGACGGGCACATATCACTCTAATTTCCCGGGAAGAAGAAGAAATAACCAAAGTCTCAGCCACCCACTGGGAACCAGTATAGGTCCTGAACCAAAATTTTGGACTTGCGGTCAGCTCACCGAAAACGAGTTGAAAAATGGAGCTCAGGGGCACAGCAACTCACAAACTGGCCGAGTAATAAGGGACAACTCTCGTCCAAAAATCTGTTGAGGGAAGGCAACGAGGTGGACTTGATAGCGAGGCAGAACAGCAGGAAACAGATTTCAAGAGGTACGTTGGAATCGCCTTTAAAGCACAGGAAGAGGTGCACAACTTCGACAATGATGCACTTGGCCAAAAAGGGCGTATGCGTTTTCTCCTGAATATATTCAGGAGAAAACGCATACGCCCTTTTTGGCCAAGCAAGCAAGCGGGCAATGCAAATCTGCACTACAAAGAAGTATCACTTCCCTCCGGTCAAAAGGGACATCCACAAAATGTGTAAAAACCAGAAAGGCAAGACAGGCCCTGGAGAACAGGGAGCCTTGTTATGCTGATGGGCGGGATGTAAATTGCCAACTGCCTCTCTAGAGGAGTGCATTGTGTTCCCTAAAACAAGTAAACAACAGAGCTACAGAGCCAAGGGCACTTCCAGTCTAGGGAATATACCTTGGGGAAACTGAAAATCAATAAGACAGGGCCACCCCAAAATTTAGAGCTGCACTGCTTACAAGGACCTCAACTTGGATACACTTTAAGTTTCCCAGGAAATATAAAAATGGTTCAAAAAATTGTGGTACTTACGTACGATGGAATATCCCTCAGCCATGAGATCAATGTCATAAGACCAGTAGCAGCAAAATGGGTGGATTCTGGTAGGATGATTCTAAGTGAAATAAGTCCCACAGAAAAAGAAACTTTTCATAAGATATCACTTATGAAGATCCTAGAAACATGGCTACACTTGAACTGAGTTAGGAAAGAGAACAGTGTCTCACATTTAGAAAACACTTTTATGCCTGCTTAAGGGGGAAGGAGAGGTGGGGTGATGCATAAAACCAGAGTTTGATATAAGCACAGGTACCGTTCCAGAAACCAACTATGGAATAGACAAGACCTACACCTTCCTAAGTGAAAGGGACTCAAAACCCCATATTTCCCGCAGAGGAATATATCAGACTAGTAAGAATCTTAAAAGCTATGTATTGATATGTCTCCGTAAGGGAATCAAGTGTGTCTAGACTGGCATAAACATGGCAGCGAGAATCAGCTCAAACTCACTATTAAAAGGAATTTCAAAAACAAAACACAAAAACTGGGAAATTCTTTACAATTCCTTCAGGGTCTCTGATGAAACCTGGAATGACCCTATCTACAACGACAGCTGGATGTGGCATAAGGAGGGACACTTGGGGCTGAGAGGATTGGTGAGATTGGGTGAGCAAATGCAGACCCTTTAAAGCAATAATGCCTGGCACCCATTCCATTGGTCCCAACTCTCCAGATTGAAGGGAATATTACTACAGTTATAACATGTACGGGAAACCTAGAGAACGGACACACTGTGAATACGAAAGGTTTCTAAAACTCAACGAATAGTCCCTCTCCTGATGCTCTGGTATGACTTTCCATCTGCTTTACTATCAACCTCCCAACTTGTAGAGACAGCCCCTTTAACCTCCTGGTTCGCACAGGTTGCCAATTTGGCAGAGGATGAAAGGGAAGAGGGAGAACCAATGAGAGAGTAGCTGTTAGGCATTTGGACGCGCACATATCACTCTAACTTCCCGGCAGGAAGAAGAATTAACCAAAGTCTCAGCCACCCACCGGGAACCAGCATAGGTCCTGAACCAAAATTTTGGACTTGCGGTCCGCTCACCAAAAACGAGTTGAAAAATGGAGCTCAGGGGCACAGCAATTCACAAACAGGCCGAGTAATAAAGGACAACTATCGTCCAAAAATCTGTTGAGGGAAGGCAACGAGGCGGACATGAAAGCGAGGCAGAATAGCAGGAAACAGATTTCAAGAGGTACGTTGGAATCGCCTTTAAAGCACAGAAAGAGGGGCAAAACTTCGACAATGATGCACTTGGCCGAAAATGGTGTATGCATTTTCTCCTGAATATATTTAGGAGAAAACGCATACGCCCCTTTTGGCCAAGCAAGCAAGCGGGCAATGCAAATCTGCACTACAAAGAAGTTTCACTTCCCACCGGTCAAAAGGGACATCCACAAAATGTGTAAAAACCAGAAAGGCAAGACAGGCCCTGTAGAACAGGGAGCCTTGTTATGCTGATGGGCGGCATGTAAATTGCCAACTGCCTCTCTGGAGGAGTACATTGTGTTCCCTAAAACAAGTAAAGGACAGAGCTACAGAGCCAAGGGCACTTCCAGTCTAGGGAATATACCTTGGGAATTCTGAAAATCAATAAGACAGAGCCACCCCAAAATTTAGGGCTGCACTGTTTACAAGGACCTCAACTTGGGTACACCTTAAATATCCCAGGAAATATAAAAATGGTTCAAAAATTGTGGTACTTACGTACGATTGAATATCCCTCAGCCATGAAATCAATGTCATAAACCAGTAGCAGCAAAATGGGTGGATTCAGGTACGATGATTCTAAGTGAAATAACTCACAGAGAAAAAGAAACTTATCATAAGATATCACTTATGAAGATCCTGTAAACATGGCTACACTTGAACTGAGTTAGGAAAGAGAACAGTGTCTCACATTTAGAAAACACACTTATGCCTGCTTAAGGGGGAAGGAGAGGTGGGGTGATGCATAAAACCAGAGTTTGATATAAGCACAGGTACCGTTCCAAAAACCAACTATGGAATAGACAAGACCTACACCTTCCTCAGTGAAAGGGACTCAAAACCCCATATTTCCTGCAGAGGAATATATCTGACTAGTAAGAATCTTAAAACCTATGTATTGATATGTCTCCGTAAGGGAATCAAGTGTGTCTAGACTGGCATAAACATGGCAGCGAGAATCAGCTCAAACCCCCTATATAAAGGAATTACAAAAACAAAACAAAAAAACTGGGAAATTCTTTACAATTCCTTCAGGGTCTCTGATGAACCCTTGAATGACCCTATCTACAATGACAGCTGGATGTGGCATAATGTGGGACACTTGGGACTGAGAGGATTGGTGAGATTGTGTGAGCAAATGCAGACCCTTTAAAGCAGAAATGCCTGGCACCCATTCCAAGGGTCCCAACTCTCCAGGTTGAAGGGAATATTTCTACAGCTATAACATGTACGGGAAACCTAGAGAACGGACACACTGTGAATACGAAAGGTTTCTAAAACTCAACGAATAGTCCCTCTCCTGGTGCTCCGGTTTGACTTTCCATCTGCTTTACTTTCAACCTCCCAACTTGGAGAGACAGCCCTTTTTACCTCCTGGATCGCACAGGTTACCAAATTGGGAGAGGATGAAAGGGAAGAGGGAGAACCAATTAGAGAGTAGCTGATAGTCATTTGGACGGGCACATATCACTCTAATTTCCCGGGAAGAAGAAGAAATAACCAAAGTCTCAGCCACCCACTGGGAACCAGTATAGGTCCTGAACCAAAATTTTGGACTTGCGTTCAGTTCACCGAAAACGAGTTGAAAAATGGAGCTCAGGGGCACAGCAACTCACAAACTGGCCGAGTAATAAGGGACAACTCTCGTCCAAAAATATGTTGAGGGAGGGCAACGAGGTGGACTTGATAGCGAGGCAGAACAGCAGAAAGCAGATTTCAAGAGGTAAGTTGGAATCGCCTTTAAAGCACAGGAAGAGGGGCACAACTTCGACAATGATGCACTTGGCCAAAAAGGGCGTATGCGTTTTCTCCTGAATATATTTAGGAGAAAACACATACGCCCTTTTTGTCCAAGCAAGCAAGCGGGCAATGAAAATCTGCACTACAAAGAAGTATCACTTCCCACCGGTCAAAAGGGACATCCACAAAATGTGTAAAAACCAGAAAGGCAAGACAGGCCGTGCAGAACAGGGAGCCTTGTTATGCTGATGGGCGGGATGTAAATTGACAACTGCCTCTCTGGAGGAGTGCATTGTGTTCCCTAAAACAAGTAAAGAACAGAGCTACAGAGCCAAGGGCACTTCCAGTCTAGGGAATATACCTTGGGGAAACTGAAAATCAATAAGACAGGGCCACCCCAAAATTTAGAGCTGCACTGCTTACAAGGACCTCAACTTGGATACACTTTAAGTATCCCAGGAAATATAAAAATGGTTCAAAAAATTGTGGTACTTACGTACGATGGAATATCCCTCAGCCATGAGATCAATGTCATAAGACCAGTAGCAGCAAAATGGGTGGATTCTGGTAGGATGATTCTAAGTGAAATAAGTCCCACAGAAAAAGAAACTTTTCATAAGATATCACTTATGAAGATCCTGTACACATGGCTACACTTGAACTGAGTTAGGAAAGAGAACAGTGTCTCACATTTAGAAAACACACTTATGCCTGCTTAAGGGGGAAGGAGAGGTGGGGTGATGCATAAAACCAGAGTTTGATATAAGCACAGGTACCGTTCCAGAAACCAACTATGGAATAGACAAGACCTACACCTTCCTCAGTGAAAGGGACTCAAAACCCCATATTTCCCGCAGAGGAATATATCAGACTAGTAAGAATCTTAAAAGCTATGTATTGATATGTCTCTGTAAGGGAATCAAGTGTGTCTAGACTGGCATAAACATGGCAGCGAGAATCAGCTCAAACTCACTATTAAAAGGAATTTCAAAAACAAAACACAAAAACTGGGAAATTCTTTACAATTCCTTCAGGGTCTCTGATGAAACCTGGAATGACCCTATCTACAACGACAGCTGGATGTGGCATAAGGAGGGACACTTGGGGCTGAGAGGATTGGTGAGATTGGGTGAGCAAATGCAGACCCTTTAAAGCAATAATGCCTGGCACCCATTCCATTGGTCCCAACTCTCCAGATTGAAGGGAATATTACTACAGTTATAACATGTACGGGAAACCTAGAGAACGGACACACTGTGAATACGAAAGGTTTCTAAAACTCAACGAATAGTCCCTCTCCTGGTGCTCTGGTATGACTTTCCATCTGCTTTACTATCAACCTCCCAACTTGTAGAGACAGCCCCTTTAACCTCCTGGTTCGCACAGGTTGCCAATTTGGCAGAGGATGAAAGGGAAGAGGGAGAACCAATGAGAGAGTAGCTGTTAGGCATTTGGACGCGCACATATCACTCTAACTTCCCGGCAGGAAGAAGAATTAACCAAAGTCTCAGCCACCCACTGGGAACCAGCATAGGTCCTGAACCAAAATTTTGGACCTGCGGTCAGCTCACCAAAAACGAGTTGAAAAATGGAGGTCAGGGGCACAGCAATGCACAAATTGGCCGAGTAATAAAGGACAGCTATCGTCCAAAAATATGTTGAGGGAAGACAACGAGGCGGACTTGAAAGCGAGGCAGAATAGCAGGAAACAGATTTCAAGAGGTACGTTGGAATCGCCTTTAAAGCACAGGAAGAGGGGCACAACTTCGACAATGATGCACTTGGCCAAAAAGGGCGTATGTGTTTTCTCCTGAATATATTCAGGAGAAAAAGCATACGCCCTTTTTGGCCAAGCAAGCAAGCGGGCAATGCAAATCTGCACTACATAGAAGTATCACTTCCCAACGGTCAAAAGGGACATCCACAAAATGTGTAAAAACCAGAAAGGCAAGACAGGCCCTGGAGAACAGGGAGCCTTGTTATGCTGATGGGCGGGATGTAAATTGCAAACTGCCTCTCTGGAGGAGTATATTGTGTTCCCTAAAAAAGTAAAGAACAGAGCTAAAGAGCCAAGGGCACTTCTTGTCTAGGGAATATACCTCGGGAATTCTGAAAATCAATAAGACAGAGCCACCCCAAAATTTAGGGCTGCACTGCTTACAAGGACCTCAACTTGGGTACACCTTAAATATCCCAGGAAATATAAAAATGGTTCAAAAATTGTGGTACTTACGTACGATTGAATATCCCTCAGCCATGAAATCAATGTCATAAACCAGTAGCAGCAAAATGGGTGGATTCAGGTACGATGATTCTAAGTGAAATAAGTCACAGAGAAAAAGAAACTTATCATAAGATATCACTTATGAAGATCCTGTAAACATGGCTACACTTGAACTGAGTTAGGAAAGAGAACAGAGTCTCACATTTAGAAAACACACTTATGACTGCTTAAGGGGGAAGGAGAGGTGGGGTGATGCATAAAACCAGAGTTTGATATAAGCACAGGTACCGTTCCAAAAACCAACTATGGAATAGACAAGACCTACACCTTCCTCAGTGTAAGGGAATCAAAACCCCATATTTCCCGCAGAGGAATATATCTGACTAGTAAGAATCTTAAAACCTATGTATTGATATGTCTCCGTAAGGGAATCAAGTGTGTCTAGACTGCCATAAACATGGCAGCGAGAATCAGCTCAAACCCCCTATAAAAAGGAATTACAAAAACAAAACAAAAAAACTGGGAAATTCTTTACAATTCCTTCAGGGTCTCTGATGAACCCTTGAATGACCCTATCTACAATGACAGCTGGATGTGGCATAATGAGGGACACTTGGGACTGAGAGGATTGGTGAGATTGTGTGAGCAAATGCAGACCCTTTAAAGCAGAAATGCCTGGCACCCATTCCATGGGTCCCAACTCTCCAGGTTGAAGGGAATATTACTACAGTTATAACATGTACGGGAAACCTAGAGAACGGACACACTGTGAATACGAAAGGTTTCTAAAACTCAACCAATAGTCCCTCTCCTGGTGCTCCAGTTTGACTTTCCATCTGCTTTACTATCAACCTCCCAACTTGGAGAGACAGCCCTTTTTACCTCCTGGATCACACAGGTTGCCAAATTGGGAGAGGATGAAAGGGAAGAGGGAGAACCAATGAGAGAGTAGCTGATAGTCATTTGGACGGGCACATATCACTCTAATTTCCCGGGAAGAAGAAGAATTAACCAAAGTCTCAGCTACCCACTGGGAACCAGTATAGGTCCTGAACCAAAATTTTGGCCTTGCGGTCAGCTCACCAAAAACGAGTTGAAAAATGGAGCTCAGGGGCACAGCAAATCACAAACTGGCCGAGTAATAAGGGACAACTATCGTCCAAAAATCTGTTGAGGGAAGGCAACGAGGTAGACTTGATAGCGAGCCAGAACAGCAGGAAACAGATTTCAAGAGGTACGTTGGAATCGCCTTTAAGCACAGGAAGAGGGGCACAACTTCGACAATGATGCACTTGACCAAAAAGGGCGTATGTGTTTTCTCCTGAATATATTTAGGAGAAAACGCATACGCCCTTTTTGTCCAAGCAAGCAAGCGGGCAATGCAAATCTTCACTACAAAGAAGTATCACTTCCCACCGGTCAAAAGGGACATCCACAAAATGTGTAAAAACCAGAAAGGCAAGACAGGCCGTGGAGAACAGGGAGCCTTGTTATGCTGATGGGCGGGATATAAATTGCCAACTGCCTCTCTGGAGGAGTGCATTGTGTTCCCTAAAACAAGTAAAGAACAGAGCTACAGAGCCAAGGGCACTTCCAGTCTAGGGAATATACCTTGGGGAAAGAGAAAATCAATAAGACAGAGCCACACCAAAATTTAGAGCTGCACTGCTTACAAGGATCTCAACTTGGATACACTTTAAGTATCCCAGGAAATATAAAAATGGTTCAAAAAATTGTGGTACTTACGTACGATGGAATATCCCACAGCCATGAGATCAATGTCATAAGACCAGTAGCAGCAAAATGGGTGGATTCAGGTACGATGATTCTAAGTGAAATAAGTCCCACAGAAAAAGAAACTTTTCATAAGATATCACTTATGAAGATCCTAGAAACATGGCTACACTTGAACTGAGTTAGGAAAGAGAACAGTGTCTCCCATTTAGAAAACAATTTTATGCCTGCTTAAGGGGGAAGGAGAGGTGGGGTGATGCATAAAACCAGAGTTTGATATAAGCACAGGTACCGTTCCAAAAACCAACTATGGAATAGACAAGACCTACACCTTCCTCAGTGAAAGGGACTCAAAACCCCATATTTCCCGCAGAGGAATATATCAGACTGGAAAGAATCTTAAAACCTATGTATTGATATGTCTCCGTAAGGGAATCAAGTGTGTCTAGACTGGCATAAACATGGCACCGAGAATCAGCTCAAACTCACTATTAAAAGGAATTTCAAAAACAAAACACAAAAACTGGGAAATTCTTTACAATTCCTTCAGGGTCTCTGATGAAACCTGGAATGACCCTATCTACAACGACAGCTGGATGTGGCATAAGGAGGGACACTTGGGGCTGAGAGGATTGGTGAGATTGGGTGAGCAAATGCAGACCCTTTAAAGCAATAATGCCTGGCACCCATTCCATTGGTCCCAACTCTCCAGGTTGAAGGGAATATTACTACAGTTATAACATGTACGGGAAACCTAGAGAACGGACACACTCTGAATACGAAAGGTTTCTAAAACTCAACGAATAGTCCCTCTCCTGGTGCTCCGGTTTGACTTTCCATCTGCTTTACTATCAATCTCCTAACTTGGAGAGACAGCACCTTTAACCTCCTGGTTCGCACAGGTTTCCAATTTGGCAGAGGATGAAAGGGAAGAGGGAGAACCAATGAGAGAGTAGCTGTTAGGCATTTGGACGGGCACATATCACTCTAACTTCCCGGCAGGAAGAAGAATTAACCAAAGTCTCAGCCCCCCACCGGGAACCAGCATAGGTCCTCAACCAAAATTTTGGACTTGCGGTCAGCTAACAAAAAACGAGTTGAAAAATGGAGGTCAGGGGCACAACAATTCACTAACTGGCCGAGTAATAAAGGGCAACTATCGTCCAAAAATCTGTTGAGGGAAGGCAACGAGGCGGACTTGAAAGCGAGGCAGAATAGCAGGAAACAGATTTCAAGAGGTACGTTGGAATCGCCTTTAAAACACAGGAAGAGGGGCACAACTTCGACAATGATGCCCTTGGCCAAAAAGGGCGTATGCGTTTTCTCCTGAATATATTCAGGAGAAAACGCATACGCCCTTTTTGGCCAAGCAAGCAAGCGGGCAATGCAAATCTGCACTACATAGAAGTATCACTTCCCACCCGTCAAAAGGGACATCCACAAAATGTGTAAAAACCAGAAAGGCAAGACAGGCCCTGGAGAACAGGGAGCCTTATTATGCTGATGGGCGGGATGTAAATTGCCAACTGCCTCTCTGGAGGAGTATATTGTGTTCCCTAAAACAAGTAAAGAACAGAGCTAAAGAGCCAAGGGCACTTCCATTCTAGGGAATATACCTTGGAATTCTGAAAATCAATAAGACAGAGCCACCCCAAAATTTAGGGCTGCACTGCTTACAAGGACCTCAACTTGGGTACACCTTAAATATCCCAGGAAATATAAAAATGGTTCAAAAATTGTGGTGCTTACGTACGATGGAATATCCTTCAGCCATGAAATCAATGTCATAAACCAGTAGCAGCAAAATGGGTGGATTCAGGTACGATGATTCTAAGTGAAATAAGTCACAGAGAAAAAGAAACTTATCATAAGATATCACTTATGAGGATCCTGTAAACATGGCTACACTTGAACTGAGGTAGGAAAGAGAACAGTGTCTCACATTTAGAAAACACTCTTATGCCTGCTTAAGGGGGAAGGAGAGGTGGGGTGATGCATAAAACCAGAGTTTGATATAAGCACAGGTACCGTTCCAAAAACCAACTATGGAATAGACAAGACCTACACCTTCCTCAGTGAAAGAGAATCAAAACCCCATATTTCCCGCAGAGGAATATACCTGACTAGTAAGAATCTTAAAACCTATGTATTGATATGTCTCCGTAAGTGAATCAAGTGTGTCTAGACTGGCATAAACATGGCAGCGAGAATCAGCTCAAACCCACTATAAAAAGGAATTTCAAAAACAAAACAAAAAAACTGGGAAATTCTTTACAATTCCTTCAGGGTCTCTGATGAAACCTGGAATGACCCTATGTACAACGACAGCTGGATGTGGCATAAGGCTGGACACTTGGGACTGAGAGGATTGGTGAGATTGGGTAAGCAAATGCAGACACTTTAAGGCACAAATGCCTGGCACCCATTCCATTGGTCCCAACTCTCCAGGTTAAAGGGAATATCCCTACAGCTATAACATGTACGGGAAACCTAGAGAACGGACACACTGTGAATACGAAAGGTTTCTAAAACTCAACGAATAGTCCCTCTCCTGGTGCTCTGGTTTGACTTTCCATCTGCTTTACTATCAACCTCCCAACTTGGAGAGACAGCCCCTTTAACCTCCTGGTTCACACAGGTTTCCAATTTGGCAGAGGATGAAAGGGAAGTGGGGGAACCAATGAGAGAGTAGCTGTTAGGCATTTGGACGGGCAAATATCACTCTAACTTCCCGGCAGGAAGAAGAATTAACCAAAGTCTCAGCCCCCCACCAGGAACCAGTATAGGTCCTGAACCAAAATTTTGGACTTGCGGTCAGCTCACCAAAAACGAGTTGAAAAATGGAGCTCAGGGGCACAACAATTCACTAACTGGCCGAGTAAAAAAGGACAACTATCGTCCAAAAATCTGTTGAGGGAAGGCAACGAGGCGGACTTGAAAGCGAGGCAGAATAGCAGGAAACAGATTTCAAGAGGTACGTTGGAATCGCCTTTAAAGCACAGGAAGAGGGGCACAACTTCGACAATGATGCCCTTGGCCAAAAAGGGCGTATGCGTTTTCTCCTGAATATATTCAGGAGAAAACGCATACGCCCTTTTTGGCCAAGCAAGCAAGCGGGCAATGCAAATCTGCACTACATAGAAGTATCACTTCCCACCCGTCAAAAGGGACATCCACAAAATGTGTAAAAACCAGAAAGGCAAGACAGGCCCTGGAGAACAGGGAGCCTTGTTATGCTGATGGGCGGGATGTA
The DNA here is from genome assembly GCF_949752795.1 of Hyperoodon ampullatus. Lineage (NCBI taxonomy): Eukaryota > Metazoa > Chordata > Mammalia > Artiodactyla > Ziphiidae > Hyperoodon > Hyperoodon ampullatus. Next base: position 806,787 of record NW_027640495.1, on the reverse strand, counting down.
AATTGCCAACTGCCTCTCTGGAGGAGTGCATTCTGTTCCCTAAAACAAGTAAACAACAGAGCTACAGAGCCAAGGGCACTTCCAGTCTAGGGAATATACCTTGGGAAAACTGAAAATCAATAAGACAGAGACACCCAAAAATTTAGGGCTGCACTGCTTACAAGGACCTCAACTGGGGTACACCTTAAATATCCCAGGAAATATAAAAATGGTTCAAAAATTTGTGGTACTTACGTACGATGGAATATCCCTCAGCCATGAGATCAATGTCATAAGACCAGTAGCAACAAAATGGGTGGATTCAGGTACGATGATTCTAAGTGAAATAAGTCCCACAGAAAAAGAAACTTTTCATAAGATATCACTTATGAAGATCCTAGAAACATGGCTACACTTGAACTGAGTTAGGAAAGAGAACTGTGTCTCCCATTTAGAAAACACTTTTATGCCTGCTTAAGGGAGAAGGAGAGGTGGGGTGATGCATAAAACCAGAGTTTGATATAAGCACAGGTACCGTTCCAAAAACCAACTATGGAATAGACAAGACCTACACCTTCCTCAGTGAAACGGACTCAAAACCCCATATTTCCCGCAGAGGAATATATCAGACTAGTAAGAATCTTAAAACCTATGTATTGATATGTCTCCGTAAGGGAATCAAGTGTGTCTAGACTGGCATAAACATGGCAGCGACAATCAGCTCAAACTCACTATTAAAAGGAATTTCAAAAACAAAACACAAAAACTGGGAAATTCTTTACAATTCCTTCAGGGTCTCTGATGAAACCTGGAATGACCCTATCTACAACGACAGCTGGATGTGGCATAAGGAGGGACACTTGGGGCTGAGAGGATTTGTGAGATTGGGTGAGCAAATGCAGACCCTTTAAAGCAATAATGCCTGGCACCCATTCCATTGGTCCCAACTCTCCAGATTGAAGGGAATATTACTACAGTTATAACATGTACGGGAAACCTAGAGAACGGACACACTCTGAATACGAAAGGTTTCTAAAACTCAACGAATAGTCCCTCTCCTGGTGCTCCGGTTTGACTTTCCATCTGCTTTACTATCAATCTCCCAACTTGGAGAGACAGCACCTTTAACCTCCTGGTTCGCACAGGTTTCCAATTTGGCAGAGGATGAAAGGGAAGAGGGAGAACCAATGAGAGAGTAGCTGTTAGGCATTTGGACGGGCACATATCACTCTAACTTCCCAGCAGGAAGAAGAATAAACCAAAGTCTCAGCCACCCACCGGGAACCAGCATAGGTCCTCAACCAAAATTTTGGACTTGCGGTCAGCTCACAAAAAACGAGTTGAAAAATGGAGCTAAGGGGCACAGCAATTCACAAACTGGCCGAGTAATAAAGGACAACTGTCGTCCAAAAATCTGTTGAGGGAAGGCAACGAGGCGAACTTGAAAGCGAGGCAGAATAGCAGGAAACAGATTTCAAGAGGTACGTTGGAATCGCCTTTAAAGCACAGGAAGAGGGGCACAACTACGACAATGATGCACTTGGCCAAAAAGGGCGTATGCGTTTTCTCCTGAATATATTCAGGAGAAAACACATACGCACTTTTTGGCCAAGCAAGCAAGCGGGCAATGCAAATCTGCACTTCAAAGAAGTATCACTTCCCACCGGTCAAAAGGGACATCCACAAAATGTGTAAAAGCCAGAAAGGCAAGACAGGCCCTGGAGAACAGGGAGCCTTATTATGCTGATGGGCGGGATGTAAATTGCCAACTGCCTCTCTGGTGGAGTATATTGTGTTCCCTAAAACAAGTAAAGAACAGAGCTAAAGAGCCAAGGGCACTTCCATTCTAGGGAATATACCTTGGAATTCTGAAAATCAATAAGACAGAGCCACCCCAAAATTTAGGGCTGCACTGCTTACAAGGACCTCAACTTGGGTACACCTTAAATATCCCAGGAAATATAAAAATGGTTCAAAAATTGTGGTGCTTACGTACGATGGAATATCCTTCAGCCATGAAATCAATGTCATAAACCAGTAGCAGCAAAATGGGTGGATTCAGGTACGATGATTCTAAGTGAAATAAGTCACAGAGAAAAAGAAACTTATCATAAGATATCACTTATGAGGCTCCTGTAAACATGGCTACACTTGAACTGAGGTAGGAAAGAGAACAGTGTCTCACATTTAGAAAACACTCTTATGACTGCTTAAGGGGGAAGGAGAGGTGGGGTGATGCATAAAACCAGAGTTTGATATAAGCACAGGTACCGTTCCAAAAACCAACTATGGAATAGACAAGACCTACACCTTCCTCAGTGAAAGGGAATCAAAACCCCATATTTCCCGCAGAGGAATATACCTGACTAGTAAGAATCTTAAAACCTATGTATTGATATGTCTCCGTAAGGGAATCAAGTGTGTCTAGACTGGCATAAACATGGCAGCGAGAATCAGCTCAAACCCACTATAAAAAGGAATTTCAAAAACAAAACAAAAAAACTGGGAAATTCTTTACAATTCCTTCAGGGTCTTTGATGAAACCTGGAATGACCCTATGTACAACGACAGCTGGATGTGGCATAAGGCTGGACACTTGGGACTGAGAGGATTGGTGAGATTGGGTAAGCAAATGCAGACACTTTAAAGCACAAATGCCTGGCACCCATTCCATTGGTCCCAACTCTCCAGGTTAAAGGGAATATCCCTACAGCTATAACATGTACGGGAAACCTAGAGAACGGACACAATGTGAATACGAAAGGTTTCTAAAACTCAACGAATAGTCCCTCTCCTGGTGCTCGTGTTTGATTTTCCATCTGCTTTACTATCAACCTCCCAACTTGGAGAGACAGACCCTTTAACCTCCTGTTTCGCACAGGTTGCCCATTTGGCAGAGGATGAAAGGGAAGAGGGAGAACCAATGAGAGAGTAGCTGTTAGGCATTTGGACGGGCACATATCACTCTAATTTCCCTGCAGGAAGAAGAATTAACCAATGTCTCAGCCACCCACTGGGAACCAGTATAGGTCCTTAACCAAAATTTTGGACTTGCGGTCAGCTCACCAAAAACGAGTTGAAAAATGGAGCTCAGGGGCACAACAATTCACAAACTGGCCGAGTAATAAATGACAACTATCGTCCAAAAATCTGTTGAGGGAAGGCAACGAGGCAGACTTGAAAGCGAGGCAGAATAGCAGGAAACAGATTTCAAGAGGTACATTGGAATCGCCTTTAAAGCACAGGAAGAGGGGCACAACTTCGACAATGATGCCCTTGGCCAAAAAGGGCGTTTGCGTTTTCTCCTGAATATATTCAGGAGAAAACGCATACGCCCTTTTTGGCCAAGTAAGCAAGCGGGCAATGCAAATCTGCACTACAAAGAAGTATCACTTCCCACCGGTCAAAAGGGACATCCACAAAATGTGTAAAAACCAGAAAGGCAAGACAGGCCCTGGAGAACAGGGAGCCTTGTTATGCTGATGGGCGGGTGGTAAATTGCCAACTGCCTCTCTGGAGGAGTGCATTGTGTTCCTAAAACAAGTAAACAACAGAGCTACAGAGCCAAGGGCACTTCCAGTCTAGGGAATATACCTTGGGAAAACTGAAAATCGATAAGACAGAGCGACCCCAAAAATTTAGGGCTGCACTGCTTACAAGCACCTCAACTTGGGTACACCTTAAATATCCCAGGAAATATAAAAATGGTTCAAAAAATTGTGGTACTTACGTACGATGGAATATCCCTCAGCCATGAAATCAATGTCATAAGACCAGTAGCAGCAAAATGGGTGGATTCAGGTATGATGATTCTAAGTGAAATAAGTCACAGAGAAAAAGAAACATCATAAGATATCACTTATGAAGATCCTGTAAACATGGCTACACTTGAACTGAGTTAGGAAAGAGAACAGTGTCTCACATTTAGAAAACACTCTTATACCTGCTTAAGTGGGAAGGAGAGGTGGGGTGATGCATAAAACCAGAGTTTGATATAAGCACAGGTACCGTTCCAAAAACCAACTATGGAATAGACAAGACCTACACCTTCCTCAGTGAAAGGGACTCAAAACACCATATTTCCCGCAGAGGAATATATCTGACTAGTAAGAATCTTAAAACCTATGTATTGATATGTCTCCGTAAGGGAATCAAGTGTGTCTACACTGGCATAAACATGCCAGCGAGAATCAGCTCAAACCCACTATAAAAAGGAATTTCAAAAACAAAACAAAAAAACTGGGAAATTCTTTACAATTCCTTCAGGGTCTCTGTTGAAACCTGGAATGACCTTATGTACAACGACAGCTGGATGTGGCATAAGGCTGGACACTTGGGACTGAGAGGATTGGTGAGATTGGGTGATCAAATGCAGACCCTTTAAAGCACAAATGCCTGGCAGCAATTCCTTGGGTCCCAACTCTCCAGGTTAAAGGGAATATTCCTACAGTTATAACATGTACGGGAAACCTAGAGAACGGACACACTGTGAATACGAAAGGTTTCTAAAACTCAACGAATAGTCCCTCTCCTGGTGCTCGTGTTTGACTTTCCATCTGCTTTACTATCAACCTCCCAACTTGGAGTGACAGATCCTTTAACCTCCTGGTTCGCACAGGTGGCCAATTTGGCAGAGGATGAAAGGGAAGAGGGAGAACCAATGAGAGAGTAGCTGTTAGGCATTTGGACGGGCACATATCACTCTAACTTCCCGGCAGGAAGAAGAATTAACCAAAGTCTCAGCCACCCACCGGGAACCAGCATAGGTCCTGAACCAAAATTTTGGACTTGCGGTCAGCTCACCAAAAACGAGTTGAAAAATGGAGCTCAGGGGCACAGCAATTCACAAACAGGCCGAGTAATAAAGGACAACTATCGTCCAAAAATCTGTTGAGGGAAGGCAACGAGGCGGACATGAAAGCGAGGCAGAATAGCAGGAAACAGATTTCAAGAGGTACGTTGGAATCGCCTTTAAAGCACAGGAAGAGGGGCACAACTTCGACAATGATGCACTTGGCCAAAAAGGGCGTATGCGTTTTCTCCTGAATATATTCAGGAGAAAACGCATACGCCCTTTTTGGCCAAGCAAGCAAGCGGGCAATGCAAATCTGCACTACATAGAAGTATCACGTCCCACCAGTAAAAAGGGACATCCACAAAATGTGTAAAAACCAGAAAGGCAAGACAGGCCCTGGAGAACAGGGAGCCTTGTTATGCTGATGGGCGGGATGTAACTTGCGAACTGCCTCTCTGGAGGAGTGCATTGTGTTCCCTAAAACAATTAAAGAACAGAGCTATAGAGCCAAGGGCACTTACAGTCTAGGGAATATAGCTTGGGAAAACTGAAAATCAATAAGACAGAGCCACCCCAAAATTTAGGGCTGCACTGCTTACAAGGACCTCAACTTGGGTACACCTTAAATATCCCAGGAAATATAAAAATGCTTCAAAAAATTGTGGTACTTATGTACGATGGAATATCCCTCAGCTATGAAATCAATGTCATAAGATCAGTAGCAGCAAAATGGGTGGATTCAGGTACGATGATTCTAAGTGAAATAAGTCACAGAGAAAAAGAAACTTATCATAAGATATCACTTATGAAGATCCTGTAAACATGGCTACACTTGAACTGAGTTAGGAAAGAGAACAGTGTCTCACATTTAGAAAACACTCTTATGCCTGCTTAAGGGGGAAGGAGAGGTGGGGTGATGCATAAAACCAGAGTTTGATATAAGAACAGGTACCGTTCCAAAAACCAACTATGGAATAGACAAGACCTACACCTTCCTCAGTGAAAGGGAATCAAAACCCCATATTTCCCGCAGAGGAATATATCTGACTAGTAAGAATCTTAAAACCTATGTATTGATATGTCTCCGTAAGGGAATCAAGTGTGTCTAGACTGGCATAAACATGGCAGCGAGAATCAGCTCAAACCCACTATAAAAAGGAATTTCAAAAACAAAACAAAAAAACTGGGAAATTCTTTACAATTCCTTCAGGGTCTCTGATGAAACGTGCAATGACCATATGTGCAACGACAGCTGGATATGGCATAAGGCTGCACACTTGGGACTGAGAGGATCGGTGAGATTGGGTGAGCAAATGCATACCATTTAAAGCACTAATCCCTGGCACCCATTCCATGGGTCCCAACTCTCCAGGTTAAAGGGAATATTACTACAGCTTTAACATGTACAGGAGACCTAGAGAACGGACACACTGTGAATATGATAGGTTTCTAAAACTCAACGAATAGTCCCTCTCCTGGTGCTCCGGTTTGACTTTCCATCTGCTTTACTCTCAACTTCCCAACTTGGAGAGACAGACCCTTTAACCTCCTGGTTCGCACAGGTTGCCAATTTGGCAGAGGATGAAAGGGAAGAGGGAGAACCAATGAGAGAGTAGCTGTTAGGCATTTGGACGGGCACATATCACTCTAATTTCCCGGCAGGAAGAAGAATTAACCAACGTCTCAGCCACCCACCGGGAACCAGTATAGGTCCTGAACCAAAATTTTGGACTTGCGGTCAGCTCACAAAAAACGAGTTGAAAAATGGAGCTCAAGGGCACAGCAATTCACAAACTGCCCGAGTAATAAAGGACAACTATCGTACAAAAATCTGTTGAGCGAAGGCAGCGAGGCGGACTGGAAAGCGAGGCAGAATAGCAGGAAACAGATTTCAAGAGGTACGTTGGAATCACCTTTAAAGCACAGGAAGAGGGGCACAATTTCGACAATGATGCACTAGGCCCAAAAGGGCGTATGCATTTTCTCCTGAATATATCCAGGAGAAAAAGCATACGCCCTTTTTGGCCAAGCAAGCAAGCGGGCAATGCAAATCTGCACTACAAAGAAGTATCACTTCCCACCGGTCAAAAGGGACATCCACAAAATGTGTAAAAACCAGAAAGACAAGGAAGGCCCTGGAGAACAGGGAGCCTAGTTATGCTGATGGGCGGGATGTAAATTGACAACTGCCTCTCTGGAGGAGTGCATTGTGTTCCCTAAAACAAGTAAACAACAGAGCTACACAGATAAGGGCACTTCCAGTCTATGGAATATACCTTGGGAAAACTGAAAATCAATAAGACAGAGCCACCCCAAAATTTAGGGCTGCACTGCTTACAAGGACCTCAACTTGGGTACACCGTAAATATCCCAGGAAACATAAAAATGGTTCAAAAAATTGTGGTACTTACGTACGATGGAATATCCCTCAGCCATGAAATCAATGTCATAAGATCAGTAGCAGCAAAATGGGTGGATTCAGGTACGATGATCCTAAGTGAAATAAGTCACACAGAAAAAGAAACGTATCATAAGATATCACTTATGAAGATCCTGTAAACATGGCTACACTTGAACTGAGTTAGGAAAGAGAACAGTGTCTCACATTTAGAAAACACTCTTATGCCTGCTTAAGGGGGAAGGAGAGGTGGGGTGATGCATAAAACCAGAGTTTGATATAAGCACAGGTACCGTTCCAAAAACCAACTATGGAATAGACAAGACCTACACCTTCCTCAGTGAAAGGGACTCAAAACCCCATATTTCCCGCAGAGGAATATATCTGACTAGTAAGAATCTTAAAACCTATGTATTGATATGTCTCCATAAGGGAATCAAGTGTGTCTAGACTGGCATAAACATGGCAGCGAGAATCAGCTCAAACCCACTATAAAAAGGAATTGCAAAAACAAAACAAAAAAACTGGGAAATTCTTTACAATTCCTTCAGGGTCTCTGATGAAACCTGGAATGACCCTATCTACAACGACAGCTGGATGTGGCATAAGGCTGGACACTTGGGACTGAGAGGATTGGTGAGATTGGGTGAACAAATGCAGACCCTTTAAAGCAATAATGCCTGCCACCCATTCCATGGGTCCCAACTCTCCAGGTTGAAGGGAATATTACTACAGTTATAACATGTACGGGAAACCTAGAAAACGGACACACTGTGAATACGAAAGGTTTCTAAAACTCAACGAATAGTCCCTCTCCTGGTGCTCCGGTTTGACTTTCCATCTGCTTTACTATCAACCTCCCCACATGGAGAGACAGCCCCTTTAACCTCCTGGTTCGCACAGGTTGCCAATTTGGCAGAGGATGAAAGGGAAGAGGGAGAACCAATGAGAGAGTAGCTGTTAGGCATTTGGACGGGCACATATCACTGTAATTTCCCGGCAGGAAGAAGTATTAACCAAAGTCTCAGCCACCCACCGGGAACCAGTATAGGTCATGAACCAAAATTTTGGACTTGCCGTCAGCTCACCAAAAACGAATTGAAAAATGGAGCTCAGGGGCACAGCAATTCACAAACTGGCTGAGTAATAAAGGACAACTATCGTCCAAAAATCTGTTGAGGGAAGGCAACAAGGCGGACTTGAAAGCGAGGCAGAATTGCAGGAAAGAGATTTCAAGGGGTACGTTGGAATCGCCTTTAAAGCACAGGAAGAGGGGCACAACTTCGACAATGATGCGCTTGGCCAAAAAGGGCGTATGTGTTTTCTCCTGAATATATTCAGGAGAAAACACATACACCCTTTTTGGCCAAGCAAGCAAGCGGGCAATGCAAATCTGCACTACAAAGAAGTATCACTTCCCACTGGTCAAAAGGGACATCCACAAAATGTGTAAAAAACAGAAAGGCAAGACAGGCCCTGGAGAACAGGGAGCCTTGTTATGCTGATGGGCGGGATGTAAATTGCCAACTGCCTCTCTGGAGGAGTACATTGTGTTCCCTAAAACAAGTACAGAACAGAGCTACAGAGCCAAGGGCACTTCCAGTCTAGGGAATATAGCTTGGGAAAACTGAAAATCAATAAGACAGAGCCACCCCAAAATTTAGGGCTGCACTGCTTACAAGGACCTCAACTTGGGTACACCTTAAATATCCCAGGAAATATAAAAATGGTTCAAAAAATTGTGGTACTTTCGTACGATGGAATATCCCTCAGCAATGAAATCAATGTCATAAGACCAGTAGCAGCAAAATGGGTGGATTCAGGTACGATGATTCTAAGTGAAATAAGTCACACAGAAAAAAGAAACTTATCATATCACTTATGAAGATTCTGTAAACATGGCTACACTTGAACTCAGTTAGGAAAGAGAACAGTGTCTCTATTTAGAAAACACTCTTATGCCTGCTTAAGGGGGAAGGAGAGGTGGGGTGATGCATAAAACCAGAGTTTGATATAAGCACAGGTACCGTTCCAAAAACCAACTATGGAATAGACAAGACCTACACCTTCCTCAGTGAAAGGGATTCAAAACCCCATATTTGCCGCAGAGGAACATATCTGACTAGTAAGAATCATAAAACCTATGGATTCATATGTCTCCGTAAGGGAATCAAGTGTGTCTAGACTGGCATAAACATGGCAGCGAGAATCAGCTCAAACCCACTATAAAAAGGAATTGCAAAAACAAAACAAAAAAACTGGGAAATTCTTTACAATTCCTTCAGGGTCTCTGATGAAACCTGGAATGACCCTGTCTACAATGACAGCTGGATGTGGCATAAGTCTGGACACTTGGGACTGAGACAATTGGTGAGATTTGGTGAGCAAATGCAGACCCTTTAAAGCACAAATGCCTGGCACCCATTCCATGGGTCCCAACTCTCCAGGTTGAAGGGAATATTACTACAGCTATAACATGTACGGGAAACCTAGAGAACGGACACACTGTGAATACGAAAGGTTTCTAAAACTCAACGAATAGTCCCTCTCCTGGTGCTCCGGTTTGACTTTCCATCTGCTTTACTATCAACCTCCCAACTTGGAGAGACAGCCCCTTTAACCTCCTGTTTCGCACAGGTTGCCAATTTGGCAGAGGATGAAAGGGAAGAGGGAGAACCAATGAGAGAGTAGCTGTTAGGCACTTGGACAGGCACATATCACTCTAATTTCCCGGCAGGAAGAAGAATTAACCAAAGTCTCAGCCCCCCACCGGGAACCTGCATAGGTCCTGAACCAAAATTTTGGACATGTGGTCAGCTCACAAAAAACGAGTTGAAAAATGGAGCTCAGGGGCACAGCAATTCACAAACTGGCAGATTAATAAAGAACAACTATCGTCCAAAAATCTGTTGAGGGAAGGCAATGAGGCGGACTTGAATGCGAGGCAGAATAGCAGGAAACAGATTTAAAGATGTACTTTGGAATCACCTTTAAAGCACAGGAAGAGGGGCACAACTTCGACAATGATGCACTTGGCCAAAAAGGGCGTATGCGTTTTCTCCTGAATATATTCAGGAGAAAACGTATACGCCCTTTTTGGCCAAGCAAGCAAGCGGGCAATGCAAATCTACACTACAAAGAAGTATCACTTCCCACCGGTCAAAAGGGACCTCCACAAAGTGTGTAAAAACCAGAAAGGCAAGACAGGCCCTGGAGAACAGGGAGCCTTGATATGCTGATGGGCGGGATGTAAATTGCCAACTACCTCTCTGGAGGAGTGCATTGTGTTCCCTAAAACAAGTAAACAACAGAGCTACAGAGCCAAGGGCACTTCCAGTGTAGGGAATATACCTTGGTAAAACTGAAAATCAAAAAGACAGAGCCACCCCAAAATTTAGGGCTGCACTGCTTACAAGGACCTCAACTTGGGTACACCTTAAATATCCCAGGAAATATAAAAATGGTTCAAAAAATTGTGGTACTTACGTACGATGGAATATCCCTCAGCCATGAACTCAATGTCATAAGACCAGTAGCAGCAAAATGGGTGGATTCAAGTATGATGATTCTAAGTGAAATAAGTCACAGAGAAAAAGAAACTTATCATAAGTTATCACTTATGAAGATCCTGTAAACATGGCTACACTTGAACTGAGTTAGGAAAGAGAACAGAGACTCACATTTAGAAAACACTCTTATGCCTGCTTAAGGGGGAAGGAGAGGTGGGGTGATGCATAAAACCAGAGTTTGATATAAGCACAGGTACCGTTCCAAAAACCAACTATGGTATAGACAAGACCTACACCTTCCTCAGTGAAAGGGACTCAAAACCCCATATTTCCCGCAGAGGAATATATCTGACTAGTAAGAATCATAAAACCTATGTATTGATATGTCTCCATAATGGAATCAAGTGTGTGTAGACTGGCATAAACATGGCAGCGAGAATCAGCTCAAACCCACTATAAAAAGGAATTTCAAAAACAAAACAAAAGAACTGGGAAATTCTTTACAATTCCTTCAGGGTCTCTGATGAAACCTGGAATGACCCTATCTACAATGACAGCTGGATGTGGCATAAGGCTGGACACTTGGGACTGAGAGGATTGGTGAGATTTTGTGAGCAAATGCAGACCCTTTTAAGCACAAATGTCTGGCACCCTTTCAATGGGTCCCAACTCTCCAGGTTGAAAGGAATGTTACTACAGCTATAACATGTACGGGAAACCTAGAGAACGGACACACTGTGAATACGAAAGGTTTCTAAAACTCAGTGAATAGTCCCTCTCCTGGTGCTCCTCTTTGACTTTCCTTCTGCTTTACTATCAACCTCCCAACTTGGAGAGAAATCCCCTTTAACCTCCTGGTTCGCACAGGTTGCCAATTTGGAAGAGGATGAAAGGGAAGAGGGAGAACCAATGAGAGAATAGCTGTAAGGCATTTGGACGGGCACATATCACTCTAATTTCCCGGCAGGAAGAAGAATTAACAAAAGTCTCAGCCACCCACCGGGAACCAGCATAGGTCCTGAACCAAAATTTTGGACATGCGGTCAGCTCACAAAAAACGAGTAGAAAAATGGAGCTCAGGGGAACAGCAATTCACAAACTGGCCGAGTTTAAAGGACAACTATCGTCCAAAAATCTGTTGAGGGAAGGCAACGAGGCGGACTTGAAAGCGAGGCAGAATAGCAGGAAACAGATTTCAAGAGGTACGTTGGAATCGCCTTTAAATCACAGGAAGAGGGGCACAACTTCGACAATGATGCACTTGGCCAAAAAGGGCATATGCGTTTTCTCCTGAATATATTCAGGAAAAAACGCATACGCCCTTTTTGGCCTAGCAAGCAAGCGGGCAATGCAAATCTGCACTACAAAGAAGTATCACTTCCCACCGGTCAAAAGGGACACCACAAAATGTGTATAAACCAGAAAGGCAAGATAGGCCCTGGAGAACAGGGAGCCTTGTTATGCTGATGGGCGGGATGTAAATTGCCAACTGCCTCTCTGGAGGAGTACATTGTGTTCCCTAAAACAAGTAAAGAACAGAGCTACAGCGCCAAGGGCACTTCCATTCTAGGGAATATACCTTGGGAAAACTGAAAATCAATAAGACAGAGCCACCCCAAAATTTAGGGCTGCACTGCTTACAAGGACCTCAACTTGGGTACACCTTAAATATCCCAGGAAATATAAAAATGGTTCAAAAAATTGTGGTACTTACCTACGATGGAATATCCCTCAGCCATGAAATCAATGACATAAGACCAGTAGCAGCAAAATGTGTGGATTCAGGTACGATGATTCTAAGTGAAATAAGTCACACAGAAAAAGAAACTTATCATAGGATATCACTTATGAAGATCCTGTAACATGGCTACACTTGTACTGAGTTAGGAAAGAGAAGAGTGTCTCACATTTAGAAAACACACTTGAGCCTGCTTAAGGGGGAAGGAGAGGTGGGGTGATGCATAAAACCAGAGTTTGATATAAGCACAGGTACCGTTCCAAAACCCAACAATGGAATAGACAAGACCTACACCTTCCTCAGTGAAAGGGACTCAAAACCCCATATTTCCCGCAGAGGAATATATCTGACTTGTAAGGATCTTAAAACCTATATATTGATATGTCTCCATAAGGGAATCAAGTGTGTCTAGACTGGCATAAACATGGCAGCGAGAATCAGCTCAAACCCACTATAAAAAGGAATTTTAAAAACAAAACGAAAAAACTGGGAAATTCTTTACAATTCCTTCAGGGTCTCTGATGAAACCTAGAATGACCCTATCTACAACGACAGCTGGATGTGGCATAACGCTGGAAACTTGGGACTGAGAGGATTGGTGAGATTGGTTGATCAAATGCAGACCCTTTAAAGCACAAATGCCTGGCACCCATTCCATGGGTCCCAACTCTCCAGGTTGAAGGGAATATTAGTACAGTTATAACATGTACGGGAAACCTAGAGAACGGACACACTGTGAATACAAAAGGTTTCTAAAACTCAACGAATAGTCCCTCTCCTGGTTCTCCGGTTTGACTTTCCATCTGCTTTACTATCAACCTCCCAACTTGGAGAGACAGCCCCTTTAACCTCCTGGTTCGCACAGGTTGCCAATTTGGCAGAGGATGAAAGGGAAGAGGGAGAACCAATGAGAGAGTAGCTGTTAGGCATTTGAACGGGCACATATCACTTTAATTTCCGGCAGGAAGAAGAATTAACCAAAGTCTCAGCCCCCCACCGGGAACCAGCATAGGTCCTCAACCAAAATTTTGGACTTGCGGTCAGCTCACCAAAAACGAGTTGAAAAATGGAGCTCAGGGGCACAGCAATTCACAAACTGGCCGAGTAATAAAGGACAACTATCGTCCAAAAATCTGTTGAGGGAAGGCAACGAGGCAGACTTGAAAGCGAGGCAGAATAGCAGGAAACAGATTTCAAGAGGTACGTTGGAATCGCCTTTAAAGCACAGGAAGAGGGGCACAACTTCGACAATGATGCACTTGGCCAAAAAGGGTGTATGCGTTTTCTCCTGAATATATTCAGGAGAAAAAGCATACGCCCTTTTTCGCCAAGCAAGTAAGCGGGCAATGCAAATCTGCACTACAAAGAAGTATCACTTCCCACCGGTCAAAAGGGACATCCACAAAATTTGTAAAAACCAGAAAGACAAGACAGGCCCTGGAGAACAGTGAGCCTTGTTATGCTGATGGGCGGGATGTAAATTGCCAACTGTCTCTCTGGAGGAGTGCATTGTGTTCCCTAAAACAAGTAAACAACAGAGCTACAGAGCCAAGGGCACTTCCAGTCTAGGGAATATTCCTTGGGAAAACTGAAAATCAATAGACAGAGCCACCCCAAATTTAGGGCTGCACTGCTTCCAAGGACCTCAACTTGGGTACACCTTAAATATCCCAGGAAATATAAAAATGGTTCAAAAAATTGTGGTACTTACGTACGATGGAATATCCCTCAGCCATGAAATCAATGTCATAAGACCAGTAGCAGCAAAATGGGTGGATTCAGGTACGATGATTCTAAGTGAAATAAGTCACACAGAAAAAGAAACTTATCATAAGACATCACTTTTGAAGATCCTGTAAACATGGCTACACTTGAACTGAGTTAGGAAAGAGAACAGTGTCTCACATTTAGAAAACACTCTTATGCCTGCTTAAGGGGGAAGGAGAGCTGGGGTGATGCATAAAACCAGAGTTTGATATAAGCACAGGTACCGTTCCAAAAAGCAACTATGGAATAGACAAGACCTACACCTTCCTCAGTGAAACGGATTCAAAACCCCATATTTCCCGCAGAGGAACATATCTGACTAGTAAGAATCATAAAACCTATGGATTCATATGTCTCCGTAAGGGAATCAAGTGTGTCTAGACTGGCATAAACATGGCAGCGAGAATCAGCTCAAACCCACTATAAAAGGGAATTTCTCAAAGAAACAAAAAAAAAAACAGGGAAATACTTTAGAGTTCCTTCAGGATATCTGATGAAACCTGGAATGACCCTATCTACAGCGACAGCTGGGTGTGGCATAAGGCTGGACACTTGGGACTGAGAGGATCGGTGAGATTAGGTGAGCAAATGCAGACCCTTTAAAGCACAAATGCCTGACACACATTCCATGGGTCCCAACTCTCCAGGTTGAAGGGAATATTACTACAGCTATAACATGTACGGGAAACCTAGATAACGGACACACTGTGAATACGAAAGGTTTCTAAAACTCAACGAATAGTCCCTCTCCTGGTGCTCCGCTTTGAATTTACATCTGCTTTACTATCAATCTCCCAACTTGGAGAGACAGCCCCTTTAATCTCCTGGTTCTCACAGGTTTCCAATTTGGCAGAGGATGAAAGGGAAGAGGGAGAACCAATGAGAGAATAGCTGTAAGGCATTTGGATGGGCACATATCACTCTAACTTCCCAGCAGGAAGAAGAATTAACCAAGGTCTCAGCACCCCACCGGGAACCAGCATAAATCCTGAACCAAAATTTTGGACTTGCGGTCAGCTCACAAAAAACGAGTTGAAAAATGGAGCTCAAGGGCACATCAATTCACAAACTGGCCGAGTAATAAAGGACAACTATCGTCCAAAAATCTGTTAAAGGAAGGCAACGAGGCAGACTTGAAAGCGAGGCAGAATAGCAGGAAACAGATTTCAAGAGGTACGTTGGAATCGCCTTTAAAGCACAGGAAGAGGGGCACAACTTCGTCAATGATGCACTTGGTCAAAAAGGGCGTATGCGTTTTCTCCTGAATATATTCAGGAGAAAACGCATACGCCCGTTTTGTCCAAGCAAGCAAGCGGACACTGGAAATCTGCACTACAAAGAAGTATCACTTCCCTCCGGTCAAAAGGGGCATCCACAAAATGTGTAAAAACCAGAAAGGCAAGAAAGGCCCTGGAGAACAGGGAGCCTTGTTATGCTGATGGGCGGGATGTAAACTGCCAACTGCCTCTCTGGAAGAGTGCACTGTGTTCCCTAAAACAAGTAAACAACAGAGCTACAGAGCCAAGGGCACTTCCAGTCTAGGGAATATACCTTGGGAAAACTGAAAATCAATAAGACAGAGCCACCCCAAAATTTAGGGTTGCACTGCTTACAAGGACCTCAACTTGGGTACACCTTAAATATCCCAGGAAATATAAAAATGGTTCAAAAAATTGTGGTACTTACGTACGATGGAATATCCCTCAGCCATGAAATCAATGTCATAAGACCAGTAGCAGCAAAATGGGTGGATTCAGGTACGATGATTCTAAGTGAAATAAGTCACACAGAAAAAAAACTTATCATAAGATATCACTTATGAAGATCCTGTAAACATGGCTACACTTGAACTGAGTTAGGAAAGAGAACAGTGTCGCACATTTAGAAAACACTCTTATGCCTGCTTAAGGGGGAAGGAGAGGTGGGGTGATGCATAACACCAGAGTTTGATATAAGCACAGGTACCGTTCCAAAAACCAACTATGGAATAGACAAGACCTACACCTTCCTCAGTGAAAGGGACTCAAAACCCCATATTTCCCACAGAGGAATATATCTGACTAGTAAGAATCTTAAAACCTATGTATTGATATGTCTCCGTAAGGGAATCAAGTGTGTCTAGACTGGCATAAACATGGCAGCGAGAATCAGCTCAAACCCACTATAAAAAGGAATTGCAAAAACAAAACAAAAAAACTGGGAAATTTTTTACAATTCCTTCAGGGTCTCTGATGAAACCTGGAATGACCCTGTCTACAATGACAGCTGGATGTGGCATAAGTCTGGACACTTGGGACTGAGACGATTGGTGAGATTTGGTGAGCAAATGCAGACCCTTTAAAGCACAAATGCCTGGCACCCATTCCATGGGTCCCAACTCTCCAGGTTGAAGGGAATATTACTACAGCTATAACATGTACGGGAAACCTAGAGAACGGACACACTGTGAATACGAAAGGTTTCTAAAACTCAAGGAATAGTCCCTCTCCTGGTGCTCCGGTTTGACTTTCCATCTGCTTTACTATCAACCTCCCAACTTGGAGAGACAGCCCCTTTAACCTCCTGTTTCGCACAGGTTGCCAATTTGGCAGAGGATGAAAGGGAAGAGGGAGAACCAATGAGAGAGTAGCTGTTAGGCACTTGGACAGGCACATATCACTCTAATTTCCCGGCAGGAAGAAGAATTAACCAAAGTCTCAGCCCCCCACCGGGAACCTGCATAGGTCCTGAACCAAAATTTTGGACATGTGGTCAGCTCACAAAAAACGAGTTGAAAAATGGAGCTCAGGGGCACAGCAATTCACAAACTGGCAGATTAATAAAGAACAACTATCGTCCAAAAATCTGTTGAGGGAAGGCAATGAGGCGGACTTGAATGCGAGGCAGAATAGCAGGAAACAGATTTAAAGATGTACTTTGGAATCACCTTTAAAGCACAGGAAGAGGGGCACAACTTCGACAATGATGCACTTGGCCAAAAAGGGCGTATGCGTTTTCTCTTGAATATATTCAGGAGAAAACGTATACGCCCTTTTTGGCCAAGCAAGCAAGCGGGCAATGCAAATCTACACTACAAAGAAGTATCACTTCCCACCGGTCAAAAGGGACCTCCACAAAGTGTGTAAAAACCAGAAAGGCAAGACAGGCCCTGGAGAACAGGGAGCCTTGATATGCTGATGGGCGGGATGTAAATTGCCAACTACCTCTCTGGAGGAGTGCATTGTGTTCCCTAAAACAAGTAAACAACAGAGCTACAGAGCCAAGGGCACTTCCAGTCTAGGGAATATACCTTGGTAAAACTGAAAATCAAAAAGACAGAGCCACCCCAAAATTTAGGGCTGCACTGCTTACAAGGACCTCAACTTGGGTACACCTTAAATATCCCAGGAAATATAAAAATGGTTCAAAAAATTGTGGTACTTACGTACGATGGAATATCCCTCAGCCATGAACTCAATGTCATAAGACCAGTAGCAGCAAAATGGGTGGATTCAAGTATGATGATTCTAAGTGAAATAAGTCACAGAGAAAAAGAAACTTATCATAAGTTATCACTTATGAAGATCCTGTAAACATGGCTACACTTGAACTGAGTTAGGAAAGAGAACAGAGACTAACATTTAGAAAACACTCTTATGCCTGCTTAAGGGGGAAGGAGAGGTGGGGTGATGCATAAAACCAGAGTTTGATATAAGCACAGGTACCGTTCCAAAAACCAACTATGGTATAGACAAGACCTACACCTTCCTCAGTGAAAGGGACTCAAAACCCCATATTTCCCGCAGAGGAATATATCTGACTAGTAAGAATCTTAAAACCTATGTATTGATATGTCTCCGTGAGGGAATCAAGTGTGTCTAGACTGGCATAAACATGGCAGCGAGAATCAGCTCAAACCCACTATAAAAAGGAATTTCAAAAACAAAACAAAAGAACTGGGAAATTCTTTACAATTCCTTCAGGGTCTCTGATGAAACCTGGAATGACCCTATCTACAATGACAGCTGGATGTGGCATAAGGCTGGACACTTGGGACTGAGAGGATTGGTGAGATTTTGTGAGCAAATGCAGACCCTTTTAAGCACAAATGTCTGGCACCCTTTCAATGGGTCCCAACTCTCCAGGTTGAAAGGAATGTTACTACAGCTATAACATGTACGGGAAACCTAGAGAACGGACACACTGTGAATACGAAAGGTTTCTAAAACTCAGTGAATAGTCCCTCTCCTGGTGCTCCTCTTTGACTTTCCTTCTGCTTTACTATCAACCTCCTAACTTGGAGAGACATCCCCTTTAACCTCCTGGTTCGCACAGGTTGCCAATTTGGAAGAGGATGAAAGGGAAGAGGGAGAACCAATGAGAGAATAGCTGTAAGGCATTTGGACGGGCACATATCACTCTAATTTCCCGGCAGGAAGAAGAATTAACAAAAGTCTCAGCCACCCACCGGGAACCAGCATAGGTCCTGAACCAAAATTTTGGACATGCGGTCAGCTCACAAAAAACGAGTAGAAAAATGGAGCTCAGGGGAACAGCAATTCACAAACTGGCCGAGTTTAAAGGACAACTATCGTCCAAAAATCTGTTGAGGGAAGGCAACGAGGCGGACTTGAAAGCGAGGCAGAATAGCAGGAAACAGATTTCAAGAGGTACGTTGGAATCGCCTTTAAATCACAGGAAGAGGTGCACAACTTCGACAATGATGCTATTGGCCAAAAAGGGCATATGCGTTTTCTCCTGAATATATTCAGGAAAAAACGCATACGCCCTTTTTGGCCTAGCAAGCAAGCGGGCAATGCAAATCTGCACTACAAAGAAGTATCACTTCCCACCGGTCAAAAGGGACACCACAAAATGTGTATAAACCAGAAAGGCAAGATAGGCCCTGGAGAACAGGGAGCCTTGTTATGCTGATGGGCGGGATGTAAATTGCCAACTGCCTCTCTGGAGGAGTACATTGTGTTCCCTAAAACAAGTAAAGAACAGAGCTACAGCGCCAAGGGCACTTCCATTCTAGGGAATATACCTTGGGAAAACTGAAAATCAATAAGACAGAGCCACCCCAAAATTTAGGGCTGCACTGCTTACAAGGACCTCAACTTGGGTACACCTTAAATATCCCAGGAAATATAAAAATGGTTCAAAAAATTGTGGTACTTACCTACGATGGAATATCCCTCAGCCATGAAATCAATGACATAAGACCAGTAGCAGCAAAATGTGTGGATTCAGGTACGATGATTCTAAGTGAAATAAGTCACACAGAAAAAGAAACTTATCATAGGATATCACTTATGAAGATCCTGTAACATGGCTACACTTGTACTGAGTTAGGAAAGAGAAGAGTGTCTCACATTTAGAAAACACACTTGTGCCTGCTTAAGGGGGAAGGAGAGGTGGGGTGATGCATAAAACCAGAGTTTGATATAAGCACAGGTACCGTTCCAAAACCCAACAATGGAATAGACAAGACCTACACCTTCCTCAGTGAAAGGGACTCAAAACCCCATATTTCCCGCAGAGGAATATATCTGACTAGTAAGGATCTTAAAACCTATATATTGATATGTCTCCATAAGGGAATCAAGTGTTTCTAGACTGGCATAAACATGGCAGCGAGAATCAGCTCAAACCCACTATAAAAAGGAATTTCAAAAACAAAACGAAAAAACTGGGAAATTCTTTACAATTCCTTCAGGGTCTCTGATGAAACCTAGAATGACCCTATCTACAACGACAGCTGGATGTGGCATAACGCTGGAAACTTGGGACTGAGAGGATTGGTGAGATTGGGTGAGCAAATGCAGACCCTTTAAAGCACAAATGCCTGGCACCCATTCCATGGGTCCCAACTCTCCAGGTTGAAGGGAATATTAGTACAGTTATAACATGTACGGGAAACCTAGAGAACGGACACACTGTGAATACAAAAGGTTTCTAAAACTCAACGAATAGTCCCTCTCCTGGTTCTCCGGTTTGACTTTCCATCTGCTTTACTATCAACCTCCCAACTTGGAGAGACAGCCCCTTTAACCTCCTGGTTCGCACAGGTTGCCAATTTGGCAGAGGATGAAAGGGAAGAGGGAGAACCAATGAGAGAGTAGCTGTTAGGCATTTGAACGGGCACATATCACTTTAATTTCCGGCAGGAAGGAGAATTAACCAAAGTCTCAGCCCCCCACCGGGAACCAGCATAGGTCCTCAACCAAAATTTTGGACTTGCGGTCAGCTCACCAAAAACGAGTTGAAAAATGGAGCTCAGGGGCACAGCAATTCACAAACTGGCCGAGTAATAAAGGACAACTATCGTCCAAAAATCTGTTGAGGGAAGGCAACGAGGCAGACTTGAAAGCGAGGCAGAATAGCAGGAAACAGATTTCAAGAGGTACGTTGGAATCGCCTTTAAAGCACAGGAAGAGGGGCACAACTTCGACAATGATGCACTTGGCCAAAAAGGGTGTATGCGTTTTCTCCTGAATATATTCAGGAGAAAAAGCATACGCCCTTTTTCGCCAAGCAAGTAAGCGGGCAATGCAAATCTGCACTACAAAGAAGTATCACTTCCCACCGGTCAAAAGGGACATCCACAAAATTTGTAAAAACCAGAAAGACAAGACAGGCCCTGGAGAACAGTGAGCCTTGTTATGCTGATGGGCGGGATGTAAATTGCCAACTGTCTCTCTGGAGGAGTGCATTGTGTTCCCTAAAACAAGTAAACAACAGAGCTACAGAGCCAAGGGCACTTCCAGTCTAGGGAATATTCCTTGGGAAATCTGAAAATCAATAAGACAGAGCCACCCCAAATTTAGGGCTGCACTGCTTCCAAGGACCTCAACTTGGGTACACCTTAAATATCCCAGGAAATATAAAAATGGTTCAAAAAATTGTGGTACTTACGTACGATGGAATATCCCTCAGCCATGAAATCAATGTCATAAGACCAGTAGCAGCAAAATGGGTGGATTCAGGTACGATGATTCTAAGTGAAATAAGTCACACAGAAAAAGAAACTTATCATAAGACATCACTTTTGAAGATCCTGTAAACATGGCTACACTTGAACTGAGTTAGGAAAGAGAACAGTGTCTCACATTTAGAAAACACTCTTATGCCTGCTTAAGGGGGAAGGAGAGCTGGGGTGATGCATAAAACCAGAGTTTGATATAAGCACAGGTACCGTTCCAAAAAGCAACTATGGAATAGACAAGACCTACACCTTCCTCAGTGAAACGGATTCAAAACCCCATATTTCCCGCAGAGGAACATATCTGACTAGTAAGAATCATAAAACCTATGGATTCATATGTCTCCGTAAGGGAATCAAGTGTGTCTAGACTGGCATAAACATGGCAGCGAGAATCAGCTCAAACCCACTATAAAAGGGAATTTCTCAAAGAAACAAAAAAAAAACAGGGAAATACTTTAGAGTTCCTTCAGGATATCTGATGAAACCTGGAATGACCCTATCTACAGCGACAGCTGGGTGTGGCATAAGGCTGGACACTTGGGACTGAGAGGATCGGTGAGATTAGGTGAGCAAATGCAGACCCTTTAAAGCACAAATGCCTGACACCCATTCCATGGGTCCCAACTCTCCAGGTTGAAGGGACTATTACTACAGCTATAACATGTACGGGAAACCTAGATAATGGACACACTGTGAATACGAAAGGTTTCTAAAACTCAACGAATAGTCCCTCTCCTGGTGCTCCGCTTTGAATTTACATCTGCTTTACTATCAATCTCCCAACTTGGAGAGACAGCCCCTTTAATCTCCTGGTTCTCACAGGTTTCCAATTTGGCAGAGGATGAAAGGGAAGAGGGAGAACCAATGAGAGAATAGCTGTAAGGCATTTGGATGGGCACATATCACTCTAACTTCCCAGCAGGAAGAAGAATTAACCAAGGTCTCAGCACCCCACCGGGAACCAGCATAAATCCTGAACCAAAATTTTGGACTTGCGGTCAGCTCACAAAAAACGAGTTGAAAAATGGAGCTCAAGGGCACATCAATTCACAAACTGGCCGAGTAATAAAGGACAACTATCGTCCAAAAATCTGTTAAAGGAAGGCAACGAGGCAGACTTGAAAGCGAGGCAGAATAGCAGGAAACAGATTTCAAGAGGTACGTTGGAATCGCCTTTAAAGCACAGGAAGAGGGGCACAACTTCGTCAATGATGCACTTGGTCAAAAAGGGCGTATGCGTTTTCTCCTGAATATATTCAGGAGAAAACGCATACGCCCGTTTTGTCCAAGCAAGCAAGCGGACACTGGAAATCTGCACTACAAAGAAGTATCACTTCCCTCCGGTCAAAAGGGACATCCACAAAATGTGTAAAAACCAGAAAGGCAAGAAAGGCCCTGGAGAACAGGGAGCCTTGTTATGCTGATGGGCGGGATGTAAACTGCCAACTGCCTCTCTGGAAGAGTGCACTGTGTTCCCTAAAACAAGTAAACAACAGAGCTACAGAGCCAAGGGCACTTCCAGTCTAGGGAATATACCTTGGGAAAACTGAAAATCAATAAGACAGAGCCACCCCAAAATTTAGGGTTGCACTGCTTACAAGGACCTCAACTTGGGTACACCTTAAATATCCCAGGAAATATAAAAATGGTTCAAAAAATTGTGGTACTTACGTACGATGGAATATCCCTCAGCCATGAAATCAATGTCATAAGACCAGTAGCAGCAAAATGGGTGGATTCAGGTACGATGATTCTAAGTGAAATAAGTCACACAGAAAAAAAACTTATCATAAGATATCACTTATGAAGATCCTGTAAACATGGCTACACTTGAACTGAGTTAGGAAAGAGAACAGTGTCGCACATTTAGAAAACACTCTTATGCCTGCTTAAGGGGGAAGGAGAGGTGGGGTGATGCATAACACCAGAGTTTGATATAAGCACAGGTACCGTTCCAAAAACCAACTATGGAATAGACAAGACCTACACCTTCCTCAGTGAAAGGGACTCAAAACCCCATATTTCCCACAGAGGAATATATCTGACTAGTAAGAATCTTAAAACCTATGTATTGATATGTCTCCGTAAGGGAATCAAGTGTGTCTAGACTGGCATAAACATGGCAGCGAGAATCAGCTCAAACCCACTATAAAAAGGAATTGCAAAAACAAAACAAAAAAACTGGGAAATTTTTTACAATTCCTTCAGGGTCTCTGATGAAACCTGGAATGACCCTGTCTACAATGACAGCTGGATGTGGCATAAGTCTGGACACTTGGGACTGAGACGATTGGTGAGATTTGGTGAGCAAATGCAGACCCTTTAAAGCACAAATGCCTGGCACCCATTCCATGGGTCCCAACTCTCCAGGTTGAAGGGAATATTACTACAGCTATAACATGTACGGGAAACCTAGAGAACGGACACACTGTGAATACGAAAGGTTTCTAAAACTCAAGGAATAGTCCCTCTCCTGGTGCTCCGGTTTGACTTTCCATCTGCTTTACTATCAACCTCCCAACTTGGAGAGACAGCCCCTTTAACCTCCTGTTTCGCACAGGTTGCCAATTTGGCAGAGGATGAAAGGGAAGAGGGAGAACCAATGAGAGAGTAGCTGTTAGGCACTTGGACAGGCACATATCACTCTAATTTCCCGGCAGGAAGAAGAATTAACCAAAGTCTCAGCCCCCCACCGGGAACCTGCATAGGTCCTGAACCAAAATTTTGGACATGTGGTCAGCTCACAAAAAACGAGTTGAAAAATGGAGCTCAGGGGCACAGCAATTCACAAACTGGCAGATTAATAAAGAACAACTATCGTCCAAAAATCTGTTGAGGGAAGGCAATGAGGCGGACTTGAATGCGAGGCAGAATAGCAGGAAACAGATTTAAAGATGTACTTTGGAATCACCTTTAAAGCACAGGAAGAGGGGCACAACTTCGACAATGATGCACTTGGCCAAAAAGGGCGTATGCGTTTTCTCCTGAATATATTCAGGAGAAAACGTATACGCCCTTTTTGGCCAAGCAAGCAAGCGGGCAATGCAAATCTACACTACAAAGAAGTATCACTTCCCACCGGTCAAAAGGGACCTCCACAAAGTGTGTAAAAACCAGAAAGGCAAGACAGGCCCTGGAGAACAGGAGCCTTGATATGCTGATGGGCGGGATGTAAATTGCCAACTACCTCTCTGGAGGAGTGCATTGTGTTCCCTAAAACAAGTAAACAACAGAGCTACAGAGCCAAGGGCACTTCCAGTCTAGGGAATATACCTTGGTAAAACTGAAAATCAAAAAGACAGAGCCACCCCAAAATTTAGGGCTGCACTGCTTACAAGGACCTCAACTTGGGTACACCTTAAATATCCCAGGAAATATAAAAATGGTTCAAAAAATTGTGGTACTTACGTACGATGGAATATCCCTCAGCCATGAACTCAATGTCATAAGACCAGTAGCAGCAAAATGGGTGGATTCAAGTATGATGATTCTAAGTGAAATAAGTCACAGAGAAAAAGAAACTTATCATAAGTTATCACTTATGAAGATCCTGTAAACATGGCTACACTTGAACTGAGTTAGGAAAGAGAACAGAGACTCACATTTAGAAAACACTCTTATGCCTGCTTAAGGGGAAGGAGAGGTGGGGTGATGCATAAAACCAGAGTTTGATATAAGCACAGGTACCGTTCCAAAAACCAACTATGGTATAGACAAGACCTACACCTTCCTCAGTGAAAGGGACTCAAAACCCCATATTTCCCGCAGAGGAATATATCTGACTAGTAAGAATCATAAAACCTATGTATTGATATGTCTCCATAATGGAATCAAGTGTGTGTAGACTGGCATAAACATGGCAGCGAGAATCAGCTCAAACCCACTATAAAAAGGAATTTCAAAAACAAAACAAAAGAACTGGGAAATTCTTTACAATTCCTTCAGGGTCTCTGATGAAACCTGGAATGACCCTATCTACAATGACAGCTGGATGTGGCATAAGGCTGGACACTTGGGACTGAGAGGATTGGTGAGATTTTGTGAGCAAATGCAGACCCTTTTAAGCACAAATGTCTGGCACCCTTTCAATGGGTCCCAACTCTCCAGGTTGAAAGGAATGTTACTACAGCTATAACATGTACGGGAAACCTAGAGAACGGACACACTGTGAATACGAAAGGTTTCTAAAACTCAGTGAATAGTCCCTCTCCTGGTGCTCCTCTTTGACTTTCCTTCTGCTTTACTATCAACCTCCCAACTTGGAGAGACAGCCCCTTTAACCTCCTGGTTCGCACAGGTTGCCAATTTGGAAGAGGATGAAAGGGAAGAGGGAGAACCAATGAGAGAATAGCTGTAAGGCATTTGGACGGGCACATATCACTCTAATTTCCCGGCAGGAAGAAGAATTAACAAAAGTCTCAGCCACCCACCGGGAACCAGCATAGGTCCTGAACCAAAATTTTGGACATGCGGTCAGCTCACAAAAAACGAGTAGAAAAATGGAGCTCAGGGGAACAGCAATTCACAAACTGGCCGAGTTTAAAGGACAACTATCGTCCAAAAATCTGTTGAGGGAAGGCAACGAGGCGGACTTGAAAGCGAGGCAGAATAGCAGGAAACAGATTTCAAGAGGTACGTTGGAATCGCCTTTAAATCACAGGAAGAGGGGCACAACTTCGACAATGATGCTATTGGCCAAAAAGGGCATATGCGTTTTCTCCTGAATATATTCAGGAAAAAACGCATACGCCCTTTTTGGCCTAGCAAGCAAGCGGGCAATGCAAATCTGCACTACAAAGAAGTATCACTTCCCACCGGTCAAAAGGGACACCACAAAATGTGTATAAACCAGAAAGGCAAGATAGGCCCTGGAGAACAGGGAGCCTTGTTATGCTGATGGGCGGGATGTAAATTGCCAACTGCCTCTCTGGAGGAGTACATTGTGTTCCCTAAAACAAGTAAAGAACAGAGCTACAGCGCCAAGGGCACTTCCATTCTAGGGAATATACCTTGGGAAAACTGAAAATCAATAAGACAGAGCCACCCCAAAATTTAGGGCTGCACTGCTTACAAGGACCTCAACTTGGGTACACCTTAAATATCCCAGGAAATATAAAAATGGTTCAAAAAATTGTGGTACTTACCTACGATGGAATATCCCTCAGCCATGAAATCAATGACATAAGACCAGTAGCAGCAAAATGTGTGGATTCAGGTACGATGATTCTAAGTGAAATAAGTCACACAGAAAAAGAAACTTATCATAGGATATCACTTATGAAGATCCTGTAACATGGCTACACTTGTACTGAGTTAGGAAAGAGAAGAGTGTCTCACATTTAGAAAACACACTTGTGCCTGCTTAAGGGGGAAGGAGAGGTGGGGTGATGCATAAAACCAGAGTTTGATATAAGCACAGGTACCGTTCCAAAACCCAACAATGGAATAGACAAGACCTACACCTTCCTCAGTGAAAGGGACTCAAAACCCCATATTTCCCGCAGAGGAATATATCTGACTAGTAAGGATCTTAAAACCTATATATTGATAAGTCTCCATAAGGGAATCAAGTGTGTCTAGACTGGCATAAACATGGCAGCGAGAATCAGCTCAAACCCACTATAAAAAGGAATTTCAAAAACAAAACGAAAAAACTGGGAAATTCTTTACAATTCCTTCAGGGTCTCTGATGAAACCTAGAATGACCCTATCTACAACGACAGCTGGATGTGGCATAACGCTGGAAACTTGGGACTGAGAGGATTGGTGAGATTGGTTGATCAAATGCAGACCCTTTAAAGCACAAATGCCTGGCACCCATTCCATGGGTCCCAACTCTCCAGGTTGAAGGGAATATTAGTACAGTTATAACATGTACGGGAAACCTAGAGAACGGACACACTGTGAATACAAAAGGTTTCTAAAACTCAACGAATAGTCCCTCTCCTGGTTCTCCGGTTTGACTTTCCATCTGCTTTACTATCAACCTCCCAACTTGGAGAGACAGCCCCTTTAACCTCCTGGTTCGCACAGGTTGCCAATTTGGCAGAGGATGAAAGGGAAGAGGGAGAACCAATGAGAGAGTAGCTGTTAGGCATTTGAACGGGCACATATCACTTTAATTTCCGGCAGGAAGAAGAATTAACCAAAGTCTCAGCCCACCACCGGGAACCAGCATAGGTCCTCAACCAAAATTTTGGACTTGCGGTCAGCTCACCAAAAACGAGTTGAAAAATGGAGCTCAGGGGCACAGCAATTCACAAACTGGCCGAGTAATAAAGGACAACTATCGTCCAAAAATCTGTTGAGGGAAGGCAACGAGGCAGACTTGAAAGCGAGGCAGAATAGCAGGAAACAGATTTCAAGAGGTACGTTGGAATCGCCTTTAAAGCACAGGAAGAGGGGCACAACTTCGACAATGATGCACTTGGCCAAAAAGGGTGTATGCGTTTTCTCCTGAATATATTCAGGAGAAAAAGCATACGCCCTTTTTCGCCAAGCAAGTATGCGGGCAATGCAAATCTGCACTACAAAGAAGTATCACTTCCCACCGGTCAAAAGGGACATCCACAAAATTTGTAAAAACCAGAAAGACAAGACAGGCCCTGGAGAACAGTGAGCCTTGTTATGCTGATGGGCGGGATGTAAATTGCCAACTGTCTCTCTGGAGGAGTGCATTGTGTTCCCTAAAACAAGTAAACAACAGAGCTACAGAGCCAAGGGCACTTCCAGTCTAGGGAATATTCCTTGGGAAAACTGAAAATCAATAAGACAGAGCCACCCCAAATTTAGGGCTGCACTGCTTCCAAGGACCTCAACTTGGGTACACCTTAAATATCCCAGGAAATATAAAAATGGTTCAAAAAATTGTGGTACTTACGTACGATGGAATATCCCTCAGCCATGAAATCAATGTCATAAGACCAGTAGCAGCAAAATGGGTGGATTCAGGTACGATGATTCTAAGTGAAATAAGTCACACAGAAAAAGAAACTTATCATAAGACATCACTTTTGAAGATCCTGTAAACATGGCTACACTTGAACTGAGTTAGGAAAGATAACAGTGTCTCACATTTAGAAAACACTCTTATGCCTGCTTAAGGGGGAAGGAGAGCTGGGGTGATGCATAAAACCAGAGTTTGATATAAGCACAGGTACCGTTCCAAAAAGCAACTATGGAATAGACAAGACCTACACCTTCCTCAGTGAAACGGATTCAAAACCCCATATTTCCCGCAGAGGAACATATCTGACTAGTAAGAATCATAAAACCTATGGATTCATATGTCTCCGTAAGGGAATCAAGTGTGTCTAGACTGGCATAAACATGGCAGCGAGAATCAGCTCAAACCCACTATAAAAGGGAATTTCTCAAAGAAACAAAAAAAAAAAACAGGGAAATACTTTAGAGTTCCTTCAGGATATCTGATGAAACCTGGAATGACCCTATCTACAGCGACAGCTGGGTGTGGCATAAGGCTGGACACTTGGGACTGAGAGGATTGGTGAGATTAGGTGAGCAAATGCAGACCCTTTAAAGCACAAATGCCTGACACCCATTCCATGGGTCCCAACTCTCCAGGTTGAAGGGAATATTACTACAGCTATAACATGTACGGGAAACCTAGATAACGGACACACTGTGAATACGAAACGTTTCTAAAACTCAACGAATAGTCCCTCTCCTGGTGCTCCGCTTTGAATTTACATCTGCTTTACTATCAATCTCCCAACTTGGAGAGACAGCCCCTTTAATCTCCTGGTTCTCACAGGTTTCCAATTTGGCAGAGGATGAAAGGGAAGAGGGAGAACCAATGAGAGAATAGCTGTAAGGCATTTGTATGGGCACATATCACTCTAACTTCCCAGCAGGAAGAAGAATTAACCAAGGTCTCAGCACCCCACCGGGAACCAGCATAAATCCTGAACCAAAATTTTGGACTTGCGGTCAGCTCACAAAAAACGAGTTGAAAAATGGAGCTCAAGGGCACATCAATTCACAAACTGGCCGAGTAATAAAGGACAACTATCGTCCAAAAATCTGTTAAAGAAAGGCAACGAGGCAGACTTGAAAGCGAGGCAGAATAGCAGGAAACAGATTTCAAGAGGTACGTTGGAATCGCCTTTAAAGCACAGGAAGAGGGGCACAACTTCGTCAATGATGCACTTGGTCAAAAAGGGCGTATGCGTTTTCTCCTGAATATATTCAGGAGAAAACGCATACGCCCGTTTTGTCCAAGCAAGCAAGCGGACACTGGAAATCTGCACTACAAAGAAGTATCACTTCCCTCCGGTCAAAAGGGACATCCACAAAATGTGTAAAAACCAGAAAGGCAAGAAAGGCCCTGGAGAACAGGGAGCCTTGTTATGCTGATGGGCGGGATGTAAACTGCCAACTGCCTCTCTGGAAGAGTGCACTGTGTTCCCTAAAACAAGTAAACAACAGAGCTACAGAGCCAAGGGCACTTCCAGTCTAGGGAATATACCTTGGGAAAACTGAAAATCAATAAGACAGAGCCACCCCAAAATTTAGGGTTGCACTGCTTACAAGGACCTCAACTTGGGTACACCTTAAATATCCCAGGAAATATAAAAATGGTTCAAAAAATTGTGGTACTTACGTACGATGGAATATCCCTCAGCCATGAAATCAATGTCATAAGACCAGTAGCAGCAAAATGGGTGGATTCAGGTACGATGATTCTAAGTGAAATAAGTCACACAGAAAAAAAACTTATCATAAGATATCACTTATGAAGATCCTGTAAAAATGGCTACACTTGAACTGAGTTAGGAAAGAGAACAGTGTCGCACATTTAGAAAACACTCTTATGCCTGCTTAAGGGGGAAGGAGAGGTGGGGTGATGCATAACACCAGAGTTTGATATAAGCACAGGTACCGTTCCAAAAACCAACTATGGAATAGACAAGACCTACACCTTCCTCAGTGAAAGGGACTCAAAACCCCATATTTCCCACAGAGGAATATATCTGACTAGTAAGAATCCTAAAACCTATGTATTGATATGTCTCCGTAAGGGAATCAAGTGTGTCTAGACTGGCATAAACATGGCAGCGAGAATCAGCTCAAACCCACTATAAAAAGGAATTGCAAAAACAAAACAAAAAAATTGGGAAATTCTTTACAATTCCTTCAGGGTCTCTGATGAAACCTGGAATGACCCTGTCTACAATGACAGCTGGATGTGGCATAAGTCTGGACACTTGGGACTGAGACGATTGGTGAGATTTGGTGAGCAAATGCAGACCCTTTAAAGCACAAATGCCTGGCACCCATTCCATGGGTCCCAACTCTCCAGGTTGAAGGGAATATTACTACAGCTATAACATGTACGGGAAACCTAGAGAACGGACACACTGTGAATACGAAAGGTTTCTAAAACTCAAGGAATAGTCCCTCTCCTGGTGCTCCGGTTTGACTTTCCATCTGCTTTACTATCAACCTCCCAACTTGGAGAGACAGCCCCTTTAACCTCCTGTTTCGCACAGGTTGCCAATTTGGCAGAGGATGAAAGGGAAGAGGGAGAACCAATGAGAGAGTAGCTGTTAGGCATTTGGACGGGCACATATCACTCTAATTTCCCGGCAGGAAGAAGAATTAACCAAAGTCTCAGCCCCCCACCGGGAACCTGCATAGGTCCTGAACCAAAATTTTGGACATGTGGTCAGCTCACAAAAAACGAGTTGAAAAATGGAGCTCAGGGGCACAGCAATTCACAAACTGGCAGAGTAATAAAGAACAACTATCGTCCAAAAATCTGTTGAGGGAAGGCAATGAGGCGGACTTGAATGCGAGGCAGAATAGCAGGAAACAGATTTAAAGATGTACTTTGGAATCACCTTTAAAGCACAGGAAGAGGGGCACAACTTCGACAATGATGCACTTGGCCAAAAAGGGTGTATGCGTTTTCTCCTGAATATATTCAGGAGAAAACGTATACGCCCTTTTTGGCCAAGCAAGCAAGCGGGCAATGCAAATCTACACTACAAAGAAGTATCACTTCCCACCGGTCAAAAGGGACCTCTACAAAGTGTGTAAAAACCAGAAAGGCAAGACAGGCCCTGGAGAACAGGGAGCCTTGATATGCTGATGGGCGGGATGTAAATTGCCAACTACCTCTCTGGAGGAGTGCATTGTGTTCCCTAAAACAAGTAAACAACAGAGCTACAGAGCCAAGGGCACTTCCAGTCTAGGGAATATACCTTGGTAAAACTGAAAATCAAAAAGACAGAGCCACCCCAAAATTTAGGGCTGCACTGATTACAAGGACCTCAACTTGGGTACACCTTAAATATCCCAGGAAATATAAAAATGGTTCAAAAAATTGTGGTACTTACGAACGACGGAATATCCCTCAGCCATGAACTCAATGTCATAAGACCAGTAGCAGCAAAATGGGTGGATTCAGGTACGATGATTCTAAGTGAAATAAGTCACAGAGAAAAAGAAACTTATCATAAGTTATCACTTATGAAGATCCTGTAAACATGGCTACACATGAACTGAGTTAGGAAAGAGAACAGAGACTCACATTTAGAAAACACTCTTATGCCTGCTTAAGGGGGAAGGAGAGGTGGGGTGATGCATAAAACCAGAGTTTGATATGAGCACAGGTACCATTCCAAAAACCAACTATGGTATAGACAAGACCTACACCTTCCTCAGTGAAAGGGACTCAAAACCCCATATTTCCCGCAGAGGAATATATCTGACTAGTAAGAATCATAAAACCTATGTATTGATATGTCTCCATAATGGAATCAAGTGTGTGTAGACTGGCATAAACATGGCAGCGAGAATCATCTCAAACCAACTATAAAAAGGAATTTCAAAAACAAAACAAAAGAACTGGGAAATTCTTTACAATTCCTTCAGGGTCTCTGATGAAACCTGGAATGACCCTATCTACAATGACAGCTGGATGTGGCATAAGGCTGGACACTTGGGATTGAGAGGATTGGTGAGATTTTGTGAGCAAATGCAGACCCTTTTAAACACAAATGTCTGGCACCCTTTCAATGGGTCCCAACTCTCCAGGTTGAAGGGAATGTTACTACAGCTATAACATGTACGGGAAACCTAGAGAACGGACACACTGTGAATACGAAAGGTTTCTAAAACTCAACGAATAGTCCCTCTCCTGGTGCTCCGGTTTGACTTTCCATCTGCTTTACTATCAACCTCCCAACTTGGAGAGACTGCCCCTTTAACCTCCTGGTTCGTCCAGGTTGCCAATTTGGAAGAGGATGAAAGGGAAGAGGGAGAACCAATGAGAGAGTAGCTGTTAGGCATTTGGACGGGCACATATCACTCTAATTTCCCGGCAGGAAGAAGAATTAACCAAAGTCTCAGCCACCCAACGGGAACCAGCAGAGGTCCTGAACCAAAATTTTGGACATGCGGTCAGCTCACAAAAAACGAGTTTTAAGGTGGAGCTCACGGGCACAGCAATTCACAAACTGGCCGAGTTTAAAGGACAACTATCGTCCAAAAACCTGTCGAGGGAAGGCAACGAGGCGGACTTGAAAGCGAGGCAGAATAGCAGGAAACAGATTTCAAGAGTTACGTTGGAATCGCCTTTAAAGCACAGGAAGAGGGGCACAACTTCGACAATGATGCACTTGGCCACAAAGGGCGTAAGCGATTTCTCCTGAATATATTCAAGAGAAAATGCATACGCCCTATTTGGCCAAGCAAGCAAGCGGGCAATGCAAATCTGCAGTACAAAGAATTATCACTTGCCACTGGTCAGAAGGGACATCCACAAAATGTGTAAAAACCAGAAAGGCAAGACAGGCCCTGGAGAACAGGGAGCCTTGTTATGCTGATGGGCGGGATGTAAATTGCCAACTGCCTCTCTGGAGGAGTGCATTGTGTTCCCTAAAACAAGTAAAGAACAGAGCTACAGAGCCAAGGGCACTTCCAGTCTAGGGAATATACCTTGGGAAAACTGAAAATCAATAATACAGAGCCACCTCAAAATTTAGGGCTGCACTGCTTACAAGGACCTCAACTTGGGTACACCTTAAATATCCCAGGAAATATAAAAATGGTTCAAAAAATTGTGGTACTTACGTACAATGGAATATCCCTCAGCCATGAAATCAATGTCATAAGACCAGTAGCAGCAAAATGGGTGGATTCAGGTACGATGATTCTAAGTGAAATAAGTCAGAGAGAAAAAGAAACTTATCATAAGATATCACTTATGAAGATCCTGTAAACATGGCTACACTTGATCTGAGTTAGGAAAGAGAACAGTGTCTCACATTTAGAAAACACTCTTATGCCTGCTTAAGGGGGAAGGAGAGGTGGGGTGATGCATAAAACCAGAGTTTGATATAAGCACAGGTACCGTTCCAAAAACCAACTATGGAATAGACAAGACCTACACCTTACTCAGTGAAAGGGACTCAAAACACCATATTTCCCGCAGAGGAATATATCTGACTAGTAAGAATCTTAAAACCTATGTATTGATATGTCTCGGTAAGGGAATCAAGTGTGTCTAGACTGGCATAAACATGGCAGCGAGAATCAGCTCAAACCCACTATAAAAAGGAATTTCAAAAACAAAACAAAAAAACTGGGAAATTCTTTACAATTCTTTCAGGGTCTCTGATGAAACCAGGAATGACCCTATCTACAATGACAGCTGAATGTGGCATAAGGCTGGACACTTGGGACAAAGAGCATTGGTGAGATGGCGTGAGCAAATGCAGACCCTTTAAATCAATAATGCATGGCACCCACTCCTTGGGTCCCAACTCTCCAGGTTGAAGGGAATATTACTACAGCTATAACATATACGGGAAACCTAGAGAACGGACACACTGTGAATACGAAAGGTTTCTAAAACTCAACGAATAGTCCCTCTCCTGGTGCTCCAGTTTGACTTTCCATCTGCTTTACTATCAACCTCCCAACTTGGAGAGACAGCCCGTTTATCCTCCTGGTTCGCACAGGTTGCCAAATTGGCAGAGGTTGAAAGGGAAGAGGGAGAACCAATGAGAGAGTAGCTGTTAGGCATTTGGACGGGCTCATATCACTGTAATTTCCCGGCAGGAAGAAGAATTAACCGAAGTCTCAGACACCCACCGGGAACCAGCATAGGTCCTGAACCAAAATGTTGGACTTGCGGTCAGCTCACAAAAAACGAGTTGAAAAATGGAGCTCAGGGGCACAGCAATTCACAAACTGGCCGAGTAATAAAGGACAACGATCGTCCAAAAATCTGTTGAGGGAAGGCAACGAGGCGGACTTGAAAGCGAGGCAGAATAGCAGGAAACAGATTTCAAGAGGTACGTTGGAATCGCCTTTAAAGCACAGGAAGAGGGGCACAACTTCGACAATGATGCACTTGGCCAAAAAGGGCGTTTGCGATTTCTCCTGAATATATTCAGGAGAAAACGCATACGCCCTTTTTGTCCAAGCAAGCAAGCAGGCAATGCAAATCTGCACTACAAAGAAGTATCACTTCCCACCGGTCAGAAGGGACATCCACAAAATGTGTAAAAACCAGAAAGGCAAGACAGGCCCTGGAGAACAGGGAGCCTTGTTATGCTGATGGGCGGGATGTAAATTGCCAACTGCCTCTCTGGAGGAGTGTATTGTGTTCCCTAAAACAAGTAAACAACAGAGCTACAGAGCCAAGGGCACTTCCAGTCTAGGGAATATACCTTGGGAAAACTGAAAATCAATAAGACAGAGGCACCCCAAAATTTAGGGCTGCACTGCTTACAAGGACCTCAACTTGGGTACACCTTAAATATCCCAGGAAATATAAAAATGGTTCAAGAAATGGTGGTACTTACGTACGATGGAATATCCCTCAGCCATGAAATCAATGTCATAAGACCAGTAGCAGCAAAATGGGTGGATTCAGGTACGAAGATTCTAAGTGAAATAAGTCACAGAGAAAAAGAAACTTATCATAAGATATCACTTATGAAGATCCTGTAAACATGGTTACACTTGAACTGAGTTAGGAAAGAGAACAGTGTCTCACATTTAGAAAACACTCTTATGCCTGCTTAAGGGGGAAGGAGAGGTGGGGAGATGCATAAAACCAGAGTTAGATATAAGCAGATGTACCGTTCCAAAAACCAACTAGGGAATAGACAAGACCTACACCTTCCTCAGTGAAAGGGAATCAAAACCCTATATTTCCCGCAGAGGAATATATCTGACTAGTAAGAATCTTAAAACCTATGGATTGATATGTCTCCGTAAGGGAATCAAGTGTGTCTAGACTGGCATAAACTGGCAGCGAGAATCAGCTCAAACCCACTATAAAAAGGAATTTCAAAAACAAAACAAAAAAACTGGGAAATTCTTTATAATTCCTTCAGGGTCTCTGATGAAACCTGGAATGACTCTATCTACAACGACAGCTGGATGTGGCATAAGGCTGGACACTTGGGACTGAGAGGATTAGTGAGATTAGGTGAGCAAATTCAGACCCTTTAAAGCAATAATGCATGGCACCCATTCCATGGGTCCCAACTCTCCAGGTTGAAGGGAATAGTACTACAGTTATAACATGTACGGGAAACCTAGAGAACGGACACACTGTGAATACGAAAGGTTTCTAAAACTCAACGAATAGTCCCTCTCCTGGTGCTCCGGTTTGACTTTCCATCTGCTTTACTATCAATCTCCCAACTTGGAGAGACAGCCCCTTTAACCTCCTGGTTAGCACAGGTTTCCAATGTGGCAGAGGATGAAAGGAAAGAGGGAGAACCAATGAGAGAGTATCTGTTAGGCATTAGGATGGGCACATATCACTCTAACTTCCCGGCAGGAAGAAGAATTAACCAAAGTCTCAGCGCCCCACCGGGAACCAGTATAGGTCCTGAACCAAAATGTTGGACTTGCGGTCAGCTCACCAAAAACGAGTTGAAAAATGGAGCTCAGGGGCACAGCAATTCCCAAACTGGCCGAGTAATAAAGGACAACTATCGTCCAAAAATCTGTTGAGGGAAGGCAACGAGGCGGACTTGAAAGCGAGGCAGAATAGCAGGAAACAGATTTCAAGAGGTACGTTGGAATCGCCTTTAAAGCACAGGAAGAGGGGCAGAACTTCGACAATGATGCACTTGGCCAAAAAGGGCGTATGCGTTTTCTCCTGAATATATTCAGGAGAAAACGCATACGCCCTTTTTGGCCAAGCAAGCAAGCGGGCAATGCAAATCTGCACTACAAAGAAGTATCACTTCCCACCGGTCAGAAGGGACATCCACAAAATGTGTAAAAACCAGAAAGGCAAGACAGGCCCTGGAGAAGAGGGAGCCTTGTTATGCTGATAGGCGGGATGTAAATTCCAAACTGCCTCTCTGGAGGAGTGTATTGTGTTCCCTAAAACAAGTAAACAACAGAGCTACAGAGCCAAGGGCACTTCCAGTCTAGGGAATATACCTTGGGAAAACTGAAAATCAATAAGACAGAGCCACCCCAAAATTTAGGGCTGCACTGCTTACAAGGACCTCAACTTGGGTACACCTTAAATATCCCAGGAAATATAAAAATGGTTCAAGAAATTGTGCTACTTACGTACGATGGAATATCCCTCAGCCATGAAATCAATGTCATAAGACCAGTAGCAGCAAAATGGGTGGATTCAGGTACGATGATTCTAAGTGAAATAAGTCACAGAGAAAAAGAAACTTATCATAAGATATCACTTATGAAGATCCTGTAAACATGGCTACACTTGAACTGAGTTAGGAAAGAGAACAGTGTCTCACATTTAGAAAACACTCTTATGCCTGCTTAAGGGGGAAGGAGAGGTGGGATGATGCATAAAACCAGAGTTTGATATAAGCACAGGTACCGTTCCAAAAACCAACTATGGAATAGACAAGACCTACACCTTCCTCAGTGAAAGGGACTCAAAACCCCATATTTCCCGCAGAGGAATATATCTGACTAGTAAGAATCTTAAAACCTATGTATTGATATGTCTCCGTAAGGGAATCAAGTGTGTCTAGACTGGCATAAACATGGCAGCGAGAATCAGCTCAAACCCACTATAAAAAGGAATTTCAAAAACAAAACAAAAAAACTGGGAAATTCTTTACAATTCCTTCAGGGTCTCTGATGAAACCTGGAATGACCCTATCTACAATGACAGCTGGATGTGGCATAAGGAGGGACACTTGGGACTGAGACGATTGGTGAGATTGGGTGAGCAAATGCAGACCCTTTAAAGCACAAATGCCTGGCACCCATTCCATGGGTCCCAACTCTCCAGGTTGAAGGGAATATTACTACAGCTATAACATGTACGGGAAACCTAGAGAACGGACACACTGTGAATACGAAAGGTTTCTAAAACTCAACGAATAGTCCCTCTCCTGGTGCTCCAGTTTGACTTTCCATCTGCTTTACTATCAACCTCCCAACTTGGAGAGACAGCCCCTTTAACCTCCTGGTTCGCACAGGTTGCCAATTTGGCAGAGGATGAAAGGGAAAAGGGAGAACCAATGAGAGAGTAGCTGTTAGGCATTTGGACGGGCACATATCACTTTAATTTCCCGGCAGGAAGAAGAATTAACCAAAGACTCAGCCACCCACAGGGAACCAGTATAGGTCCTGAACCAAAATTTTGGACTAGCGGTCAGCTCACCAAAAACGAGTTGAAGAATGGAGCTCAGGGGCACAACAATTCACAAACTTTCAGAGTAATAAAGGACAACTATCGTCCAAAAATCTGTTGAGGGAAGGCAACGAGGCGGACTTGATAGCGAGGCATTATAGCAGGAAACAGATTTCAAGAGGTACGTTGGAATCGCCTTTAAAGCACAGGAAGAGGGGCACAACTTCGACAATGATGCACTTGGCCACAAAGGGCGTATGCGTTTTCTCCTGAATATATTCAGGAGAAAACGCATACGCCCTTTTTGGCCAAGCAAGCAAGCGAGCAATGCAAATCTGCACTACAAAGAAGTATCACTTCCCACTGGTCAAAAGGGACATCCACAAAATGTGTAAAAACCAGAAAGGCAAGACAGGTCCTGGAGAACAGGGAGCCTTGTAATGCTGATGGGCGGGATGTAAATTGCCAACTGCCTCTCTGGAGGAGTGCATTGTGTTTCCTAAAACAAGTAAACAACAGAGCTACATAGCCTTGGGCACTTCTAGTCTAGGGAATATACCTTGGGAAAACTGAAAATCAATAAGACAGAGCCACTCCAAAATTTAGGGCTGCACTGCTTACAAGGACCTCAACTTGGGTACACCTTAAATATCCCAGGAAATATAAAAATGGTTCAAAAAATTGTGGTACTTACGTACGATGGAATATCCCTCAGCCATGAAATCAAAGTCATAAGACCAGTAGCAGCAAACTGGGTTGATTCAGGTACGATGATTCTAAGTGAAATAAGTCACACAGAAAAAGAAACTTATCATAAGATATCACTTATGAAGATCCTGTAAACATGGCTACACTTGAACTGAGTTAGGAAAGATAACAGTGACTCACATTTAGAAAACACTCTTATGCCTGCTTAAGGGGGAAGGAGAGGTGGGATGATGCATAAAACCAGAGTTTGATATAAGCACAGGTACCGTTCCAAAAACCAACTATGGAATAGACAAGACCTACGCCTTCCTCAGTGAAAGGGACTCAAAACCCCATATTTCCCTCAGAGGAATATATCTGACTAGTAAGAATCTTAAAACCTATGTATTGATATGTC
Organism: Hyperoodon ampullatus; assembly: GCF_949752795.1. NCBI lineage: Eukaryota > Metazoa > Chordata > Mammalia > Artiodactyla > Ziphiidae > Hyperoodon > Hyperoodon ampullatus. Next base: position 767,908 of record NW_027640495.1, on the reverse strand, counting down.
TCCGTAAGGGAATCAAGTGTATCTAGACTGGCATAAACGTGGCAGCGAGAATCAGCTCAAACCCACTAAAAAAGGAATTTCAAAAACAAAACAAAAAAACAGGGAAATTCTTTACAATTCCTTCAGGGTCTCTGATGAAACCTGGAATGACCCTATGTACAATGACAGCTGGATGTGGCATAAGGAGGGACACTTGGGACTGAGACGATTGGTGAGATTGGGTGAGCAAATGCAGACCCTTTAAAGCACAAATGCCTGCCACCCATTCCACGGGTCCCAACTCTCCAGGTTGAAGGGAATATTACTACAGCTATAACATGTACGGGAAACCTAGAGAACGGACACACTGTGAATACGAAAGGTTTCTAAAACTCAACGAATAGTCCCTCTCCTGGTGCTCTGGTTTGACTTTCCATCTGCTTTACTATCAACCTCCCAACTTGGAGAGACAGCCCCTTTAACCTCCTGGTTCGCACAGGTTGCCAATTTGGCAGAGGATGAAAGGGAAGAGGGAGAACCAATGAGAGAGTAGCTGTTAGACATTTGAATGGGCACATATCACTGTAATTTCCCGGCAGGAAGAAGAATTAACCAAAATCTCAGCCTCCCACCGGGAACCAGCATAGGTCCTGAACCAAAATGTTGGACTTGCGGTCAGCTCACCAAAAACGAGTTGAAAAATGGAGCTCAGGGGCACAGCAATTCACAAACTGGCCGAGTAATAAAGGACAACGATCGTCCAAAAATCTGTTGAGGGAAGGCAACAAGGCGGAGTTGAAAGCGAGGCAGAATAGCAGGAAACAAATTTCAAGAGGTACGTTGGAATCGCCTTTAAAGCACAGGAAGAGGGGCACAACTTCGACAATGATGCACTTGGCCAAAAAGGGCGTATGCGTTTTCTCCTGAATATATTCAGGAGAAAACGCATACGCCCTTTTTGGCCAAGCAAGCAAGCAGGCAATGCAAATCTGCACTACAAAGAAGTATCACTTCCCACCGGTCAGAAGGGACATCCACAAAATGTGTAAAAACCAGAAAGGCAAGACAGGCCCTGGAGAACAGGGAGCCTTGTTATGCTGATGGGCGGGATGTAAATTGCCAACTGCCTCTCTGGAGGAGTGTATTGTGTTCCCTAAAACAAGTAAACAACAGAGCTACAGAGCCAAGGGCACTTCCAGTCTAGGGAATATACCTTGGGAAAACTGAAAATCAATAAGACAGAGGCACCCCAAAATTTAGGGCTGCACTGCTTACAAGGACCTCAACTTGGGTACACCTTAAATATCCCAGGAAATATAAAAATGGTTCAAGAAATGGTGGTACTTACGTACGATGGAATATCCCTCAGCCATGAAATAAATGTCATAAGACCAGTAGCAGCAAAATGGGTGGATTCATGTACGATGATTCTAAGTGAAATAAGTCACAGAGAAAAAGAAACTTATCACAAGATATCACTTATGAAGATCCTGTAAACATGGCTACACTTGTACTGAGTTAGGAAACAGAACAGTGTCTCACATTTAGAAAACACTCTTATGCCTGCTTAAGGGGGAAGGAGAGGTGGGGTGATGCATAAAACCAGAGTTTGATATAAGCACAGGTACCGTTCCAAAAACCAACTATGGAATAGACAAGACCTACACCTTCCTCAGTGAAAGGGACTCAAAACCCCATATTTCCCGCAGAGGAATATATCTGTCTAGTAAGAATCTTAAAACCTATGTATTGATATGTCTCCGTAAGGGAATCAAGTGTGTCTACACTGGCATAAACATGTCAGCGAGAATCAGCTCAAACCCACTATAAAAAGGAATTTCAAAAACAAAACAAAAAAACAGGGAAATTCTTTACAATTCCTTCAGGGTCTCTGATGAAACCTGGAATGACCCTATGTATAATGACAGCTGGATGTGGCATAAGGAGGGACACTTGGGACTGAGACGAGTGGTGAGATTGGGTGAGCAAATGCAGACCCTTAAAAGCAAAAATGCCTGGCACCCATTCCATGGGTCCCAACTCTCCAGGTTGAAGAGTATATTACTACAGCTATAACATGTACGGGAAACCTAGAGAACGGACACACTGTGAATACGAAAGGTTTCTAAAACTCAACGAATAGTCCCTCTCCTGGTGTTCCGGTTTGACTTTCCATCTGCTTTACTATCAACCTCCCAACTTGGAGAGACAGCCCCTTTAACCTCCTGGTTCGCACAGGTTGCCAATTTGGCAGAGGATGAAAAGGAAGAGGGAGAACCAATGAGAGAGTAGCTGTTAGGCATTTGAATGGGCTCATATCACTGTAATTTCCCGGCAGGAAGAAGAAATAACCAAAGTCTCAGCAACCCACCGGGAACCAGCATAGGTCCTGAACCAAAATGTTGTACTTGCGGTCAGCTCACCAAAAACGAGTTGAAAAATGGAGCTCAGGGGCACAGCAATTCAAAAACGGGCCGAGTAATAAAGGACAACTTTCGTCCAAAAATCTGTTGAGGGAAGGCAACGAGGCGGACTTGAAAGTGAGGCAGAATAGCAGGAAACAGATTTCAAGAGGTACGTTGGAATCACCTTTAAAGCACAGGAAGAGGGGCACAACTTCGACAATGATGCACTTGGCCAAAAAGGGCGTATGCGTTTTCTCCTGAATATATTAAGGAGAAAACGCATACGCCCTTTTTGGCCAAGCAAGCAAGAGGGCAATGCAAATCTGCACTACAAAGAAGTATCACTCCTACCGGTCAGAAGGGGCATCCACAAAATGTGTAAAAACCAGAAAGGCAAGACAGGCCCTGGAGAACAGGGAGCCTTGTTATGCTGATGGGCGGGATGTAAATTGCCAACTGCCTCTCTGGAGGAGTGTATTGTGTTCCCTAAAACAAGTAAACAACAGAGCTACAGAGCCAAGGGCACTTCCAGTCTAGGGAATATACCTTGGGAAAACTGAAAATCAATAAGACAGAGCCACCCCAAAATTTAGGGCTGCACTGCTTACAAGGACCTCAACTTGGGTACACCTTAAATATCCCAGGAAATATAAAAATGGTTCAAGAAACTGTGGTACTTACGTACGATGGAATATCCCTCAGCCATGAAATCAATGTCATAAGACCAGTAGCATCAAAAAGGGTGGATTCAGGTACGATGATTCTAAGTGAAATAAGTCACAGAGAAAAAGAAACTTATCACAAGTTATCACTTATGAAGATCCTGTAAACATGGCTACACTTGAACTGAGTTAGGAAAGAGAACAGTGTCTCACATTTAGAAAACACTCTTATGCCTGCTTAAGGGGGAAGGAGAGGTGGGGTGATGCATAAAACCAGAGTTTGATATAAGCACAGGTACCGTTCCAAAAACCAACTATGGAATAGACAAGACCTACACCTTCCTCAGTGAAAGGGACTCAAAACCCCATATTTCCCTCAGAGGAATATATCTGACTAGTAAGAATCTTAAAACCTATGTATTGATATGTCTCCGTAAGGGAATCAAGTGTGTCTAGACTGGCATAAACATGGCAGCGAGAATCAGCTCAAACCCACTCTAAAAAGGAATTTCAAAAACAAAACGAAAAAACTGGGAAATTCTTTACAATTCTTCAGGGTCTCTGATGAAACCTGCAATGACCGTATCTACAATGACAGCTGGATGTGGCATAAGGCTGGACACTTGGGACTGAGAGGATTCTTGAGATTGGGTGAGCAAATGCAGACCCTTTAAAGCAATAATGCATGGCACCCATTCCATGGGTCCCAACTCTCCAGGTTGAAGGGAATATTACTACAGCTATAATATGTACAGGAAACCTAGAGAACGGACAGACTGTGAATACGAAAGGTTTCTAAAACTCAATGAATAGTCCCTCTCCTGGTGCTCCGGTTTGACTTTCCATCTGCTTTACTATCAACCTCCCAACTTGGAGAGACAGCCCCTTTAATCTCCTGGTTCGCACAGGTTGCAAATTTGGCAGAGGATGAAAGGGAAGAGGGAGAACCAATGAGAGAGTAGCTGTTAGGTATTTGGACGGGCACATATCACTCTAATTTCCCGGCAGGAAGAAGAATTAACCAAAGTCTCAGCCACCCACCGGGAACCAGTATATGTCCAGAACCAAAATTTTGGACTTGCGGTCTGCTCACAAAAAACGAGTTGAAAAATGGAGCTCAGGGGCTCAGCAATTCACAAACTGGCCGAGTAATAAAGGAAAACTATCGTCCAAAAATCTGTTTAGGGAAAGCAATGAGGCGGACTTGAAAGCGAGGCAGAATAGCAGGAAACAGATTTCAAGAGGTACGTTGGAATCGTCTTTAAGGCACAGGAAGAGGAGCACAACTTCGACAATGATGCACTTGGCCAAAAAGGGCGTATGCGTTTTCTCCTGAATATATTCAGGAGAAAACGCATACGCCCTTTTTGGCCAAGCAAGCAAGCGGGCAATGCAAATCTGCACTACAAAGAAGTATCACTTCCCACTGGTCAAAAGGGACATCCACAAAATGTGTAAAAACCAGAAAGGCAAGACAGGCGCTGGAGAACAGGGAGCCTTGTTATGCTGATAGGCGGGAAGTAAATTGCCAACTGCCTCTCTGGAGGAGTGCATTGTGTTCCCTAAAACAAGTAAACAACAGAGCTACAGAGCCAAGGTCACTTCCAGTCTAGGGAATATACCTTGGGGAAACTGAAAATCAATAAGACAGAGCCACCCCAAAATTTAGGGCTGCACTGCTTACAAGGACCTCAACTTGGGTTCACCTTAAATATCCCAGGAAATATAAAAATGGTTCAAAACATTGTGGTACTTACGTACGATTCAATATCCCTCAGTCATGAAATCAATGTCAAGACCAGTAGCAGCAAAATGGGTGGATTCAGGTACGATGATTCTAAGTGAAATAAGTCACACAGAAAAAGAAATTTATCATAAGATATCACTTATGAAGATCCTGTAAACATGGCTACACTTGAACTGAGTTAGGAAAGAGAGCAGAGTCTCACATTTAGAAAACACTCTTATGCCTGCTTAAGGGGGAAGGAGAGGTGGGGTGATGCATAAAACCAGAGTTTGATATAAGCACAGGTACCGTTCCAAAAACCAACTATGGAATAGTCAAGACCTACACCTTCCTCAGTGAAAGGGACTCAAAACCCCATAGTTCCCGCAGAGGATTATATCTGACTACTAAGAATCTTAAAACCTATGTATTGATATGTCTCCGTAAGGGAATCAAGTGTGTCTAGACTGCCATAAACATGGCAGCGAGAATCAGCTCAAACCCACTCTAAAAAGGAATTTCAAAAACAAAACAAAAAAACTGGGAAATTCTTTACAATTCCTTCAGGGTCTCTTATGAAACCTGGAATGACCCTATCTACAACGACAGCTGGATTTGGCATAAGGCTGGACACTTGGGACTGAGACGATTGGTGAGATTGGGTGAGCAAATGCAGACCCTTTAAATCACAAATGCCTGGCACCCATTCTTTGGGTCCCAACTCTCCAAGTTGAAGGGAATATTACTACAGCTATAACATGTACAGGAACCCTAGAGAACGGACACACTGTGAATACGAAAGGTTTCTAAAACTCAACGAATAGTCCCTCTCCTGGTGCTCCGGTTTGACTTTCCATCTGCTTTACTATCAGTCTCCTAACTTGGAGAGACAGCCCCTTTAACCTCCTGGTTCGCACAGGTTTCCAATTTGGCAGAGGATGAAAGGGAAGAGGGAGAACCAATGAGAGAGTAGCTTTTAGGCAATTGTACGGGCACATATCACTCTAATTTCCCGGCAGGAAGAAGAATTAACCAAAGTCTCATCCACCCAACGGGAATAAGCATAGTTCCTGACCCAAAATTTTGGACATGCGGTCAGCTCACAAAAAACGAGTTGAAAAATGCAGCTCAGGGGCACAACAATTCACAAACTGGCCGAGTAATAAAGGACAACTATCGTCCAGAAATCTGTTGAGGGAAGGCAACGAGGCGGACTTGAAATTGAGGCAGAATAGCAGGAAACAGATTTCAAGAGGTACGTTGGAATCGCCTTTAAAGCACTGGAAGAGGGGCAAAACTTCGACAATGATGGACGTGACCAAAAAGGGTGTATGCGTTTTCTCCTGAATATATTCAGGAGAAAACGCATACGCCCATTTTGGCCAAGCAAGCAAGCGGGCAATGCAAATCTGCACTACAAAGTAGTATCACTTCCCACCGGTCTAAAGGGACATCAACAAAATGTGTAAAAACCAGAAAGGCAAGACAGGCCCTGGAGAACAGGGAGCCTTGTTATGCTGATGGGCGGGATGTAAATTGCCAACTGCCTCTCTGGAGGAGTGCATTGTGCTCCCTAAAACAAGTAAACAACAGAGCTACAGAGCCAAGGGCACGTCCAGTCTAGGGAATATACCTTGGGAAAACTGAAAATCAATAAGACAGAGCCACCCCAAAATCTAGGGCTGCACTGCTTACAAGGACCTCAACTTGGGTACACCTTAAATATCCCAGGAAATATAAAAATGGTTCAAAAAATTGTGGTACTTACATACGATGGAATATCCCTCAGCCATGAAATCAATGTCATAAGACCAGTAGCAGCAAAATGGGTGGATTCAGGTACGATGATTCTAAGTGAAATAAGTCACAGAGAAACAGAAACTTATCATAAGATATCACTTATGAAGATCCTGTAAACATGGCTACAATTGAACTGAGTTAGGAAAGAGAACAGTGTCTCACATTTAGAAAACACTCTTATGCCTGCTTAAGGGGGAAGGAGAGGTGGGGTGATGCATAAAACCAGAGTTTGATATAAGCACAGGTACCGTTCCAAAAACCAACTATGGAATAGACAAGACCTACACCTTCCTCAGTGAAAGGGACTCAAAACACCATATTTCCCGCAGAGGAATATATCTGACTACTAAGAATCTTAAAACCTATGTATTGATATGTCTCCATAATGGAATCAAGTGTGTCTAGACTGGCATAAACATGGCAGCGAGAATCAGCTCAAACCCACGATAAAAAGGAATTTCAAAAACAAAACAAAAAAACTGGGAAATTCTTTACAATTCCTTCAGGGTCTCTGATGAAACCTGGAATGACCCTATCTACAACGACAGCTGGATGTGGCATAAGGCAGGACACTTGGGACTGAGAGGATTGGTGAGATTGGGTGAGCAAATTCAGACCCTTTAAAGCAATAATGCATGGCACCCATTCCATGGGACACAACTCTCCAGGTTGAAGGGAATATTACTACAGCTATAACATGTACAGGAAACCTATTGAACGGACACACTGTGAATACGAAAGGTTTCTAAACCTCAACGAATAGTCCCTCTCCTGGTGCTCGTGTTTGACTTTCCATCTGCTTTACTATCAACCTCCCAACTTGGAGAGACAGACCCTTTAACCTCCTGGTTCGCACAGGTTGCCAATTTGGCAGAGGATGAAAGGGAAGAGGGAGAACCAATGAGAGAGTAGCTGTTAGGCATTTGGACGGGCACATATCCCTCTAATTTCAAGGCAGGTAGAAGAATTAACCAAAGTCTCAGCCACCCACCGGGAACCAGCATAGGTCCTGAACCAAAATTTTGGACATGCGGTCAGCTCACAAAAAACGAGTTGAAAAATGGGGCTCAGGGGCACAACAATTCACAAACTGCCCGAGTAATAAAGGACAACTATCGTCCAAAAATCTGTTGAGGGAAGGCAACGAGGCGGACTTGAAATTGAGGCAGAATAGCAGGAAACAGATTTCAAGAGGTACGTTGGAATCACCTTTAAAGCACAGGAAGAGGGGCACAATTTTGACAATGATGCACGTGGCCATAAAGGGCGTATGCGTTTTCTCCTGAATATATTCAGGAGAAAACGCATACGCCCTTTTTGGCCAAGCAAGCAAGTGGGCAATGCAAATCTGCACTGCAAAGTAGTATCACTTCCCACCGGTCAAAAGGGACATCCACAAAATGTGTAAAAACCAGAAAGGCAAGACAGGCCCTGGAGAACAGGGAGCCTTGTTATGCTGATGGGCGGGATGTAAATTGCCAACTGCCTCTCTAGAGGAGTGCATTGTGTTCCCTAAAACAAGTAAACAACAGAGCTACAGAGCCAAGGGCACTTCCAGTCTAGGGAATATACCTTGGGAAAACTGAAAATCAATAAGACAGAGCCACCCCAAAATTTAGGGCTACACTGCTTACAAGGACCTCAACTTGGGTACACCTTAAATATCCCAGGAAAAATAAAAATGGTTCAAAAAATTGTGGTACTTCCATACGATGGAATATCCCTCAGTCATGAAATCAATGTCATAAGACCAGTAGCAGCAAAATGGGTGGATTCAGGTACGATGATTCTAAGTGAAATAAGTCACAGAGAAAAAGAAACTTATCATAAGATATCATTTATGAAGATCCTGTAAACATGGCTACACTTGAACTGAGTTAGGAAAGAGAACAGTGTATCACATTTAGAAAACACTCTTATACCTGCTTAAGGGGGAAGGAGAGGTGGGGTGATGCATAAAACCAGAGTTTGATATAAGCACAGGTACCGTTCCAAAAACCAACTATGGAATAGACAAGACCTACACCTTCCTCAGTGAAAGGGACTCAAAACCCCATATTTCCCGCAGAGGAATATATCTGACTAGTAAGAATCTTAAAACCTATGTATTGATATGCCTCCGTAAGGGAATCAAGTGTGTCTAGACTGGCATAAACATGGCAGCGAGAATCAGCTCAAACCCATAATAAAAAGGAATTTCAAAAACAAAACAAAAAAACTGGGAAATTCTTTACAATTCCTTCAGGGTCTCTGATGAAACCTGGAATGACCCTATCTACAACGACAGCTGGATGTGGCATAAGGCTGGACACTTGGGACTGAGAGGATTGGTGAGATTGGGTGAGCAAATGCAGACCCTTTAAATCACAAATGCCTGGCACCCATTCAATGGGTCCCAACTCTCCAGGTTGAAGGGAATATTACTACACCTATAACATGTACGGGAGACCTAGAGAAAGGACACACTGTGAATATAAAAGGTTTCTAAAACTCAACGAATAGTCCCTTTCCTGGTGCTCCAGTTTGACTTTCCATCTGCTTTACTATCAACCTCCCAACTTGGAGAGACAGCCCCTTTAACCTGCTGGTTCACACAGTTTGCCAATTTGGCAGATGATGAAAGGGAAGAGGGAGAACCAATGTGAGAGTAGCTGTTAGGCATTTGGATGGGCATATATCACTGCAATTTCACGAAAGGAAGAAGAATTAACCAAATCTCAGCCCCCAACCCGGAACCAGCATAGGTCCTGAACCAAAATGTTGGACTTGCGGTCAGCTCACCAAAAACGAGTTGAAAAATGGAGCTCAGGGGCACAGCAATTCACAAACTGGCCGAGTAATAAAGGACAACTATCGTCCAAAAATCTGTTGAGGGAAGGCAACGAGGCGGACTTGAAAGCGAGGCCGAATAGCAGGAAACAGATTTCAAGAGGTACGTTGGAATCGCCTTTAAAGCATAGGAAGAGGGGCTCAAATTCGACAATGATGCACCTGGCCAAAAAGGGCGTATGCGTTTTCTCCTGAATATATTCAGGAGAAAACGCATACGCCCTTTTTGGCCAAGCAAGCAAGCGGGCAATGCAAATCTGCACTACAAAGAAGTATCACTTCCCACCGGTCAAAAGGGACATCCACAAAATGTGTAAAAACCAGAAAGGCAAGACAGGCCCTGGAGAACAGGGAGCCTTGTTATGCTGATGGGCGGGATGTAAATTGCCAACTGCCTCTCTGGAGGAGTATATTGTGTTCCCTAAAACAAGTAAAGAACAGAGCTAAAGAGCCAAGGGCACTTCCAGTCTAGGGAATATACCTTGGGAATTCTGAAAATCAATAAGAGAGAGCCACCAAAAAATTTAGGGCTGCACTGCTTACAAGGACCTCAACTTGGGTACACCTTAAATATCCCAAGAAATATAAAAATGGTTCAAAAATTGTGGTACTTACGTACGATGGAATATACCTCAGCCATGAAATCAATGTCATAAACCAGTAGCAGCAAAATGGGTGGATTCAGGTACGATGATTCTAAGTGAAATAAGTCAGAGAGAAAAAGAAACTTATCATAAGATATCACTTATGAAGATCCTGTAAACATGCCTACACTTGAACTGAGTTAGGAAAGAGAACAGAGTCTCACATTTAGAAAACACTCTTATGCCTTCTTAAGGGGGAAGGAGACGTGGGGTGATGCATAAAACCAGAGTTTGATATAAGCACAGGTACCGTTCCAAAAACCAACTATGGAATAGACAAGACCTACACCTTCCTCAGTGAAAGGGACTCAAAACCCCATATTTCCCGCAGAGGAATATATCAGACTAGTAAGAATCTTAAAAGCTATGTATTGATATATCTCCGTAAGGGAATCAAGTGTGTCTAGACTGGCATAAACATGGCAGCGAGAATCAGCTCAAACCCACTATAAAAAGGAATTTCAAAAACAAAACAAAAAAACTGGGAAATTCTTTACAATTCCTTCAGGGTCTCTGATGAAACCTGGTATGACCCTATCTACAACGACAGCTGGATGTGGCATAAGGCTGGACACTTGGGAGTGAGACGATTGGTGAGATTGGGTGAGCAAATGCAGACCCTTTAAAGCAATAATGCATGGCACCCATTCCATGGGTCCCAACTCTCCAGTTTGAAGGGAATATTACTACAGTTATAACATGTACGGGAAACCTAGAGAACGGAGACACTGTGAATACGAAAGGTTTCTAAAACTCAACGAATAGTCCCTCTCCTGGTGCTCCGGTTTGACTTTCAATCTGCTTTACTATCCATCTCCCAACTTGGAGAGACAGCCCCTTTAAACTCCTGGTTCGCACAGGTTTCCAGTTTGGCAGAGGATGAAAGGGAAGAGGGAGAACCAATGAGAGAGTAGCTGTTAGGCATTTGAACGGGCACATATCACTCTAACTTCCCGGCAGGAAGAAGAATTAACCAAAGTCTCAGCCCCCCACCGGGAACCAGCATAGGTCCTGAACCAAAATTCTGGACTTGTGGTCAGCTCACAAAAAACGAGTTGAAAAATGGAGCTCAGGGGCACAGCAATTCACAAGCTGGCCGAGTAATAAAGGAAAACTATCGTCCAAAAATCTGTTGAGGGAAGGCAGCGAGGCGGACTTGAAAGCGAGGCAGAATGGCAGGAAAGAGATTTCAAGAGGTACGTTGGAATCGCCTTTAAAGCACAGGAAGAGGGGCACAACTTCGACAATGATGCACTTGGCCAAAAAGGGCGTATGCGTTTTCTCCTGAATATATTCAGGAGAAAACGCATACGCCCTTTTTTACCAAAAAAGCAAGCGGGCAATGTAAATCTGCACTACAAAGAAGTATCACTTCCCACCGGTCAAAAGGGACATCCACAAAATGTGTAAAAACCAGAAAGGCAAGACAGGCCCTGGAGAACAGGGAGCCTTGTTATGCTGATGGGCGGGATGTAAATTGCCAACTGCCTCTCTGGAGGAGTGCATTGTGTTCCCTAAAACAAGTAAACAACAGAGCTACAGAGCCAAGGGCACTTCCAGTCTAGGGAATATACCTTGGGAAAAATGAAAATCAATAAGACAGAGCCACCCCAAAATTTAGGGCTGCACTGCTTACAAGGACCTCAACTTGGGTACACCTTAAATATCCCAGGAAAAAAAAAATGGTTCAAAAAATTGTGGTACTTACGTACGATGGAATATCTCTCAGCCATGAAATCAATGTCATAAGACCAGTAGCAGCAAAATGGGTGGATTCAGGTACGATGATTCTAAGTGAAATAAGTCACACAGAAAAAGAAACTTATCATAAGATATCACTTATGAAGATCCTGTAAACATGGCTACACTTGAACTGAGTTAGGAAAGAGAACAGTGTCTCACATTTAGAAAACACTCTTATGCCTGCTTAAGGGGGAAGGAGAGGTGGGGTGATGCATAAAACCAGAGTTTGATATAAGCACAGGTACCGTTCCAAAAACCAACTATGGAATAGACAAGACCTACACCTTCCTCAGTGAAAGGGACTCAAAACCCCATATTTCCCGCAGAGGAATATATCACACTGGAAAGAATCTTAAAACCTATGTATTGATATGTCTCCGTAAGGGAATCAAGTGTGTCTAGACTGGCATAAACATGGCAGCGAGAATCAGCTCAAACCCACTATAAAAAGGAATTGCAAAAACAAAACAAAAAAACTGGGAAATTCTTTACAATTCCTTCAGGGTCTCTGATGAAACCTGGAATGACCCTATCTACAACGACAGCTGGATGTGGCATAAGGCTGGACACTTGGGACTGAGACGATTGGTGAGATTGGGTGAGCAAATGCAGACTCTTTAAAGCAATAATGCATGGCACCCATTCCATGGGTCCCAACTCTCCAGGTTGAAGGGAATATTACTACAGTTATAACATGTACGGGAAACCTAGAGAACGGACACACTGTGAATACGAAAGGTTTCTAAAACTCAACGAATAGTCCCTCTCCTGGTGCTCCGGTTTGACTTTCCATCTGCTTTACTATCAATCTCCCAACTTGGAGAGACAGCCCCTTTAACCTCCTGGTTCGCACATGTTTCCAATTTGGCAGAGGATGAAAGGGAAGAAGGAGAACGAATGAGAGAGTAGCTGTTAGGCATTTGGACTTGCACATATCACTCTTACTTCCCAGCAGGAAGAAGAATTAACAAAAGTCTCAATCCCCATCGGGAACCAGCATAGGTCCTGAACCAAAATTCTGGACTTGCGGTCAGCTCACAAAAAACCAATTGAAAATGGAGCTCAGTGGCACAGCAATTCACAAACTGGCCGAGTAATAAAGGACAACTATCGTCCAAAAATCTGTTGAGGGAAGGCAACGAGGCGGACTTGAAAGCGATGCAGAATAGCAGGAAACAGATTTCAAGAGGTAAGTTGGAATCGCCTTTAAAGCACAGGAAGAGGGGCACAACTACGAAAATGATGCACTTGGCCAAAAAGGGCGTATGCGTTTTCTCCTGAATATATTAAGGAGAAAACGCATACGCCCTTTTTGGCCAAGCAAGCAAGCGGGCAATGCAAATCTGCACTACAAAGAAGTATCACTTCCCACCGGTCAAAAGGGACATCCACAAAATGTGTAAAAACCAGAAAGGCAAGACAGGCCCTGGAGAACAGGGAGCCTTGTTATGCTGATGGGCGGGATGTAAATTGCCAACTGCCTCTCTGGAGGAGTGCATTGTGTTCCCTAAAACAAGTAAACAACAGAGCTACAGAGCCAAGGGGACTTCCAGTCTAGGGAATATACCTTGGGATAACTGAAAATCAATAAGACAGAGCCAGCACAAAATTTAGAGCTGCACTGCTTACAAGGACCTCAACTTGGGTACACCTTAAGTATCCCAGGAAATATAAAAATGGTTCAAAAAATTGTGGTACTTACGTACGATGGAATATCCCTCAGCCATGAAATCAATGTCATAAGAGCAGTAGCAGCAAAATGGGTGGATTCAGGTACGATGATTCTAAGTGAAATAAGTCACACAGAAAAATAAACTTATCATAAGATATCACTTATGAAGATCCTATAAACATGGCTACACTTGAACTGAGTTAGGAAAGAGAACAGTGTCTCACATTTAGAAAACACTCTTATGCCTGCTTAAGGGGGAAGGAGAGGTGGGGTGATGCATAAAACCAGAGTTTGATATAAGCACAGGTACCGTTCCAAAAACCAACTATGGAATAGACACGACCTACACCTTCTTCAGTGAAAGGGACTCAAAACCCCATATTTCCCGCAGAGGAATATATCAGACTAGTAAGAATCTTAAAACCTATGTATTGATATATCTCCATAAGGGAATTAAGTGTGTCTAGACTGGCATAAACATGGCAGCGAGAATCAGCTCAAACCCACTATAAAAAGGAATTTCAAAAACAAAACAAAAAAACTGGGAAATTCTTTACAATTCCTTCAGGGTCTCTGATGAAACCTGGAATGACCCTATCTACAACGACAGCTGGATGTGCAATAAGGCTGGACACTTGGGACTGAGACGATTGGTGAGATTGGGTGAACAAATGCAGACCCTTCAAAGCAAAAATGCATGGCACCTATTCCATGGGTCCCAACTCTCCAGGTTGAAGGGAATATTACTACAGTTATAACATGTACGGGAAACATAGAGAACGGACACACTGTGAATACAAAAGGTTTCTAAAACTCAACGAATAGTCCCTCTCCTGGTGCTCCGGTTTGACTTTCCATCTGCTTTACTATCAATCTCCCAACTTGGAGAGACAGCCCCTTTAACCTCCTGGTTCGCACAGGTTTCCAATTTGGCAGAGGATGAAAGGGAAGAGGGAGAACCAATGAGAGAGTAGCTGTTAGGCATTTGAACGGGCACATATCACTCTAACTTCCCGGCAGGAAGAAGAATTAACCAAAGTCTCAGCCCACCACCGGGAACCAGCATAGGTCCTGAACCAAAATTCTGGACTTGCGGTCAGCTCACAAAAAACGAGTAGAAAAATGGAGCTCAGTGTCACAGCAATTCACAAACTGGCCGAGTAATAAAGGACAACTATCGTCCAAAAATCTGTTGAGGGAAGGCAACGAGGCGGACTTGAAAGCGATGCAGAAAAGCAGGAAACAGATTTCAAGAGGTAAGTTGGAATCGCCTTTAAAGCACAGGAAGAGGGGCACAACTACGAAAATGATGCACTTGGCCAAAAAGGGCACATGCGTTTTCTCCTGAATATATTAAGGAGAAAACGCATACGCCCTTTTTGGCCAAGCAAGCAAGCGGGCAATGCAAATCTGCACTACAAAGAAGTATCACTTCCCACCGGTCAAAAGGGACATCCACAAAATGTGTAAAAACCAGAAAGGCAAGACAGGCCCTGGAGAACAGGGAGCCTTGTTATGCTGATGGGCGTGATGTAAATTGCCAACTGCCTCTCTGGAGGAGTATATTGTGTTCCCTAAAACAAGTAAAGAACAGAGCTAAAGAGCCAAGGGCACTTCCAGTCTAGGGAATATACCTTGGGAATTCTGAAAATCAATAAGAGAGAGCCACCCCAAACTTTAGGGCTGCACTGCTTACAAGGACCTCAACTTGGGTACACCTTAAATATCCCAGGAAATATAAAAATGGTTCAAAAATTGTGGTACTTACGTACGATGGAATATACCTAAGCCATGAAATCAATGTCATAAACCAGTAGCAGCAAAATGGGTGGATTCAGGTACGATGATTCTAAGTGAAATAAGTCAGAGAGAAAAAGAAACTTATCATAAGATATCACTTATGAAGATCCTGTAAACATGGCTACACTTGAACTGAGTTAGGAAAGAGAACAGAGTCTCACATTTAGAAAACACTCTTATGCCTTCTTAAGGGGGAAGGAGACGTGGGGTGATGCATAAAACCAGAGTTTGATATAAGCACGGGTACCGTTCCAAAAACCAACTATGGAATAGACAAGACCTACACCTTCCTCAGTGAAAGGGACTCAAAACCCCATATTTCCCGCAGAGGAATATATCAGACTAGTAAGAATCTTAAAAGCTATGTATTGATATATCTCCGTAAGGGAATCAAGTGTGTCTAGACTGGCATAAACATGGCTGCGAGAATCATCTCAAACCCACTATAAAAAGGAATTTCAAAAACAAAACAAAAAAACTGGGAAATTCTTTACAATTCCTTCAGGGTCTCTGATGAAACCTGGAATGACCCTATCTACAATGACAGCTGGATGTGGCATAAGGAGGGACACTTGGGACTGAGAGGATTGGTGAGATTGGGTGAGCAAATGCAGACCCTTTAAAGCACAAATGCCTGGCACCCATTCCATGGGTCCCAACTCTCCAGGTTCAAGGGAATATTACTACAGTTATAACATGTACGGGAAACCTAGAGAACGGACACACTGTGAATACGAAAGGTATCTAAAACTCAACGAATAGTCCCTCTCCTGGTGCTCCGGTTTGACTTTCCATCTGCTTTACTATCAATCTCCCAACTTGGAGAGACAGCCCCTTTAACCTCCTGGTTTCGCACAGGTTTCCAATTTGGCAGAGGATGAAAGGGAATAGGGAGAACCAATGAGAGAGTAGCTGTTAGGCATTTGAACGGGCACATATCACTCTAACTTCCGGCAGGAAGAAGAATTAACCAAAGTCTCAGCCCACCACCGGGAACCAGCATAGGTCCTGAACCAAAATTCTGGACTTGCGGTCAGCTCACAAAAAACGAGTTGAAAAATGGAGCTCAGTGTCACAGCAATTCACAAACTGGCCGAGTAATAAAGGACAACTATCGTCCAAAAATCTGTTGAGGGAAGGCAGCGAGGCGGACTTGAAAGCGAGGCAGAATAGCAGGAAACAGATTTCAAGAGGTACGTTGGAATCGCCTTTAAAGCACAGGAAGAGGGGCACAACTTCGACAATGATGCACTTGGCCAAAAAGGGCGTATGCGTTTTCTCCTGAATATATTCAGGAGAAAACGCATACGCCCTTTTTGGCCAAGCAAGCAAGCGGGCAATGCAAATCTGCACTACAAAGACGTATCACTTCCCACCGGTCAAAAGGGACATCCACAAAATGTGTAAAAACCAGAAAGGCAAGACAGGCCCTGGAGAACAGGGAGCCTTGTTATGCTGATGGGCGGGATGTAAATTGCCAACTACCTCTCTGGAGGAGTGCATTGTGTTCCCTAAAACAAGTAAACAACAGAGCTACAGAGCCAAGGGCACTTCCAGTCTAGGGAATATACCTTGGGAAAACTGAAAATCAATAAGACAGAGCCACCCAAAAATTTAGGGCTGCACTGCTTACAAGGACCTCAACTTGGATACACCTTAAGTATCCCAGGAAATATAAAAATGGTTCAAAAAATTGTGGTACTTACGTACGATGGAATATCCCTCAGCCATGAAATCAATGTCATAAGACCAGTAGCAGCAAAATGGGTGGATTCAGGTACGATGATTCTAAGTGAAATAAGTCACACAGAAAAAGAAACTTATCATAAGATATCACTTATGAAGATCCTATAAACATGGCTACACTTGAGCTGAGTTAGGAAAGAGAACAGTGTCTCACATTTAGAAAACACTCTTATGCCTGCTTAAGGGGGAAGGAGAGGTGGGGTGATGCATAAAACCAGAGTTTGATATAAGCACAGGTACCGTTCCAAAAACCAACTATGGAATAGACAAGACCTACACCTTCCTCAGTGAAAGGGACTCAAAACCCCATATTTCCCGCAGAGGAATATATCAGACTAGTAAGAATCTTAAAACCTATGTATTGATATATCTCCATAAGGGAATTAAGTGTGTCTAGACTGGCATAAACATGGCAGCGAGAATCAGCTCAAACCCACTATAAAAAGGAATTTCAAAAACAAAACAAAAAAACTGGGAAATTCTTTACAATTCCTTCAGGGTCTCTGATGAAACCTGGAATGACCCTATCTACAATGACAGCTGGATGTGGCATAAGGCTGGACACTTGGGACTGAGACGATTGGTGAGATTGGGTGAGCAAATGCAGACCCTTTAAAGCACAAATGCCTGGCACCCATTCCATGGGTCCCAACTCTCCAGGTTGAAGGGAATATTACTACAGCTATAACATGTACGGGAAACCTAGAGAACGGACACACTGTGAATACGAAAGGTTTCTAAAACTCAACGAATAGTCCCTCTCCTGGTGCTCCAGTTTGACTTTCCATCTGCTTTACTATCAACCTCCCAACTTGGAGAGACAGCCCCTTTAACCTCCTGGTTCGCACAGGTTGCCAATTTGGCAGAGGATGAAAGGGAAGAGGGAGAACCAATGAGAGAGTAGCTGTTAGGCATTTGGACGGGCACATATCACTTTAATTTCCCGGCAGGAAGAAGAATTAACCAAAGACTCAGCCACCCACAGGGAACCAGTATAGGTCCTGAACCAAAATTTTGGACTAGCGGTCAGCTCACCAAAAACGAGTTGAAGAATGGAGCTCAGGGGCACAACAATTCACAAACTTTCCAAGTGATAAAGGACAACTATCGTCCAAAAATCTGTTGAGGGAAGGCAACGAGGCGGACTTGATAGCGAGGCATTATAGCAGGAAACAGATTTCAAGAGGTACGTTGGAATCGCCTTTAAAGCACAGGAAGAGGGGCACAACTTCGACAATGATGCACTTGGCCACAAAGGGCGTATGCGTTTTCTCCTGAATATATTCAGGAGAAAACGCATACGCCCTTTTTGGCCAAGCAAGCAAGCGAGCAATGCATATCTGCACTACAAAGAAGTATCACTTCCCACTGGTCAAAAGGGACATCCACAAAATGTGTAAAAACCAGAAAGGCAAGACAGGTCCTGGAGAACAGGGAGCCTTGTAATGCTGATGGGCGGGATGTAAATTGCCAACTGCCTCTCTGGAGGAGTGCATTGTGTTCCCTAAAAGAAGTAAACAACAGAGCTACATAGCCTTGGGCACTTCTAGTCTAGGGAATATACCTTGGGAAAACTGAAAATCAATAAGACAGAGCCACTCCAAAATTTAGGGCTGCACTGCTTACAAGGACCTCAACTTGGGTACACCTTAAATATCCCAGGAAATATAAAAATGGTTCAAAAAATTGTGGTACTTACGTACGATGGAATATCCCTCAGCCATGAAATCAATGTCATAAGACCAGTAGCAGCAAACTGGGTTGATTCAGGTATGATGATTCTAAGTGAAATAAGTCACACAGAAAAAGAAACTTATCATAAGATATCACTTATGAAGATCCTGTAAACATGGCTACACTTGAACTGAGTTAGGAAAGATAACAGTGACTCACATTTAGAAAACACTCTTATGCCTGCTTAAGGGGGAAGGAGAGGTGGGATGATGCATAAAACCAGAGTTTGATATAAGCACAGGTACCGTTCCAAAAACCAACTATGGAATAGACAAGACCTACGCCTTCCTCAGTGAAAGGGACTCAAAACCCCATATTTCCCTCAGAGGAATATATCTGACTAGTAAGAATCTTAAAACCTATGTATTGATATGTCTCCGTAAGGGAATCAAGTGTATCTAGACTGGCATAAACATGGCAGCGAGAATCAGCTCAAACCCACTAAAAAAGGAATTTCAAAAACAAAACAAAAAAGCTGGGAAATTCTTTACAATTCCTTCAGGGTCTCTGATGAAACCTGGAATGACCCTATGTACAATGACAGCTGGATGTGGCATAAGGAGGGACACTTGGGACTGAGACGATTGGTGAGATTGGGTGAGCAAATGCAGACCCTTTAAAGCACAAATGCCTGCCACCCATTCCATGGGTCCCAACTCTCCAGGTTGAAGGGAATATTACTACAGCTATAACATGTACGGGAAACCTAGAGAACGGACACACTGTGAATACGAAAGGTTTCTAAAACTCAACGAATAGTCTCTCTCCTGGTGCTCTGGTTTGACTTTCCATCTGCTTTACTATCAACCTCCCAACTTGGAGAGACAGCCCCTTTAACCTCCTGGTTCGCACAGGTTGCCAATTTGGCAGAGGATGAAAGGGAAGAGGGAGAACCAATGAGAGAGTAGCTGTTAGACATTTGAATGGGCACATATCACTGTAATTTCCCGGCAGGAAGAAGAATTAACCAAAATCTCAGCCTCCCACCGGGAACCAGCATAGGTCCTGAACCAAAATGTTGGACTTGCAGTCAGCTCACCAAAAACGAGTTGAAAAATGGAGCTCAGGGGCACAGCAATTCACAAACTGGCCGAGTAATAAAGGACAACGATCGTCCAAAAATCTGTTGAGGGAAGGCAACAAGGCGGAGTTGAAAGCGAGGCAGAATAGCAGGAAACAAATTTCAAGAGGTACGTTGGAATCGCCTTTAAAGCACAGGAAGAGGGGCACAACTTCGACAATGATGCACTTGGCCAAAAAGGGCGTATGCGTTTTCTCCTGAATATATTCAGGAGAAAACGCATACGCCCTTTTTGGCCAAGCAAGCAAGAGGGCAATGCAAATCTGCACTACAAAGAAGTATCACTCCTACCGGTCAGAAGGGGCATCCACAAAATGTGTAAAAACCAGAAAGGCAAGACAGGCCCTGGAGAACAGGGAGCCTAGTTATGCTGATGGGCGGGATGTAAATTGCCAACTGCCTCTCTGGAGGAGTGTATTGTGTTCCCTAAAACAAGTAAACAACAGAGCTACAGAGCCAAGGGCACTTCCAGTCTAGGGAATATACCTTGGGAAAACTGAAAATCAATAAGACAGAGCCACCCCAAAATTTAGGGCTGCACTGCTTACAAGGACCTCAACTTGGGTACACCTTAAATATCCCAGGAAATATAAAAATGGTTCAAGAAACTGTGGTACTTACGTACGATGGAATATCCCTCAGCCATGAAATCAATGTCATAAGACCAGTAGCATCAAAAAGGGTGGATTCAGGTACGATGATTCTAAGTGAAATAAGTCACAGAGAAAAAGAAACTTATCACAAGTTATCACTTATGAAGATCCTGTAAACATGGCTACACTTGAACTGAGTTAGGAAAGAGAACAGTGTCTCACATTTAGAAAACACTCTTATGCCTGCTTAAGGGGGAAGGAGAGGTGGGGTGATGCATAAAACCAGAGTTTGATATAAGCACAGGTACCGTTCCAAAAACCAACTATGGAATAGACAAGACCTACACCTTCCTCAGTGAAAGGGACTCAAAACCCCATATTTCCCTCAGAGGAATATATCTGACTAGTAAGAATCTTAAAACCTATGTATTGATATGTCTCCGTAAGGGAATCAAGTGTGTCTAGACTGGCATAAACATGGCAGCGAGAATCAGCTCAAACCCACTCTAAAAAGGAATTTCAAAAACAAAACGAAAAAACTGGGAAATTCTTTACAATTCTTCAGGGTCTCTGATGAAACCTGCAATGACCGTATCTACAATGACAGCTGGATGTGGCATAAGGCTGGACACTTGGGACTGAGAGGATTCTTGAGATTGGGTGAGCAAATGCAGACCCTTTAAAGCAATAATGCATGGCACCCATTCCATGGGTCCCAACTCTCCAGGTTGAAGGGAATATTACTACAGCTATAATATGTACAGGAAACCTAGAGAACGGACAGACTGTGAATACGAAAGGTTTCTAAAACTCAATGAATAGTCCCTCTCCTGGTGCTCCGGTTTGACTTTCCATCTGCTTTACTATCAACCTCCCAACTTGGAGAGACAGCCCCTTTAATCACCTTGTTCGCACAGGTTGCAAATTTGGCAGAGGATGAAAGGGAAGAGGGAGAACCAATGAGAGAGTAGCTGTTAGGTATTTGGACGGGCACATATCACTCTAATTTCCCGGCAGGAAGAAGAATTAACCAAAGTCTCAGCCACCCACTGGGAACCAGTATATGTCCAGAACCAAAATTTTGGACTTGCGGTCTGCTCACAAAAAACGAGTTGAAAAATGGAGCTCAGGGGCTCAGCAATTCACAAACTGGCCGAGTAATAAAGGAAAACTATCGTCCAAAAATCTGTTTAGGGAAAGCAATGAGGCGGACTTGAAAGCGAGGCAGAATAGCAGGAAACAGATTTCAAGAGGTACGTTGGAATCGTCTTTAAAGCACAGGAAGAGGAGCACAACTTCGACAATGATGCACTTGGCCAAAAAGGGCGTATGCGTTTTCTCCTGAATATATTCAGGAGAAAACGCATACGCCCTTTTTGGCCAAGCAAGCAAGCGGGCAATGCAAATCTGCACTACAAAGAAGTATCACTTCCCACTGGTCAAAAGGGACATCCACAAAATGTGTAAAAACCAGAAAGGCAAGACAGGCCCTGGAGAACAGGGAGCCTTGTTATGCTGATAGGCGGGAAGTAAATTGCCAACTGCCTCTCTGGAGGAGTGCATTGTGTTCCCTAAAACAAGTAAACAACAGAGCTACAGAGCCAAGGTCACTTCCAGTCTAGGGAATATACCTTGGGGAAACTGAAAATCAATAAGACAGAGCCACCCCAAAATTTAGGGCTGCACTGCTTACAAGGACCTCAACTTGGGTTCACCTTAAATATCCCAGGAAATATAAAAATGGTTCAAAACATTGTGGTACTTACGTACGATTCAATATCCCTCAGTCATGAAATCAATGTCAAGACCAGTAGCAGCAAAATGGGTGGATTCAGGTACGATGATTCTAAGTGAAATAAGTCACACAGAAAAAGAAATTTATCATAAGATATCACTTATGAAGATCCTGTAAACATGGCTACACTTGAACTGAGTTAGGAAAGAGAACAGAGTCTCACATTTAGAAAACACTCTTATGCCTGCTTAAGGGGGAAGGAGAGGTGGGGTGATGCATAAAACCAGAGTTTGATATAAGCACAGGTACCGTTCCAAAAACCAACTATGGAATAGTCAAGACCTACACCTTCCTCAGTGAAAGGCACTCAAAACCCCATAGTTCCCGCAGAGGATTATATCTGACTACTAAGAATCTTAAAACCTATGTATTGATATGTCTCCGTAAGGGAATCAAGTGTGTCTAGACTGCCATAAACATGGCAGCGAGAATCAGCTCAAACCCACTCTAAAAAGGAATTTCAAAAACAAAACAAAAAAACTGGGAAATTCTTTACAATTCCTTCAGGGTCTCTTATGAAACCTGGAATGACCCTATCTACAACGACAGCTGGATGTGGCATAAGGCTGGACACTTGGGACTGAGACGATTGGTGAGATTGGGTGAGCAAATGCAGACCCTTTAAATCACAAATGCCTGGCACCCATTCTTTGGGTCCCAACTCTCCAAGTTGAAGGGAATATTACTACAGCTATAACATGTACAGGAACCCTAGAGAACGGACACAGTGTGAATACGAAAGGTTTCTAAAACTCAACGAATAGTCCCTCTCCTGGTGCTCCGGTTTGACTTTCCATCTGCTTTACTATCAGTCTCCTAACATGGAGAGACAGCCCCTTTAACCTCCTGGTTCGCACAGGTTTCCAATTTGGCAGAGGATGAAAGGGAAGAGGGAGAACCAATGAGAGAGTAGCTGTTAGGCAATTGTACGGGCACATATCACTCTAATTTCCCGGCAGGAAGAAGAATTAACCAAAGTCTCATCCACCCAACGGGAATAAGCATAGTTCCTGAACCAAAATTTTGGACATGCGGTCAGCTCACAAAAAACGAGTTGAAAAATGCAGCTCAGGGGCACAACAATTCACAAACTGGCCGAGTAATAAAGGACAACTATCGTCCAGAAATCTGTTGAGGGAAGGCAACGAGGCGGACTTGAAATTGAGGCAGAATAGCAGGAAACAGATTTCAAGAGGTACGTTGGAATCGCCTTTAAAGCACAGGAAGAGGGGCACAACTTCGACAATGATGGACGTGGCCAAAAAGGGCGTATGCGTTTTCTCCTGAATATATTCAGGAGAAAACGCATACGCCCATTTTGGCCAAGCAAGCAAGCGGGCAATGCAAATCTGCACTACAAAGTAGTATCACTTCCCACCGGTCTAAAGGGACATCAACAAAATGTGTAAAAACCAGAAAGGCAAGACAGGCCCTGGAGAACAGGGAGCCTTGTTATGCTGATGGGCGGGATGTAAATTGCCAACTGCCTCTCTGGAGGAGTGCATTGTGCTCCCTAAAACAAGTAAACAACAGAGCTACAGAGCCAAGGGCACGTCCAGTCTAGGGAATATACCTTGGGAAAACTGAAAATCAATAAGACAGAGCCACCCCAAAATCTAGGGCTGCACTGCTTACAAGGACCTCAACTTGGGTACACCTTAAATATCCCAGGAAATATAAAAATGGTTCAAAAAATTGTGGTACTTACATACGATGGAATATCCCTCAGCCATGAAATCAATGTCATAAGACCAGTAGCAGCAAAATGGGTGGATTCAGGTACGATGATTCTAAGTGAAATAAGTCACAGAGAAACAGAAACTTATCATAAGATATCACTTATGAAGATCCTGTAAACATGGCTACAATTGAACTGAGTTAGGAAAGAGAACAGTGTCTCACATTTAGAAAACACTCTTATGCCTGCTTAAGGGGGAAGGAGAGGTGGGGTGATGCATAAAACCAGAGTTTGATATAAGCACAGGTACCGTTCCAAAAACCAACTATGGAATAGACAAGACCTACACCTTCCTCAGTGAAAGGGACTCAAAACACCATATTTCCCGCAGAGGAATATATCTGACTACTAAGAATCTTAAAACCTATGTATTGATATGTCTCCATAATGGAATCAAGTGTGTCTAGACTGGCATAAACATGGCAGCGAGAATCAGCTCAAACCCACGATAAAAAGGAATTTCAAAAACAAAACAAAAAAACTGGGAAATTCTTTACAATTCCTTCAGGGTCTCTGATGAAACCTGGAATGACCCTATCTACAACGACAGCTGGATGTGGCATAAGGCGGGACACTTGGGACTGAGAGGATTGGTGAGATTGGGTGAGCAAATTCAGACCCTTTAAAGCAATAATGCATGGCACCCATTCCATGGGACACAACTCTCCAGGTTGAAGGGAATATTACTACAGCTATAACATGTACAGGAAACCTATTGAACGGACACACTGTGAATACGAAAGGTTTCTAAACCTCAACGAATAGTCCCTCTCCTGGTGCTCGTGTTTGACTTTCCATCTGCTTTACTATCAACCTCCCAACTTGGAGAGACAGACCCTTTAACCTCCTGGTTCGCACAGGTTGCCAATTTGGTAGAGGATGAAAGGGTAGAGGGAGAACCAATGAGAGAGTAGCTGTTAGGCATTTGGACGGGCACATATCCCTCTAATTTCAAGGCAGGTAGAAGAATTAACCAAAGTCTCAGCCACCCACCGGGAACCAGCATAGGTCCTGAACCAAAATTTTGGACATGCGGTCAGCTCACAAAAAACGAGTTGAAAAATGGGGCTCAGGGGCACAACAATTCACAAACTGCCCGAGTAATAAAGGACAACTATCGTCCAAAAATCTGTTGAGGGAAGGCAACGAGGCGGACTTGAAATTGAGGCAGAATAGCAGGAAACAGATTTCAAGAGGTACGTTGGAATCACCTTTAAAGCACAGGAAGAGGGGCACAATTTTGACAATGATGCACGTGGCCATAAAGGGCGTATGCGTTTTCTCCTGAATATATTCAGGAGAAAACGCATACGCCCTTTTTGGCCAAGCAAGCAAGTGGGCAATGCAAATCTGCACTGCAAAGTAGTATCACTTCCCACCGGTCAAAAGGGACATCCACAAAATGTGTAAAAACCAGAAAGGCAAGACAGGCCCTGGAGAACAGGGAGCCTTGTTATGCTGATGGGCGGGATGTAAATTGCCAACTGCCTCTCTAGAGGAGTGCATTGTGTTCCCTAAAACAAATAAACAACAGAGCTACAGAGCCAAGGGCACTTCCAGTCTAGGGAATATACCTTGGGAAAACTGAAAATCAATAAGACAGAGCCACCCCAAAATTTAGGGCTACACTGCTTACAAGGACCTCAACTTGGGTACACCTTAAATATCCCAGGAGAAATAAAAATGGTTCAAAAAATTGTGGTACTTCCATACGATGGAATATCCCTCAGTCATGAAATCAATGTCATAAGACCAGTAGCAGCAAAATGGGTGGATTCAGGTACGATGATTCTAAGTGAAATAAGTCACAGAGAAAAAGAAACTTATCATAAGATATCATTTATGAAGATCCTGTAAACATGGCTACACTTGAACTGAGTTAGGAAAGAGAACAGTGTATCACATTTAGAAAACACTCTTATACCTGCTTAAGGGGGAAGGAGAGGTGGGGTGATGCATAAAACCAGAGTTTGATATAAGCACAGGTACCGTTCCAAAAACCAACTATGGAATAGACAAGACCTACACCTTCCTCAGTGAAAGGGACTCAAAACCCCATATTTCCCGCAGAGGAATATATCTGACTAGTAAGAATCTTAAAACCTATGTATTGATATGTCTCCGTAAGGGAATCAAGTGTGTCTAGACTGGCATAAACATGGCAGCGAGAATCAGCTCAAACCCATAATAAAAAGGAATTTCAAAAACAAAACAAAAAAACTGGGAAATTCTTTACAATTCCTTCAGGGTCTCTGATGAAACCTGGAATGACCCTATCTACAACGACAGCTGGATGTGGCATAAGGCTGGACACTTGGGACTGAGAGGATTGGTGAGATTGGGTGAGCAAATGCAGACCCTTTAAATCACAAATGCCTGGCACCCATTCAATGGGTCCCAACTCTCCAGGTTGAAGGGAATATTACTACACCTATAACATGTACGGGAGACCTAGAGAAAGGACACACTGTGAATATAAAAGGTTTCTAAAACTCAACGAATAGTCCCTTTCCAGGTGCTCCAGTTTGACTTTCCATCTGCTTTACTATCAACCTCCCAACTTGGAGAGACAGCCCCTTTAACCTCCTGGTTCACACAGTTTGCCAATTTGGCAGAGGATGAAAGGGAAGAGGGAGAACCAATGTGAGAGTAGCTGTTAGGCATTTGGATGGGCATATATCACTGCAATTTCACGAAAGGAAGAAGAATTAACCAAATCTCAGCCCCCCACCCGGAACCAGCATAGGTCCTGAACCAAAATGTTGGACTTGCGGTCAGCTCACCAAAAACGAGTTGAAAAATGGAGCTCAGGGGCACAGCAATTCACAAACTGGCCGAGTAATAAAGGACAACTATCGTCCAAAAATCTGTTGAGGGAAGGCAACGAGGCGGACTTGAAAGCGAGGCCGAATAGCAGGAAACAGATTTCAAGAGGTACGTTGGAATCGCCTTTAAAGCATAGGAAGAGGGGCTCAAATTCGACAATGATGCACCTGGCCAAAAAGGGCGTATGCGTTTTCTCCTGAATATATTCAGGAGAAAACGCATACGCCCTTTTTGGCCAAGCAAGCAAGCGGGCAATGCAAATCTGCACTACAAAGAAGTATCACTTCCCACCGGTCAAAAGGGACATCCACAAAATGTGTAAAAACCAGAAAGGCAAGACAGGCCCTGGAGAACAGGGAGCCTTGTTATGCTGATGGGCGGGATGTAAATTGCCAACTGCCTCTCTGGAGGAGTATATTGTGTTCCCTAAAACAAGTAAAGAACAGAGCTAAAGAGCCAAGGGCACTTCCAGTCTAGGGAATATACCTTGGGAATTCTGAAAATCAATAAGAGAGAGCCACCAAAAAATTTAGGGCTGCACTGCTTACAAGGACCTCAACTTGGGTACACCTTAAATATCCCAAGAAATATAAAAATGGTTCAAAAATTGTGGTACTTACGTACGATGGAATATACCTCAGCCATGAAATCAATGTCATAAACCAGTAGCAGCAAAATGGGTGGATTCAGGTACGATGATTCTAAGTGAAATAAGTCAGAGAGAAAAAGAAACTTATCATAAGATATCACTTATGAAGATCCTGTAAACATGCCTACACTTGAACTGAGTTAGGAAAGAGAACAGAGTCTCACATTTAGAAAACACTCTTATGCCTTCTTAAGGGGGAAGGAGACGTGGGGTGATGCATAAAATCAGAGTTTGATATAAGCACAGGTACCGTTCCAAAAACCAACTATGGAATAGACAAGACCTACACCTTCCTCAGAGAAAGGGACTCAAAACCCCATATTTCCCGCAGAGGAATATATCAGACTAGTAAGAATCTTAAAAGCTATGTATTGATATATCTCCGTAAGGGAATCAAGTGTGTCTAGACTGGCATAAACATGGCAGCGAGAATCAGCTCAAACCCACTATAAAAAGGAATTTCAAAAACAAAACAAAAAAACTGGGAAATTCTTTACAATTCCTTCAGGGTCTCTGATGAAACCTGGTATGACCCTATCTACAACGACAGCTGGATGTGGCATAAGGCTGGACACTTGGGAGTGAGACGATTGGTGAGATTGGGTGAGCAAATGCAGACCCTTTAAAGCAATAATGCATGGCACTCATTCCATGGGTCCCAACTCTCCAGTTTGAAGGGAATATTACTACAGTTATAACATGTACGGGAAACCTAGAGAACGGAGACACTGTGAATACGAAAGGTTTCTAAAACTCAACGAATAGTCCCTCTCCTGGTGCTCCGGTTTGACTTTCAATCTGCTTTACTATCCATCTCCCAACTTGGAGAGACAGCCCCTTTAAACTCCTGGTTCGCACAGGTTTCCAATTTGGCAGAGGATGAAAGGGAAGAGGGAGAACCAATGAGAGAGTAGCTGTTAGGCATTTGAACGGGCACATATCACTCTAACTTCCCGGCAGGAAGAAGAATTAACCAAAGTCTCAGCCCCCCACCAGGAACCAGCATAGGTCCTGAACCAAAATTCTGGACTTGCGGTCAGCTCACAAAAAACCAATTGAAAATGGAGCTCAGTGGCACAGCAATTCAGAAACTGGCCGAGTAATAAAGGACAACTATCGTCCAAAAATCTGTTGAGGGAAGGCAACGAGGCGGACTTGAAAGCGATGCAGAATAGCAGGAAACAGATTTCAAGAGGTAAGTTGGAATCGCCTTTAAAGCACAGGAAGAGGGGCACAACTACGAAAATGATGCACTTGGCCAAAAAGGGCGTATGCGTTTTCTCCTGAATATATTAAGGAGAAAACGCATACGCCCTTTTTGGCCAAGCAAGCAAGCGGGCAATGCAAATCTGCACTACAAAGAAGTATCACTTCCCACCGGTCAAAAGGGACATCCACAAAATGTGTAAAAACCAGAAAGGCAAGACAGGCCCTGGAGAACAGGGAGCCTTGTTATGCTGATGGGCGGGATGTAAATTGCCAACTGCCTCTCTGGAGGAGTGCATTGTGTTCCCTAAAACAAGTAAACAACAGAGCTACAGAGCCAAGGGGACTTCCAGTCTAGGGAATATACCTTGGGATAACTGAAAATCAATAAGACAGAGCCACCCAAAAATTTAGGGCTGCACTGCTTACAAGGACCTCAACTTGGATACACCTTAAGTATCCCAGGAAATATAAAAATGGTTCAAAAAATTGTGGTACTTACGTACGATGGAATATCCCTCAGCCATGAAATCAATGTCATAAGACCAGTAGCAGCAAAATGGGTGGATTCAGGTACGATGATTCTAAGTGAAATAAGTCACACAGAAAAAGAAACTTATCATAAGATATCACTTATGAAGATCCGATAAACATGGCTACACTTGAGCTGAGTTAGGAAAGAGAACAGTGTCTCACATTTAGAAAACACTCTTATGCCTGCTTAAGGGGGAAGGAGAGGTGGGGTGATGCATAAAACCAGAGTTTGATATAAGCACAGGTACCGTTCCAAAAACCAACTATGGAATAGACAAGACCTACACCTTCCTCAGTGAAAGGGACTCAAAACCCCATATTTCCCGCAGAGGAATATATCAGACTAGTAAGAATCTTAAAACCTATGTATTGATATATCTCCATAAGGGAATTAAGTGTGTCTAGACTGGCATAAACATGGCAGCGAGAATCAGCTCAAACCCACTATAAAAAGGAATTTCAAAAACAAAACAAAAAAATCTGGGAAATTCTTTACAATTCCTTCAGGGTCTCTGATGAAACCTGGAATGACCCTATCTACAACGACAGCTGGATGTGGCATAAGGCTGGACACTTGGGACTGAGACGATTGGTGAGATTGGGTGAACAAAGGCAGACCCTTTAAAGCAATAATGCATGGCACCTATTCCATGGGTCCCAACTCTCCAGGTTGAAGGGAATATTACTACAGTTATAACATGTACGGGAAACCTAGAGAACGGACACACTGTGAATACAAAAGGTTTCTAAAACTCAACGAATAGTCCCTCTCCTGGTGCTCCGGTTTGACTTTCCATCTGCTTTACTATCAATCTCCCAACTTGGAGAGACAGCCCCTTTAACCTCCTCGTTCACACAGGTTTCCAATTTGGCAGAGGATGAAAGGGAAGAAGGAGAACGAATGAGAGAGTAGCTGTTAGGCATTTGGACTTGCACATATCACTCTAACTTCCCAGCAGGAAGAAGAATTAACCAAAGTCTCAAACCCCATCGGGAACCAGCATAGGTCCTGAACCAAAATTCTGGACTTGCGGTCAGCTCACAAAAAACCAATTGAAAATGGAGCTCAGTGGCACAGCAATTCACAAACTGGCCGAGTAATAAAGGACAACTATCGTCCAAAAATCTGTTGAGGGAAGGCAACGAGGCGGACTTGAAAGCGATGCAGAATAGCAGGAAACAGATTTCAAGATGTAAGTTGGAATCGCCTTTAAAGCACAGGAAGAGGGGCACAACTACGAAAATGATGCACTTGGCCAAAAAGGGCGTATGCGTTTTCTCCTGAATATATTAAGGAGAAAACGCATACGCCCTTTTTGGCCAAGCAAGCAAGCGGGCAATGCAAATCTGCACTACAAAGAAGTATCACTTCCCACCGGTCAAAAGGGACATCCACAAAATGTGTAAAAACCAGAAAGGCAAGACAGGCCCTGGAGAACAGGGAGCCTTGTTATGCTGATGGGCGTGATGTAAATTGCCAACTGCCTCTCTGGAGGAGTATATTGTGTTCCCTAAAACAAGTAAAGAACAGAGCTAAAGAGCCAAGGGCACTTCCAGTCTAGGGAATATACCTTGGGAATTCTGAAAATCAATAAGAGAGAGCCACCCCAAACTTTAGGGCTGCACTGCTTACAAGGACCTCAACTTGGGTACACCTTAAATATCCCAGGAAATATAAAAATGGTTCAAAAATTGTGGTACTTACGTACGATGGAATATACCTAAGCCATGAAATCAATGTCATAAACCAGTAGCAGCAAAATGGGTGGATTCAGGTACGATGATTCTAAGTGAAATAAGTCAGAGAGAAAAAGAAACTTATCATAAGATATCACTTATGAAGATCCTGTAAACATGGCTACACTTGAACTGAGTTAGGAAAGAGAACAGAGTCTCACATTTAGAAAACAATCTTATGCCTTCTTAAGGGGGAAGGAGACGTGGGGTGATGCATAAAACCAGAGTTTGATATAAGCACAGGTACCGTTCCAAAAACCAACTATGGAATAGACAAGACCTACACCTTCCTCAGTGAAAGGGACTCAAAACCCCATATTTCCCGCAGAGGAATATATCAGACTAGTAAGAATCTTAAAAGCTATGTATTGATATATCTCCGTAAGGGAATCAAGTGTGTCTAGACTGGCATAAACATGGCTGCGAGAATCATCTCAAACCCACTATAAAAAGGAATTTCAAAAACAAAACAAAAAAACTGGGAAATTCTTTACAATTCCTTCAGGGTCTCTGATGAAACCTGGAATGACCCTATCTACAATGACAGCTGGATGTGGCATAAGGAGGGACACTTGGGACTGAGAGGATTGGTGAGATTGGGTGAGCAAATGCAGACCCTTTAAAGCACAAATGCCTGGCACCCATTCCATGGGTGCCAACTCTCGAGGTTCAAGGGAATATTACTACAGTTATAACATGTACGGGAAACCTAGAGAACGGACACACTGTGAATACGAAAGGTTTCTAAAACTCAACGAATAGTCCCTCTCCTGGTGCTCCGGTTTGACTTTCCATCTGCTTTACTATCAATCTCCCAACTTGGAGAGACAGCCCCTTTAACCTCCTGGTTCGCACAGGTTTCCAATTTGGCAGAGGATGAAAGGGAATAGGGAGAACCAATGAGAGAGTAGCTGTTAGGCATTTGAACGGGCACATATCACTCTAACTTCCCGGCAGGAAGAAGAATTAACCAAAGTCTCAGCCCACCACCGGGAACCAGCATAGGTCCTGAACCAAAATTCTGGACTTGCGGTCAGCTCACAAAAAACGAGTTGAAAAATGGAGCTCAGTGTCACAGCAATTCACAAACTGGCCGAGTAATAAAGGACAACTATCGTCCAAAAATCTGTTGAGGGAAGGCAACGAGCCGGACTTGAAAGCGAGGCAGAATAGAAGGAAACAGATTTCAAGAGGTACGTTGGAATCGCCTTTAAAGCACAGGAAGAGGGGCACAACTTCGACAATGATGCACTTGGCCAAAAAGGGCATATGCGTTTTCTCCTGAATATATTCAGGAGAAAACGCATACGCCCTTTTTGGCCAAGCAAGCAAGCGGGCAATGCAAATCTGCACTACAAAGACGTATCACTTCCCACCGGTCAAAAGGGACATCCACAAAATGTGTAAAAACCAGAAAGGCAAGACAGGCCCTGGAGAACAGGGAGCCTTGTTATGCTGATGGGCGGGATGTAAATTGCCAACTAGCTCTCTGGAGGAGTGCATTGTGTTCCCTAAAACAAGTAAACAACAGAGCTACAGAGCCAAGGGCACTTCCAGTCTAGGGAATATACCTTGGGAAAACTGAAAATCAATAAGACAGAGCCACCCAAAAATTTAGGGCTGCACTGCTTACAAGGACCTCAACTTGGATACACCTTAAGTATCCCAGGAAATATAAAAATGGTTCAAAAAATTGTGGTACTTACGTACGATGGAATATCCCTCAGCCATGAAATCAATGTCATAAGACCAGTAGCAGCAAAATGGGTGGATTCAGGTACGATGATTCTAAGTGAAATAAGTCACACAGAAAAAGAAACTTATCATAAGATATCACTTATGAAGATCCTATAAACATGGCTACACTTGAACTGAGTTAGGAAAGAGAACAGTGTCTCACATTTAGAAAACACTCTTATGCCTGCTTAAGGGGGAAGGAGAGGTGGGGTGATGCATAAAACCAGAGATTGATATAAGCACAGGTACCGTTCCAAAAACCAACTATGGAATAGACAAGACCTACACCTTCCTCAGTGAAAGGGACTCAAAACCCCATATTTCCCGCAGAGGAATATATCAGACTAGTAAGAATCTTAAAACCTATGTATTGATATATCTCCATAAGGGAATTAAGTGTGTCTAGACTGGCATAAACATGGCAGCGAGAATCAGCTCAAACCCACTATAAAAAGGAATTTCAAAAACAAAACAAAAAAAACTGGGAAATTCTTTACAATTCCTTCAGGGTCTCTGATGAAACCTGGAATGACCCTATCTACAACGACAGCTGGATGTGGCATAAGGCTGGACACTTGGGACTGAGACGATTGGTGAGATTGGGTGAACAAAGGCAGACCCTTTAAAGCAATAATGCATGGCACCTATTCCATGGGTCCCAACTCTCCAGGTTGAAGGGAATATTACTACAGTTATAACATGTACGGGAAACCTAGAGAACGGACACACTGTGAATACGAAAGGTTTCTAAAACTCAACGAATAGTCCCTCTCCTGGTGTTCCGGTTTGACTTTCCATCTGCTTTACTATCAATCTCCCAACTTGGAGAGACAGCCCCTTTAACCTCCTGGTTCGCACAGGTTTCCAATTTGGCAGAGGATGAAAGGGAATAGGGAGAACCAATGAGAGAGTAGCTGTTAGGCATTTGGACTTGCACATATCACTCTAACTTCCCAGCAGGAAGAAGAATTAACCAAAGTCTCAACCCCCATCGGGAACCAGCATAGGTCCTGAACCAAAATTCTGGACTTGTGGTCAGCTCACAAAAAACGAATTGAAAATGGAACTCAGTGGCACAGCAATTCACAAACTGGCCAAGTAATAAAGGACAACTATCGTCCAAAAATCTGTTGAGGGAAGGCAACGAGGCGGACTTGAAAGCGATGCAGAATAGCAGGAAACAGATTTCAAGAGGTACTTTGGAATCACCTTTAAAGCATAGGAAGAGGGGAACAACTACGAAAATAATGCACTTGGCCAAAAAGTGTGTATGCGTTTTCTCCTGAATATATTCAGGAGAAAACGCATACGCCCTTTTTGGCCAAGCAAGCAAGCGGGCAATGCAAATCTGCACTACAAAGAAGTATCACTTCCCACCGGTCAAAAGGGACATCCACAAAATGTGTAAAAACCAGAAAGGCAAGACAGGCCCTGGAGAACAGGGAGCCTTGTTATGCTGATGGGCGGGATGTAAATTGCCAACTGCCTCTCTGGAGGAGTATATTGTGTTCCCTAAAACAAGTAAAGAACAGAGCTAAAGAGCCAAGGGCACTTCCAGTCTAGGGAATATACCTTGGGAATTCTGAAAATCAATAAGAGAGAGCCACCAAAAAATTTAGGGCTGCACTGCTTACAAGGACCTCAACTTGGGTACACCTTAAATATCCCAAGAAATATAAAAATGGTTCAAAAATTGTGGTACTTACGTACGATGGAATATACCTCAGCCATGAAATCAATGTCATAAACCAGTAGCAGCAAAATGGGTGGATTCAGGTACGATGATTCTAAGTGAAATAAGTCAGAGAGAAAAAGAAACTTATCATAAGATATCACTTATGAAGATCCTGTAAACATGGCTACACTTGAACTGAGTTAGGAAAGAGAACAGAGTCTCACATTTAGAAAACACTCTTATGCCTTCTTAAGGGGGAAGGAGACGTGGGGTGATGCATAAAACCAGAGTTTGATATAAGCACAGGTACCGTTCCAAAAACCAACTATGGAATAGACAAGACCTACACCTTCCTCAGTGAAAGGGACTCAAAACCCCATATTTCCCGCAGAGGAAT
The DNA here is from genome assembly GCF_949752795.1 of Hyperoodon ampullatus. Classification (NCBI taxonomy): domain Eukaryota; kingdom Metazoa; phylum Chordata; class Mammalia; order Artiodactyla; family Ziphiidae; genus Hyperoodon; species Hyperoodon ampullatus. The sequence goes on along the minus strand of NW_027640495.1, from coordinate 733,200 downwards.
ATATCAGACTAGTAAGAATCTTAAAAGCTATGTATTGATATATCTCCGTAAGGGAATCAAGTGTGTCTAGACTGGCATAAACATGGCAGCGAGAATCAGCTCAAACCCACTATAAAAAGGAATTTCAAAAACAAAACAAAAAAACTGGGAAATTCTTTACAATTCCTTCAGGGTCTCTGATGAAACCTGGTATGACCCTATCTACAACGACAGCTGGATGTGGCATAAGGCTGGACACTTGGGAGTGAGACGATTGGTGAGATTGGGTGAGCAAATGCAGACCCTTTAAAGCAATAATGCATGGCACCCATTCCATGGGTCCCAACTCTCCAGTTTGAAGGGAATATTACTACAGTTATAACATGTACGGGAAACCTAGAGAACGGAGACACTGTGAATACGAAAGGTTTCTAAAACTCAACGAATAGTCCCTCTCCTGGTGCTCCGGTTTGACTTTCAATCTGCTTTACTATCCATCTCCCAACTTGGAGAGACGGCCCCTTTAACCTCCTGGTTCGCACAGGTTTCCAATTTGGCAGAGGATGAAAGGGAAGAGGGAGAACCAATGAGAGAGTAGCTGTTAGGCATTTGAACGGGCACATATCACTCTAACTTCCCGGCAGGAAGAAGAATTAACCAAAGTCTCAGCCCCCCACCGGGAACCAGCATAGGTCCTGAACCAAAATTCTGGACTTGCGGTCAGCTCACAAAAAACGAGTTGAAAAATGGAGCTCAGGGGCACAGCAATTCACAAGCTGGCCGAGTAATAAAGGAAAACTATCGTCCAAAAATCTGTTGAGGGAAGGCAGCGAGGCGGACTTGAAAGCGAGGCAGAATGGCAGGAAAGAGATTTCAAGAGGTACGTTGGAATCGCCTTTAAAGCACAGGAAGAGGGGCACAACTTCGACAATGATGCACTTGGCCAAAAAGGGCGTATGCGTTTTCTCCTGAATATATTCAGGAGAAAACGCATACGCCCTTTTTTACCAAAAAAGCAAGAGGGCAATGTAAATCTGCACTACAAAGAAGTATCACTTCCCACCGGTCAAAAGGGACATCCACAAAATGTGTAAAAACCAGAAAGGCAAGACAGGCCCTGGAGAACAGGGAGCCTTGTTATGCTGATGGGCGGGATGTAAATTGCCAACTGCATCTCTGGAGGAGTGCATTGTGTTCCCTAAAACAAGTAAACAACAGAGCTACAGAGCCAAGGGCACTTCCAGTCTAGGGAATATACCTTGGGAAAACTGAAAATCAATAAGACAGAGCCACCCCAAAATTTAGGGCTGCACTGTTACAAGGACCTCAACTTGGGTACACCTTAAATATCCCAGGAAATATAAAAATGGTTCAAAAAATTGTAGTACTTACGTACGATGGAATATCCCTCAGCCATGAAATCAATGTCATAAGACCAGTAGCAGCAAAAAGGGTGGATTCAGGTACGATGATTCTAAGTGAAATAAGTCACACAGAAAAAGAAACTTATCATAAGATATCACTTATGAAGATCCTGTAAACATGGCTACACTTGAACTGAGTTAGGAAAGAGAACAGGGTCTCACATTTCGAAAACACTCTTATGCCTGCTTAAGGGGGAAGGAGAGGTGGGGTGATGCATAAAACCAGAGTTTGATATAAGCACAGGTACCGTTTCAAAAACCAACTATGGAATAGACAAGACCTACACCTTCCTCAGTGAAAGGGACTCAAAACCCCATATTTCCCGCAGAGGAATATATCAGACTGGAAAGAATCTTAAAACCTATGTATTGATATGTCTCCGTAAGGGAATCAAGTGTGTCTAGACTGGCATAAACATGGCAGCGAGAATCAGCTCAAACCCACTATATAAAGGAATTGCAAAAACAAAACAAAAAAAACTGGGAAATTCTTTACAATTCCTTCAGGGTCTCTGATGAACCCTGGAATGACCCTATCTACAACGACAGCTGGATGTGGCATAAGGCTGGACACTTGGGACTGAGACGATTGGTGAGATTGGGTGAACAAAGGCAGACCCTTTAAAGCAATAATGCATGGCACCTATTCCATGGGTCCCAACTCTCCAGGTTGAAGGGAATATTACTACAGTTATAACATGTACGGGAAACCTAGAGAACGGACACACTGTGAATACGAAAGGTTTCTAAAACTCAACGAATAGTCCCTCTCCTGGTGCTCCGGTTTGACTTTCAATCTGCTTTACTATCCATCTCCCAACTTGGAGAGACAGCCCCTTTAACCTCCTGGTTCGCACAGGTTTCCAATTTGGCAGAGGATGAAAGGGAATAGGGAGAACCAATGAGAGAGTAGCTGTTAGGCATTTGGACTTGCACATATCACTCTAACTTCCCAGCAGGAAGAAGAATTAACCAAAGTCTCAACCCCCATCGGGAACCAGCATAGGTCCTGAACCAAAATTCTGGACTTGCGGTCAGCTCACAAAAAACCAATTGAAAATGGAGCTCAGTGGCACAGCAATTCACAAACTGGCCGAGTAATAAAGGACAACTATCGTCCAAAAATCTGTTGAGGGAAGGCAACGAGGCGGACTTGAAAGCGATGCAGAATAGCAGGAAACAGATTTCAAGAGGTAAGTTGGAATCGCCTTTAAAGCACAGGAAGAGTGGCACAACTATGAAAATGATGCACTTGGCCAAAAAGGGCGTATGCGTTTTCTCCTGAATATATTAAGGAGAAAACGCATACGCCCTTTTTGGCCAAGCAAGCAAGCGGGCAATGCAAATCTGCACTACAAAGAAGTATCACTTCCCACCGGTCAAAAGGGACATCCACAAAATGTGTAAAAACCAGAAAGGCAAGACAGGCCCTGGAGAACAGGGAGCCTTGTTATGCTGATGGGCGGGATGTAAATTGCCAACTGCCTCTCTGGAGGAGTATATTGTGTTCCCTAAAACAAGTAAAGAACAGAGCTAAAGAGCCAAGGGCACTTCCAGTCTAGGGAATATACCTTGGGAATTCTGAAAATCAATAAGAGAGAGCCACCCCAAACTTTAGGGCTGCACTGCTTACAAGGACGCCAACTTGGGTACACCTTAAATATCCCAGGAAATATAAAAATGGTTCAAAAATTGTGGTACTTATGTACGATGGAATATACCTAAGCCATGAAATCAATGTCATAAACCAGTAGCAGCAAAATGGGTGGATTCAGGTACGATGATTCTAAGTGAAATAAGTCAGAGAGAAAAAGAAACTTATCATAAGATATCACTTATGAAGATCCTGTAAACATGGCTACACTTGAACTGAGTTAGGAAAGAGAACAGAGTCTCACATTTAGAAAACACTCTTATGCCTTCTTAAGGGGGAAGGAGACGTGGGGTGATGCATAAAACCAGAGTTTGATATAAGCACAGGTACCGTTCCAAAAACCAACTATGGAATAGACAAGACCTACACCTTCCTCAGTGAAAGGGACTCAAAACCCCATATTTCCCGCAGAGGAATATATCAGACTAGGAAGAATCTTAAAAGCTATGTATTGATATATCTCCATAAGGGAATCAAGTGTGTCTAGACTGGCATAAACATGGCTGCGAGAATCATCTCAAACCCACTATAAAAAGGAATTTCAAAAACAAAACAAAAAAACTGGGAAATTCTTTACAATTCCTTCAGGGTCTCTGATGAAACCTGGAATGACCCTATCTACAATGACAGCTGGATGTGGCATAAGGAGGGACACTTGGGACTGAGAGGATTGGTGAGATTGGGTGAGCAAATGCAGACCCTTTAAAGCACAAATGCCTGGCACCCATTCCATGGGTCCCAACTCTCCAGGTTCAAGGGAATATTACTACAGTTATAACATGTACGGGAAACCTAGAGAACGGACACACTGTGAATACGAAAGGTTTCTAAAACTCAACGAATAGTCCCTCTCCTGGTGCTCCGGTTTGACTTTCCATCTGCTTTACTATCAATCTCCCAACTTGGAGAGACAGCCCCTTTAACCTCCTGGTTCGCACAGGTTTCCAATTTGGCAGAGGATGAAAGGGAATAGGGAGAACCAATGAGAGAGTAGCTGTTAGGCATTTGAACGAGCACATATCACTCTAACTTCCCGGCAGGAAGAAGAATTAACCAAAGTCTCAGCCCACCACCGGGAACCAGCATAGGTCCTGCACCAAAATTCTGGACTTGCGGTCAGCTCACAAAAAACGAGTTGAAAAATGGAGCTCAGTGTCACAGCAATTCACAAACTGGCCGAGTAATAAAGGACAACTATAGTCCAAAAATCTGTTGAGGGAAGGCAACGAGGCGGACTTGAAAGCGAGGCAGAATAGCAGGAAACAGATTTCAAGAGGTACGTTGGAATCGCTTTTAAAGCACAGGAAGAGGGGCACAACTTCGACAATGATGCACTTGGCCAAAAAGGGCGTATGCGTTTTCTCCTGAATATATTCAGGAGAAAACGCATACGCCCTTTTTGGCCAAGCAAGCAAGCGGGCAATGCAAATCTGCACTACAAAGAAGTATCACTTCCCACCGGTCAAAAGGGACATCCACAAAATGTGTAAAAACCAGAAAGGCAAGACAGGCCCTGGAGAACAGGGAGCCTTGTTATGCTGATGGGCGGGATGTAAATTGCCAACTGCCTCTCTGGAGGAGTGCATTGTGTTCCCTAAAACAAGTAAACAACAGAGCTACAGAGCCAAGGGGACTTCCAGTCTAGGGAATATACATTGGGATAACTGAAAATCAATAAGACAGAGCCAGCCCAAAATTTAGGGCTGCACTGCTTACAAGGACCTCAACTTGGGTACACCTTAAGTATCCCAGGAAATATAAAAATGGTTCAATAAATTGTGGTACTTACGTACGATGGAATATCCCTCAGCCATGAAATCAATGTCATAAGATCAGTAGCAGCAAAATGGGTGGATTCAGGTACGATGATTCTAAGTGAAATAAGTCACACAGAAAAAGAAACTTATCATAAGATATCACTTATGAAGATCCTATAAACATGGCTACACTTGAACTGAGTTAGTAAAGAGAACAGTGTCTCACATTTAGAAAACACTCTTATGCCTGCTTAAGGGGGAAGGAGAGGTGGGGTGATGCATAAAACCAGAGTTTGATATAAGCACAGGTACCGTTCCAAAAACCAACTATGGAATAGACAAGACCTACACCTTCCTCAGTGAAAGGGACTCAAAACCCCATATTTCCCGCAAAGGAATATATCAGACTAGTAAGAATCTTAAAACCTATGTATTGATATATCTCCATAAGGGAATTAAGTGTGTCTAGACTGGCATAAACATGGCAGCGAGAATCAGCTCAAACCCACTATAAAAAGGAATTTCAAAAACAAAACAAAAAAAAACTGGGAAATTCTTTACAATTCCTTCAGGGTCTCTGATGAAACCTGGAATGACCCTATCTACAACGACAGCTGGATGTGGCATAAGGCTGGACACTTGGGACTGAGACGATTGGTGAGATTGGGTGAACAAAGGCAGACCCTTTAAAGCAATAATGCATGGCACCTATTCCATGGGTCCCAACTCTCCAGGTTGAAGGGAATATTACTACAGTTATAACATGTACGGGAAACCTAGAGAACGGACACACTGTGAATACGAAAGTTTTCTAAAACTCAACGAATAGTCCCTCTCCTGGTGCTCCGGTTTGACTTTCCATCTGCTTTACTATCAATCTCCCAACCTGGAGAGACAGCCCCTTTAACCTCCTGGTTTGCACAGGTTTCCAATTTGGCAGAGGATGAAAGGGAAGAGGGAGAACCAATGAGAGAGTAGCTGTTAGGCATTTGAACGGGCACATATCACTCTAACTTCCCGGCAGGAAGAAGAATTAACCAAAGTCTCAGCCCACCACCGGGAACCAGCATAGGTCCTGCACCAAAATTCTGGACTTGCGGTCAGCTCACAAAAAACGAGTTGAAAAATGGAGCTCAGTGTCACAGCAATTCACAAACTGGCCGAGTAATAAAGGACAACTATCGTCCAAAAATCTGTTGAGGGAAGGCAGCGAGGCGGACTTGAAAGCGAGGCAGAATAGCAGGAAACAGATTTCAAGAGGTACGTTGGAATCGCCTTTAAAGCACAGGAAGAGGGGCACAACTTCGACAATGATGCACTTGGCCAAAAAGGGCGTATGCGTTTTCTCCTGAATATATTCAGGAGAAAACGCATACGCCCTTTTTGGCCAAGCAAGCAAGCGGGCAATGCAAATCTGCACTACAAAGAAGTATCACTTCCCACCGGTCAAAAGGGACATCCACAAAATGTGTAAAAACCAGAAAGGCAAGACAGGCCCTGGAGAACAGGGAGCCTTGTTATGCTGATGGGCGGGATGTAAATTGCCAACTGCCTCTCTGGAGGAGTGCATTGTGTTCCCTAAAACAAGTAAAGAACAGAGCTACAGAGCCAAGGGCACTTCCAGTCTAGGGAATATACCTTGGGAAAACTGAAAATCAATAAGACAGAGCCACCCCAAAATTTAGGGCTGCACTGCTTACAAGGACCTCAACTTGGATACACCTTAAGTATCCCAGGAAATATAAAAATGGTTCAAAAAATTGTGGTACTTACGTACGATGGAATATCCCTCAGCCATGAAATCAATGTCATAAGACCAGTAGCAGCAAAATGGGTGGATTCAGGTACGATGATTCTAAGTGAAATAAGTCACACAGAAAAAGAAACTTATCATAAGATATCACTTATGAAGATGCTATAAACATGGCTACACTTGAACTGAGTTAGGAAAGAGAACAGTGTCTCACATTTAGAGAACACTCTTATGCCTGCTTAAGGGGGAAGGAGAGGTGGGGTGATGCATAAAACCAGAGTTTGATATAAGCACAGGTACCGTTCCAAAAACCAACTATGGAATAGACAAGACCTACACCTTCCTCAGTGAAAGGGACTCAAAACCCCATATTTCCCGCAGAGGAATATATCAGACTAGTAAGAATCTTAAAACCTATGTATTGATATATCTCCATAAGGGAATTAAGTGTGTCTAGACTGGCATAAACATGGCAGCGAGAATCAGCTCAAACCCACTATAAAAAGGAATTTCAAAAACAAAACAAAAAAAACTGGGAAATTCTTTACAATTCCTTCAGGGTCTCTGATGAAACCTGGAATGACCCTATCTACAATGACAGCTGGATGTGGCATAAGGCTGGACACTTGGGACTGAGACGATTGGTGAGATTGGGTGAACAAAGGCAGACCCTTTAAAGCAATAATGCATGGCACCTATTCCATGGGTCCCAACTCTCCAGGTTGAAGGGAATATTACTACAGTTATAACATGTACGGGAAACCTAGAGAACGGACACACTGTGAATACGAAAGGTTTCTAAAACTCAACGAATAGTCCCTCTCCTGGTGCTCCGGTTTGACTTTCCATCTGCTTTACTATCAATCTCCCAACTTGGAGAGACAGCCCCTTTAACCTCCTGGTTCGCACAGGTTTCCAATTTGGCAGAGGATGAAAGGGAAGAGGGAGAACCAATGAGAGAGTAGCTGTTAGGCATTTGAACGGGCACATATCACTCTAACTTCCCGGCAGGAAGAAGAATTAACCAAAGTCTCAGCCCACCACCGGGAACCAGCATAGGTCCTGCACCAAAATTCTGGACTTGCGGTCAGCTCACAAAAAACGAGTTGAAAAATGGAGCTCAGTGTCACAGCAATTCACAAACTGGCCGAGTAATAAAGGACAACTATCGTCCAAAAATCTGTTGAGGGAAGGCAGCGAGGCGGACTTGAAAGCGAGGCAGAATAGCAGGAAACAGATTTCAAGAGGTACGTTGGAATCGCCTTTAAAGCACAGGAAGAGGGGCACAACTTCGACAATGATGCACTTGGCCAAAAAGGGCGTATGCGTTTTCTCCTGAATATATCCAGGAGAAAAGGCATACGCACTTTTTGGCCAAGCAAGCAAGCAGGCAATGCAAATCTGCACTACAAAGAAGTATCACTTCCCACCGGTCAAAAGGGACATCCACAAAATGTGTAAAAACCAGAAAGGCAAGACAGGCCCTGGAGAACAGGGAGCCTTGTTATGCTGATGGGCGGGATGTAAATTGCCAACTGCCTCTCTGGAGGAGTGCATTGTGTTCCCTAAAACAAGTAAACAACAGAGCTACAGAGCCAAGGGCACTTCCAGTCTAGGGAATATACCTTGGGAAAACTGAAAATCAGTAAGACAGAGCCACCCCAAAATTTAGGGCTGCACTGCTTAAAAGGACCTCAACTTGGGTACACCTTAAGTATCCCAGGAAATATAAAAATGGTTCAAAAAATTGTGGTACTTACGTACGATGGAATATCCCTCAGCCATGAAATCAATGTCATAAGACCAGTAGCAGCAAAATGGGTGGATTCAGGTACGATGATTCTAAGTGAAATAAGTCACACAGAAAAAGAAACTTATCATAAGATATCACTTATGAAGATCCTATAAACATGGCTACACTTGAACTGAGTTAGGAAAGAGAACAGTGTCTCACATTTAGAAAACACTCTTATGCCTGCTTAAGGGGGAAGGAGAGGTGGGGTGATGCATAAAACCAGAGTTTGATATAAGCACAGGTACCGTTCCAAAAACCAACTATGGAATAGACAAGACCTACACCTTCCTCAGTGAAAGGGACTCAAAACCCCATATTTCCCGCAGAGGAATATATCAGACTAGTAAGAATCTTAAAACCTATGTATTGATATATCTCCATAAGGGAAATAAGTGAGTCTAGACTGGCATAAACATAGCAGCGAGAATCAGCTCAAACCCACTATAAAAAGGAATTTCAAAAACAAAACAAAAAAAACTGGGAAATTCTTTACAATTCCTTCAGGGTCTCTGATGAAACCTGGAATGACCCTATCTACAACGACAGCTGGATGTGACATAAGGCTGGACACTTGGGACTGAGACGATTGGTGAGATTGGGTGAACAAAGGCAGACCCTTTAAAGCAATAATGCATGGCACCTATTCCATGGGTCCCAACTCTCCAGGTTGAAGGGAATATTACTACAGTTATAACATGTACGGGAAACCTAGAGAACGGACACACTGTGAATACGAAAGGTTTCTAAAACTCAACGAATAGTCCCTCTCCTGGTGCTCCGGTTTGACTTTCCATCTGCTTTACTATCAATCTCCCAACTTGGAGAGACAGCCCCTTTAACCTCCTGGTTCGCACAGGTTTCCAATTTGGCAGAGGATGAAAGGGAAGAGGGAGAACCAATGAGAGAGTAGCTGTTAGGCATTTGAACGGGCACATATCACTCTAACTTCCCGGCAGGAAGAAGAATTAACCAAAGTCTCAGCCCACCACCGGGAACCAGCATAGGTCCTGCACCAAAATTCTGGACTTGCGGTCAGCTCACAAAAAACGAGTTGAAAAATGGAGCTCAGTGTCACAGCAATTCACAAACTGGCCGAGTAATAAAGGACAACTATCGTCCAAAAATCTGTTGAGGGAAGGCAGCGAGGCGGACTTGAAAGCGAGGCAGAATAGCAGGAAACAGATTTCAAGAGGTACGTTGGAATCACCTTTAAAGCATAGGAAGAGGGGAACAACTACGAAAATGATGCACTTGGCCAAAAAGTGTGTATGCGTTTTCTCCTGAATATATTCAGGAGAAAACGCATACGCCCTTTTTGGCCAAGCAAGCAAGCGGGCAATGCAAATCTGCACTACAAAGAAGTATCACTTCCCACCGGTCAAAAGGGACATCCACAAAATGTGTAAAAACCAGAAAGGCAAGACAGGCCCTGGAGAACAGGGAGCCTTGTTATGCTGATGGGCGGGATGTAAATTGCCAACTGCCTCTCTGGAGGAGTATATTGTGTTCCCTAAAACAAGTAAAGAACAGAGCTAAAGAGCCAAGGGCACTTCCAGTCTAGGGAATATACCTTGGGAATTCTGAAAATCAATAAGAGAGAGCCACCAAAAAATTTAGGGCTGCACTGCTTACAAGGACCTCAACTTGGGTACACCTTAAATATCCCAAGAAATATAAAAATGGTTCAAAAATTGTGGTACTTACGTACGATGGAATATACCTCAGCCATGAAATCAATGTCATAAACCAGTAGCAGCAAAATGGGTGGATTCAGGTACGATGATTCTAAGTGAAATAAGTCAGAGAGAAAAAGAAACTTATCATAAGATATCACTTATGAAGATCCTGTAAACATGGCTACACTTGAACTGAGTTAGGAAAGAGAACAGATTCTCACATTTAGAAAACACTCTTATGCCTTCTTAAGGGGGAAGGAGACGTGGGGTGATGCATAAAACCAGAGTTTGATATAAGCACAGGTACCGTTCCAAAAACCAACTATGGAATAGACAAGACCTACACCTTCCTCAGTGAAAGGGACTCAAAACCCCATATTTCCCGCAGAGGAATATATCAGACTAGTAAGAATCTTAAAAGCTATGTATTGATATATCTCCGTAAGGGAATCAAGTGTGTCTAGACTGGCATAAACATGGCAGCGAGAATCAGCTCAAACCCACTATAAAAAGGAATTTCAAAAACAAAACAAAAAAACTGGGAAATTCTTTACAATTCCTTCAGGGTCTCTGATGAAACCTGGTATGACCCTATCTACAACGACAGCTGGATGTGGCATAAGGCTGGACACTTGGGAGTGAGACGATTGGTGAGATTGGGTGAGCAAATGCAGACCCTTTAAAGCAATAATGCATGGCACCCATTCCATGGGTCCCAACTCTCCAGTTTGAAGGGAATATTACTACAGTTATAACATGTACGGGAAACCTATAGAACGGAGACACTGTGAATACGAAAGGTTTCTAAAACTCAACGAATAGTCCCTCTCCTGGTGCTCCGGTTTGACTTTCAATCTGCTTTACTATCCATCTCCCAACTTGGAGAGACAGCCCCTTTAACCTCCTGGTTCGCACAGGTTTCCAATTTGGCAGAGGATGAAAGGGAAGAGGGAGAACCAATGAGAGAGTAGCTGTTAGGCATTTGAACGGGCACATATCACTCTAACTTCCGGGCAGGAAGAAGAATTAACCAAAGTCTCAGCCCACCACCGGGAACCAGCATAGGTCCTGAACCAAAATTCTGGACTTGCGGTCAGCTCACAAAAAACGAGTTGAAAAATGGAGCTCAGGGGCACAGCAATTCCCAAGCTGGCCGAGTAATAAAGGAAAACTATCGTCCAAAAATCTGTTGAGGGAAGGCAGCGAGGCGGACTTGAAAGCGAGGCAGAATGGCAGGAAAGAGATTTCAAGAGGTACGTTGGAATCGCCTTTAAAGCACAGGAAGAGGGGCACAACTTCGACAATGATGCACTTGGCCAAAAAGGGCGTATGCGTTTTCTCCTGAATATATTCAGGAGAAAACGCATACACCCTTTTTTACCAATAAAGCAAGCGGGCAATGTAAATCTGCACTACAAAGAAGTATCACTTCCCACCGGTCAAAAGGGACATCCACAAAATGTGTAAAAACCAGAAAGGCAAGACAGGCCCTGGAGAACAGGGAGCCTTGTTATGCTGATGGGCGGGATGTAAATTGCCAACTGCCTCTCTGGAGGAGTATATTGTGTTCCCTAAAACAAGTAAAGAACAGAGCTAAAGAGCCAAGGGCACTTCCAGTCTAGGGAATATACCTTGGGAATTCTGAAAATCAATAAGAGAGAGCCACCCCAAACTTTAGGGCTGCACTGCTTACAAGGACCTCAACTTGGGTACACCTTAAATATCCCAGGAAATATAAAAATGGTTCAAAAAATTGTGGTAATTACGTACGATGGAATATCCCTCAGCCATGAAATCAATGTCATAAGACCAGTAGCAGCAAAATGGGTGGATTCCGGTACGATGATTCTAAGTGAAATAAGTCACACAGAAAAAGAAACTTATCATAAGATATCACTTATGAAGATCCTGTAAACATGGCTACACTTAAACTGAGTTAGGAAAGAGAACAGTGTCTCACATTTAGAAAACACTCTTATGCCTGCTTAAGGGGGAAGGAGAGGTGGGGTGATGCATAAAACCAGAGTTTGATATAAGCACAGGTACCGTTCCAAAAACCAACTATGGAATAGACAAGACCTACACCTTCCTCAGTGAAAGGGACTCAAAACCCCATACTTCCCGCAGAGGAATATATCTGACTAGTAAGAATCTTAAAACCTATGTATTGATATATCTCCGTAAGGGAATCAAGAGTGTCTAGACTGGCATAAACATGGAAGCGAGAATCAGCTCAAATCCACTATAAAAAGGAATTTCAAATACAAAACAAAACAACTGGGAAATTCTTTTCAATTCTTTCAGGGTCTCTGATGAAACCTGGAATGACCCTATCTACAACGACAGCTGGATGTGGCATAAGGAGGGACACTTGGGACTGAGACGATTGGTGAGATTGGGTGAGCAAATGCAGACCCTATAAAGCACAAATGCCTGGCTCCCATTCCATGGGTCCCAACTCTCCAGGTTGAAGGGAATATTACTAAAGCTATAACATGTATGGGAAACCTAGAGAACGGACACACTGTGAATACGAAAGGTTCCTAAAACTCAACGAATAGTCCCTCTCCTGGTGCTCCGGTTTGACTTTCCATCTGCTTTACTATCAATCTCCCAACTTGGAGAGACAGCCCCTTTAACCTCCTGGTTCACACAGGTTTCCAATTTGGCAGAGGATGAAAGGGAAGAGGGAGAACCAATGAGAGAGTAGCTGTTAGGCATTTGGACGGGCACATATCACTCTAACTTCCCGGCAGGAAGAAGAATTAACAAAAGTCTCAGCCACCCACTGGGAACCAGTATAGGTCCTGAACCACAATTTTGGACTTGCGGTCAGGTCACAAAAAACGAGTTGAAAAACAGAGCTTAGGGGCACAGCAATTCACAAACTGGCCGAGTAATAAAGGACACCTATCGTCCAAAAATCTGTTGAGGGAAGGCAATGAGGCGGACTTGAAAGCGAGGCAGAAGAGCAGGAAACAGATTTCAAGAGTTACGTTGGATTCGCCTTTAAAGCACAGGAAGAGGGGCACAACTTTGACAATGATTCAATTGGCCAAAAAGGGCGTATGCGTTTTCTCCTGAATATATTCAGGAGAAAATGCATACGCCCTTTTTGGCCAAGCAAGCAAGCGGGCAATGCAAATCTGCACTACAAAGAAGTATCACTTCCCACCGGTCAAAAGGGACATCCACAAAATGTGTAAAAACCAGAAAGGCAAGACAGGCCCTGGAGAACAGGGAGCCTTGTTATGCTGATGGGCGGGATGTAAATTGCCAACTGCCTCTCTGGAGGAGTACACTGTGTTCCCTAAAACAAGTAAAGAACAGAGCTACAGAGCCAAGGGCACTTCCAGTCTAGGGAATATACCTTGGGAAAACTGAAAATCAATAAGACAGAGCCACCCCAAAATTTAGGGCTGCACTGCTTACAAGGACCTCAACTTGGGTACACCTTAAGTATCCCAGGAAATATAAAAATGGTTCAAAAAATTGTGGTACTTACGTACGATGGAATATCCCTCAGCCATGAAATCAATGTCATAAGACCAGTAGCAGCAAAATGCGTGGATTCAGGTAGGATGATTTTAAGTGAAATAAGTCACAGAGAAAAAGAAACTTATCATAAGATATCACTTATGAAGATCCTGTAAACATGGCTACACTTGAACTGAGTTAGGAAAGAGAGCAGTGTCTGAAATTTAGAAAACACTCTTATGCCTGCTTAAGGGGGAAGGAGAGGTGGGGTGATGCATAAAACCAGAGTTTGATATAAGCACAGGTACCGTTCCAAAAACCAACTATGGAATAGACAAGACCTACACCTTCCTCAGTGAAAGGGACTCAAAACCCCATATTTCCCACAGAGGAATATATCTGACTAGTAAGAATCTTAAAACCTATGTATTGATATGTCTCCATAAGGGAATCAAGTGTGTCTAGACTGGCATAAACATGGCAGCGAGAATCAGCTCAAACCCACTATAAAAAGGAATTTCAAAACAAAACCAAAAAACTGTGAAATTCTTTACAATTCCTTCAGGGTCTCTGATGAAACCTGGAATGACCCTATCTACAACGACAGCTGGATGTGGCATAAGGCTGGACACTTGGGTCTTAGAGGATTGGTGAGATTGGGTGAGAAAATGCAGACCCTTTATATCACAAATGCCTGGCACACATTCCATGTGTCCCAACTCTCCAGGTTGAAGGGAATATTACTTCAGCTATATCATGTACAGGAAACCTAGAGAACAGACACACTGTGAATACGAAAGGTTTCTAAAACTCAACGAATAGTCCCTCTCCTGGTGCTCCGGTTTGACTTGCCATCTTCTTTACTATCAACCCCCTAAGTTGGAGAGACAGCCCCTTTAACCTCCTGGTTCGCACAGGTGGCCAATATGGCAGAGAATGAAAGGGATGAGGGAGAACCAATGAGAGAATAGCTGTTAGGCATTTGTACGGGCACATATCACTCTAATTTCCCGGCAGGAAGAATAATTAACCAAAGTCTCAGCCACCCCCCGGGAACCAGTATAGGTCCTGAACCAAAATTTTGGACTTGCGGTCAGCTCACAGAAAACGAGTTGAAAAATGCAGCTCAGGGGCACAGCAATTCACAAACTGGCCGAGTAATAAAGGACAACTATCGTCCAAAAATCTGTTGAGGGAAGGCAACGAGGCGGACCTGAAAGCGAGGCAGAATTGCAGGAAAAAGATTTCAAGAGGTACGTTGGAATCACTTTTAAAGCACAGGAAGAGGGGCACAACTTCGACAATGATGCACTTGCCCAAAAAGGGCGTATGCGTTTTCTCCTGAATATTTTCACGAGAAAACGCATACGCCCTGTTTGCCCAAGCAAGCAAGCGGGCAATGCAAATCTGCACTAAAATGAAGTATCACTTCCCACCGTTCAAAAGGGACATCCACAAAATGTGTAAAAACCAGAAAGGCTAGACAGGCCCTGGAGAACAGGGAGCCTTGTTATGCTGATGGGCGGGATGTAAATTGCCAACTGCCTCTCTGGAGGAGTGCATTGTGTTCCCTAAAACAAGTAAACAACAGAGCTACAGAGCCAAGGGCACTTCCAGTCTAGGGAATATACCTTGGGAAAACTGAAAATCAATAAGACAGAGCCACCACAAAATTTAGGGCTGCACTGCTTACAAGGACCTCAACTTGGGTACACCTTAAATATCCCAGGAAATATAAAAATGGTTCAAAAAATTGTGGTACTTACGTACGATGGAATATCCCTCAGCCATGAAATCAATGTCATAAGACCAGTAGCAGCAAAATGGGTGGATTCAGGTACGATGATTCTAAGTGAAATAAGTCAACAGAAAAAGAAACTTATCATAAGATATCACTTATGAAGATCCTGTAAACATGGCTACACTTGAACTGAGTTAGGAAAGAGAACAGTGTCCCACATTTAGAAAACGCTCTTATGCCTGCTTAAGGGGGAAGGAGAGGTGGGGTGATGCATAAAACCAGAGTTTGATATAAGCACAGGTACCGTTCCAAAAACCAACTATGGAATAGACAAGACCTACACCTTCCTCAGTGAAAGGGACTCAAAACCCCATATTTCCCACAGAGGAATATATCTGACTAGTAACAATCTTAAAACCTATGTATTGATATGTCTCCATAAGGGAATCAAGTGTGTCTAGACTGGCATAAACATGGCAGTGAGAATCAGCTCAAACCCACTATAAAAAGGAATTTCAAAAACAAAACAAAAAAACTGGGAAATTCTTTACAATTCCTTCAGGGTCTCTGATGAAACCTGGACTGACCCAATGTACAACGACAGCTGGATGTGGCATAAGGCTGGACACTTGGGACTGAGAGGATTGGTGAGATTCGGTGAGCAAATGTAGACCCTTTAAAGGAATAATGAATGGCACGCATTCCATGGTTCCCAACTCTCCAGCTTGAAGGGACTATTACTACAGATATAACATGTAAGGGAAAAATAGAGAATGGACACACTGTGAATATGAAAGGTTTCTAAAACTCAACGAATAGTCCCTCTCCTGGTGCTCCGGTTTGATTTTCCAACTGCTTTTCTGTCAATCTCGCAACTTGGAGAAACAGCCCCTTTAACCTCCTGGTTCGCACAGGTTGCCAATTTGGCAGAGGATGAAAGGGAAGAGGGAGAACCAGTGAGAGAGTAGCTCTAAGGCATTTGGACGGGCACATGTCACTCTAATTTCCCAGCAGGAAGAAGAATAATCCAAAGTCTCAGCCCCCCACCGGGAACCAGCATAGGTCCTGATCCACAATTTTGGACTTTCGGTCAGCTCACAAAAACGAGTTGAAAAATGGAGCTCAGGGGCACAGCAATTCACAAACTGGCAGAGTGATAAAGACAACTATTGTCCAAAAATCTGTTGAGGGAAGGCAACGAGGTGGACTTGAATGCTAGGCAGAATAGCAGGGAACAGATTTCAAGTGGTACGTTGGAATTGACTTTAAAGCACAGGATGAGGGGCACAACTTCCACAATGATGCACTTGAGCAAAAAGGGCATATGCGTTTTCTCCTGAATATATTCAGGAGAAAACGCATAAGCCCTTTTAGGCCAAGCAAGCAAGCGGGAAATGCAAATCTGCACTACAAAGAAGTATCACTTCCCACTGTTCAAAGGGACATACACAAAATGTGTAAAATCCAGAAAGGCAACACCGGCCCTGGAGAACAGGGAGGCTTGTTTTGCTGATGGGCGGGATGTAAACTGCCAACGGCATCTCTGGAGGAGTGCTTTGTGTTCCCTAAAAGAAGTAAACAACAGAGCTACAGAGCCAAGAGCACTTCCAGTCTAGGGAATATACCTTGGGAAACCTGAAAATCAATAAGACAGAGCCACCCGAAAATTTAGGGCTGCACTGCTTACAAGAACCTCAACTTGGGTACACCTTAAATATCCCAGGAAATATAAAAGTGGTTCAAAAAATTGTGGTACTTCCGTACGATGGAATATCCCTCAGCCATGCAATCAATGGCATAAGACCAGTAGCAGCAAAATGAGTGGATTGAGGTATGATGCTCCTAAGTGAAATAAGTCACAAAGAAAAAGAAACTTATCATAAGATATCACTTATGAAGATCCTGTAAACATGGCTACACTTGAACTCAGTTAAGAAAGAGAACAGAGTCTCACCTTTGGAAAACACTCTGATGCCTGCTTAAGGGGGAATGAGAGGAGGGGTGATGCATAAAACCAGAGTTTGATATAAGCACAGGTACCCTTCCAAACACAAACTATGGAATAGACAAGACCTACACCTTCATCAGTGAAAGGGACCCGAGGCATCTGTGAGTAACCCTGAGCTGAGCCCCAGGCCAGCTGCTGCTGAACTTTCCCCACCCTTCCTAGGTAAAACACCTGAATATATACAAGGGCTTGAAAGCCTAGAGGAAGGGCCGTGGAGCCACACCAGCGACAACACGCAGGCCAACTTGGTGCCTACAGGCCAGCCAGAATGGTCCTGGCCCTGGGCGCTCTTCTGGAAGCTTTCCATTGACCTGCCTGTGATACCCCTCCTGTCCCGGCACCCACTGCTTTTTTCCATCCTCACCTCTGTCCTGAGAGAAATTCCAACGGAAGGTGTGGGTGATACATCCTCTTGTTTACACGTGGCATCCTGGAAACTCCTGCAGAAAGTCCAGCAGAGACCCACTCACACCGGGCCACCCACAAAGCCATGGCCCCTCACTCCCTCCCACCAGCACAGCCCCGAGACTGCTGACGGGGCAGAGATCATGGAGTCAGGCACAGCTTCAGGGGCTATTGCTGCCTTCAGCGCTGTTTATATTGACCTCATCCCAGGCACACCTGGGGAGGGCCGGCCGGCAGGGTCAGGCTACCCAGGTCAGCTAATCCTCAGCCCTCAGGGAATCACATTGTTGAAAATGGACCTCGCTAAGGCAGAATAGAAGCCAAGGAATAAAAGGACACAATGCCATTTGCAGCACCGTAGGTGTGTCTAGAGGTAATCACGTGACTTGAAGTAAGTCAGAAAGTGAAAGACACATATGATATCTTATCTCTTATAGGTGTGACCGAAAAATGGATACCAGGGCTGATATTTCCACGGAGAAGTGCAATCACAGATTCATTCAACAAACTTATGGTTCACCAATGGAAAGGTGTGAGGATTGGTTTCATTATGATATTGGGGTTAACAGACATATACAAACACAGGTGACATATAGAATCACCAAAGACCTACAGAATACCAAGAGAAGACTACTCAACATTCTGTCATAAGGTACATGGGAAAAGGATCCCAGGAAGAACAGACATATGTGTATGTGTAAAAGAACCACATCTTCCACACCTACAACAAGCCAAACATTGTAATCAAATTTGCTGTAATAAAAAATAAAAAATTAAATTAAAAACACGAACAAGAAGTAGTGAGACAAACTTGAGGGGCTTTCTCCTGGCACATTGCATTTTAATTTCCAATCTAGAACAGGGCTTCCATTGAGGCTCTGTTGCCCTAGTAACCAGATTTGGTAAGGGAGAACTGCTGCCACCTTGTGGCCATTTCACACAACAGCAGCTTTAATTCCAGCGCTAATGGTCTGTTGATATTCAAAATCATTGCAGGCCTGTAAATGACACCTGCCCTGAATACAAATCCTGGGTTCATATATCGACCAAAAAATTCAAAGGATGTCCATATTTCAAAACGACAGTTTCAAAAGGCATATTTTGCACACATTAGTGTTCTGCTTCTTTTTCTTTCTTTCTTTTTTTGTTAAAAAAACGGGAATGGCAAAAAGCATCCCTCAGAATGGGCGAAAATATTTGCAAACGAATCAATGGACAAAGGTTTAATCTCCAATACATATAAAGAGCTCATGCAGCTTAATATTAAAAAAGCAAACAACCCAATACAAAAAATGGGCAGAAGATCTAAAGAGACGTTTCTTCAAAGAAGACACAGAGATGACCAAGACGCACATGAAAAGCTGCTCAACATCACTAATTATTAGAGAAATGCAAATCAAAACTATGATGAGGTATCACCTCAAACCTGTTACAATTGGCATCATCAGAAAATCTACAAACAACGAATTCTGGGGAGGGTGTGGACAAAAGGATCCCTCTTCCACTAGTGGTGGAAATGTAAATTGATACAGTCACGATGGAGAACAGTATGGAGTTTCCTTAAAAAAACTAGAAATAGAATTACCATATGATCCAGCAATCCCACTTCTGGGCATATACCCAGAGAAAACCATAAATCAAAAAGGCACATTCACCACAATGCTCATTTCAGCACTATTTACGATAGCCAGGTAATGGAAGCAACCTAAATACCCACAGACAGACGAATGGATAAAGATGTGGTACATATATAAAATGGAATATTACTCAGCCATAAGAAGGAATGAAAGTGGGTCATTTGTAGAGACGTCGATGGATCTAGAGACTGTCATACAGAATGAAGTAAGTCAGAAAGAGACATACAAATATTGTATGTTAATGCATATATGTGGAACCTAGAAAAATGGTACAGATGAACTGGTTTGCAGGGAAGAAATAGAGACACAGAGGTAGAGAACACACGTATGGACACCAAGTGTGGGAAGCCATGGGGAGGTGGTGTTGGGATGAGTTGGGAGATTGGGATTGACCTGTATACATGTATATGCATAAAATACATAACTAATAATAACCTGCTGTATAATAAATAAATAAAATTAAATTTCAAAATTTTAAAAAATAAAATTTAAAAATAAAACAGAAAAAAGTTCTTCCCTTCACACAGATGTATTTATATGAATGAATTATTTCCATGCTTATATCTATAAATACATAAAAGAGGAATAAAATCTAACTTGAACCAAAAAAGAAAAAAAAAAACCTGAACCCACGAGTTAGACAGGGGAAAACCCTATCAGGGCACTTGCTCCAGCGGTAAACAATTCTGAAATTGGTCAAAGGTGGGGAATTATCTCCCATAGAGCCAGCAGCCCACTCCTATGCAAGGAGTGTCCTCATTGCAAAGAAGGGGGCCATGCCGAGGCATCTGTGAGTAAACGTGAGCTGAGCCCCAGTCCTGCTGCAGCTGAACTCTTCCCACCCTTTCCAGGTAAAACACCTGAATATGTACAAGAACTTGCAAGCCTAGAGGAAGGGCTGTGGAGCCACACCAGCGACAGCACACAGGCCGACTTGGTGCCTGCAGGCCAGTCAGGATGGTCCTGGCCCCAGATGCTCTTCTGGAAGCTTTCCATTTCCCTGCCTGAGATACCCCTCCTGCCACGGCCCCCACTGCTTTTTTACTTCCTCACCTCTGCCTGGGGAGAAATTCCAGCGGCAGGTATCGGTGACACATCCTCTTCTTTAGCAGGTGGCAGCCTGGCAACTCCTGCAGAAAGTCCAGCAGAGCCCCACTCACACTGAGCCACCCACAAAGCCACGGCCCCTCACTCCTTCCCACCAGCACAGCCCCGGCACTGCCTACGGGGCAGAGAATGTGGCGTCAGTCACAGCTACAAGGGCTGTCGCTCACTGGAGAGCTGTTTATATTGCCCTCAACCCAGGCACACCTGTGGAGGGCTGGCAGGCAGTTTCAGGCTGCCAAAATCAGCCAATCCTCACCCCTCAGGGGCTCACAGTTGCAGAAAATGAAACTTGCTAAATGGGCCAGGCCCTAGGAACAGGTGTGGGCTCTTGAGAGTCAGGATAGACAAGGGGCTGCAGCTGCGGCTTGTTTTCTTATCATTTTATCTGGTCCATGAGTGGAAAACAACTTCAAGAAGACCCTATCCTAATGAGAGGAACCGAGGAGTCAGGGAGAGGAGTGATGGTGGGTGGAGACAGAGGCCTGGCGCCCTGGCTGCAGTGGAAGTGTCTGGAAGACCAGGCAGAAAGAGCCTGCAGAGAGTGATAGCCATGGTCACAGACCTGTCAGAACTGCTGTTTGTTAGTTCAAGTCCTGCTCTGAGGTATTCTGTGTCAGCTGTGAGTGACAGGTGAGCTGGGGGTTCGCAGCAAGGTGGGCTATGTGCACAGTTCCTGTGTGTCCAGCCCTGCTGGGGTACCTGCCCAGGGGAGCTCCGTATCCTGGGAAGGGCCTGAGTAGGAGAGCCCCATGGGCGGCTCGGTAGCTGCAGAGGTGAGCTCCATACCCTGGGAGGGACTTGACCACGAGAGCCCAGTGGGCTGTGGGGTAGGGGTGCAGCCCAGGTGAGCTCCATATCCTGGGATTGGCCTGACCACGAGAGCCCCATGGGCTGCTTGAGACCTGGTAAAGGATATCAGGACAGTCAGTGAATCCACCGAGGATATACATCCAGTAGCTCCTATTTCCTACTCCTTCCTGGTCATTCTACCTTCCACCAGGCCATGGCATTCTGTATTAGACTTCAATGATGCCTTCTTCTGTATTCCATTCATCTCAGAGTCACAAGAATTTTTGGCTTGTGAGTGGCAGGACACAACATGCAACAAAAGCAATAATGCTGGGCCGTCCTGCCCCAATGGTTCAAAAATCCCCACACCATCATTGGGGAAATGTCCTCTAAAGACCTAAAAGTTCAACCTCTTTAAAAGGGAACCCTCCTTCAATATGCAGATGACATTCTGATCGCCAGGCCTACTAAAGACGCCTCTGAACTACCTAGCCAAGAAAGGATAGAAGGTGTCCAAGAAAAACGCTCAAATATCCCAGGCTAAGGTGACATGCCTGGGCTTCATTCTCACAGATATTCGGAGAAAGGCATCCCAGTATAGGGAAGAAGCCATTTGCAGCCTTACCTCTTCTAAAACTAGAAGACAGCTTAGGTGTTCCTGGGGAGGCCAAGGTTTTCTGCATCTGGATCCCTAACTACAGTCTAATAGCTGGGCCTCTACATGAAACACTGACACGAAAAGATGATGATCCTTTTGAATAGAATCCAGAAGCAGCCTTTCAAGAATGGAAAGAGCAGTCAATACAGACCCTTGCCCAGGAACTCCCTAATTTAGCTAAACCCTTTGACCTTTACATACCCGGTCAAAGGTTAATCGCCCTTGGAGCCTTAGTGCAAAAACTGGGACCACTTGAAATGGAGCAACACAAGAATGCCCTTCAGGTATGATAAACTATGGTCACCAAGGGCTTTGCCCACCGACTCATCAGGCCAGGATACTGGGGTATCTAAAAAGCTGGAAATCAGCAGCCCGCAAGGCCAGCTCCCTCCTAAGGGAAAAGGACCCCACGTGGTGATCCTAACCACCCATCATGCCCTGAAGTTGCAGGGGTCGCTCTGTGGACACACTGACCTCGAGTGAGGAGGCCCTCCAACTCCAACCTCCAGAGAGATAAATGGGGGCAACGGGCCCCCAAGATGACTCGTGTGACCATCACTTGACCTGGAGTTTCTCTCAGAAAACGACAAGACTGTGCCCCGAAAGAGCAGACTACTGCTTGCAGGACTTACTGCACCCAGAGGGGAGCTAATAAGCTTGGCGGGGAAAACGTATAACACGCTTTCACCATAGAAAACCCTACAGACACCGCGGTGATGGTGGCCAATATGACCGGCTGGACTGCTGGCTACTTCTAAAGGCCGTTGACTCAGTGGACGTCATGGTCCTGGATCACAACTGACCCTGGACTGTCTGGGAGTTGCGCGGGCAGGGCTCTGACACATGGTGCTGTTTGTACATTAATTCAGGGACCTAATTAAAGAAAGCACAGACTCCTGGTCAGAGCATCTAGTCTGGCAAAAACTGTCAGCCTAAGGTCGCCGAACATATGTGGGGTGGGGTGAAACCTGCCACCGCAGCATCTCTGCGCCTCTCTTTCCTGGACCTTTAAAGGTCATTAGAATCTGTAACACATCCAATGCTGGTACTCAGGCGGACGAGAAATGAGGCAGGAGGCCTTGGGACAATCAACCTCACCAGGAGGCTGGTGGGGAGACGTTTTGCCCCTCCCCCCATGTATCAGGGCTCCCACCACAGCATGAAGCAGTTACAAAAGAGGGGTCTGCACCCTCAACACCCCAAGAATAAGGAACGGAACAAAAAGCAGAGGAGGTGTTCGTCTCCGGCAACGTTCATTAAAAATTCCTGGGAGATAAAAAGAGAATCTGGGCAATTAAATAAAGTCTAACCTGTTTTTCCTTTGTGCTTTGTCTAATTTCACGTGCTCCTAGGGTTCCGCATGCAGAGGTCCCACACCCGGCACTTCAGACCCGATTTCCTAGTGCAGAATGGCTGGGTCGACACCTCAGCTAGCGGGGTCCCATGCAGACTCCGCGGCATAGAGCCTGAGCTGCAGCCAATGCAGCCCTCGAGAGCTCCATCCCCTCCCTCCCACTGACGCTGCCGGGGACCCTACACAGCAGCCCAGCCCACAGCCCATGGGGGAGTGCACGCTCTCACCTCTCCATTCTGTTTTCAAAATAATGTTTCCTTTGCTTCTGAACCAAACTCAGTCTTGATCTGTTGGCTCCAATGACACTGGGCACGGGGACTCCTGTTGGGGTCCACTCTGGAGGATCAGTAACAGAAATTGAGAACATTGTAACTTCAATGAACAGATGTGTGAGCCAAACTGTAGTTAACATAGAGCAGTGTATAATGCTCGGGTAAAATAACATGTTTCTAAGACTTACATTTGATATTTCCATCACTTTCCTATAAGCAAGTTCAGTGAAGACGTCTGTCTTATTTGTCAGGTCAAGATTAGAGAAATGAAGTGATTTATTTCCATGGATGTACATCAAATACTCTTGGCTGAAGCTTCAATCTTGTTTTGAATGCTTTTCTATTGAAAATGATACCTCTCTTTCAGCTCCCCCATTTCTGAGAAGTATAAAATCTTATAATTTATTATTACCAAAGGGGAAAGGTAGGAGAAGGGATAAATTAACAGTTTGGGATTAACACATACACACTGCTATGTATAAAAGAGATCATCAACAAGGAACTACTGTATAGCACAGGGAACTACACTGAATATTTTGCAATAACCTATAAGGGGAAATAATCTGAAAAAGAATAGATATTTTTATTGACATCATCTATCAATGACAGATAAAATGTAACCTAAGCAAGGCCGATGGTGAGCGCTTCTGACCCTGAAGATTTCAGTCATCTAAAGTTTGGGCTCTGCCTATTTCCCAAGGCCCTTAAAGGACATACGTGTAGCCGTAGCTTAAAAATTCCCCAGTTTGGGGTTCGGGGAGGCACTGATTTGGAAAAATCCCTGGTGTTCTTTTTACATGCACGGGACCCTTCCTACAGCTAAAACATGCCTGTCACACCTAGAGGATGGTACACCGTTTGATCGGAAAGAGTTTGGAAAAGGCACCTCATCTCCTCATCGCCTGGTGCTCGGGTTCAACCCTCCAGCATTTTTCCTAACAATCTCCTCACTTGGGGATATCAGCACCGTCAACATCCTGTTGCACACAGTTTGGAATTTGTCCAGAGGATGAAGCGGATGGATGAGAAAAATTTAGAGACAAGTCTTAGGTGTTCGGACAGGCACATGCCACTCTAATTTCCAATCCAGAAGACAAATTCATCAAAGGCTAGAATTGCCCACGGAAACAGAATAGGGCTAGAGGAAATCCCGCTGTTTTGTGTCCAGTTTCCAAAAACACAAGTTGAAAAATGGAACTCAGGGGCACTAAAATTCATGAAACTGCAGAGTTGAAAATATCTATCGTCGAAAAATGTCTTGAGGTAAGTCACAGAAAAGGACTTGTAAGCAAGGGAGAGTGGCAGGAAACAGATTTGAAGAGGTAGAAAGGACTCCCCATTAAAGCACAAGAAAAGGGTCTGAACATCGCCAATGATGCAGTTGGCCAAAAAGGGTGTATGCATTTTTTCTGAATATATTCAAGTAAAGGCCATACACACTTTTTATCCAACCAAACAGGTGGGCACTGGAAATCAATATCACAAAATGTATCACTTCACATCAGTCAGAAGGGCCATCCACATAAAGTGTAAACACCAGAAATGCAGGACAGGGCGAGGAGAAAAGGGAGCCCTGTGAGGCTGATAGTGGAAATGTAATTTGCCAACGGCCACTCTGGAGAAGTGTATTGTGTTTGCTAAAACATCTAAAAAATGAGCTACAGAGCATAGGGCACTTGCACTCATGGGCGTGTACCTTGGGAAAAACAAAAATCGACAGAAAACAGGCACCCGAACGTTTACCACCTCTCTGTTAAAAAGGGCCTCAACTTGGATATAACCTAAATGTCCCTGGAAGGATAAAATGGATAAAAGAGATGGGGTACTTATGTAGAGTGGAATATTACTCATCCAGAAATCAATGAAATAAGGCCAGTTGTAACAACTCTGGAGGAGTTACATACGATCATTCTAAGTGACATATGTCAGAAAGAAAAAGACACATATCATAAGATGTCACTTAAAGGTGGAATCAAAAATGGCTACACATGAAATAAATTACAAAACAGAAACATAGTCAAATATGTAGAAAATAGACATAAGGCTGCTAAATGGGAAAGGTGGGGAATGGTGAGGTATTATCCAGGAGGTTGAAATTAGCAAAGATACCATTCCAAGTACCAAATTGAATAACTGACAAGGCCTACACGGTACCTCAAAGAACTGCACTCAGCCCACTCAAGTCACTGGAAAATAATACATATGACTGGTAAGCATCTGAAAAAGAAGTTATTGTTGTCTCACAGTACATGAATCAAGTGCATGTACAGCAGCAAAAAACAGAGCTTTGAAAATCAGCTGTAACCAATATAAAAATAAATTTTAAACTATTTATAAAAACAGTGAGACAGACAAAAATTCTTACAACTTTTGTTGAAGGGCTACGATGTAACATGGATTGAACACATGTAGACCCACAGCAGGATGATTATATAAGTCTGGAAGCTATGCACGCTAAGAGATGTTAGAGAGGCTGGGTGAGGAAATGCAGACCTTTTAAAGTAATACTGCCTGGTACCCATTCCATGGGTCCCAAATCTGCAGGTTCAAGGGAATCTTCTGACAGCGAAAACATGCCTGGGAAACCGAGATGAATGTACACCGTGTGCTCAGGAAAGGTGTCTAAAATGCACCTCATTTTTGATCTCCTGGTGCTGGGGTTCGCCATTCCAGCCACATTACTAACAATCTCCCCACTTGGAGAATCAACACCTTTAACCTCCTGTTTCACACAGTTTGCAATTTGTGCAGAGGATAAATGGGAAGAGGGGGAAACAATGAGAGATTAGCTGTAGGAGTGTTGACAGGCACATGTCACTCTAATTTCCCATTAGGAAGAAGAATTAACCAAAGGCTCAGCCTGCCTCCCCAGAACCAGAATAGGGCCAGAAGTAATCCAATGGTTTGGCGGCCAGCTCACAAAAAAAGCGAGTTGCAAAATGGAGCTCAGGAGCAGACAATTCCAAGACCTGCAAAGATATAAATGATAACCAACGTCCAAAAATATATTCAGGTAAGGTAACGAAGAGGATCTGAATGAGAGGCAGAATTGCAGGAAACAGATTTCAAAAGGTAGATTGTACTCACATTTAAAGCATATGAAAAGCAGCAGAATTTCTAAAATGATGCGGTTGGGCAAAAGGGTGTATGCGTTTTTTCGTGAATATCTTCAGGAAAAAAACACATGCAGAGTTTTTGGCCAACCAAGCAAGAGGGAAATGCAAATCCGCACAACAAAGAAGTCTCAATTTCCACTGCTCAGAAAGGCCATCCAAAAAATGTGTACAAACAAGAAATGCAGGAGAGGCCATGGAAAACAGGGAGCCTAGTCACGCTGATGGGTGGGGTATAAATATCCAAGAGCCACTCTGAAGAAGTGTATGCTGTTTTTAAAATATCTAAAATACAAAGCCCCAGAGCAAGGGGATTTCAACTCATGGACATATAACTTGGGAAGACTAAATGTCAATAAGACACAGGCACCCCAAAGTTTAGGGCTGCTCTGCATACAAGAACCTCAACTTTGGTACACCTAAAATATCCCAGGAAAAAGAGAAATGCATAAAGAACTTGTGGTAATTTTGTACAACGGAATATCACTCAGACGTGAAATCAATGTATATAAGGCCAGTAGCAGCATAATGAGTGGATTTAGGTATGATGATTTTAAGGGAAATTAGTCACACAGAAAAAGAATCTTATCATAAGATATCACTTATAGAGGGAATGTCAATATCACAACACATGAACTGAATTAGGAAAGAGAACAGAGTCTCACATTTAGCAAAAATCTCTTATGCCTGCTTCAGGGGAAAGGAGAGGTGGTGTGATGCATAAAACCAAAGTTTGATATTAGCACAGGTACCATTCCATAAACCAAATACAGAATAGACAAGACCTACACCTTCCTCAGTGAACGGGACTCAACACCCCTATGCCCCACAGAGGAATATATCTGACTACAAAAAATCTTAAAACCTATGTATTGATATGTCTCCGTAAGGGAATCAATTGTGTCTAGATTGGCATAAACACGTCAGTGAAAATCAGCTCAACCCCATTATAAAAATGAATTTCAAAAAAACCCAAAAAAACAGCGAAATTCTTACACAATTCCTTCAGGGGTTCTGCTGAAACCTGGAATGACCCTATCTGCAAAGACAGCTGGATGAGACATAAGGCTGGACACTTGGGACTGAGAGGACTGGTGAGATTGGGAGAGAAAATGCAGACCTTTTAAAGTAGTAATGCATGCCACCATTCCATGTGTCCCAAATCTCCAGGTAGAAGGGAATATCACTACAATTATAACATGTATGGGAAACCTAGAAAATGGACACCCTGTGATGGCGAAAGGTTTCTAAAACTCTCCTAATTTTTCCTCTCCTTGTGCTCCACTTTGGCATTCCAACTGCTTTACTATCAATCTCCCAACTTAGGAGAGTCAGCCCCTATAACCTCCTGGTTCGCACAGTTTGCTAATTGTGCAGAGGATGAAAGGGAAGAGGGAGAACCAATCAGAGAGTAGATGTAGGCATTTGGACGGGCACATGTCACTCTAATTTCCCGGCAGGAAGAAGAATTAACCAAAGCCTCAGCCACACACAGGGAACCAATATAGCCACCCCTGGAACCAGTATAGGTCCTGAAGCAAAATTGTGGATTTGCGGCCTACTCACAAAGATGGGATTTGAAAATTGCAGCTCAGGGGCACAGCAATTCACAAACCTTCAAACTTATAAAGGACTACTCTCTTTCAAAAATCTGTTGAGGGAAGGCAATGAAGCGGCCTTGAAAATGAGCCAGAATTGTACAGAACATATTTCAAGAGGTAAATTGGAATCGCCTTTAAAGCACAGGAAAAGCATCCCAACTTGGACAGAGATGCACTTGGCCAAAAAGGGCGTATGCCTTTTCTCCTGAATATATTCAGAAGAAAACGCATACGCCCTTTTTGGCCAATCAAGCAAGCGCGCAATACAAATCCACACTACAAAGAATTGTCACTTACCACCGCTCAAAACGGACATCCGAATATCTGTAAAAACCAGAAAGGCAAGAGAGAGATGGCAAGGGCATGAAGCAATGTGATCCCAATGGTCATGGAGGATTGTGATGACAAGCGCATGGAGAATTGTGATGACAAGATTATGTACCATTTTGTTGACAAAGGCAAGGAGCATTATGATGACAAGGTTCATGGAGCACTGAGATGACAAGCATCACGGAGCATAGTGATTACAGGGGTCATGGAGCATTGGGATGACAAGCGCATGGATCATTGTGATGACAATGGTCATGGAGCATTTTAATGACAAGAGTCCCGGATCATTGTGTTGTCAGGGTTCATGGAGCGTGATGACAGTGGTCATGGAGCATTGTGATGACAGGGGTCATGGCGCATTGTGATGAGAAGGTCATGAAGCATTGGGCTGAAAATGTCCATGGAGTACTGTGATGACAGGGGTCATGGAGCATTGTGATGACAAGGTACTGGAGCACTGTGATGAGAAGACCATGGAGCCTTGTGATGACAAGTCTCATGGAGCATTCTGATGAAAAGTGCCATGGAGCATTGTGATTACAGGGGTCTTGGAGCATTGTGATGACAAGGGCATGGAGCATTGGGATGAGAAGGCCATGGAGCGTTCTGATCACATGCATCATGGAGCTTTGTGATGACAAGGGCATGGAGCATTGTGATTACAGTGGTCTTGGAGCACTGTGATGAAAAGGGCATGGATCATTGTGATGAAAAAGACATGGAGCCTTGTCATGACAGGGTTCAAGGAGCAAACTGACAACAAGTGTCAGGGAGCATTGTGATGACAAGGGTATTGAGTATTGTGATGACAAAGGTCATGGAGCATTGTGATGAGAAGACCATGGATAATTGTGATGACGAGCGTCATGGGGCGTTGTGATGATAAGTGTTATGGAACATTTTGATCACAAGGATTTGGAGCATTTTGATGACAGAAGTCATGGAGCATTTTGGTTTCATTGTGATGACAATAGCCTGAAGCATTATGATGATGGGCATGGTGCATTGTGATGACAGGGTTCATGGAGCATTGAGATGAAAAGGGGCATGGAGCATTGCGATTACAGGAGTCTTGGAGCATTGTGATGACAAAGGCATGGAACATCGTGAATGAGAAGGCCATGGAGCATTCTGTTGACATGCGTCATGGAGCTTTGTGATGACAAGGTCATGGAGCATTGTGATTACAGGGGTCTTGGTGCATTGTGATGACAAGGGTCATGGAGCCTTGTGATGACAAGGCTGTGGAACATTGTGATGGCAGGGGTCATGGAGCATTGTTATGACAGGGGTAATGGAGCATTGTGATGAGAAGGGCATGGAGCATTGGTCTGAAAAGTTTCATGGATTATTGTGATGAGAGGGGGCAAGGAGCATTGTGATTACAAGGGCATGGAACACTGTGATACATGGGTCATGGAGGATTGTAATGACAAGCGCATGGAGCATTGTGATAAGAATGGCATCGAGCATTGTGATGAAAAGCATCATGGAGCCTGTGATGACAAGGGCATGGAACAATGTGATGAGAGGGTTCATGGAGCATTGTGATGACAATGGCATGCAGCATTGTGATGACAAGGGTCATTGAACTTTGTGATGACAAAGGTCATGGAGCATTTTGATGACAAGGGTGTGGTGCATTCTGTTGTGAAGGGCAGGGAGCATTGTGATGACAGGGGTTATGGAACATTGTGATGTCAGGGGAATGGAGCATTGTGATGATAAAGGTATGCAGCATTGTTGTGACAAGGGTCATGGAATATTGTGATGACAGAGGTGAGGGAGTATTGTGTTGACTAGTGATGGAACATTGTGATATCAGTGGTGAGAGAGCATTTTGATGAGAAGTGCATGGAGCAGTGTGATGACAAGGTTTATGGAGCATTGTGATGACAAAGATGTGGAGCATTGTGATGACAAGCGCATGGCACATTGTGATGCCATGGGTCATGGAGTATTGTGCTAACAAAGGCATTGAGCATTGGGATGACAAGGGTCACCGAGCATTGTGATGAAATGTTCATGGAGCGCTGTGGTGACAAAGGTCACAGAGCCTTGTGATGATGAGGGCATGAACCATTGAGATGACAAAGGTCATGAAGCATTGTGATGACTGGAGTCACGGAGCATTGTGATGACAGGGGTCATAGAGCATTGTGATGAAAGGGCATGGAGCATTGTGATGACAGGGGCATGTTGCATTGGTTTGACAAGTTTCAGGGATTATTGTGATGACAGTGGGCATGGCGCATTGTGATGACAAGGGCATGGAGCATTGTGATGAGAAGGTCATGGAGTATTGTGAAGAATGGTGTCAGGGAGCATTGTGATGACATATGTCGTGGTCCATTGTGATGACAATGGAATGGAGCACTGTGATGCCAAGTGTCATGGAGGATTGTGATGACAAAGGTAATGGAGCATTTTGATGACAAGCGCTTGGGGCATTGTGATGACAAGGGTCATGGAGCATTGTGATAACAAGGGCCATTGAGAATTTTGATGACATGTTCATGAAGCATTGTGATGACAATCACATGGAGCTTGCTGTGACAGGGATCATGGAGCATTGCGATGAAAAGTGCATAGAGAATTGTGATGACAAAGCATGTAACACTGTGATGAAAAGCATCATGGAGCACAGTGATGCCAAGAACGTGGAGAATTATGATGACAGGGGTCATGGAGCATTGTGATGACCAGGGCATGGAGTATGGTGATGGCAAGACCGTGGAGCATTGTGATGAGAAGACCATGGATAATTGTGATGATGAGCGTCATGGAGCACTGTAATGACAAGGGGTATGGAACATTGTGATGACAGGGGTCATGGAGCATTGTGATGACAAGGTTCATGGAGCATTCTGATGACAAGCTTGTGGAGTATTTTGATGACAATGACATGGAGCATTTTGATGAAAATGGCATGGGGCATTGTGATGAAAAAGACATGGAGCCTTTTCATGACAGTTTTCAGGGAGCATTCTGACGACAAGTGTCAGGGAGCATTGTGATGACAAAGGTCATGGAGAATTGTAACGACAAGGGCATGGAGTATTGTGATGACAAGCACATGGAGCTTGCTATGATGGGGTCATGGAGCATTGCGATGACAAGTGCATAGAGAATTGTGATGACAAAGCATGTAACACTGTGATGAGAAGTGTCATGGAGCATAGTGATGCCAAGATCGTGGACAATTGTGATGACAGGGGACATGGAGCATTGTGATGACCAGGGCATGGAGCATTGTGATGGCAAGACCGTGGAGCTTTGTGATGAGAAGACCATGGATAATTGTGATGACGAGCGTCATGGAGCACTGTAATGACAAGGGGTATAGAGCATTGTGATGACAGTGGTCATGGAGCATTGTGATGACCGGGGACATGGAGCATTGTGATGCACAAGGCATGGAGCACTATGACGGCAAAAAAGTGGAGCATTGTGATGAGAAGATCATGGATAATTGTGATGAGGAGCGTCATGGAGCACTGTAATGACAAGTGTTATGGAGCCTTGTGATGACAGGGGTCATGGAGCATTGTTATGACAGTGGTCATGGAGCATTGTGATGACAAGTGTCATGGAGCATTCTGATGACAAGGGCGTGGAGCATTGTGATGAGAAGACCATGGACAATTGAGATTACGAGTGTCATGGAGCACTGTAATGACAAGCAGTATGGAGCATTGTGATGACAGGGGTCATGGAACATTGTGATGACTGGGGACATGGAGCATTGTGATGACCAGGGCATGGAGCATTGTGATGGCAAGACCGTGGAGCACTGTGATGAGAAGACCATGGATAATTGTGATGACGAACATCATGGAGCACTGTAATGACAAGGGGCATGGAGCATTGTGATGACAGGTGTCATGGAGCATTGTGATGACAGGGGTCATGGATCATTGAGATGACAAAGGTCACGGAGCATTCTGATGACAAGCTTGTGGAGTATTGTGATGACAATGGCATGAAGCATTGTGATGAAAAGGGCATGGATCATTGTGATGAAAAAGGCATGGAGACTTGTCATGACAGGGTTCAATGAGCATACTGATGACAAGTGTCAGGGAGCATTGTGATGACAAGTGTATTGAGAATTGTGATGACAAAGGTCATGGAGCATTGTGATGAGAAGTCCATGGATAATTGTGATGACCAGCGTCATGGGGCATTGTGATGACAATTGTTATGGAACATTGTGATCACAAGGGTTTGGAGCATTGTGATGAGAGAGGTCATGGAGAATTTTGATTTCATTGTGATGACAATAGCATGAAGCATTATGATGATGGGCATGGTGCATTGTGATGACAGGGTTCATGGAGCATTGAGATGAAAAGAGTCATGGATCAGTGTAATAACAAGGGTCTTGGAGCATTGTGATGACAAGGGCATGGAGTATTGTGATGAGAAGGCCATGGAGCATTCTGATGACATGCATCAGGGAGCTTTGTGATGACATGGGCATGGAGCATTGTGATTACAGGGGTCTTGGAGCATTGTGATGACAAGGGCCATGGAGTCTTGTGATGACAAGGCCGTAGAACATTGTGATGGCAGGGGTCATGGAGCATTGTTATGACAGGTGTAAGGGAGCATTGTGATGACAAGGGCATGGAGCATTGGTCTGAAAAGTTTCATGGATTATTGTGATGAGAGTGAGCATGGAGCATTGTGATGACAAGGGCACGGAACACAGTGATACATGTGTCATGGAGGATTGCAATGACAAGGGCATGGAGCATTGTGATGACAAGCGTCATGGAGCTTTGTGATGACAACGGCATGGAGCAATGTGATGAGAGGTTTCATGGAGCTTTGTGATGACAATGGCATGGAGCATTGTGATTCCAAGGGTCATGGAGCTTTGTGATGACATAGGCCATGGAGCATTTTGATGACAAGGGCGTGGTGCATTGTGATGAGAAGGGCAGGGAGCATTGTGATGACAGGGTCATGGAACAATTGGATGAAAAGGGTCATGGAACATTTTGATGACAGTGTTTATGGAACATTGTGATGTTAGGGGTCATGGAGCATTGTGATGAAAAGGGTCATGGAGCATTGTGATGACAGGGGTTATGGAACATTGTGATGTCAGGGGTCATGGAGCATTGTGATGATAAGAGCATGTAGCATTGTTGTGACAAGGGTCATGGAACATTGGGATGACAGGGTGGAGGGAGTATTGTGTTGACTAGTGATGGAACATTGTGATATCAGTGGTGAGAGAGCATTTTGATGAGAGGTGCATGGAGCATTGTGATGACAAGGCTGTGGAGCATTGTGATGAGAAACGCAGGGCACATTGTGATGACATGGGTCATGGAACATTGTGCTGACAAACGCATGGAGCATTGTGATGACAAGGTTTATGGAGCATTGTGATGACAACGATGTGGAGCATTGTGATGACAAGCGCATGGCACATTTGATGCCATGTGTCATGGAGTAATGTGCTGACAAAGGCATGGAGCATTGTGATGACAAGGGTCACCGAGCATTGTGATGAAATGTTCATGGAGTGTTGTGGTCACAAAGGTTACAGAGCCTTGTGATGACGAGGGCATGGACCATTGTGATGACAAAGGTCATGAAGCATTGTGATGACTGGAGTCACGGAGCATTGTGATGACAGGGGTCATAGAGCATTGTGATGAAAGGGCATGGAGCATTGTGATGACAGGGGCATTTTGCATTGGTTTGACAAGTTTCAGGGATTATTGTGATGACAGTGGGCATGGCGCATTGTGATGACAAGGGCATGGAGCATTGTGATGAGAAGGTCATGGAGTATTGTGAAGAAGGGTGTCAGGGAGAATTGTGATGACATATGTCATGGTCTATTGCAATGACAATGGAATGTAGCATTGTGATGCCAAGTGTCATGGAGGATTGTGATGACAAAGGTAATGGAGCATTTTGATGACAAGGGCTTGGAGCATTGTGATGACAATGGTCATGGCGCATTGTGATAACAAGGGCCATTGAGAATTTTGATGACATGTTCATGAAGCATTGTGATGACAATCACATGGAGCTTGCTATGACAGGGGTCATGGAGCATTGCGATGACAAGTGCATAGAGAATTGTGATGACAAAACATGTAACACTGTGATGAGAAGAATCATGGAGCATAGTGATGCCAAGAACGTGGAGAATTGTGATGACAGTGGACATGGAGCATTGTGATGACCAGGGCATGGAGCATTGTGATGGCAAGACCGTGGAGCACTGTGATGAGAAGACCATGGATAATTGTGATGACAAGCGTCATGGAGCACTGTAATGACAAGAGGTATGGAGCATTGTGATGACAGGGGTTATGGAGCATTGTGATGACTGGGGACATGGAGCATCGTGATGACCAAGGCATGGAGCATTGTGATGGCAAGACCGTGGAGCATTGTGATGAGAAGACCATGAATAATTTTGATGATGAAAGTCATGGAACACTGTAATGACAAGGGGTATGGAGCATTGTGATGACAGGGGTCTTGGAGCATTGTGATGACAAGGGTCATGGAGCCTTGTGATGACAATGGTGTGGAACATTGTGATGGCAAGGGTCATGGAGCATTGTTATGACAGGGGTAATGGAGAATTGTGATGAGAAGGGCATGGAGCATTGGTCTGAAAAGTTTCATGGATTATTGTGATGAGAGTGGGCATGGAGCATTGTGATGACAAGGTCACGGAACACTGTGATCCATGGGTCATGGAGGATTGTAATGACAAGGGCATGGAGCATTGTGATGAGAAGGGCATCGAACATTGTTTTGACAAGCGTCATGGAGCTTTGTGATGACAAGGACATGGAACAATGTGATGAGAGGGTTCATGGAACATTGTGATTCCAAGGGTTATGGAGCTTTGTGATGACAAAAGTCATGGAGCATTTTGATGTCAAGGGCGTGGTGCATTGTGATGAGAAGGGCAGGGAGCATTTTGATGACAGGGTCATGCAGCAATTTGATGAAAAGTGTAATGGAACATTTTGATGACAGGGGTTATAGAACATTGTGATGTCAGGGGTCATGGAGCTTTGGGATGAAAAGGGTCATGGAGCATTTTGATGACAGGGGTTATGGAACATTGTGATGTCAGGGGTCATGGAACATTGTGATGATAAGGGGATGTAGCATTGTGATGACAGGGGTCATGGAACATTGTGATTACAGGGGTGAGGGAGTATTGTGATGACTAGTGATGGAACATTGTGATATCTCTGTTGAGAGAGCATTTTGATGAGAAGTGCATGGAGCATTGTGATTACAAGGTTTATGGAGCATTACGATGACAAGGTTGTGGACCGTTGTGATGAAAATCACGTGGCACATTGTGATGACAAGGGTCATGGAGCATTGTTCTGACAAAGGCATGGAGCATTGTGATGACAAGGGTCACGGAGCATTGTGATGAAAAGTTCATGGAGTATTGTGGTTACAAAGGTCACAGAGCCTTGTGATGATGTGGGCATGGACCACTGTGATGACAAATGTTATGAAGCATTGTGATGACTGGAGTCACAGAGCATTGTGATGACAGGGGTCATGGAGCATTGTGATGACAAGGGCATGGAGCATTGTGATGACAGGGGCATGGAGCATTGGTCTGACAAGTTTAAGAGATTATTGTGATGACAGTGGGCATGGGGCATTGTGATGACAAGGGCATGGGGCATTGTGATGAGAAGGTCATGGAGTATTGTGAAGACAGGTGTCAGGGAGCATTGTGATGACATATGTCATGGTCCATTGCGATGACAATGGCATGGAGCATTGTGATGCCAAATGTAATGGAGGATTGTGATGACAAATATAATGGAGCATTGTGATGACTAGGGCTTGGAGCATTATGATGACAAGGGCCATTGAAAATTTTCATGACAACGTCGTGAAGCATTGTGATGACAAGGTGCTGGAGCATTGTGATGAGAAAACCATGGAGCCTTGTGAGACAAGTCTCATGGAGCATACTGATGAAAAGGTGCATGGAGTATTGTGATTAGAGTGTCTTGGAAAATTGTGATGACAAGGGCATGGAGCATTGTGATGAGAAGGCCAAGGAGCAGTCTGATGACATGCGTCATTGAGCTTTGTGATGACAAGGGCATGGAGCATTGTAATTACAGGCGTCTTGGAGCATTGTGATGAAAAAGGCATGGATCATTGTGATGAAAAAGGCATGGAGCCTTGTCATGACAGGGTTCAAGGAGCATACAGAGAACAAGTGTCAGGGAGCATTTTGATGACAAGTGTATTGAGCATTGTGATGACAAAGGTCATGGAGCATTGTGAAGAGAAGACCATAGATAATTGTGATGACGAGCGTCATGGGGCATTGTGATGACAAGTGTAATGGAATATTGTGATCACAAGGGTTTGGAGCAGTGTTATGACACAGGTCATGGAGCAATTTGATTTCATTGTGATGACAATAGCCTGAAGCATCATGATGATGGGCATGGTGCATTGTGATGACAGGGTTCATGGATCATTGAGATAAAAAGGGACATGGAGCATTGTGATTACAGGTGTCTTGGAGCATTGTGATGAGAAGGGTCATGGAGCCTTGTGATGACAAGGCCATGGAACATCGTGATGGCAGGTGTCATGGAGCATTGTTATCACAGGGGTAATGGAGCATTGTGATGGCAAGGGCATGGAGCATTCTGATGACATGCATCATGGAGCTTTGTGATGACAAGGGCATGTAGCACTGTGATTACAGGGGTCTTGGAGCATTGTGATGACAAGGGTCATGGAGCCTTGTGATGACAAGGCCGTGGAACGTTGTGATGGCAGGGGTCATGGAGCATTGTTATGACAGGGGTAATGGAGCATTGTGATGACAAGGGCATGGAACATTTGTCTGAAAAGTTTCATGGATTATTGTGATGAGAGTGGGCATGGAGAATTGTGATGACAAGGGCACGGAACACAGTGATACATGGGTCATGGAGGATTGTAATGACAAGGGCATGCAGCATTGTGATGAGAAGGGCATCGAGCAGTGTGATGACAAGCACCATGGAGCTTTTTGATGACAATTGCATGGAACAATGTGATGAGAGGTTTCATGGAGTATTGTGATGACAATGGCATGGAGCATTGTGATGCCAAGGGTCATGGAGCTTTGTGATGACAAAGGTCATGGAGCATTTTGATGACAAGGGCATGGTGCATTGTGATGAGAAGGGCAGGGAGCATTGTGATGACATTGTCATGGACCAATTTGATGAAAAGTGTCATGGAACATTTTGATGAGAGGCGTTATGTAACATTGTGATGTTAGGGGTCATGGAGCATTTTGATGAAAAGGGTCATGGAGCATTTTGATGACAGGGGTTATGGAACATTGTGATGTCAGGGATCATCAAATATTGTGATGATAAGTGCATGTAGCATTGTGATGACAGGGGTCATGGAACATTGTGATAACAAGGGCATGGGGCATTGTGATGACAAGGGCATGGAGCATTGGTCTAATAAGTTTCATGGCTTATTGCGATGACAGTTGGAATGGCGCATTGTGATGACAAGGGCATGGAGCATTGTGATGACCAGGTCATTCATTATTGTGAAGACAGGTGTCAGGGAGCATTGTGATGACATATGTAATGGCCCATTGTGATGACAATGCCATGGAGCATTGTGATGCCAAGTGTCATGGAGGATTCTGATGACAAAGGTAATGGAGCATTGTGATGACAATGGCTTGGAGCATTGTGATGACAAGGGTCAGGGAGCATTGTGCTGACAAGTGCATGGAAAATTGTGATGACAAGGGACATGGAGCTTTCTGATGACAAGCTTGTGGAGTATTTTGATGACAATGGCATGGAGCATTGTGATGAAAATGGCATGGTGCATTTTGACGAAAAAGGCATGGAGCCTTTTTGTGACAGGGTTCAAGGAGCATTCTGATGACAAGTGTCAGGGAGCATTGTGATGACAAGTGTATCGAGAATTGTGATGACAAAGGTCATGGAGCATTGTGATGAAAAGGGCATGGAGTATTGTGATGACAGGCATCATGGAGCATTGTGATGACAAGTGTTATGGAACATTGTGATCACAAGGGTTTGGAGCATTGTGATGACAGAGGTCATGGATCATTTTGATTTCAAGGAGCATGGAGCATTGTGATGACAAGGGCATGGAGCAATGTGATCCCAAGGTTCATGGAGGATTGTGATGGCAATGGTAATGGAGTATTGTGATGACAAGTGCATAGAACATTGTAATGACAAGGTCATGTAGCATTTTGCTGACAAAGGCATGGAGCATTGTGATGACAGGTGTCATGGAGCACTGTGATGACAAGCGTCACGGAGCATTGTGATTACAGGGGTCATGGAGCATTGGGATGACAAGGGCATGCATCATTGTGATGACAAGTGTCATGGAGCATTGGGCTGAAAATGTTCATGGAGTATTGTGATGACAGGGGTCATAGAGCATTGTGATGACTAGGGAATGGAGCATTGTGATGACAAGAGTCCTGGATCATTGTGTTGTCAGGTTATATTGAGCGTTGTGATGACTGTGGTCATGGAGAATTGTGATGATATTGGTCATGGAGCATTGTGATGAGAAGGTCATGGAGCATTGGGCTGAAAATGTTCATGGAGTATTGTGATGACAGGGGTCATGGAGCATTGTGATGATAAGGGAATGGGGCATTTTGATGACAATGTCCTGGAGCATTGTGATGAGAAGACCATGGAGCCTTGTGATGACAAGTCTCGTGGAGCATTCTGATGAAAACGGGCATGGACCATTGTGATTACAGGGGTCTTGGAGCATTGTGATGACAAGGGCATGGAGCATTGTGATGAGAAGGCCATGGAGCATTCTGATGATATGCATCATGGAGCTTTGTGATGACAAGGGCATGGAGCTTTGTGATTACAGGGGTCTTGGAGCATTGTGATGAAAATGGCATGGATCATTGTGATGAAAAAGGCATGGAGCCTTGTCATGAAAGGGTTCAGGGAGCATACTGATGGCAAGAGTCAGGGAGCATTGTGATGACATGTGTATTGCGCATTGTGATGACAAATGTCATGGGGCATTGTGATGAGAAGTCCATGGATAATTGTGATGAGTAGCGTCATGGGGTATTGTGATGACAAGTGTTATGGTACATTGTGATCACAAGGGTTTGGAGCATTGTGATGACAGAGGTCATGGAGCATTTTGATTTCATTGTGATGACAAGAGCATGAAGCATTATGATGATGGGCATGGTGCATTGTGATGACAGGGTTCATGGAGCATTGTGATGAAAGGTGGCATGGAGCTTTGGTCTGACAAGTTTCATGGATTATTTTGATGACAGTGGGCATGGCACATTGTGATGACAAGGGCATGGAGCATTGTGATGACAAGGTCATGGAGTATTGTGAAGACAGGTGTCAGGGAGCATTGTGATGACATATGTCATGTTCCATTGTGATGACAATAGCACGGAGCATTGTGATGCCAAGTGTCATGGAGGATTGTTGTGACAAAGGTAAAGGAGCATTGTGATGATAAGCGCATGGAGCATTGAGATGACAAGGGCCATTGATAATTTTAATGTCCATGTCGTGAAACATTGTGATGACAAGCGCATGGAGCTTCCTATGACAGGGGTCATGGAGCATTGCGATGACAAGTGCATGGAGTATTGTTATGACAAGAGCATATAACATTGTGATGAGAAGTGCCATGGAGCATTGTGATGACAAGGACGTGGAGAATTGTGAGGACAAGGGACATTGAGCTTTGAGATGACCAGGGCATGGAGCATTGTGATGGCAAAACCGTGGAGCATTGTGATGAGAAGACCTTGGGTAATTGTGATGATGAGCATCATGGAGCACTGTAATGACAAGGGGCATGAAGCATTGTGATGACAGGTGTCAGGGAGCATTGTGATGACAGGGGTCATGGAGCATTGTGATGACAAGGGCATGGAGCATTGTGATGACAAGGGTACGGAACATTGTGATGAAAAGTGCCATTGGGAATTTTGATGATAAAGTCGTGAAGCATTGTGATGACAAACACTTGGAGCTTGCTATGACAGGGGTCATGGAACATTGCAATGACGAGTGCATGGAGAATTGTGATGAAACGAGCATGTAAATTTGTGATGAGAAGTGTCATGTAGCATTGTGATGACAAGTACGTGGAGAATTGTTTTGACAAGGGACATGGAGCATTGTGATAACCAGGGAATGGAGCATTGTGATGACAGGGGTCATGGAGCATTATTATGACAAGGGCCATGGTGCATTCTGATATAAGATATCACTTATGAAGGGAATGTAAACCTGGCTACATATGAACTGAATTAGGAAAGAGAACAGAGTCTCAGATTTAGAAAACACTCTTATGCTTGCTTAAGGGGGAAGGAGAGGTGGGGAGACACACAAAACCAGAGTTTGATATTAACACAGGTACCGTTCCATAATCCAAATACAGAAGAGACAAGCCCGACTCCTTCCTCAGTGAATGGGACTCAACACCCCTATTCCCCAAAGAGAAATATATCTGACTAGTAAGGATCTTAAAACCTATGTATTGATATGTCTCCATAAGGGAACCAAGTGTGTCTAGAATGACATAAACACGGCAGTGAGAATCAGCTCAAACCCACTATAAAAAGGAATTTCAAAACAAAACAAAGAAACAGTGAAATTCTTACACAATACCTTCAGGGGTTCTGATGAAACTTGGAATGACCCTATCTACAACAACAGCTGGATGTGGCATAAGGCTGTTCACTTGGGACTGAGAGGATTGGTGAGATTGGGTGTGAAAATGCAGACGCTTTAAAGCAATAATGCCTGCCACTGATTCCATGGGTCCCAACTCTCCAGGTAGAAGGGAATATCACTACAGTTATAACATGTATGAGAAACCTAGAGAATGGACACCCTCTGATGGTGAAAGGTTTCTAAAACTCTACTAATTTTTTTCTCTCTATGTGCTCCAGCTTGACATTCCAACTGCTTTAATATCAATCTCCCAACTTGGAGAGTCAGCCCCTATAACCTCCTGGTTCGCACAGTTGGCACATTGTGCAGAAGATATAAGGGAAGAGGGAGAACCAATGAGAGAGTAGCTGTAGGCATTTGGACGGCCACATGTCACTCTAATTTCCCGTCATGAAGAAGAATTAACCAAACTCTCAGCCTGCCGCACCCCCATAACTAGTATAGGTCCTGAAGCAAAATTGTGGGTTTGCGGTCAGCTCACAAAAACACAAGTTGAAAAATGGAGGTCAGGGGCCCAGCAATTCACTAACTTGCAGAGTTATACAGGACTACTCTCTTCCAAAAATCTGTTGAGGAAAAGCCATGAGGCGGATTTGAAAATGAGGGAGATTTGCACGAAACAGATTTCCAGAAGTACATTGGAATCGCCTTTAAACACAGGAAAAGCATCACAACTTCGACAATGATGGAATTGTCCATAAAGGGCGCATGCGTTTTCTCCTGAATATATTCAGGAGAAAACGCATACACCCATTTTGGCCAACCAAGCAACCGCACAATGCAAATCTGCACTACAAAGAAGTATCACTTCCCACCAGTCAAAAGGGATATCCGTAAAATGTGTAAAAACCAGAAAGGCAAGAGGGGCTCTGGAGAACAGGGAGCCTTGTTATGCTGATGGGTGGGATGTAGATTGCCAACAGCCACTCTGGAGGAGTGCATTGTGTTCCCTAAAAGAATTAAAAAACAGAGCTTCACAACCTAAGGCACTTCCAGTCATGGGAATATACCTTGGGAAAATTGAAAATCAATAAGACACAGCCAACCCAAAATATAGGGCAGCACTGCTTACAAGAACCTCGACTTCGGGACAACATAAATATCCCAGAAAGACAAAAATAGTAAAGAAATTGTGGTACATACGTACGATGGAATATCCCTCAGCCATGAAATCAATGTCATAAGGCCAGTAGCAGCATAATGAGTGGACTAATGTACGATGATTCTAACTGAAATAAGTCACACAGAAAAAGAAACTTATCATAAGATATCACTTATGAAGGTCTTGTAAACATGGCTACACATGAACTGAATTAGGAAAGAGAAGAGTCTCACATTTAGAAAACACTCTTATGCCTGCTCAAGAGGCAAGGAGAGGTGGGGTGATGCATAAAACCAGAGTTTGATATTAGCACAGGTACGGTTGCATAATCCAAACACAGAATAGACAAGACCAACTCTTTCCTCACTGAATGGGGCTCAACACCCCTATTCCCCGCAGAGTAGTATATCTGACTATTAAGAATCTTAAAACCTATGTATTGATATGTATCCATAAGGTAACCAAGTGTGTCTAGAACGACATAAACAAGGCAGTGAGAATCAGCTCAAACCCACTATAAAAATGAATTTCAAAACAAAACAAATAAACAGTGAAATTCTTACACAATACCTTCAGGGGTTCTGATGAAACTTAGAATGACCCTATCTACAACGACAGCTGGATGTGGCATAAGGCTGGTCACTTGGGACTGAGAGGATTGGTGAGATTGGGTGAGAAAATGCAGACCGTTTAAAGCAATAATACCTGGCACCCATTCCATGGTTCCCAACTCTCCAGGTAGAAGGGAATATCACTACAGTTATAACATGTATGGGAAACCTAGAGAATGGACACCATCTGATGGTGAAAGGTTTCTAAAACTCTACTAATTTTTTTCTCTCCTTGTGCACCAGTTTGACATTCCAACTGCTTTAGTATCAATCTCCCAAATTGGAGAGTCAGCACCTTTAACCTCCTGGTTCGCACAGTTGGCACGTTTTGCAGAGGATATAAGGGAAGAGGGAGAAACAATTAGAGAGTAGCTGTAGGCATTTGGATGGCCACATGTCACTCTAAATTCACGTCACGAAGAAGAATTAACAAACTCTGAGCCAGCCTCCCCAATGCAACCAGTATAGTTCCTGAAGCAAAATTGTGGATTGGCAGTCAGCTCACAAAAACGCGAGTTGAAAAATGGAGCTCAGGGGCACAGCAATTCACTAACTTGCAGAGTTATAAAGGACTACTCTCTTCCAAAAATCTGTAAGGGGAAAGCCATGAGGCGGACTTGAAAATGAGGCAGAAGTGCATGAAACAGATTTCCAGAAGTACATTGGAATCGACTTTAAACAGAGGGAAAGCATCACAACTTCGACAATTATGGAATTGTCCATAAAGGGCGCATGCGTTTTCTACTGAATATATTCAGGAGAAAACGCATACGCCCTTTTTGGCCAAGCAAGTAAGCGGGCAATGCAAATCTGCATTCAAAGAAGTATCACTTCCCACTGGTCAAAAGGGACAGCCACAAAATGTGTAAAATCCAGAAAGGCAAGACAGGCCCTGGAGAACAGGGAGCCTTGTTATGCTTATGGGCGGGATGTAAACTGTCAACTGCCTGTCTGGAGGAATGCATTGTGTGGCCTAAAAGAAGTAAACAACAGAGCTACA
This sequence comes from Hyperoodon ampullatus, assembly GCF_949752795.1. Classification (NCBI taxonomy): domain Eukaryota; kingdom Metazoa; phylum Chordata; class Mammalia; order Artiodactyla; family Ziphiidae; genus Hyperoodon; species Hyperoodon ampullatus. The sequence goes on along the minus strand of NW_027640495.1, from coordinate 689,169 downwards.
GAGCCAAGGGCACTTCCAGTCTAGGGAATATACCTTGGGAAAACTGAAAATCAATAAGAAAGAGCCACAACAAAATTTAGGGCTGCACTGCTTACAAGAACCTCAATTTGGGTAAATATTAAATATCCCAGGAAATATAAAAATGGTTCAAAAATTGTGGTGCTTACGTACGATGGAATATCCCTCAGCCATGAAATCAATGTCATAAGACCAGTAGCAGCAAAATGGGTGGATTCAGGTACGATGATTCTAAGTGAAATAAGTCACCCAGAAAAAGAAACTTACCATAAGATATCACTTATGAAGATCCTGTAAACATGGCTACACTTGAACTGAGTTAGGAAAGAGAACAGTGTCTCACATTGAGAAAACACTCTTATGCCTGCTTAAGGGGGAAGGAGAGGTGGGGTGATGCATAAAACCAGAGTTTGATATAAGCACAGGTACCGTTCCAAAAACCAACTATGGAATAGACAAGACCTACACCTTCCTCAGTGAAAGGGACTCAAAACCCCATATTTCCCGCAGAGGAATATATCTCACTAGTAAGAATCTTAAAACATATGTATTGATATATCTCCATAAGGGAATCAAGTGTGTCTAGACTGGCATAAACATGGCAGCGAGAATCAGCTCAAACCCACTATAAAAAGGAATTTCAAAAACAAAATAAAAAAACGGGGAAATTCTTTACAATTCCTTCAGGGTCTCTGATGAAACCTGTAATGACCCTATCTACAATGACAGCTGGATATCGCATAAGGAGGGACACTTAGGACTCAGAGGATTGATGAGATTGGGTGAGCAAATGCAGACCCTTTAAAGCAATAATGCATGGCACCCATTTCATGGCTTTCAACTCTCCAGGTTGAAGGGAATATTACTACAGTTATAACATGTATGGGAAACATAGAGAACGGACACACTGTGAATACGAAATGTTTCTAAAACTCAATGAATAGTCCCACTCCTGGTGCTCCGGTTTGACTTTCCATCTGCTTTACTATCAATCGCCCAACTTGGAGAGACAGCCCCTTTAACCGCCTGGATCGCACAGGTTGCCAATTTGGCAGAGGATGAAAGGGAAGAGGGAGAACCAATGAGAGAGTGGCTGTTAGGCATTTGGACGGGCACATATCACTCTAACTTCCCGGCGGGAAGAAGAATTAACCAAAGTCTCAGCCACCCACCGGGAACCAGTATAGGTCCTGAACCAAAATTTTGGACTTGCGGGCCGCTCAAAAAAAACGAGTTGAAAAATGGAGCTCAGGGGTACAGCAATTCACAAACTGGCCGAGTAATAAAGGACAACAATCGTCCAAAAATCTGTTGAGGGAAGGCAGCGAGGTGCACTTGAAAGCGAGGCAGAATAGCAGGAAACAGATTTCAAGAGGTACGTTGGAATCGCCTTTAAAGCACAGGAAGAGGGGCACAACTTCGACAATGATGCACTTGGCCAAAAAGGGCGTATGCGTTTTCTCCTGAATATATTCAGGAGAAAACGCATACACCCATTTTGGCCAAGCAAGCAAGCGGGCAATGCAAATCTGCACTACAAAGAAGTATCACTTCCCACCAGTCAAAAGGGACATCCACAAAATGTGTAAAAACCAGAAAGGCAAGACAGGCCCTGGAGAACAGGGAGCCTTGTTATGCTGATGGGCGGGATGTAAATTGCCAACTGCCTCTCTGGAGGAGTACATTGTGTTCCCTAAAACAAGTAAAGAACAGAGCTACAGGGCCAAGGGCACCTCCAGTCTAGGGAATATACTTTGGGTAAACCGAAAATCAATAAGACAGAGCCACCCCAAAATTTAGGGCTGCACTGCTTACAAGGACCTCAACTTGGATACACCTTAAATATCCCAGGAAATATAAAAATGGTTCAAAAAATTGTGGTACTTACGTACGATGGAATATCCCTCAGCCATGAAATCAATGTCATAAGACCAGTAGCAGCAAAATGGGTGGATTCAGGTAAAATGATTCTAAGTGAAATAAGTCACACAGAAAAAGAAACTGATCATAAGATATCACTTATGAAGAACCTGAAAACATGGCTACACTTGAACTGACTTAGGAAAGAGAACAGTGTCTCACATTTAGAAAACACTCTTATGCCTGCTTAAGGGGGAAGGAGAGGTGGGGTGATGCATAAAACCAGAGTTTGATATAAGCACAGGTACCGTTCCAAAAACCAACTATGGAATAGACAAGACCTACACCTTCCTCAGTGAAAGGGACTCAAAACCACATATTTCCCGCAGAGGAATATATCTGACTAGTAAGAATCTTAAAACCTATGTATTGATATGTCTCCGTAAGGGAATCTAGTGTACCTAGACTGGCAAAAACATGGCAGCGAGAATCAGATCAAACCCACTATAAAAAGGAATTTCAAAAACAAAACAAATAAACTGGGAAATTCTTTACAATTCATTCAGGGTCTCTGATGAAACCTGGAATGACCCTATCTACAATGACAGCTGGATGTGGCATAAGGAGGGACACTTGGGACTGAGACGACTGGTGAGATTGGGTGAACAAATGCAGACCCTTTAAAGCAATAATGCATGGCACCTATTCCATGGGTCCCAACTCTCCAGGTTGAAGGGAATATTACTACAGTTATAACATGTACGGGAAACCTAGAGAACGGACACACTGTGAATACGAAAGGTTTCTAAAACTCAACGAATAGTCCCTATCTGGTGCTCGGGTTTGACTTTCCATCTGCTTTGCTATCAACCTCCCAACTTGGTGAGACAGCCCCTTTAACCTCCTGGTTCGCACAGGTTGCCAATTTGCCAGAGGATGAAAGGGAAAAGAGAGAACCAATGAGAGAGTAGCTGTTAGGCATTTGGATGGACACATATCACTGTAATTTCCCGGCAGGAAGAAGAATTAACCAAAGTCTCAGCCCCCCACTGGGAACCAGCATACATCCTGAACCAAAATTTTGGACTTGCGGTCAGCTCACAAAAAAAGAGTTCAAAAATGGAGCTCAGGGGCACAGCAATTCACAAACTTGCCGAGTGATAAAGGACAACTATCGTCCAAAAATCTGTTGAGGGAAGGCAACGAGGCAGACTTGAAATCGTGGCAGAATAGCAGGAAACAAATTTCAAGAGGTACGTTGGAATAGCCTTTAAAACACAGGAAGAGGGGCACAACATCGACAATGATGCACTTGGCCAAAAAGGGCGTATGCGTATTCTCCTGAATATATTCAGGAGAAAACGCATACGCCCTTTTTAGCCAAGCAAGCAAGTGGGCAATGCAAATCTGCACTACAAAGAAGTATCACTTCCCACCGGTCAAAAGGGTCATCCACAAAATGTGTAAAAACCAGAAAGGCAAGACAGGCCCTGGAGAACAGGGAGCCTTGTTATGCTGATGGGCGGGATGTAAATGGCCAACTGCCTCTCTGGAGGAGTACATTGTGTTCTCTAAAACAAGTAACGAACAGAGCTACAGAGCCAAGGGCACTTCCAGTCTGGGGAATATACCTTGGGAAAACTGAAAATCAATAAGATAGAGCCACCCCAAAATTTAGGGCTGCACTGCTTACAAAGACCTCAACTTGGGTACACGTTAAATATCCCAGGAAATATAAAAATGGTTCAAGAAATTGTGGTACTTACGTACGATGGAATATCACTCAGCCAAGAAATCAATGTCATAAGACCAGTAGCAGCAAAATGGGTGGATTCAGGTACGATGATTCTAAGTGAAATAAGTCACACAGAAAAATAAACTTATCATAAGATATCACTTAGGAAGATCCTGTAAACATGGCTACACTTGAACTGAGTTAGGAAAGAGAACAGTGTCTCACATTTAGAAAACACTCTTATGCCTGCTTCAGGGGGAAGGAGAGGTGGGGTGATGCATAAAACCAGAGTTTGATATAAGCACAGGTACCGTTCCAAAAACCAACTATGGAATAGACAAGACCTACACCTTCCTCAGTGAAAGGGAATCAAAACCCCATATTTCCCGCAGAGGAATATATCTGACTAGTAAGAATCTTAAAACCTTTGCATTGATATATCTCCATAAGGGAATCCAGTGTGTCCAGACTGGCATAAACATGGCAGCGAGAATCAGCTCAATCCCACTATAAAAAGGAATTTCAAAAACAAAACAAAAAAACTGGGAAATTCTCTACAATTCCTACAGGGTCTCTGATGAAACCTGGAATGACCCTATCTACAATGACAGCTGGATGTGGCATAAGGATGGACACTTGGGACTGAGACGATTGGTGAGATTGGGTGAGCAAATGCAGACCCATTAAGGCAATAATGCATGGCACCCATTCCATGGGTCCCAACTCTCCAGGTTGAAGGGAATATTACTACAGTTAAACATGTACGGGAAACCTAGAGAACGGACACACTGTGAATACGAAAGGTTTCTAAAACTCAAAGAATAGTCCCTGTCCTGGTGCTCCGGTTTGACTTTCAGTTGGCGTTACTATCAAGCTCCCAACTTGGAGAGACAGCCCCTTTAACCTCCTGGTTCGCACAGGTTTCCAATTTGGCAGAGGATGAAAGGGAAGAGGGAGAACCAATGAGAGAGTAGTTGTTAGGCATTTGGACGGGCATATATCACTCTAACTTCCCGGCAGGAAGAAGAATTAACCAAAGTCTCAGCCCCCCACCGGGAACCAGCATAGGTCCTGAACCAAAATGTTTGACTTGCGGTCAGCTCACCAAAAACGAGTTGAAAAATGGAGCTCAGGGGCACAGCAATTCACAAACTGTTCGAGTAATAAAGGACAGCTATCGTCCAAAAATCTGTTGAGGGAAGGCAACGAGGCGGACTTGAAAGCGAGGCAGAATAGCAGGAAACAGATTTCAAGAGGTACGTTGGAATCGCCTTTAAAGCACAAGAAGAGGGGCCCATCTTCGACAATGATGCACTTGGCCAAAAAGGGCGTATGCGTTTTATCCTGAATATATTCAGGAGAAAACGCATACGCCCTTTTTGGCCAAGCAAGCAAGCGGGCAATGCAAATCTCCACTACAAAGAAGTATCACTTCCCACCTGTCAAAAGGGACATCCACAAAATGTGTAAAAACCAGAAAGGCAAGACTGGCCCTGGAGAACAGGGAGCCTTGTTATGCTGATGGGCGGGATGTAAATTGCCAACTGCCTCCCTGGAGGAGTACATTGTGTTCCCTAAAACAAATAAACAACAGAGCTACAGAGCCAAGGGCACTTCCAATCTAGGGAATATACCTTGGGAAAACTGAAAATCAATAAGACAGAGCCACCCAAAAACCTAGGGCTGCACTGCTTACAAGGACCTCAACTTGGGTACACCTTAAATATCCCAGGAAATATAAAAATGGTTCAAAAAATTGTGGTACTTACGTACGATGGAATATCCCTCAGCCATGAAATCAATGTCATAAGACCAGTAGCAACAAAATGGGTGGATTCAGGTACGATGATTCTAAGTGAAATAAGTCACACAGAAAGAGAAACTTATCATAAGATATAACTTATGAAGATCCTATAAACATGGCTACACTTGAACTGAGTTAGGAAAGAGAGCAGTGTCTCACATTTAGAAAACACTCTTATGCCTGCTTAAGGGGGAAGGAGAGGTGGGGTGATGCATAAAACCAGAGTTTGATATAAGCACAGGTACCTTTCCAAAAACCAACTATGGAATAGAAAAGACCTACACCTTCCTCAGTGAAAGGGACTCAAAACCCCATATTTCCCGCAGAGGAATATATCTGAATAGTAAGAATCTTAAAACCTATGTATTGATATGTCTCCATAAGGGAATCAAGTGTGTCTAGACAGGCATAAACATGGCAGCGAGAATCAGCTCAAACCCACTATAAAAAGCAATTGCAAAAACAAAATAAAAAAACTGGGAAATTCTTTGCAATTCCTTCAGGGTCTCTGATGAAACCTGGAATGCCCCTTTCTACAACGACACCTGGATGTGGCATAAGGCTGGACACTTGGCACTGAGAGGATTGGTGAGATTGGGTGAGCAAATGCAGACCCTTTAAAGCACAAATGCCTGGCACCCATTCCATGGGTCCCAACTCTGCAGGTTGAAGGGAATATTACTACAGCTATAACATGTACGGGAAACCTAGAGAACGGACCCACTGTGAATACGAAAGGTTTCTAAAACTCAACGAATAGTCCCTCTCCTGGTGCTCCGGTTTGACTTTCCATCTGCTTTACTATCAACCTCCCTACTTGAAGAGACAGCCCCTTTAACCTCCTGGTTCGCACAGGTTGCCAATTTGGCAGAGGATGAAAGGGAAGAGGGAGAACCAATGAGAGAGTAGCTGTTAGGCATTTGGACGGGCATATATCACTCTAACTTCCCGGCAGGAAGAAGAATTAACCAAAGTCTCAGCCCCCCACCGGGAACCAGCATAGGTCCTGAACCAAAATGTTGGACTTGCGGTCAGCTCACCAAAAACGAGCTGAAAAATGGAGCTCAGGGGCACAGCAATTCACAAACTGGCCGAGTAATAAAGGACAACTATCATCCAAAAATCTGTTGAGGGAAGGCAGCGAGGCGGACTTGAAAGCGAGGCAGAATAGCAGGAAACAGATTTCAAGAGGTACGTTGGAATCGCCTTTAAAGCACAGGAAGAGGGGCACAACTTCGACAATGATGCACTTGGCCAAAAAGTGCGTATGCGTTTTCTCCTGAATATATTCAGGAGAAAACGCATACGCCCTTTTTGGCCAAGCAAGCAAGCGGGCAATGCAAATCTGCACTACAAAGAAGTATCACTTCCCAACGGTAAAAAGAGACATCCACAAAATGTGTAAAAACCAGAAAGGCAAGACAGGCCCTGGAGAATAGGGAGCCTTTTTATGCTGATGGGCGGCATGTAAATTGACAACTGCCTCTCTGGAGGAGTACATTGTGTTCCCTAAAACAAGTAAAGAACAGAGCTACAGAGCCAAGGGCACTTCCAGTCTAGGGAATATACCTTGGGAAACCTGAAAATCAATAAGACAGAGCCACCCCAAAATTTAAGGCTGCACTGCTTACAAGGACCTCAACTTGGGTACACCTTAAATATCCCAGGAAATATAAAAATGGTTCAAAAAATTGTGGTACTTACGTACGATGGAATATCCCTCAGCCATGAAATCAATGTCATAAGACCAGTAGCAGCAAAATGGGTGGATTCAGGTACGATGATTCTAAGTGAAATAAGTCACAGAGAAAAAGAAACTTATCATAAGATATCACTTATGAAGATCCTGTAACATGGCTACACTTGAACTGAGTTAGGAAAGAGAACAGTGTCTCACATTTAGAAAACACTCTTATGCCTGCTTAAGGGGGAAGGAGAGGTGGGGTGATGCATAAAACCAGAGTTTGATATAAGCACAGGTACCGTTCCAAAAACCAACTATGGAATAGACAAGACCTACACCTTCCTCAGTGAAAGGGACTCAAAACCCCATATTTCCCACAGAGGAATATATCTGACTAGTAAGAATCTTAAAACCTATGTATTGATATGTCTCCATAAGGGAATCTAGTGTGTCTAGACTGGCATAAATATGGCAGCGAGAATCAGCTCAAACCCACTATAAAAAGGAATTTCAAAAACAAAACAAAAAAACTGGGAAATTCTTTAAAATTCCTTCAGGGTCTCTGATGAAACCTGGAATGACCCTATCTACAATGACAGCTGGATGTGGCATAAGGAGAGACACTTGGGACTGAGACGATTGGAGAGATTGGGTGAGCAAATGCAGAACCTTTAAAGCACAAATGCCTGGCACCCATTCCATGGGTCCCAACTCTCCAGGTTGAAGGGAATATTACTGCAGCTATAACATGTTCGGGAAACATAGAGAACAGACACACTGTGAATACGAAAGGTTTCTAAAACTCAACGAATAGTCCCTCTCCTGGTGCTCCGGATTGACTTTCCATCTGCTTTACTATCAACCTCCCAACTTGAAGAGACAGCCCCTTTAACCTCCTGGTTCGCACAGGTTTCCAATTTCGCAGAGGATGAAAGTGAAGAGGGAGAACCAATGAGAGAGTAGCTGTTAGGCATTTGGACGGGCACATATCACTCTAACTTCCCGGCAGGAAGAAGAGTTAACCAAAGTCTCAGCCCCCCACCGGTAACCAGCATAGGTCCTGAACCAAAATATTGGACTTGCGGTCAGCTCACCAAAAACGAGCTGAAAAATGGAGCTCAGGGGCACAGCAATTCACAAACTTGCCGAGTAATAAAGGACAACTATCGTCCAAAAATCTGTTGAGGGAAGGCAGCGAGGCGGACTTGAAAGCGAGGCAGAATAGCAGGAAACAGATTTCAAGAGGTACGTTGGAATCGCCTTTAAAGCACAGGAAGAGGGGCACAACTTCGACAATGATGCACTAGGCCAAAAAGGGCGTATGCGTTTTCTCCTGAATATATTCAGGAGAAAACGCATACGCCCTTTTTGGCCAAGCAAGCAAGCGGGCAATGCAAATCTGCACTACAAAGAAGTATCACTTCCCAGCGGTAAAAAGAGACATCCACAAAATGTGTAAAAACCAGAAAGGCAAGACAGGCCCTGGAGAACAGGGAGCCTTGTTATGCTGATGGGCGGCATGTAAATTGACAACTGCCTCTCTGGAGGAGTACATTGTGTTCCCTAAAACAAGTAAAGAACAGAGCTACAGAGCCAAGGGCACTTCCAGTCTAGGGAATATACCTTGGGAAACCTGAAAATCAATAAGACAGAGCCACAACAAAATTTAGGGCTGCACTGCTTACAAGGACCTCAACTTGGGTACACCTTAAATATCCCAGGAAATATAAAAATGGTTCAAAAAATTGTGGTACTTACGTACGATGGAATATCCCTCAGCCATGAAATCAATGTCATAAGACCAGTAGCAGCAAAATGGGTGGATTCAGGTACGATGATTCTAAGTGAAATAAGTCACAGAGAAAAAGAAACTTATCATAAGATATCACTTATGAGGATCCTGTAACATGGCTACACTTGAACAGAGTTAGGAAAGAGAACAGTGTCTCACATTTAGAAAACACTCTTATGCCTGCTTAAGGGGGAAGGAGAGGTGGGGTGATGCATAAAACCAGAGTTTGATATAAGCACAGGTACCGTTCCAAAAACCAACTATGGAATAGACAAGACCTAAACCTTCCTCAGTGAAAGGGACTCAAAACCCCATATTTCACACAGAGGAATATATCTGAGTAGTAAGAATCTTAAAACCTATGTATTGATATGTCTCCATAAGGGAATCTAGTGTGTCTAGACTGGCATAAATATGGCAGCGAGAATCAGCTCAAACCCACTATAAAAAGGAATTTCAAAAACAAAGCAAAAAACTGGGAAATTCTTTGCAATTCCTTCAGGGTCTCTGATGAAACCTGGAATGACCCTTTCAACAACGACACCTGGATGTGGCATAAGGCTGGACACTTGGGACTGAGAGGATTGGTGAGATTGGGTGAGCAAATGCAGACCCTTTAAAGCACAAATGCCTGGCACCAATTCCATGGTTCCCAACTCTCCAGGTTGATGGGAATATTATTACAGTTATAACATGTACGGGAAACCTAGAGAACGGACACACTGTGAATACGAAAGGTTTCTAAAACTCAACGAATAGTCCCTCTCCTGGTGCTCCGGTTTTACTTTCCATCTCCTTTACTATCAACCTCCCAAATTGGAGAGACAGACCCTTTAAGCTCCTGGTTCACACAGGTTGCTAATTAGGCAGAGGATGAAAGGGAAGAGGGAGAACCTATGAGAGAGTAGCTGTTAGGCATTTGGACGGGCACATATCACTGTAATTTCCCGGCAGGAAGAAGAATTAACCAAAGTCTCAGCCACCCACCGGGAACCAGTATAGGTCCTGAACCAAAATTTTGGACTTGCGGTCAGCTCACCAAAAACGAGTTGAAAAATGGAGCTCAGGGGCACAGCAATTCACAAACTGGCCGAGTAATAAAGGACAACTATCGTCCAAAAATCTGTTGAGGGAAGGCAACGAGGCGGACCTGAAAGCGAGGCAGAATAGCAGGAAACAGATTTCAAGAGGTACGTTGGAATCGCCTTTAAAGCACAGGAAGAGGGGCACAACTTCGACAAGGATGCACTTGGCCAAAAAGGGCGTATGCGTTTTCTCCTGAATATATTCAGGAGAAAACGCATACGCCCTTTTTGGCCAAGCAAGCAAGCGGGCAATGCAAATCTGCACTACAAAGAAGTATCACATCCCACCGGTTAAAAGGGACATCCACAAAATGTGTAAAAACCAGAAAGGCAAGACAGGCCCTGGAGAACAGGGAGCCTTGTTATGCTGATGGCCGGGATGTAAATTGCCAACTGCCTCTCTGGAGGAGTGCATTGTGTTCCCTAAAACAAGTAAACAACAGAGCTACAGAGCGAAGTGCACTTCCAGTCTAGGGAATATAACTTTGGAAATCTGAAAATCAATAAGACAGAGCCACACCAAAATTTTGGGCTGCACTGCTTACAAGGACCTCATCTTGGATACACCTTAAGTATCCCAGGAAATATAAAAATGCTTCAAAAAATTGTGGTACTTACGTACGATGGAATATCCCTCAGCCATGAAATCAATGTCATAAGACCAGTAGCAGCAAAATGGGTGGATTCAGGTACGATGATTCTAAGTGAAATAAGTCACAGAGAAAAAGAAACTTATCATAAGATATCACTTATGAAGATCCTGTAACATGGCTACACTTGAAATGAGTTAGGAAAGAGAACAGTGTCTCACATTTAGAAAACACTCTTATGCCTGCTTAAGGGGGAAGGAGAGGTGGGGTGATGCATAAAACCAGAGTTTGATATAAGCACAGGTACCGTGTCAAAAACCAACTATGGAATAGAAAAGACCTACACCTTCCTCGGTGAAAGGGACTAAAACCCCATAGTTCATGAAGAAGAATATATCTCACTAGTAAGAATCTTAAAACCTATGTATTGATATGTCTCCGAAAGGGAATCAAGTGTGTCTAGACTGGCATAAAGATGGCAGCGAGAATCAGCTCAAACCCACTATAAAATGGAATTTCAAAAACAAAACAAAAACACTGGGAAATTCTTTACAATTCCTTCAGGGTCTCTGAGGAAACCTGGAATGACCCTATCTACAATGACAGCTGGATGTGGCATAAGGAGGGACACTTGGGACTGAGACGATTGGTGAGATTGGGTGAGCAAACCCTTTAAAGCACAAATGCCTGGCACCCATTCCATGGGTCCCAACTCTCCAGGTTCAAGGGAATATTACTACAGCTATAACATGTACGGGAAACCTAGAGAACGGACACACTGTGAATACGAAAGGTTTCTAAAACTCAACGAATAGTCCCTCTCCAGGTGCTCCAGTTTGACTTTCCATCTGCTTTACTATCAATCTCCCAACTTGGAGAGACAGCCCATTTAAGCTCCTGGTTCGCACAGGTTGCCAATTTGGCAGAGGATGAAAGGGAAGAGGGAGAACCAATGAGAGAGTAGGTGTTAGGCATTTGGACGGGCACATATCACTCTAATTTCCCGGCAGGAAGAAGAATTAACCAAAGTCTCAGCCACCCACCGGGAAACAATATAGGTCCTGAACCAAAATTTTGGACTTGCGGTCAGCTGACCAAAAACGAGTTGAAAAATGGAGCTCAGGGGCACAGCAATTCACAAACTGGCCGAGTAATAAAGGACAACTATTGCCCAAAATTCTGTTGAGGGAAGGCAACGAGGCGGACTTGAAAGCGAGGCAGAATAGCAGGAAACAGATTTCAAGAGGTACGTTGGAATCGCCTTTAAAGCACAGGAAGAGGGGCACAACTTCGACAATGATGCACTTGGCCAAAAAGGGCGTATGCGTTTTCTCCTGAATATATTCAGGAGAAAACGCATACGCCCTTTTTGGCCAAGCAAGCAAGCGGGCAATGCAAATCTGCACTACAAAGAAGTATCACTTCCCACCGGTCAAAAGTGACTTCCACAAAATGTGTAAAAACCAGAAAGGCAAGACAGGCCCTGGAGAACAGGGAGCCTTGTTATGCTGATGGGCGGGATGTAAATGGCCAACTGCCTCTCTGGAGGAGTGCATTGTGTTCCCTAAAACAAGTAAACAACAGAGCTACAGAGCCAAGGGCACTTCCAGTCTAGGGAATATAGCTTGGGAAAACTGAAAATCAATATGGCAGAGCCACCACAAAATTTAGGGCTGCACTGCTTACAAGGACCTCAACTTGGGTACACCTTAATTATCCCAGGAAAGATAAAAATGGTTCAAAAAATTGTGGTACTTACGTACGATGGAATATCCCTCAGCCATGAAATCAATGTCATAAGACCAGTAGCAGCAAAATGGGTGGATTCAGGTACGATGATTCTAAGTGAAATAAGTCACACAGAAAAAGAAACTTATCATAAGATATCACTTATGGAGATCCTGTAAACATGGCTACACTTGAACTGAGTTTTGAAAGAGAACAGTGTCTCATATTTAGAAAACACTCTTATGCCTGATTAAGGGCGAAGGAGAGGTGGGGTGATGCATAAAACCAGAGTTTGATATAAGCACAGGTACCATTCCAAAAACCAACTATGGAATAGACAAGACCTACACCTTCCTCAGTGAAAGGGACTCAAAACACCATATTTCCCGCAAAGGAATATATCTGACTAGTAACAATCTTAAAACCTATGTATTGATATGTCTCCATAAGGGAATCAAGTGTGTCTAGACTGGCATAAACATGGCAGCGAGAATCAGCTCAAACCCACTATAAAAAGGAATTTCAAAAACAAAACAAAAAAACTGGGAAATTCTTTACAATTCCTTCAGGGTCTCTGATGAAACCTGGAATGACCCTATCTACAACGACAGCTGGATGTGGCATAAGGCTGGACACTTGGGACTGAGAGGATTGGTGAGATTGGGTGAGCAAATGCAGACCCTTTAAAGCAATAATGCATGGCACCCATTCCATGGGTCCCAACTCTCCAGCTTGAAGAGAATATTACTACAGTTATAACATGTACGGGAAACCGAGAGAACGGACACACTGTGAATATGAAAGGTTTCTAAAACTCAACGAATAGTCCCTCTCCTGGTGCTCCGGTTTGACTTTCCATCTGCTTTACTATCAATCTCCCAACTTGGAGAGACAGCCCCTTGAACCTCCTGGTTCGCACAGGTTGCCAATTTGGCAGAGAATGAAAGGGAAGAGGGAGAACCAATGAGAGAGTAGCTGTTAGGCATTTGGACGGGCACATATCACTGTAATTTCCCGGCAGGAAGAAGAATTAACGAAAGTGTCAGACACCCACCGGGAACCAGTATAGGTCCTGAACCAAAATTTTGGACTTGCAGTCAGCTCACCAAAAACGAGTTGAAAAATGGAGCTCAGGGGCACAGCAATTCAAAAACTGGCCGAGTAAAAAGGACAACTATCGTCCAAAAATCTGTTGAGGGAAGGCAACGAGGCGGACTTGAAAGTGAGGCCAAATAGCAGGAAACAGATTTCAAGAGGTACGTTGGAATCGCCTTTAAAGCACAGGAAGAGGGGCACAACTTCGACAATGATGCACTTAGCCAAAAAGGGCGTATGCATTTTCTCCTGAATATATTCAGGAGAAAACGCATACGCCCTTTTTGGCCAAGCAAGCAAGCGGGCAATGCAAATCTGCAGTACAAAGAAGTATCACTTCCCACCGGTCAAAAGGGACATCCACAAAATGTGTAAAAACCAGAAAGGCAAGACAGGCCCTGGAGAACAGGGAGCCTTGTTATGCTGATGGGCGGGATGTAAATTGCCAACTGCCTCTCTGGAGGAGTACATTGTGTTCCCTAAAACAAGTAAAGAACAGAGCTACAGAGCCATGGGCACTTCCAGTGTAGGGAATATACCTTGGGAAAACTGAAAATCAATAAGACAGACCCACCCCAAAATTTAGGGCTGCACTGCTTCCAAGGACCTCAACTTGGGTACACCTTAAATATCCCAGGAAATATAAAAATGGTTCAAAAAATTGTGGTACCTACGTACGATGGAATATCCCTCAGCCATGAAATCAATGTCATAAGACCAGTAGCAGCAAAATGGGTGGATTCAGGTACGATGATTCTAAGTGATATAAGTCACACAGAAAAAGAAACTTATCATAAGATATCACTTATGGAGATCCTGTAAACATGGCTACACTTGAACTGAGTTAGGAAAGAGAACAGTGTCTCATATTTAGAAAACACTCTTATGCCTGCTTAAGGGGGAAGGAGAGGTGGGGTGATGCATAAAACCAGAGTTTGATATAAGCACAGGTTCCGTTCCAAAAACCAACTATGGAATAGACAAGACCTACACCTTCCTCAGTGAAAGGGACTCAAAACACCATATTTCCTGCAGAGGAATATATCTGACTAGTAAGAATCTTAAAACCTATGTATTGATATGTCTCCGTAAGGGAATCAAGTGTGTCTAGACTGGCATAAACATGGCAGCCAGAATCAGCTCAAACCCACTATAAAAAGGAATTTCAAAAACAAAACAAAAAAACTGGGAAATTCTTTACAATTCCTTCAGGGTCTCTGATGAAACCTGGAATGACCCTATCTACAACGACAGCTGGATGTGGCATAAGGAGGGACACTTGGGACTGAGACGATTGGTGAGATTGTGTGAGCAAATGCAGACCCTTTAAAGCACAAATGCCTGGCACCCTTTCCATGGGCCCCAACTCTCCAGGTTGAAGCGAATATTACTACAGCTATGACATGTACGGGAAACCTAGAGAACGGACACACTCTGAATACGAAAGGTTTCTAAAACTCAACGAATAGTCCCTCTCCTGGTGCTCCGGTTTGACTTTACATCTGCTTTACTATCAACTTCCCAACTTGGAGAGACAGCCCCTTTAACCTCCTGGTTCACACAGGTTGCCAATTTGGCAGAGGATGAAAGGGAAGAGGGAGAACCAATGAGAGAGTAGCTGTTAGGCATTTGGACGGGCACATATCACTGTAATTTCCCGGCAGGAAGAAGAATTAACCAAAGTCTCAGCCACCCACCAGGAACCAGTATAGGTCCTGAACCAAAATTTTGGACTTGCGGTCAGCTCACCAAAAACGAGTTGAAAAATGGAGCTCAGGGGCACAGCAATTCACAAACTGGCCGAGTAATAAAGGACAACTATCGTCCAAAAATCTGTTGAGGGAAGGCAACGAGGCGGACTTGAAAGCGAGGCAGAATAGCAGGAAACAGATTTCAAGAGGTACGTTGGAATCGCCTTTAAAGCACAGGAAGAGGGGCACAACATCGACAATAATGCACTTGGCCAAAAAGGGCGTATGCGTTTTCTCCTGAATATATTCAGGGGAAAACGCATAGGCCCTTTTTGGCCAAGCAATCAAGCGGGCAATGTAAATCTGCACTACAAAGAAGTATCACTTCCCACCGGTCAAAAGGGACATCCACAAAATGTGTAAAAACCAGAAAGGCAAGACAGGCCCTGGAGAACAGGGAGCCTTGTTATGCTGGTGTGCGGGATGTAAATTGCCAACTGCCTCTCTGGAGGAGTTCATTGTGTTCCCTAAAACAAGTAAAGAACATAGCTACAGAGCCAAGGGCACTTCCATTCTAGGGAATATACCTTGGGAAAATTGAAAATCAATAAGACAGAGCCACCCCAAAATTTAGGGCTGCATTGCTTACAAGGACCTCAACTTGGGTACAACTTAAATATCCCAGGAAATATAAAAATGGTTCAAAAAATTGTGGTACTTACGTACGATGGAATATCCCTCAGGCATGAAATCAATGTCATAAGACCAGTATCAGCAAAATGGGTGGATTCAGGTACGATTATTCTAAGTGAAATAAGTCACACAGAAAAAGAAACTTATCATAAGATATCACTTATGAAGATCCTGTAAACTTGGCTACACTTGAACTGAGTTAGGAAAGAGAACACTGTCTCATATTTAGAAAACACTCTTATGCCTGCTTAAGGGGGAAGGAGAGGTGGGGTGATGCATAAAACCAGAGTTTGATATAAGCACAGGTACCATTCCAAAAACCAACTATGGAATAGACAAGACCTACACCTTCCTCAGTGAAAGGGACTCCAAACACCATATTTCCCGCAAAGGAATATATCTGACTAGTAAGAATCTTAAAACCTATGTATTGATATGTCTCCGTAAGGGAATCAAGTGTGTCTAGACTGGCATAAACATGGCAGCGAGAATCAGCTCAAACCCACTATAAAAAGGAATTTCAAAAACAAAACAAAAAAACTGGGAAATTCTTTACAATTCCTTCAGGGTCTCTGATGAAACCTGGAATGACCCTATCTACAACGACAGCTGGATGTGGCATAAGGCTGGACACTTGGGAATGAGAGGATTGGTGAGATTGGGTGAGCAAATGCAGACTCTTTAAAGCAATAATGCATGGCACCCATTCCATGGGTCCCAACTCTCCAGGTTGAAGGGAATATTACTACAGTTATAACATGTACGGGAAACCTAGAGAACGGAAACACTGTGAATACGAAAGGTTTCTAAAACTCAACGAATAGTCCCTCTCCTGGTACTCAGGCTTGACTTTCCATCTGCTTTACTATCAATCTCCCAACTTGGAGAGACAGCCCCTTTAACCTCCTGGTTCGCACAGGTTGCCAATTTGGCAGAGAATGAAAGGGAAGAGGGAGAACCAATGAGAGAGTAGCTGTTAAGCATTTGGACGGGCACATATCACTGTAATTTCCCGGCAGGAAGAAGAATTAACCAAAGTCTCAGCCACCCACCGGGAACCAGTAGAGGTCCTGAACCAAAATTTTGGACTTGCAGGCAGCTCACCAAAAACGAGTTGAAAAATTGAGCTAAGGGGCACAGCAATTCACAAACTGGCCGAGTAATAAAGGACAACTATCGTCCAAAAATCTGTTGAGGGAAGGCAACGAGGCGCACTTGAAAGCGAGGCAGAATAGCAGGAAACAGATTTCAAGAGGTACATTGGAATTGCCTTTAAAGCACAGGAAGAGGGGCACAACTTCGACAATGATGCACTTGGCCAAAAAGGGCGTAAGCGTTTTCTCCTGAATATATTCAGGAGAAAACGCATACGCCCTTTTTGGCCAAGCAAGCAAGCGGGCAATGCAAATCTGCACTACAAAGAAGTATTACTTCCCACCGCTCAAAAGGGACATCCACAAAATGTGTAAAAACCAGAAAGGCAAGACAGGCCCTGGAGAACAGGGAGCCTTGTTATGCTGATGGGCGGGATGTAAATTGCCAACTGCCTCTCTGGAGGAGTGCATTGTGTTCCCTAAAACAAGTAAACAACAGAGCTACAGAGCCAAGGGCACTTCCATTCTAGGGAATATACCTTGGGAAAACTGAAAATCAATAAGACAGAGCCACCCCAAAATTTAGGGCTGCACTGCTTACAAGACCTCAACTTGGATACACCTTAAGTATCCCAGGAAATATAAAAATGGTTCAAAAAATTTTGGTACTTACGTACGATGGAATATCCCTCAGCCATGAAATCAATGTCATAAGACCAGTAGCAGCAAAATGGGTGGATTCAGGTACGATGATTCTAAGTGAAATAAGTCACACAGAAAAAGAAACTTATCATAAGATATCACTTATGAAGATCCTGTAAACATGGCTACACTTGAACTGAGTTAGGAAAGAGAACAGTGTCTCACATTTAGAAAACACTCTTATGCCTGCTTAAGGGGGAAGGAGAGGTGGGGTGATGCATAAAACCAGAGTTTGATATAAGCACAGGTACCGTTCCAAAAACCAACTATGGAATAGAGAAGACCTACACCTTCCTCAGTGAAAGGGTCTCAAAACCCCATATTTCCCGCAGAGGAATACATCTGACTAGTAAGAATCTTAAAACCTATGTAGTGATATGTCTCCATAAGGGAATCAAGTGTGTCTAGACTGGCATAAACATGGCAGCGAGAATCAGCTCAAACCCACTATAAAAAGGAATTTCAAAAACAAAACAAAAAAACTGGGAAATTCTATACAATTCCTTCAGGGTCTCTGATGAAACCTGGAATGACCCTATCTACAACGACAGCTGGATGTGGCATAAGGCTGGACACTTGGGACTGAGAGGATTGGTGAGATTGGGTGAGCAAATGCAGACCCTTTAAAGCACAAATGCCTGGCACCCATTCCATGGGTCCCAACTCTCCAGGTTGAAGGGAATATTACTACAGCTATAACATGTACGGGAAACCTAGAGAACAGACACACTGTGAATACGAAAGGTTTCTAAAACTCAACGAATAGTCCCTCTCGTGGTGCTCCGGTTTGACTTTACATCTGCTTTACTATCAACCTCCCAACTTGGAGAGACAGTCCCTTTAACCTCCTGGTTCACACAGGTTGCCAATTTGGCAGAGGATGAAAGGGAAGAGGGAGAACCAATGAGAGAGTAGCTGTTAGGCATTTGGACGTGAACATATCACTATAATTTCCCGGCAGCAAGAAGAATTAACCAAAGTCTCAGCCACCCACCTAGAACCAGTATAGGTCCTGAACCAAAATTTTGGACTTGCGGTCAGCTCACCAAAAACGAGTTGAAAAATGGAGCTCAGGGGCACAGCAATTCACAAACTGGCCGAGTAATAAAGGACAACTATCGTCCAAAAATCTGTTGAGGGAAGGCAACGAGGCAGACGTGAAAGCGAGGCAGAATAGCAGGAAACAGATTTCAAGAGGTACGTTGGAATCGCCATTAAAGCACAGGAAGAGGGGCACAACTTCGACAATGATGCACTTGGCCAAAAAGGGCGTATGCGTTTTCTCCTGAATATATACAGGAGAAAACGCATACGCCCTTTTTGGCCAAGCAAGCAAGCGGGCAATGCAAATCTGCACTACAAAGAAGTATCACTTCCCACCGGTCAAAAGGGACATCCACAAAATGTGTAAAAGCCAGAAAGGCAAGACAGGCCCTGGAGAACAGGGAGCCTTGTTATGCTGATGGGCGGGATGTAAATTGCCAACTGCCTCTCTGGAGCAGTGCATTGTGTTCCCTAAAACAAGTAAAGAACAGAGCTAGAGAGCCAAGGGCACTTCCAGTCTAGGGAATATACCTTGGGAAAACTGAATATCAATAAGACAGAGCCACCCCAAAATTTAGGGCTGCACTGCTTACAAGGACCTCAACTTGGGTACACCTTAAATATCCCAGGAAATATAAAAATGGTTCAAAAAATTGTGGTACTTACGTACGATGGAATATCCCTCAGCCATGAAATCAATGTCATAAGACCAGTAGCAGAAAAATGGGTGGATTCAGGTACGATGATTCTAAGTGAAATAAGTCACACAGAAAAAGAAACTTATCATAAGATATCACTTATGAAGATCCTGTAAACATGGCTACACTTGAACTGAGTTAGGAAAGAGAACAGTGTCTCACATTTAGAAAACACTCTTATGCCTGCTTTAGGGGGAAGGAGAGGTGGGGTGATGCATAAAACCAGAGTTTGATATAAGCACACGTACCGTTCCAAAAACCAACTATGGAATAGACAAGACCTACACCTTCCTCAGTGAAAGGGACGCAAAACACCATATTTCCCACAGAGGAATATATCTGACTAGTAAGAATCTTAAAACCTATGTATTGATATGTCTCCGTAAGGGAATCAAGTGTGTCTAGACTGGCATAAACATGGCAGCGAGAATCAGCTCAAACCCACTATAAAAAGGAATTTCAAAAACAAAGCAAAAAAAGTGGGAAATTCTTTACAATTTCTTCCGGGTCCCTGATGAAACCTGGAATGACCCTATCTACAACGACAGCTGGATGTGGCACAAGGAGGGACACTTGGGACTGAGACGATTGGTGAGATTGTGTGAGCAAATGCAGACCCTTTAAAGCACAAATGCCTGGCACCCTTTCCATGGGCCCCAACTCTCCAGGTTGAAGAGAATATTACTACAGCTATGACATGTACGGGAAACCTAGAGAACGGACACACTGTGAATTCGAAAGGTTTCTAAAACTCAACGAATAGTCCCTCTCCTGGTGCTCCACTTTGACTTTTCATCTGCTTTACTATCAACCCCCCAACTTGGAGAGACAGCCCCTTTAACCTCCTGGTTCACACAGGTTGCCAAATTGGCAGAGGATGAAAGGGAAGAGGGAGAACCAATGAGAGAGTAGCTGTTAGGCATTTGGACGGGCACATATCACTGTAATTTCCCGGCAGGAAGAAGAATTAACCAAAGTCTCAGCCACCCACCGGGAACCAGTATAGGTCCTGAACCAAAATTTTGGACTTGCGGTCAGCTCACCAAAAACGAGTTGAAAAATGGAGCTCAGGGGCACAGCAATTCACAAACTGGCCGAGTAATAAAGGACAACTATCGTCCAAAAATCTGTTGAGGGAAGGCAACGAGACGGACTTGAAAGCGAGGCAGAATAGCAGGAAACAGATTTCAAGAGGTACGTTGGAATCGCCTTTAAAGCACAGGAAGAGGGGCACAACTTCGACAATGATGCACTTGGCCAAAAAGGGCGTATGCGTTTTCTCCTGAATATATTCAGGAGAAAACGCATACGCCCTTTTTGGCCAAGCAAGCAAGCGGGCAATGCAAATCTGCACTACAAAGAAGTATCACTTCCCACCGGTCAAACGGGACATCCACAAAATGTGTAAAAACCAGAAAGGCAAGACAGGCCCTGGAGAACAGGGAGCCTTGTTATGCTGATGGGCGGGATGTAAATTGCCATCTGCCTCTCTGGAGGAGTTCATTGTGTTCCCTAAAACAAGTAAAGAACAGAGCTACAGAACCAAGGGCACTTCCATTCTAGGTAATATACCTTGGGAAAACTGAATATCAATAAGACAGAGCCACCCCAAAATTTAGGGCTGCACTGCTTACAAGGACCTCAACTTGGGTACACCTTAAATATCCCAGGAAATATAAAAATGGTTCAAAAAATTGTGGTACTTACGTACGATGGAATATCCCTCAGCCATGAAATCAATGTCATAAGACCAGTAGCAGCAAAATGGGTGGATTCATGTACGATGATTCTAAGTGAAATAAGTCACAGAGAAAAAGAAACTTATCATAAGATATCACTTATGAAGATCCTGTACACATGGCTACACTTGAACTGAGTTAGGAAAGAGAACAGTGTCTCACATTTAGAAAACACTCTTATGCCTGCTTTAGGGGGAAGGAGAGGTGGGGTGATGCATAAAACCAGAGTTTGATATAAGCACACGTACCGTTCCAAAAACCAACTATGGAATAGACAAGACCTACACCTTCCTCAGTGAAAGGGACTCAAAACACCATATTTCCCACCGAGGAATATATCTGAGTAGTAAGAATCTTAAAACCTATGTATTGATATGTCTCCGTAAGGGAATCATGTGTGTCTAGACTGGCATAAACATGGCAGCGAGAATCAGCTCAAACCCACTATAAAAAGGAATTTCAAAAACAAAACAAAAAAACTGGGAAATTCTTTACAATTCCTTCAGGGTCTCTGATGAAACCTGGAATGACCCTATCTACAACGACAGCTGGATGTGGCATAAGGCTGGACACTTGAGACTGAGAGGATTGGTGAGATTGGGTGAACAAATGCAGACCCTTTAAAGAAATAATGCATGGCACCCATTCCTTGGGTCCCAACTCTCCAGGTTGAAGGGAATATTACTACAGTTATAACATGTACGGGAAACCTAGAGAACGGACACACTGTGAATACGAAAGGGTTCTAAAACTCAACGAATAGTCCCTCTCCTGGTGCTCCGGTTTAACTTTACATCTGCTTTACTATCAACCTCCCAAACTGGAGAGACAGCCCCTTTAACCTCCTGGTTCGCACAGGTTTCCAATTAGGCAGAGGATGAAAGGGAAGAGGGAGAACCTCTGAGAGAGTAGCTGTTAGGCATTTGGACGGGCACATATCACTGTAATTTCCCGGCAGGAAGAAGAATTAACCAAAGTCTCAGCCACCACCGGGAACCAGTATAGGTCCTGAACCAAAATTTTGGACTTGCGGTCAGCTCACCAAAAACGAGTTGAAAAATGGAGCTCAGGGGCACAGCAATTCACAAACTGGCCGAGTAATAAAGGACAACTATCGTCCAAAAATCTGTTGAGGGAAGGCAACGAGGCGGACTTGAAAGCGAGGCAGAATAGCAGGAAACAGATTTCAAGAGGTACGTTGGAATCGCCTTTAAAGCACAGGAAGAGGGGCACAACTTCGACAATGATGCACTTGGCCAAAAAGGGCGTATGCGTTTTCTCCTGAATATATTCAGGAGAAAACGCATACGCCCTTTTTGGCCAAGCAAGCAAGCGGGCAATGCAAATCTGCAATACAAAGAAGTATCCCTTCCCACCGGTTAAAAGGGACATCCACAAAATGTGTAAAAACCAGAAAGGCAAGACAGGCCCTGGAGAACAGGGAGCCTTGTTATGCTGATGGGTGGGATGTAAATTGCCAACTGCCTCTCTGGAGGAGTGCATTGTGTTCCCTAAAACAAGTAAACAACAGAGCTACAGAGCCAAGGGCAATTCCAGTCTAGGGAATATAACTTTGGAAATCTGAAAATCAATAAGACAGACCCACCCCAAAATTTAGGGCTGCACTGCTTACAAGGACCTCAACTTGGATACACCTTAAGTATCCCAGGAAATATAAAAATGGTTCAAAAAATTGTGGTACTTACGTACGATGGAATATCCCTCAGCCATGAAATCAATGTCATAAGACCAGTAGCAGCAAAATGGTTTGATTCAGGTACGATGATTCTAAGTGAAATAAGTCACACAGAAAAAGAAACTTATCATAAGATATCACTTATGAAGATCCTGTAAACATGGCTACACTTGAACTGAGTTAGGAAAGAGAACAGAGTCTCACATTTAGAAAACACTCTTATGCCTGCTTAAGGGGGAAGGAGAGGTGGGGTAATGCATAAAACCAGAGTTTGATATAAGCACACGTACCGTTCCAAAAACCAACTATGGAATAGAGAAGACCTACACCTACCTCAGTGTTAGGGACTCAAAACACCATATTTCCCGCAGAGGAATATATCTGACTAGTAAGAATCTTAAAACCTATGTATTGATATGTCTCCATAAGGGAATCAAGGGTGTCTAGACTGGCATAAACATGGCAGCGAGAATCAGCTCAAACCCACTATAAAAAGGAATTTCAAAAACAAACCAAAAAACTGGGAAATTCTATACAATTCCTTCACGGTCTCTGATGAAACCTGGAATGACCCTATCTACAAGGACAGCTGGATGTGGCATAAGGCTGGACACTTGGGACTGAGAGGATTGGTGAGATTGGGTGAGCAAATGCAGACCCTTTAAAGCACAAGTGCCTGGCACCCATTCCATGGGTCCCAACTCTCCAGGTTGAAGGGAATATTACTACAGCTATAATATGTACGGGAAACCTAGAGAACGGACACACTGTGAATACGAAAGTTTTCTAAAACTCAACGAATAGTCCCTCTCCTGGTGCTCCGGTTTGACTTTACATCTGCTTTACTATCAACCTCTCAACTTGGAGAGACAGCCCCTTTAACCTCCTGGTTCACACAGGTTGCCAATTTGGCAGAGGATGAAAGGGAAGAGGGAGAACCAATGAGAGAGTAGCTGTTAGGCATTTGGACGGGCACATATCACTAGAATTTCGCGGCAGGAAGAAGAATTAACCAAAGTCTCAGCCACCCACCAGGAATTAGTATAGGTCCTGAACCAAAATTTTGGACTTGCGGTCAGCTCACCAAAAACGAGTTGAAAAATGGAGCTCAGGGGCACAGCAATTCACAAACTGGCCGAGTAATAAAGGACAACTATCGTCCAAAAATCTGTTGAGGGAAGGCAACGAGGCGGACTTGAAAGCGAGGCAGAATAGCAGGAAACAGATTTCAAGAGGTACGTTGGAATCGCCATTAAAGCACAGGAAGAGGGGCACAACATCGACAATGATGCACTTGGCCAAAAAGGGCGTATGCGTTTTCTCCTGAATATATTCAGGAGAAAACGCATACGCCCTTTTTACCCAAGCAAGCAAGCGGGCAATGCAAATCTGCAGTACAAAGAAGTATCACTTCCCACCGGTCAAAAGGGACATCCACAAAATGTGTAAAAACCAGAAAGGCAAGACAGGCCCTGGAGAACAGGGAGCCTTGTTATGCTGATGGGCGGGATGTAAATTGCCAACTGCCTCTCTGGAGGAGTGCATTGTGTTCCCTAAAACAAGTAAAGAACAGAGCTACAGAGCCAAGGGCACTTCCATTCTAGGTAATATACCTTGGGAAAACTGAATATCAATAAGACAGAGCCACCCCAAAATTTAGGGCTGCACTGCTTACAAGGACCTCAACTTGGGTACACCTTAAATATCCCAGGAAATATAAAAATGGTTCAAAAAATTGTGGTACTTACGTACGATGGAATATCCCTCAGCCATGAAATCAATGTCATAAGACCAGTAGCAGCAAAATGGGTGGATTCAAGTATGATGATTCTAAGTGAAATAAGTCACACAGAAAAAGAAACTTATCATAAGATATCACTTATGAAGATCCTGTAAACATGGCTACACTTGAACTGAGTTAGGAAAGAGAACAGTGTCTCACATTTAGAAAACACTCTTATGCCTGCTTTAGGGGGAAGGAGCGGTGGGGTGATGCATAAAACCAGAGTTTGATATAAGCACACGTACCGTTCCAAAAACCAACTATGGAATAGACAAGACCTACACCTTCCTCAGTGAAAGGGACTCAAAACACCATATTTCCAACAGAGGAATATATCTGACTAGTAAGAATCTTAAAACCTATGTATTGATATGTCTCCGTAAGGGAATCAAGTGTGTCTAGACTGGCATAAACATGGCAGCGAGAATCAGCTCAAACCCACTATAAAAAGGATTTTCAAAAACAAAGCAAAAAAACTGGGAAATTCTTTACAATTTCTTCCAGGTCCCTGATGAAATCTGGAATGACCCTCTCTACAACGACAGCTGGATGTGGCATAAGGCTGGACAATTGGGACTGAGACGATTGGTGAGATTGTGTGAGCAAATGCAGACCCTTTAAAGCACAAATGCCTGGCACCCTTTCCATGGGCCCCAACTCTCCAGGTTGAAGCGAATATTACTACAGCTATGACATGTACGGGAAACCTAGAGAACGGACACACTGTGAATACGAAAGGTTTCTAAAACTCACCGAATAGTCCCTATCCTGGTGTTCCAGTTTGACTTTCCATCTGCTTTACTATCAACCTCCCAACTTGCAGAGACAGCCCCTTTATCCTCCTAGTTCGCACAGGTTTCCAATTTGGCAGAGGATGAAAGGGAATTGAGAGAACCATTGAGAGAGTAGCTGTTAGGCATTTGGACGGGCACATATCACTGTAATTTCCCGGCAGGAAGAAGAATTAACCAAAGTCTCAGCCACCCAACGGGAACAAGTGTAGGTCCTGAACCAAAATTTTGGACTTGCGGTCAGCTCACCAAAAACGAGTTGAAAAATGGAGCTCAGGGGCACAGCAATTCACAAACTGGCCGAGTAATAAAGGACAACTATCGTCCAAAATTCTGTTGAGGGAAGGCAACGAGGCGGACTTGAAAGCGAGGCAGAATAGCAGGAAACAGATTTCAAGAGGTACGTTGGAATCGCCTTTAAAGCACAGGAAGAGGGGCACAACTTCGACAATGATGCACTTGGCAAAAAAGGGCGTATGCGTTTTCTCCTGAATATATTCAGGAGAAAACGCATACGCCCTTTTTGGCCAAGCAAGCAAGCGGGCAATGCAAATCTGCACTACAAAGAAGTATCACTTCCCACCGGTCAAAAGGGACATCCACAAAATGTGTAAAAACCAGAAAGGCAAGACAGGCCCTGGAGAACAGGGAGCCTTGTTATGCTGATGGGCGGGATGTAAATTGCCAACTGCCTCTCTGGAGGAGTGCATTGTGTTCCCTAAAACAAGTAAAGAACAGAGCTACAGAGCCAAGGGCACTTCCAGTCTAGGGAATATACCTTGGGAAAACTGAAAATCAATAAGACAGAGCCACCCCAAAATTTAGGGCTGCACTGCTTACAAGGACCTCAACTTGGATACACCTTAAGTATCCCAGGAAATATAAAAATGGTTCAAAAAATTGTTGTACTTACGTACGATGGAATATCCCTCAGCCATGAAATCAATGTCATAAGACCAGTAGCAGCAAAATGGGTGAATTTAGGTACGATGATTCTAAGTGAAATAAGTCACAGAGAAAAAGAAACTTATCATAAGATATCACTTATGAAGATCCTATAAACATGGCTACACTTGAACTGAGTTAGGAAAGAGAACAGTGTCTCACATTTAGAAAACACTCTTATGCCTGCTTAAGGGGGAAGGAGAGGTGTGGTGATGCATAAAACCAGAGTTTGATATAAGCACAGGTACCGTTCCAAAAACCAACTATGGAATAGACAAGACCTACACCTTCCTCAGTGAAAGGGACTCAAAACACCATATTTCCCGCAGAGGAATATATCTGACTAGTAAGAATCTTAAAAACTATGTATTGATATGTCTCCATAAGGGAATCTAGTGGTCTAGACTGGCCTAAACATGGCAGCGAGAATCAGCTCAAACCCACTATAAAAAGGAATTTCAAAAACAAAACAAAAAAAACTGGGAAATTCTCTACAATTCCTTCAGGGTCTCTGATGAAACCTGGAATGACCCTATCTACAACGACAGCTGGATGTGGCATAACGAGGGACACTTGGGACTGAGAGGATTGGTGAGATTGGGTGAGCAAATGCAGACACTTTAAATCAAAAATGCCTGGCACCCATTCCATTGGTCCCAACTCTCCAGGTTGAAGGGAATATTACTACAGCTATAACATGTATGGGAAACCTAGAGAAAGGACACACTGTGAATACAAAAGGTTTCTAAAACTCAACGAATAGTCCCTCTCCTGGTGCTCCGCTTTGACTTTACATCTGCTTTACTATCAAGCTCCCAACTTGGAGAGACAGCCCCTTTAACCTCCTGGTTCGCACAGGTTGCCAATTTGGCAGAGGATGAAAGGGAAGAGGGAGAACCAATGAGAGAGTAGCTGTTAGGCATTTGGACAGGCACATATCACTGTAATTACCCGGCAGGATGAAAAATTAACCAAAGTCTCAGCCACCCACCGCGAACCAGTATAGGTCCTGAACCAAAATTTTGGACTTGCGGTCAGCTCACCAAAATCGAGTTGAAAAATGGAGCTCAGGGGCACAGCAATTCACAAACTGGCCGAGTAATAAAGGACAACTATCGTCCAAAAATCTGTTGAGGAAAGGCAACGAGGCGGACTTGAAAGCGAGGCAGAATAGCAGGAAACAGATGTCAAGAGGTACGTTGGAATCGCCTTTAAAGCACAGGAAGAGGGGCACAACTTCGACAATGATGCCCTTGACCAAAAATGGCGTATGCGTTTTCTCCTGAATATATTCAGGAGAAAACGCATACCCCCTTTTTGGCCAAGCAAGCAAGCGGGCAATGAAAATCTGCACTACAAAGAAGTATCACTTCCCACCGGTCAAAAGGGACATCCACAAAATGTGTAAAAACCAGAAAGGAAAGACAGGCCCTGGAGAACAGGGAGCCTTGTTATGCTGATGGGCGGGATGTAAATTGCCAACTGCCTCTCTGGAGGAGTGCACTGTGTTCCCTAAAAAAAGTAAAGAACAGAGCTACAGAGCTAAGGGCACTTCCAGTCTAGGGAATATACCTTGAGAAAACTGAAAATCAATAAGACAGAACCACCCCAAAATTTAGGGCTGCACTGCTTACAAGGACCTCAACTTGGATACACCTTAAGTATCCCAGGAAATATACAAATGGTCCAAAATATTGTGGTACATACGTACGATGGAATATCCCTCAGCCATGAAATCAATGTCATAAGACCAGTAGCAGCAAAATGGGTGGATTCAGGTACGATGATTCTAAGTGAAATAAGTCACAGAGAAAAAGAAACTTATCATAAGATATCACTTATGAAGATCCTGTAAACATGGCTACACTTGAACTGAGTTAGAAAAGAGAACAGTGTCTCACATTTAGAAAACACTCTTATGCCTGCTTAAGGGGGAAGGAGAGGTGGGGTGATGCATAAAACCAGAGTTTGATATAAGCACAGGTACCGTTCCAAAAACCAACTATGGAATAGAGAAGACCTACACCTTCCTCAGTGAAAGGGACTCAAAACCCCATATTTCCTGCAGAGGAATATATCTGACTAGTAAGAATCTTAAAACCTATGTATTGATACGTCTCCGTAAGGGAATCAAGTGTGTCTAGACTGGCATAAACATGGCAGCGAGAATCAGCTCAAACCCACAATAAAAAGGAATTTCAAAAACAAAACGAAAAAACTGGGAAATGCTTTACAATTCCTTCAGGGTCTCTGATGAAACCTGGAATGACCCTATCTACAATGACAGCTGGATGTGTCATAAGGCTGGACACTTGGGACTGAGACGATTGGTGAGATTGGGTGAGCAAATGCAGACCCTTTAAAGCACAAATGCCTGGCACCCATTCCATTTGTCGCAACTCTCCAGGTTGAAGGGAATATTACTACAGCTATAACATGTACGGGAAACCTAGAGAATGGACACACTCTGAATACGAAAGGTTTCTAAACCTGAACGAATAGTCCCTCTCTTGGTGCTCCGGTTTGACTTTCCATCTGCTTTACTATGAACCTCCCAACTTGGAGAGACAGCCCCTTTAACCTTCTGGTTCGCACAGGTTGCCAATTTGGCAGAGGATGAAAGGGAAGAGGCAGAAACAATGAGAGAGTAGCTGTTAGGCATTTGGAAGGGCACATATCACTGTAATTTCCCGGCAGGAAGAAGAATTAACCAAAGTCTCAGCCACCCACCGGGAACCAGTATAGGTCCTGAACAAAAATTTTGGACTTGCGGTCAGCTCACCAAAAACGGGTTGAAAAATGGAGCTCAGGGGCACAGCAATTCACAAACTGGCCGAGTAATAAAGGAAAACTATCGTCCAAAAATCTGTTGAGGGAAGGCAACGAGGCGGACTTGAAAGCGTGGCAGAATAGCAGGAAACAGATTTCAAGAGGTACGTTGGAATCGCCTTTAAAGCACAGGAAGAGGGGCAAAACTTCGACAATGATGCACTTGGCCAAAAAGGGCGTATGCGTTTTCTCCTGAATATATTCAGGAGAAAACGCATACGCCCTTTTTGGCCAAGCAAGCAAGCGGGCAATGCAAATCTGCACTACAAAGAAGTATCACTTCCCACCGGGCAAAAGGGATATCCACAAAATGTGTAAAAACCAGAAAGGCAAGACAGGCCCTGGAGAACATGGAGCCTTGTTATGCTGATGGGCGAGATGTAAATTGCCAACTGCCCCTCTGCGGGAGTGCATTGTGTTCCCTAAAACAAGTAAAGAACAGAGCTACAGAGCCAAGGGCACTTCCAGTCTAGGGAATATACCTTGGGAAAACTGAAAATCAATAAGACAGAGCCACCCCAAAAGTTAGGGCTGCACTGCTTACAAGGACCTCAACTTGGGTACACCTTAAATATCCCAGGAAATATAAAAATGGTTCAAAAAATTGTGGTACATACGTACGATGGAATATCCCTCAGCCATGAAATCAATGTCATAAGACCAGTAGCAGCAAAATGGGTGGATACAGGTTCGATGATTCTAAGTGAAATAAGTCACAGAGAAAAAGAAACTTATCATAAGATATCACTTATGAAGATCCTGTAAACATGGCTTCACTTGAACTGAGTAAGGAAAGAGAACAGTGTCTCACATTTAGAAAACACTCTGATGCCTCCTTAAGGGGGAAGGAGAGGTGGGGTGATGCATAAAACCAGAGATTGATAGAAGCACAGGTACCGTTCCAAAAACCAACTATGGAATAGACAAGACCTACTCCTTCCTCAGTGAAAGGGACTCAAAACCCCATATTTCCCGCAGAGGAATATATCTGACTGGTAAGAATCTTAAAACCTATGTATTGATATGTCTCCATAAGGGAATCAAGTGTGTCTAGACTGGCATAAACATGGCAGCAAGAATCAGCTCAAACCCACTATAAAAAGGAATTTCAAAAACAAAACAAAAAAACTGGGAAATTCTTTACAATTCCTTCAGGGTCTCTGATGAAACCTGGAATGACCCTATCTACAACGACAGCTGGATGTGGCATAAGGCTGGACACTTGGGACTGAGAGGATTGGTGAGAGTGGGTGAGCAAATGCAGTCCCTTTAAAGCAATAAAGCATGGCACCCATTCCATGGACACCAACTCTCCAGGTTGAAGGGAATATTACTACAGTTATAACATGTACGGGAAACCTAGAGAACGGACACACTGTGAATACGAA
Organism: Hyperoodon ampullatus; assembly: GCF_949752795.1. Lineage (NCBI taxonomy): Eukaryota > Metazoa > Chordata > Mammalia > Artiodactyla > Ziphiidae > Hyperoodon > Hyperoodon ampullatus. The sequence continues at coordinate 658,685 of NW_027640495.1, read as the reverse complement.
AGGTTTCTAAAACTCAACGAATAGTCCCTCTCCTGGTGCTCCGGTTTGACTTTCCATCTGCTTTACTATCAACCTCCCAACTTGGAGAGACAGCCCCTTTAACCTCCTGGTTCGCACAGGTTGCCAATTTGGCAGAGGATGAAAGGGAAGAGGGAAAACCAATGAGAGAGTAGCTGTTAGGCATTTGGACGGGCAAATATCACTGTAATTTCCCGGCAGGAAGAAGAATTAACCAAAGTCTCACCTACCCACCGGGAACCAGTATAGGTCCTGAACCAAAACTTTGGACTTGCGGTCAGCTCAGCAAAAACGAGCTGAAAAATGGAGCTCAGGGGCACAGCATTTCACAAACTGGCCAAGTAATAAAGGACAACTATCGTCCAAAAATCTGTTGAGGGAAGGCAACGAGGCGGACTTGAAAGCGAGGCAGAATAGCAGGAAACAGATTTCAAGAGGTACGTTGGAATCACCTTTAAAGCACAGGAAGAGGGGCACAACTTCGACAATGATGCACTTGGCCAAAAAGGGCGTATGCGTCTTCTCCTGAATATATTCAGGAGAAAACGCATACGCCCTTTTTGGCCAAGCAAGCAAGTGGGCAATGCAAATCTGCACTACAAAGAAGTATCACTTCCCACCGGTCAAAAGGGACATCCACAAAATGTGTAAAAACCAGAAAGGCAAGACTGGCCATGGAGAACAGGGAGCCTTGTTATGCTGATGGGCGGGATGTAAATTGCCAACTGCCTCTCTGGAGGAGTGCATTGTGTTCCCTAAAACAAGTAAACAACAGAGCTATAGAGCCTAGGGCACTTCCAGTCTAGGAAATATACCTTGGGAAAACTGAAAATCAATAAGACAGAGCCACCCCAAATGTTAGGGCTGCACTGCTTACAAGGACCTCAACTTGGGTACACCTTAAATATCCCAGGAAATATAAAAATGGTTCAAAAAATTGTGGTACTTACGTACGATGGAATATCCCTCAGCCATGAAATCAATGTCATAAGACCAGTAGCAGCAAAATGGGTGGATTCAGGTACGATGATTCTAAGTGAAATAAGTCACACAGAAAAAGAAACTTATCATAAGATATCACTTATGAAGATCCTGTAAACATGGCTACACTTGAACTGAGTTAGGAAAGAGAACAGTGTCTCACATTTAGAAAACACTCTTATGCCTGCTTAAGGGGGAAGGAGAGGTGGGGTGATGCATAAAACCAGAGTTTGATATAAGCACAGGTACCGTTCCAAAAACCAACTATGGAATAGACAAGACCTACACCTTCCTCAGTGAAAGGGACTCAAAACACCATATTTCCCACAGAGGAATATATCTGACTAGTAAGAATATTAAAACCTATGTATTGATATGTCTCCGTAAGGGAATCAAGTGTGTCTAGACTGGCATAAACATGGCAGCGAGAATCAGCTCAAACCCACTATCAAAAGGAATTTCAAAAACAAAACGAAAAAACTGGGAAATTCTTTACAATTCCTTCAGGGTCTCTGATGAAACCTGGAATGACCCTATCTACAACGACAGCTGGATGTGGCATAAGGCTGGACACTTGGGACTGAGAGGATTGGTGAGATTGGGTGAGCAAATGCAGACCCTTTAAAGCAATAATGCATGGCACCCATTCCATGGGTCCCAACTCTCCAGGTTGAAGGGAATATTACTAGTTATAACATGTACGGGAAACCTAGAGAACGGACACACTGTGAATACGAAAGGTTTCTAAAACTCAACGAATAGTCCCTCTCCTGGTGCTCCTGTTTGACTTTCCATCTGCTTTACTATCAACCTCCCAACTTGGAGAGACAGCCCCTTTAACCTCCTGGTTTGCACAGGTTGCCAATTTGGCAGTGGATGAAAGGGAAGAGGGAGAACCAATGAGAGAGTGGCTGTTAGGCATTTGGACAGGCACATATCACTGTAATTTCCCGGCAGGAAGAAGAATTAACCAAAGTCTCAGCCAACCACCGGGAACCAGTATAGGTCCTGAACAAAAATTTTGGACTTGCGGTCAGCTCACCAAAAACGGGTTGAAAAATGGAGCTCAGGGGCACAGCAATTCACAAACTTGCCGAGTAATAAAGGACAACTGTCGTCCAAAAATCTGTTGAGGGAAGGCAACGAGGCGGACTTGAAAGGGAGGCAGAATAGCAGGAAACAGATTTCAAGAGGTACGTTGGAATCGCCTTTAAAGCACAGGAAGAGGGGCACAACTTCGACAATGATGCACTTGGCCAAAAAGGGCGTATGCGTTTTCTGCTGAATATATTCAGGAGAAAACGCATACGCCCTTTTTGGCCAAGCAAGCAAGTGGGCAATGCAAATCTGCAGAACAAAGAAGTATCACTTCCCACCGGTCAAAAGGGACATCCACAAAATGTGTAAAAACCAGAAAGGCAAGACAGGCCCTGGAGAACAGGGAGCCTTGTTATGCTGATGGGCGGGATGTAAATTGACAACTGCCTCTCTGGAGGAGTGCATTGTGTTCCCTAAAACAAGTAAACAACAGAGCTACAGAGCCAAGGGCACTTCCAGTCTATGGAATATACCTTGGGAAAACTGAAAATCAATAAGACACAGCCACTCCAAAATTTAGGGCTGCACTGCTTACAAGGACCTCAACTTGGGTACACCTTAAATATCCCAGGAAATATAAAAATGGTTCAAAAAATTGTGGTACTTACGTACGATGGAATATCCCTCAGCCATGAAATCAATGTCATAAGACCAGTAGCAGCAAAATGGGTGGATTCACGTTCGATGATTCTAAGTGAAATATGTCACAGAGAAAAAGAAACTTATCATAAGATATCACTTATGAAGATCCTGTAAACATGGCTTCACTTGAACTGAGTAAGGAAAGAGAACAGTGTCTCACATTTAGAAAACACTCTGATGCCTCTTTAAGGGGGAAGGAGAGGTGGGGTGATGCATAAAACCAGAGTTTGATATAAGCACAGGTACCGTTCCAAAAACCAACTAAGGAATAGACAAGACCTACACCTTCCTCAGTGAAAGGGACTAAAAACCCCATATTTCCCGCAGAGGAATATATCTGACTAGTAAGAATCTTAAAACCTATGTATTGATATGTCTCCGTAAGGGAATCAAGTGTGTCTAGACTGGCCTAAACATGGCAGCGAGAATCAGCTCAAACCCACTATAAAAAGGAATTTCAAAAACAAAATGAAAAAACTGGGAAATTCTTTACAATTCCTTCAGGGTCTCTGATAAAACTTAGAATGACCTTATCTACAATGACAGCTGGATGTGGCATAAGGCTGGACACTTGGGACTGAGAGGATTTGTGAGATTGGGTGAACAAATGCAGACCCTTTAAAGCAATAATGCATGGCACCCATTCCATGGGTCCCAACGCTCCAGGTCGAAGGGAATATTACTACAGTTATAACATGTACGGGAAACCTAGAGAACGGACACACTGTGAATACGAAAGGTTTCTAAAACTCAACGAATAGTCCCTCTCCTGGTGCTCCGGTTTGACTTTACACCTGCTTTACTATCATCCTCCCAACTTGGAGAGACAGCCCCTTTAACCTCCTGGTTCGCACAGGTTGCCAATTTGGCAGTGGATGAAAGGGAAGAGGGAGAACCAATGAGAGAGTAGCTGGTAGGCATTTGAACGGGCACATATCACTGTAATTTCCCGGCAGGAAGAAGAATTAACCAAAGTCTCAGCCCCCCACCGGGAACCAGCATAGGTCCTGAACCAAAATTTCGGACTTGCGGTCAGCTCACCAAAAACGAGTTGAAAAATGGAGCTCAGGGGCACAGCAATTCACAAACTGGCCGAGTAATAAAGGACAACTATCGTCCAAAAATCTGTTGCGGGAAGGCAACGAGGCGGACTTGAAAGAGAGGCAGAATAGCAGGAAATAGATTTCAAGAGGTACGTTGGAATCGCCTTTAAAGCACAGGAAGAGGGGCACAACTTCGCCAATGATGCACTTGGTCAAAAAGGGCGTATGCGTTTTCTCCTGAATATATTCAGGAGAAAACGCATACGCCCTTTTTGGCCAAGCAAGCAAACGGGCAATGCAAATCTGCACTACATAGAAGTATCACTTCCCACCGGTCAAAAGGGACATCCACAAAACGTGTAAAAACCAGAAAGGCAAGACAGGCCATGGAGAACAGGAAGCCTTGTTATGCTGATGGGCGGTATGTAAATTGCCAACTGCCTCTCTGGAGGAGTACATTGCGTTCCCTAAAACAAGTAAACAACAGAGCTACAGAGCCAAGGGCACTTCCAGTCTAGGGAATATACCTTGGGAAAACATAAAATCAATAAGACAGAGCCACCCCAAAATTTAGGGCTGCACTGCTTACAAGGACCTCAACTTGGGTACACCTTAAATATCCCAGGAAATATAAAAATGGTTCAAAAAATTGTGGTACTTACATACGATGGAATATCCCTCAGCAATGAAATCAATGTCATAAGACCAGTAGCAGCAAAATGGGTGGATTCAGGTACGATGATTCTAAGTGAAATAAGTCACAGAGAAAAAGAAACTTATCATAAGATATCACTTATGAAGATCCTGTAAACATGGCTACACTTGAACTGAGTTAGGAAAGAGAACAGTGTCTCACATTTAGAAAACACTCTTATGCCTGCTTAAGGGGGAAGGAGAGGTGGGGTGATGCATAAAACCAGAGTTTGATATAAGCACAGGTACCGTTCCAAAAACCAACTATGGAATAGTCAAGACCTACACCTTCCTCAGTGAAAGGGAC